>NC_064628.1:340766062-341447729 GCF_023864275.1 Schistocerca cancellata
GACTCAAGTACCAGTTTCTAGATTAGAGTCGCCAACATGAATTAATATTTCGCCCAGGAAGCAAGTACCTTACCACGGGTATAAGTAGGATGGCTTAGTAATTACAGTATTCCATGACTAAATAGGACGCAGAACTTTCGAGAAATTATAAATCTTATAACGTAAGCGCAGGAGGCAGAAATCGAGCAGAAGGTTCGCACACCGTCAGCCAGCATCTACAGCCGCTGAGACCTAAACACAGCACGTGGCAATATTTACAATTTCGGTTTGGTTCGAAGCATAAAACTCATTTATGCGTTTTACAAATGGTTCAAATGGCTCTGAGAACTATGGGACTTTACATCTGAGGTCATCAGTCCCCTGGACTTAGAACTACTTAAACCTAACTAACCTAAGGACATCACACACACACCAATGCCCGAGACCGTAGCAGCAGCGCGGTTCCGGTCTGAAGCGCCTAGAACCGCTCGGCCAAAGCGGCTGGCTGCGAATTACACCTGTAAAACGGTAGTGGTGTAAGTGAAAATGAAAGTTGGCCTGGAAGACCAATACTAGAGGTAGCAGTACTCGAAAAATGTGCAAGCAGGTGTCACTTCTGTAAGCAACCAGTAAAAACTCGCAAATCCAGTAAGTCAAAAGTCACACTTGACCACACCAAAAATGCAACAGGAGCGTAATATGTAAGAAATTGTCCGCGCAACCTGTAAGTACAGTTCAAAACATTACTACTTAATAGGAAATACCAACCACCAGAACTGTTTATAACTTATAGGCACAGTGACAAAAATGTAAATTAAATAGCTAACATATGTACGTATTGCAGGCCACTGATGATGCCTTGCAGAAAATAAAGGCGAAACGCGTATGGCACTAAAATTGTGTTTTATTCAGTTGCTGCCAGACGGTCCATAAGTAAAAATTATCAATTTACCGTAATATTACACGCAACTGAGGAAGACAGGACTAGAAAAGTTGAAGATGTCAATACAGCTTGTGCATGGTATTTGATGCGCATCGGGCTGCATAACACCCTGCGGTATGTGCACTGAATCACCCTGTATAAGTTGGTATCGAGAGTTTTACTGAGCATTGGCATAGACCACTGTAGTAACGGAGATCAACCTGCCACCGCTGCCTTTCAAGCTGGAGTGTTTTTGGAAGTCCTCGATTTCCTCGAACAGCTGCTGAATTTATCGAGCAGAGAAGACGCCATTTGATCAGTACACAAAGCCCCGCACCTTGGGTGGGTGGCAGCAGCTGCGGCGCCTTCGAGTCGCTCCCAGCCCGCGGGCCGCTGTGGGAGGACTCGGCCCCGGCCTGTTCCCTCTCGTGAAACTCCTCGCCGCGGCCCTCCGCTCGGCGCCGCGTTCTGCTAATTAACGCATTCACCGCCAGCCGGCCGGTCGCGATCCCCGTTTGCCACGGCGGGGCTCATTATACCCGCCGCTGCTCCCAACTCACCTGCCGCCTCGCCGCGCCGTCTGCTCGTCAACGAGACAATGCCGGGGCTGCTAAATTTGCTCGACAGGGGGTTTACGCTAGGTCTCCTTCGCCTGGTACCACTTCGTGCGTAACCTACCAGCACGGAGGATCTTTAAATGGGCAATTTTGCCTCTGGGGTGGTTGTTGGCACAATTCATCGACACGTGAATAGCCACCGCAATTACCACAGGTGATGTCTGCGGCACACCAGGTAGACTCGTGGCAAAATCGCGCTGATGTTGACATGTGCGGCAGAACTCATAGGTATTAAAACGTCCCCTTAGAAAAATTTATGAATTACTGTGCTGATAAACCTCTTACATTATTTGATCTTCAAACAGCTGAGCTATTCTGATAAACACTAAACTGACACACAATATTTTTAGCGCAACGCAATCTGACTTTCCATAATCCCTACAAAAGAATGGCCCTGACTAACATTAAACTATACCTTTCACAAATCACTTACCTCACAAAAATCATCGTTATACGAACTACTGCAGTACAGCTAGCGCCACTACTGCCAGCTAAATAAAAGATTCTAACTACTGAAGGCACTAGCTACTGATAGGCATAGTGAGCAAATGAAAGATTTTGATAGAGAACAAACAATGCATTTACCTTAATAGTGTTACCTTATAGCAGTTCATGGCATCCAGTCTTACAAATTTACTGTCTCTGATGGACACATGTCCAGATCATCCGCTCTCAAAACTCCACCATTTCTCTCCCCACATCTACCACTGCTGGCAGCTCACCTCCAACTGCGCAACGCTACGCGCTGTTAACATCCAACTGCCCAACACTACAATAGCTAATATTACAACAATGCCAACCAGCCACAGACTGCACACAGCACAGCCAGTGATTTTCACACAGAGTGATACGTGGCGTTACCAATATAAAAACCTAAACAGCCTACTTATGGTAAATCACAATTTTGACTTTTAAGTCATTCTGTTCTCTTCACATGTTATGTCTGTATACGGTGAATTCAAGGGATTCCCCGACGCTCCAAGTGCGTTCGAATTTCTTGATGTGTATGGTGTATACAGGGTGGTCCATTGATCGTGACCGGGCCAAATATCTCACAAAATAA
Source organism: Schistocerca cancellata (assembly GCF_023864275.1). NCBI lineage: Eukaryota > Metazoa > Arthropoda > Insecta > Orthoptera > Acrididae > Schistocerca > Schistocerca cancellata. The sequence goes on from NC_064628.1 coordinate 340,768,644, forward strand.
GCATCAAACGAAAAAACTACACAGAACGAAACTTGTCTAGCTTGAAGGGAGAAACCAGATGGTGCTATGGTTGACCCGCTAGATGGCGCTGCCATAGGTCAAACTGATATCAACTGCGCTTTTTAAATACGAACATCCATTTTTATTACATATTCGTGTAGTACGTAAAGAAATGTGAGTGTTTTAGTTGGACCACTGTTTTCACTTTGTGATAGATGGCGCTGTAATAGTCACAAACACATGGCCCACAATTTTAGACGAACAGTTGGTTACAGGTAGGTTCTTTAAATTAAAATACAGAACGTATGTACGTTTGAACATTTTATTTCGGTTGTTCCAATGTGATACATGCACCTTTGTCAACTTATCATTTCTAAGAACGCGTGATTACCTGTAAATACCACATTAATGCAATAAATGCTCAAAATCATGTCCGTCAACCTCAATACATTTGGCAATACGTGTAACGACATTCCTCTCAACTGCGAGTAGTTCGCCTTCCGTAATGTTCGCACATGCATTGACAATGCGCTGACGCATGTTGTCAGGCGTTGTCGATGGATCACGATAAAAAAATATCCTTCAACTTTCCCCACAGAAAGCAATCCGGAGACGTCAGATCCGGTGAACGTGTGGGCCATGGTATGGTGCTTCGACGACCAATCCACCTGTCATGAAATATGCTATTCAATACCTCTTCAACCGCACGTGAGCTATATGCCGGACATCCATCATGTTGCAAGTACATCGCCATTCAGTCATGCAGTTAAACATCGGTAGAACATTACGTAGGAAATCAGAATACATTGCACCATTTAGATTGCCATCGATAAAATGGGGGCCAATTATCCTTCCTCACATAATGCTGCACCATACATTAACCCGCCAGGCATATTATGCCGGTTTGCGTTACCGCTGTTGGTGAATGACGCTTAGTCGCTAAATAGAACGCGTGCAAAAAAATCAACATCTCGTAATTGCTCTTGTGCCCAGTGGAAGAACTGTACGTGACGTTCAGAGTCGTGCATAGAAATATGGTACGGGTGCAATCGGTGTTGATGTAGCATTATTCTCAACACCGAGTTTTTGAGATTCCTGATTCTCGCGCAGTTTGTCTGCTACTGATGTGCGGATTAGCCGCGACAGCAGCTAAAACACCTACTTGGGCATCATCATTTGGTGCAGGTCGTGGTTGACGTTTCACATGTGGCTGAACACTTCTTGTTTCCTTAAATAACGTTAACTATCCGGCGAACGGTCCGGACACTTGGATGATGTCGTCCAGGATACCGAGCAGCATACATAGCACACGCCCGTTGGGCATTTTGATCACAATAACCATACATCAACACGATATCGACCTTTTCCGCGATTGGTAAACGGTCCATTTTAACACGGATAATATATCACGAAGCAAATACCGTCCGCACTGGCGGAATGTTACATGATACCACGTACTTATACGTTTGTGACTATGGTCCAACTAAAACACTCATATTTCTTTACGTACTACACGAATATGTAATAAAAATGGGGGTTCCTGTTTAAAAAAACGCAGCTGATATCCGTTTGACCTATGGCAGCGCCATCTAGCGGGCCAACCATAGCGCCATCTGGTTTCCCCCTTCAAGCTAGACGAGCTTCGTTCTTTGTAGTTTTTTCGTTTGATGCTTATTTCGTGAGATATTTGGCCCGGTCGCTATCAGTGGACCACCCTGTATAATTTCTGTAAAAAATAGTTCCCTATCCGCTCAATTGCAAATGAAGTATTTCTACGGTTCAGTTTACTAAGCCAAGGAAACTAAAGAGAAAACGGGAAACAAAATAAAGTACAAAGAGGACGTCTAAATAACATGCGGGTTTGGCAATGGCGTTGTAATAGTATCAGAGATTGGAAAGTACTTGAAAGAACAAGTGAATGGATGGGTGGTGTCCTTAAAGCATGTTATGAGATGAACATAAAAAAAAATATTGGAGCATGATCGAATTAAATAAGGTAACGTTGAGGAATTAGTGTAGGAAACGGGACATCGTAGTAGAAGATTTCTTGCTTTTCTTATCCAGCAAACTAACAGACGCGGCCGAAACAGAGGAGACACAACAGCAAGGAGATAATCTCTGAGAAATAGAAACGTTTTGTACCGAATTAAATTTGATGTGTTATGAAGCCTTACTGAAAGTAAAAGAAATAATTCTATTCGTAATTGCAAATATTATTACACTCCAGATGCGCAATGGGAAAATGGCAATGAAAATTTGTAACGAACCGAGATTCAAAACCGTGTTTCCCGGTTATCGGGAGCAGTCGCCTTCACCACTTAGGCCGCCTGAGCATACCTCCACGTCCGACATAAACTTCCGCATCTCATTGTGTGTCTACGCCCTGTACTCGCACAGTTGCTGTGACTGCCGCACAGGAGGAGACATTCATTCTAGTCCTCGCGGCCTTGCCCAGGCACGAAATAGTATTTGCAGTACCTGTCTCATACGATGTATTATGCAATATCCTTCAGACATACATACATTTTCTAAGACAAATACACTGTTGACGATTGACAGCTGCATTAAATTATGAAACACGTTCGCAAAGTGCGAATACGAGTGTGCAACGCCTGTAAGATTTACTAAGGACACATGAACATTTGCGACTCGAATTCGTACTTCTCACTTAACGGGAACGGTCGCCTTAACCGTTTTGGCCAGGCGAGAACGCCTCCAGGACCGCCCTAAACTTCCATCTGGCCTAGTCTCTACGCCCCATAGTGCTCGTATACAAATCGTATGCATGCGTGTATGAAGGAGCATTGCATCCAAATATACAGACACCACAAATTACGGACAAAGCCCTATTGTATTTCTGTTGTGTACATAGTTCCGCGTAGTCAGCGCGTACACAACTTTCCCACTAGAGCGCGCCCCGCTAAGCACAACAGCGCAGGCGCAACGCTCGTCCGTCTCCGCTCTACGAGATGGCGCTGCCATAAAGACGGACCAAATTCTGCCTTCGCCGATCCGCGTATTAATATGTCACGCAGCCAGTGAGATTGCTGCTAACGTAGAACCTTTTCTCCTCGCGGATCACACTCGCGCAGTGATACCTGAACGCTCGAGGTATTATAACGAGTGTACAGACCTCCGATGAGTCAGTCTCCATTAGTCTGCATCAGTCTACAGTCAAGTTTCAGTCTGCGCCTAGTAAGATTATCATATTACTGTACATAGCCATGAAGAGAAATGTATAGACACGTTGTCAAGTATCAGAGATATGTGAGAATAAAATAACGTACCGAGACCAAAGAAACTTCAGATTGTCAATTGTAAATAGCATCCATAATCAAGTTAAGTAAGGTTTTTGATTGCTTTTATTTTAATAAATGTGTGTGAAAATTAATCAAGTTATGTTTAAAGTCAATCTGCTACTCTAAGCATGCAAGTGGTATTTCTATCGTCTGACCTAACGGCAGAAGATAAACACGCCACAATAAGACCACGAGACATATTGCTAACACTCGCCTACTTCGTTAGAGCGACAAGTCAAATAATCTGATGGTGTGTGTACCGAAGGTCTTGCAGTACGCACACCACAATTTCACGTAACAGGAAGGCAATCTGAGGGGCGAAGCTATCTCTCTCCATGTGCGGGAATCACACGATTGGTATGCGACATAGACACTAGGACAAATGAAGGTTTGGGTCGGTCCTTGGGGCATGCTCGGAAAGGCCGCGGCAGTTGAGGCGAGAGTTCCCGTTAAGCGGGAAATCCGTGTGCTAGTTCTGTCCAGGTACAAATTTTCTTGTGTTACTGGTAAATCATAGAGCCGTTGTACAATCGTATTCGCAATTTGCAAACGTGTTTCATAATTTAATAGAACTGCCGATTGTCAGCAGTGTCTGTTCCTTCGTACATGCATTCACGATTGTATCAAACTGCACAGAAAAAATGGTTCTGAGCACTATGGGACTTAACATCTGAGGTCATCAGTCCCCTAGAACTTAGAAATACTTAAACCTAACTAACCTAAGGACATCACGCACATCCATGCCCGAGGCAGGATTCGAACCTGCGACCGTAGCAGTCGGGCGGTTCCGGACTGAAGCGCCTAGCACCGCTCGGCCACAGCGGACGGCTCAAATTGCACAGACACAGTCCTGCTAACAGAAGGCATTAGAACAGTATGTGCTCTCCGCACATGTGACAGCAACCATTATATGAGATGCTGTTACATGCACCGAGAGGAGACACTGGCCGCAAGATTTCAACGGATTCCAGTTACTACAGTGGTTCCTTTATACGACTGAAATACTCTGAAAGTTCGATGTATTGCGACCCAAAGAAGACGCTTCTGAAGTGTTGAAACTAGTAGCGTAAATAGTTTCCAAAAATAACCGCTGATGGCATATATTTCTACTACAGTTCAACCAGACCCTGTTCCTCAAACCCTGACGGATTTTCGATTGGAATGGAGGATTGTAATATTGTGCATCAAGCACAACATCTTAACACCTTCACTTCTGCTCCAACCATCCGAGAACAAGTAAGGGACTCCTACATTCTGTGTCATTGTGCGCCATTGGTTCGGAGACTAGCAGCAGTTGGACTAGGAAATTACCATCCTATGCATAGGCTGCCATTAAAACCACAAAAAACGCATAGTGCTCGGCCTCGAATCGCAGTCATCTCTCATCGTCAGCGAGTTTGGTGGCAACCTTGGGAGATGTCGCATTCTTCAGCTTTTTGGGGAGGCACCGTGTGGTACTCCTGGCGACATTTGGCTATTACTACAGGTCATGGCTGGTGTGATTAAGGTAATTTTGACGACACAACAATATGTTACAGATATACTGTGTGCTACCTCCCATACGACAGTATCGTGCTGCTATTATTCAACAGGACACTGCTCGCCCACACATGGCACGTGCCTCTCTGAACAGGCTGTGTCTTGCTGAGTTAGTCCTGTGGCCAGCAACATCCCCATTTCTGTTCACGGTAGAACATATGTTGAACCAACTCGGACGTCAATTCCTTCCCAGTGTCAATATCCAAAACATCGAGGACCAGTTGTGGGGCAACGTAACTCAGGAGCGGATACAACGGCTTTATTACACCGTTCCCAACCGAATCAATATGTGTCTCCAGGTCAGAGGCTTACAGCGTCGTTTCTTAATTTGAATCGAGTTTGTAATCCCTACAATAACATCGCTTATCCTCTCAGGCCTTGAAGTTTCGTTTCGTCCCTCCCTTCCGTGTCCTTACCGAGCGAGGTAGCACACTGGATTCGCATTCGGGAGGACGACGGTTCAAACCCGCGTCCGGCCATCCAGATTTAGGTTTTCTGTGATTTCCCTAAATCGCCTAAGGCAAATTTCGGGATGGTACCTTTTAAAGGGCAAGGCCGATTTCCTTCTTCGTCCTTCCTTACTCCGAGCTTGCGCTACGTCTCTAATGATCTCGTTGTCGACGGGACGTTAAACACTAATTTCCCCCTCCCTCCCTCCTCCTTACGGGTCCTTCACATTTTTGGCGGATAGTGCGTAACAAGTACTCATTATACTGGAGTTCAGAAACAGTTTGAAAACACTGTAAGGGTGTTGCAGGATAGGTCATACTAAGAAATATTTTATTTATTAAGAAAAAAATTCGATTGATTGCGTTATTTCCAAATTAATTCGCATGAAGTTAGCCAATCAGGCCGTTACGCACGCAAATTCAATCCCACCTTGGTCCAGTCAAAATAGGGGCCAGTATTTAGTGACTGATATCCGCAGAATTCTTCTTAACACAACTATCCCTTCGATCATCGCTTGGAATGGTCAAGTTTGGTCCCAAAGTATACTAAGTTACATAAGTCTGCAGGTTACTGAGGCCGTTGTCGCTGACGATTGGCCCATGGCAGTCTGAAGATTCTTTGCAATTCCAAATCTCCGAATAGCGCGGAAAAACAGTCTATTACAAGAGGACACAGCACGCTTTTCAGACTGTTCAGCCACATAGTGGCATCTGAATAGACCTCAAGAAAATTCCAGAAGAAGCATAGCTACATCAGGTATTTTAGTGGTTAGAAGAGTAATATGACACTGCCGAACAACTTAGATTTTGTCGTCAGTGTTGTAAATAATATGGACACTTAAATTAAAAAGGATAAGACAGTTTGATTAATGATAGTAATAATAATGTTCCATCTATGATTTCACAAGCCACGCCCCATTTACTGTGATGAAATCACTCACGTGCATTGACGTTGACCACATGACGTCATCCATTATCCAACGGCTGGTAAGATACTATACTATAATCAGCTGTTTCGTTTTTACGACGAGATAACGCCGTCGTGACGTCATGGATTCCACTCTCTTGGAGTTTTATGTCAAAGGGCAGCGAGTAAGCCATGGTATCATAATAAAAGGGGCATGCCCTGTGGCGTCATGGGCAGTCACTGCGTGCATGACGTCAGGAACATGACTAAGTATTTTGCTTATTGCATCAAGTATTGATTTGTTAGTATTGATTAGTCGCAGTTGTTGACTTACAGCTTAAACTTGTTGGATCAAGTCGCAACTTACTGGAACAAATCTCAACGAAGCAATTTGTTACACTTGTGTGCGGTGATATATGAGGCAGTTCGTTACAGTTTCGTTTTTTGTAACAATGGTGTTGAGTGAGGCTATTTGTTACAATTTCGTGTTGACTCCACCCAGTAGTACCTGGGGTAATGGTACTCACCCTGCAAACTGACCACCTTTGTCCTGTCCTGTAAACTGACCATCAGACATTAGTATCTAAGGGTAATAGTTGCCACCCCGTAAATTGACTATCATTGCCCCACTCAGCAGTGTCTAGGGGTAATGTCATTCACCTATAAACAGGCCATAATTGCCTCACCCTGTAAACCGACCATCATTACTCAACCATGTGAATTGACTATCATTGCTTCCTTGAGATTTGTTCCAGTAAGTTGCGACTTGATCCAACAAGTTTAAGCTGTAAGTCAGCAACTGCGACTAAGCAATACTAACAAATCAATACTTGCTGCAATAAACAAAATACTTAGTCATGTTCCTGACGTCATGCATGCAGTGACTGTCCATGACGCCACAGGGCATGCCCCTTTTATTATGATACCATGGCGTTACTCGCTGCCCTTTGACATAAAAATCCAAGAGAGTGGAATCCATGACGTCACGACGGCGTTATCTCGTCGTGCTTACATACCATCATTGGCCCACCCTGTAAACTGATCATCATTGGCAAATTATGTAAACTGACAATTAATGTCCCAGTCGTGCCTGGAGTAATGATAGTCACCCTGTAAATTGACCGTCATTGTCCCACCCTGTATAATGATTCTTATTGTCCACCATATAAATTGATCATCATTGGGCCACCTGTGAACTGACCTACCCCGTAAACTTACTATGATTATCTCACCCATCAAAATGACAATCATTCCCCCACAACAACACCTACTGCACATACACATTATCAACTTCTGGTCCTACAGAACAGTTTTTAAGAGCCAGTAAATAACACCCACAGTACATACACACTGTCCCCTTCTCATTTTTGTATAATACTACTGTACACACTTACTACTCTATGGTATTTCATCGCAGTGCCGTTTAGTCGCTACTATATGACACCATAAGTTAGCATTATCAGTAGATGATGATGAACGGTTTGTACTGCAAGATGAAGCTAATAAACCAGTTTGGAGATCATTATAATTAATCACTGAAATGTCTGGCTGATTTCATAACGGCTTTAGCCGAAATAAGACGAGCTACTGTAAATATTACAACAATTTAGACGCGGAATAATATTTTTACTTTGGTACAAAGATCAATAGATGGTCATCGAAAAGTGCACTTCATCTGCAAGCTATTCTATCACAAGCACAATAAGTGAGCCGTATGTATTTTGACATGTAATGTAGACAGTTTAGATGTGTAAATATTAAATTTGGAGGTCCACTGTGCCCTGCAAAGAATTGTACAGATATGAAACTGTGGTTGTGCACAATTGCTGCTTATCTTGTAAGATTAATTAGTACTTTTATGTGGGAGCCATGTGTATTTTGATAAATAATACAGACAACATTGATAAGTATAGACAATTTTCAAGTGCAAATAATCTGATTGTCTACTGCAAGCCATGGGCATTTTTTACGTTTTTATTTATTTGTCTTTTTTCGTATATAGCTCGAATTTTTGTTTGTGATCAGCTATCTGCGTTGGATTTGTATTCGAAATATTTGCCTATTTGATGAAGAATTTTATTTTGGTGCGAAGATCATATTTTCGATTATATTGGACTTTCTTCTCTGTGGATTCCTGCCCTTTCAATGTATTGAAGTTACCCTCTGTGGAATGTTATCCGCCATTTTCTTTGGTCATGTGTACGTCTTGTACTCAGAGCATTACAAATTTATACTTGCGTGTTACAAAAACACGCAGTTTGGGTGATACAACAAATTAATGATCTCATCAAAACGCCTTCTTCCACCCTAAAATGGTGCGTCATCAGTTCTTTCGTGTTTGGGTATGTTGTGTGTTTGTATCTCGTGTTTTAGAGCAGTATGATTAGATACACCCATTACGTATTTATTTGAACATTTCAAACGTAGAATGTACATTGTTACACTTGCCATTAACATTTTGTGTGTGGTATTACCTTGTTCCTCCAAAATTGTGCTTATTCAGGTTTGCCTCATTTATGTCTAGAATGAAATACTAGGGCTATTCGGAAAGTAAGATCCAATTGATCGCGAAATGGAAACGACTTTGAAAATCATAAATATTTTATCTCCAACAGTTAGCTACAGCTTCCAGCCACTGCTCTACATAGTCACCACTCCAACATTTGTCGTAGTGTTGTACCAACTTTCCAATACCCTCGTCATAGAAGGCAGCCGCCTGTCATCCCGCCAGTTCTCTACGCTCATCTATAGCTCGTTGTCTGTGCGAAAATGTTGTCTTCATAGCCAATAGTTAATGTGAGCAGAGATGAAACAAAAAGGGAGCCAATTACGGACTGTAGTGCGTGTGATCAAACACCTCCGGCCGGCTGCGGTGTCCGAGCTGTTCTAGGCGCTTCAGTCCGGAACCGCGCGACTGCTACGGTCGCAGTTTCGAATCCTGCCTCGAGCTTTCGTTTTTGTGATCCTTAGGTCAGTTAGGTTTAAGTAGTTCTAAGTTCTAGGGGACCTCAGGTGTTAAGTCCCATAGTGTTCAGAGCCATGTGAACCATTTGAACATCAAACACTTCCCCTCGAAAACGCTGCAGGAGCATTTTCATTGCCCCTGCAGATTGCGACCGAGAAAAGTCACAAAGTAGGAATTGTATGACAATTATGTAATGTGGGCTGCATAACATCAGGCGAAATCTCTCACCAGGACCTCATACTTGGCGGGAGACACTACTTTCTACCCATCTTTATGCGCCCGCCATGCGCTCAAAAGTGAAAAGAGCGAAGTGATGTAACCGACAGGTATACTAGAGACACTGTGGAACACGTATGTGCAAAGCTTTATTAGATTTTCACAGTAGTTTCCATTTCTATCCCTCCCATCAACTGCCTGCTTAGCATGTTATTTTAGCAGAGTACGTAGATTTTATTCAGTTATAGAAGAATTCAGACCGGGAAGAACTATAAGTCGCACCCTTTGGGTATTTCTGACAGATGATACAGCTCTTTTCGATACTTTAAACATGATATCAATGTATGCAGTGTAGGCGAAGATTACGTACTGTATTTTGATAAATAAAACAAGTTTTGTGTGTTTGTGTGTGTGTGTGAGCGCGCGCGCGCGCGCGTGTGTGTGTGTGTGTGTGTGTTTGTGTGTGTGTGGGTGGGTGGGTGGGTGCGTGTGCGTGTGTGTGCGTGTATGCGCGCACGTATGTTGCTGACGAAATGCTGTTTTTTGTCACGAGGCAGACTTTTTGCTGATGAGCGGAATTGTTGCTCACGTTACTGTGTACAGGACTCTGCTGACAGAGTCTGGGCTACTCGCATACGTTATTTCATTCGTTTCACATGATGTCACGTTCAAGATCGTTTAGGTGCAGACTGTCTCAGGTAGTAACCTTCTGTACTGCAGTTGAAATAGTGTAGTCTCTAACCTAGAGCCGTACCTGCAATTGACACCTAAACATCATAATGTCTCCGATTATCTGTTACACGCTTCAGCGGTTGAACTCTTATTTGCGACAATTCCTCTTCTGAATCCTCATTTTAAAGTGTTTATATCTTGTTGTGAAACAGTCCCAGTGGCTCAGAAAATCTGGAAGCAGAAACAGTGACTGCAGTTCTCCAGCGTACTTTCTTGTGCAAGAGATGGTGGGGAAAGTGAGGTGGTGGCTCGGTTTGTACGTGTCCTTCTTTCCTGTTATAACTCTCGCAAACCCTGTTTTTTCATCTTTGTTTTAAGCCTTAAGCCGGAAATAAATGCCACCCGTTCTTCCTAGCATGTTAGGAGGAAATAAACTGGAAAGCCCTCTTGTATATTTCACACTCCTCTCTCGGCATATTGCTAAGCTTGAAATGCAGAGCACTGCCGCGGGCAAGCAACATTTTGCAAAGTTAATTCTAATACCTAGAATGGAAAGGGGCAACGTTGCTGCACCGCTTTTCCGTACGGATTTGTTATTTCCACGAACATTTTGTTACCCGTAAGACAGATCACAGTAGCTTCATTTTTGGAGTTTTAATACGTAGTGTTAAAATAGCTCTTTCACGACTGACAAGCTCTCATTTTGCTTAAGCGAAACGTTGATATTTCAAAAGCACTTACCAATGAATGTATAAATATATTACGTCAAATTTGATCGGGAATCGGTTAAAATTTTTTATCAGCAACGGCTTTTTTTAAAAATAATCTGAGTCTTCAAACTGTCACAGTTGAATAACCAGTTTGTTTCTTCCAATCCGAGGAGAAAATAGCGCATTTACAGATAAGTGTAATAAGCATTCTCAAGAACAGCGTAAAAACTACATCAAATTTGTAACTCACATTCTGCTGCAATACTCGTACAACAAAGGAATTTCTCCTTCCATATTGTAAAATCTAGTAAGGATAAATATGTGTCCTGTAGGTAAATCTTAAAAAGCACATTCTTTACGTCAGTGACATCATACAATCCACTCGTTTTATTTTTGGTACCTTTAGGAGTCTTAAATTCGCTACAAACGATACATTTTTTGTGAGGAAATAAAAGACAAAACAAAATTAACCACGTATGCAGCGAGGATAAAATACGTTTCAAAGTTTGCAAGCAAGTACGCCGATATTTTTCTTTTCTTTTTCTTTCCTTTTCCGTAATAAAATTTATTTTGTTCGGAATAACAATCTAAAAATTTCCCACTATCTTTCATTCTCCTGCGAAGGAGAGGAAAGTACTGCAGAATGTGTAATTTGATACGACAAGCGGAAAAATAGACTACGATCTGTAAACCTGCCCTCTACCAATTGTTCACGGTCTCAGCGGATCCTAAAATGTATCGGCAGTAGATTGAACTTTTGGGTTGCCATCCTGATAGGTATAAATAAAACTTCCTTGCTATCTATTTTTTTTTTTTTTTTTTAGCAACTCGACCTGGTACGAAACGGATACTTAGAGAAACTGAATTATACTGATCTAAAGCGATTCACAGGAGTTACTTTCGAGTGGGCCCCGACTAGAATGTCGAAGATCATCGCTTTCGGTGGTCACAGCATGTTCCCTCTACTTGTGGGGAGAGCTGTTGTCACCGCTGTGAATCAATTTGATGCCTTCAGCAAGTCACGTATATTTGCAGATAGTTTCAGACCTTTATCAGGAGAAGTATACAATTGTTCTGTCTGCCCACTAGACTTAAACTGCGATCTATAACTCACATTACCCTTCATTTCTTTCAGTCCTCCTATCCTACTTTATGTATTTATTTGAATAAAAATCATTTAATTGTACTAATTATTAGTTCGTAACTTCGGATTTACTTAACCATCTTACGCAAGGCGAAAACGAATGATGCGCTTACTACAGCTGAAGTTCCGCGTTCTGGCCCTAGGCGGGCCAGTCGGATCCGACTGACCACCGTGTCACCCTCTGCCAGTGTCGTCATAGGACGCTGCTGAGCGGAGGGGCATGTAGTCAGCAAACTGCTCTCCCCTTTCTTGTCCGTTTTTTTTTTTCGTTTTTACCTTGGAATCACAACCTACTTTTTTCTAAAATATCTGGTGGCATTTAATATTTTCACGTAATATCACGTACAGGACATAGAGATGACAACCTCATTTTATAAATGCACCACAACATATTTCTGTTTCAATACATTCCTGTTTCAGCCTTCAGTACTGAAATCTGTAAGAAACTGTCAACTGAGTTACTGCTAAGATGACACTCCTTTAAGATTCACATTACAGCTTTTTTTTTCCTTGCGGCATTACAGTATTACGTCAAAATAATGTCACGCATTTTGCGCGTTGGAATTGCCAGAAAATTCGCTTACGTGATCCTTTATTTTGGATGACAAGTTACTTTCTCGTATTCGTAAGCAATCTAAACACTTTACGTTGTAAGTTAAAGTCAAAAAATTGTATGACTAGTGTGCTTAGCAGTTTGCTTTGGGGAAAGATTTTCATTCTGATATCATGGCGTTAGGGTCTTTATACTGCGTATGTCCTTTCTGCTTATCAGCCGAATCATTTCCCTCGTTGTGTACCATATCGCGACAAATTTTGGGCACTCAAAACGATACTGGTTTGTTCCTTCGAGTTACAAGTTCCATATGTGACCGACGATTTTAACCGGGTGGAACAAAGTTTGAAGTTGGTTGCTCTGGTTCGTCGAGCAACTTCTCAGCTGGTATCATGAGGCTGTCTGCACCCTTTACAAGTTCTTCCACCGAGGAAAATTCCTTGGCAGTACCGAGAACCGAACCCGCGCCTCCTTGCATGGCAGTCAGCCGCACTGACAACTCAGCTACGGAGCGGACAACTACAGGTAATCGTTCCGATAATTGGCCTTCACGCTCTGATCCTTTTCTCGGTTCAGAGCTTTTAGGTGGTCCACGATACCACAGATATCGACGACTATAGGGTTGGTTTATGTGGTCCTGTAAAGCGAGAATGTGAATCTGCAGCGATTAGCTTTTGTTAATATAATATCATTCCTTCTCTGTGGATGAATCGCTTAGGGGACGCTTTTTCTTTTAGCCCAATATTCTATCGAGTGCTCTTTTCACGTCCTCACTGGACTCACATTCGAGAGGATGACGGTTCAAACCGCGTCCAGCCTTCCAGATTTAGGTTTTCCGCGATTTCCCTAAATCAATCCAGGCTAATTCCGGAACGGATCCTCTCTAAGTGCACGGCAGATTTCCTTCCCCATCCTTCATACAATCCGAGCCTGTGCTCCGTCTGTAATGAGCTCCATGTCGATGGGACGTTGAACTCGGTCTTCCTTCCTACGGTTCACGCGTGTTGTCTGGTCCATCTTCTTCGTCGAAATCTTATATTTGTTTGACTTTCCTGAGTGTCATCTCAGTCTTGTAAATATGGTGATGCTAACTCCTTCTGGTCTTTTTACGTCAGTAACAGCTTTTTCAACAATATGCGAATCTGATATGAGTCAGCCTGTTTGGATCCATGTGGACCTTATCCTGGAGTTTAATTGTGAGAACAAAATACTGAATGCTATCTATTTCTTCCCCTGCCTGTTCTGCTCGTGCCTGAGGTCAGGTTCAGAAACTCATCTTAATATCTGAGCTGCTCTTCAGTCCGCCATCTGCCTTCTTGCAGACTTGGATGCTAACCTTTTTACAGGAACACTCACAGACTATCCGCTCTCTACTTCACATAAATGCATTACTTGGAGATGCTTTAAGCCAGGGAAGGGCATTCTTCACCCTGCTATCAAGAACAGAAACATTTACTTTTTAGACAATTTATTAAGGGGATTAGTTGCCTCTGAAAGTATTGCTTCACAAATGATACCACCACTTCGACGTCGTCTGTGCCCGACACCACAGAGCAAATGGCCAATAAGTAAAACTATCAAATCAGAACACGCCTTCCCTACAAATTCAGCATAATGTTATGGAACCCATGGAGCCTTTGCAGACAACGAGAGCTCTGTAAAAATACTTTCTATGTCACATTAGTATTGAATTCAACACAGCTACTACTGAAGAGTTCGCTGTGTAACTGTACAGCGTGAGAATAATTTTAACTATTCACAAGACACACTGTACCACGACCATTTGGACATATGCGATAGAAACACTGACGTTAAGAAACGATAAGATGCAAGCCAAAGCGCACTGCGTAGGTATATACCACGTCGGGAGGGATACGAAACCTTCAGTGCGCTGAACCCCATGACTCATTGTTTCAAAATACACTTTCAGCCCCGGCCGGAGTGGCCGAGCGGTTGTAGGCGCTACATTCTGGAACCGCACGACCACTACGGTCGCAGGTTCGAATCCTGCCTCGGGCATGGATGTTTGTGATGTCCTTAGGTTAGTTAGGTTTAAGTAGTTCTAAGTACTAGGGGACTGATTACCTCAGCAGGTAAGTCCCATAGTGCTCAGAGCCATTTGAACCATTTGAACACTATCAGCAAAACTATACTCTTGAACTCAATCTGAAAGCTAACAGCTTTTCATCGTTTGAACTTGAGCGGTTGCAGAGCGCACACCCTGAAACAGCTGATGTGATAATCCCGGCAGCCCCTTGACTGATCTCCATGACGTCATCAGACAACATCCTTCGCCAAGTACTGTGTCGCAACTCCGATGCTGTCGTCACCCACTCCCTGTCACCTGAGCCATTCCCCACTGTAACTGCGTTTCTAGCTCCCTGCTCCAAGAATGCCCCTGCTTACATCATACTCTGAACTCCATCGCACTCTTTAAGACGAATTCAAAAATAGCATCCTGCAGGCTACTTTTGAGTTACGGCGGCTTCTGCATTTGCTTGAAATTAATTCCCAGACTGCAACATCTACATCCACTTCTACATGATTACGCTGCAATTCACATTTAAGTGCTTGGCAGAGGGTTCATCGAACCACAATCATACTATCTCTCTACCATTCCACTCCCGAACAGCGCGCGGGAAAAACGAACACCTAAACCTTTCTGTTCGAGCTCTGATTTCTCTTATTTTATTTTGATGATCATTCCTACCTATGTAGGTTGGGCTCAACAAAATATTTTCGCATTCGGAAGAGAAAGTTGGTGACTGAAATTTCGTAAATACATCTCGCCGCGACGAAAAACGTCTTTGCTTTAATGACTTCCATCCCAAATCCCGTATCATATCTGCCACACTCTCTCCCCCCTTTCGATGTCCTCCGTCAATCCCACCTGGTAAGGATCCCACACCGCGCAGCAATATTCTAACAGAGGACGAACGAGTGTAGTGTAAGCTGTCTCTTTAGTGGACTTGTTGCATCTTCTAAGTGTCCTGCCAATGAAACGCATCATTTGGCTCGCCTTCCCCTCAATATTATCTATGTGGTCTTTCCAACTGAAGTTGTTCGTAATTTTAACACCCAGGTACATAGTTGAATTAACAGCCTTGAGAATTGTACTATTTATCGAGTAATCGAATTCCAACGGATATCTTTTTGAACTCATGTGGATCACCTCACACTTTTCGTTATTTAGCGTCAACTGCCACCTGCCACACCATACAGCAATCTTTTCTAAATCGCTTTGTAACTGATACTGGTCTTCGGATGACCTTACTAGACGGTAAATTACAGTATCATCTGCGAACAACCAAAGAGAACTGCTCAGACTGTCACCCAGGTCATTTATATATATCAGGAACAGCAGAGGCCCCAGGACGCTTCCCTGAAGAACACCTGATATCACTTCAATTTTACTCGATGGTTTGCCGTCTAGTACTGCGAACTGCGACCTTCCTGACAGGAAATCACGAATCCAGACGCACAACAGAGACAATACCCCATAGGCCCGCAGCTTGATTAGAAGTCGCTTGTGGGGAACGGTATAAAAAGCTTTCCGGAAGTCTATAAATACGGAATCAACTTGAGATCCCCTGTCGATAGCGGCCATTACTTCGTGCGAATAAAGAGATAGCTGTGCTGCACAAGAACGATGTTTTCTGAAACCATGCTGATTACATATCAATAGATCGTTCCCTTCGAGGTGATTCACAATGTTTGAATACAATATATGCTCCAAAACCCTACTGCAAACCGACGTCAATGATATAGGTCTGTAGTTTGATGGATTACTCCTACTACCCTTCTTAAACACTGGTGCGACCTGCGCAACTTTCCAATCTGTAGGTACAGATCAATCGGTGAGCGAGCGGTTGTATATGATTGCTAAGTAGAGAGCTATTATATCAGCGTAATCTAGAAACTAGAAATAGTTAAATAAATCGTTTAAGAAAAAAATGTTCTTTCCCATATACAAGGTGAACATCAACACAACTGGCAAGCTGTAGGAATGAGTTCCAGGCTGGAAATGGAGGAAATAAGATCCTCTGAAGATGGCCTATATCACTAACGTCGATTTGCAGTAGGGTTTTGGAACATATACTGTATTCGAACATTATGAAGTACCTCGAAGAAAACGATTTATTGACACATAGTCAGCACGGATTCAGAAAATATTGTTCTTTTGAAACACAACCAGCTCTTTATACTCATGAAGTAATAAGTGCTATCGACAGGGGATGTCAAATTAATTCCATATTTTTATATTTCCAGAAGGCTTTCGACACCGTTCCTCACAAGCGTCTTCTAACCAAACTGCGTGCCTACGGAGTATCGCCTCAGTTGTGCGACTGTATTCCTGATTTCCTGTTAGAAAGGCCACAGTTCGTAGTAATAGACGGAAACTCTTCGAGTAAAACAGAAGTAATATTCGGCCTTCCCCAAGGAAGTGTTATAGGCCCTCTATTGTTCCTAATCTATATTAACGACATAGGAGACAATCTCTGTAGCCGTCTTAGATTGTTTGCAGATGATGCTGTCATTTACCGTCTTGTAAAGTCATCAGATGATCAAAACGACTTGCAAAATGATTTAGATAAGATATCTGTATGGTGCTAAAAGTGCCAATTGACCCTGAATAAGGAAAAGTGCGAAGTTATTCACATGAGTACTAAAAGAAATCAGCTAAATTTCGATTACACGATAAGTCACACAAATCTGAAGGCTGTAAATTCAACTAAATTCTTAGGGATTACAATTACAAATAACCTAAATTGGAACGATCACGTAGATAATATTGTGGGTAGAGCAAACCAAAGACTGCGATTCATTGGCAGAACACTTAGAAGGTGCAACAGGTCTACTAAAGAGACTGTTTACACCACGCTTGCCCGCCCTGTTCTGGAGTACTGCTGTGCGGTGTGGGATCCGCATCAGGTGAGACTGACGGATGACATCGAAAAAGTACAAAGAAGGGCAGCTCGTTTTGTATTATCCCGAAATATGGGATATAGTATCACAGACATGATACGTGAATTGGAGTGGCAACCATTAAAATAAAAGCGTTTTTCGTTGCGACGGGACCTTCTAATGAAATTTCAATCAGAAGTTTTCCCTTCCGATTGCGAAAACATTCTGTTGGCACCCACCTACATAGGGAGAAATGATCATCACGATAAAATAAGAGAAATCAGGGCTTTCACAGAAAAATTTAAGTGCTCGTTTTTTCCGCGTGCCGTTCGAGAGTGGAATGTTAGAGAGACAGCTTGAAGGTGGTTCGTTGAACCCTCCGCCAGGAACTTTATTGTGAATAGCAGAGTAGCCACGTAGATGTACATGTAGATGAAATGCATAGTTGCCACGGTAGATGGCGCTGACGAATGATAGTTGTTCTGATGACGTGCCATGTGTTCCTTGTGTGTTGCAGGCTGTTTGATTAACGCAGCGTTCAGTAAGCAACAGAATGGTCCGCTTTTCATGTCGGGAGCAACCCGTTGTGGTTTTGTGTACTGCCATGCAGATGGATAAGGTAGAGAGACAACACGGCCATACCAAAACAAGTACCCTCTCAGACACGAACCACATAACACAACGTTTCAAGCCCTTTTTGGACGTTTGTGTGATCATGGATCCTTCCAGACAGACGACGGTGCAGGGAGGCAGAGGACTGTTCGTACACCGGCTTTGGAGGACCGGATTCTGCCGCTCTACCGCTTCCATCTGCTTGACCGAACACAAACACGATCTCGGCTTGTTCCCGACATAAATAAGGGACCATTCTGCTACTTACTGTACGCTACGTCAGTCCCACAGCGTGCATCAGGCATGGAGCACACGACACCTGATCAGAGGAACTTTCATTCGTCAGCGCCATCTACCGTGGCAACGATGCATCTCCGGATACATCTCCATAGGGCCTTTCTTTATTTCCTGTCAGATATCCGTCCATGCAGCTTGTCGGTTTTATCAATTTTAATTCTGTATAAGCACAGGAATCGTTACGTCCTGTACTTTATAATGATCATTCGTCGGATACTGAACTGATTGCAGACACTCAGATTGTGCGAAAGGCCAACTCGCGAAAATAATCGAGTTGCCACGCCCATTCTTTGTATTACCAGAATTGGGTTTCTCGGGTAAGCGTTGGAATCGTTATAAACAGACATTACGTCTTGGCTTTCTAGGCGCTGATGACCTCGATGTTGAGCGCCCACAAACCCCAACACACACACTTGGCTTTCTAGATTATGGTATATTTGTATTCCACTAATAGCACTAGCAGAGAAACCCAGCGTTGTCCAGGTATTTATTCGAATCTTCAATGAGTCCATCTCCCAATCCCTCCAGTCTCTGTCTCCTCCCCCCATTCTAATCTCTGCCCATCTTCTCGACCTCCTTTTTATCTCCTCCTCCCCCTGTCTCCCTCCTCCTTCCGCATTTCACTACCAATCCTCCCTGTCTCTGTCCACTTCCACACCCTCTGTCCATCTCCCGCTACTATCGTCCATCGTCCATCTCCCCCTGCCCCTCTCCCTCTCAATCTCCTCATCCCCCTCTCTCTGTTGGGCTCCTCCTCCTAGACTCTCTATCCATCTCCTCGCCACTCCTCTCCTGCTCACTCTATGTCATTCGCACCCCCCCCCTTTTCTCTCTGTCCTACATCTCCTCGTACATCTACATTCATACTCCGGAAGCCACCTGACGGTGTGTGGCGGAGGGCACCTTGAGTACCCCTAACGGTTCTCCTTTCTGTTCCAGTCTCGTGTTGTTCGTGGAAAGAAAGATTGTCGGTATGCCTCTCTGTGGGCTCTAATCTCTCTGATTTTATCCTCATGGTCTCTTCGCAAGACATACGTAGGGGGGAGCAATATACTGCTTGACTCGGTGAAGGTATGTTCTCGAAACTTCAACAAAAGCCTGTACCGAGCTCCTGAGCGTCTCTCTTGCAGAGTCTTCCGCTGGAGATTATCTATCATCTCCGTAACGCTTTCGCGATTTCTAAATGATCCTGTAACAAGCGTGCTGCTCTCCGTTGCATCTTGTCTATCTCTTCTATCAACCCTATCTGGTAAGGATCCCACACCGGTGAGCAGTATTCAAGCAGTGGGCGAACAAGTGTACTGTAACCTACTTCCTTTGTTTTCGGAATGCATTTCCTCACGATTCTTCCAATGAATCTCAGTCTTGCACCTGCTTTATCGACGATTAATTTTATATGGTCATTCCATTTTAAATCACTCCTAATGTCTACTCCCAGATAATTTATGGAATTAACTGCTTCCAGTTGCTGACCTGCTATATTGTAGCTAAATGATAAAGGATCTTTCTATGTATTAGTAGCACATTACATTTGTCTACATTGAGATTCAATTGCCATTCCCTGCACCATGCGTCAATTCGTTGCAGATCCTCCTGCATTTCAGTAGAATTTTCAACCTCTCGATATGCTACAGCACCATCCACAAAAAGCTTCAGTGAACTTCCGATGTCTCCACAAGGTCATTTACATATATTGTGAATAGCATCGGTCCTATGGCTCTGAGCACTATGGGACTCAACTGCTACGGTCATCAGTCCCCTAGAACTTAGAACTACTTAAACCTAACTAACCTAAGGACAGAACACAACACCCAGCCATCACGAGGCAGAGAAAATCCCTGACCCCGCCGGGAATCGAACCCGGGAACCCGGGCGTGGGAAGCGAGAACGCTACCGCACGACCACGAGATGCGGGCATCGGTCCTATGACACTCCCCTGCGACACACCTGAAATCACTCTTACGTCGGAAGACTTACCCACTTAATAGATAAATTGTATTTCATACCTTTGAAAGAATTGCAAGTCACCTAAATACAGTAAATAAATGCCAACGGGTGGCTTTCGGGCATTTTTACATCATGTTTCTCATATATAATCCACCTATAGTCGTCGGGGTCGGAGGTTGGGAATCATACTCCTACAGTATTTTTATAAAAGTGATAAGTCAGGTACCTAACAAATTTTCTTGAAATTTCTTTTTCCGTAGTTATGTAGGTGTTTCTTAACCCCATAATGCTTCTTTCCAGATGCTGATTAATCAGTAAACTTCCCTGTACAAAACAGTTTCGAACTTCTCATTGCTTTACAAGTGAGTTACTGTCTGAAGTGTGGTAGGACGTCAAACGGGACGACATGGAGCAGGAGAGACACCACAGGAATTTTTAATTTCCACTGTCTATACTTTTAAAAATAAATTCATAAAATTTTGTCAGAATGACCAGAAAGGGTTCAGGATTTACACTTATGGTGGTGGAAGCTAAAAAATATAAGAAAATAATTTTTTTTTTTTACATTAGTATTTCACCTTTTTTCACTTACCATTGGCTGCATTTGTTGCTATAGGTACACTTTTCTTCATAAATAAGGCGGATTCTTCGATGAATTTTGCACAGCATACAAACCATACGTACAGGTGTATGAAACTCTAGAATTTTTCAGATCTATTAAAAACCGGGGTAAAAATTGAGATAATTAACTATAAAATTTGAGTTTGAAGTTTAAAATGTAACAGCACATTCATTTTTTCATAAATGAAATAATTTCTAGAGTTTCATACACCTGTAAGTATGGTTTGTATGCTGTACAAAATTCATCGAAGAATCTCTCTTATTTATGAAGAAACGTGTACCTATAGCGACAAACGCAGCCAATAGAAATGTATAAATGATGAACTTTCACATGAAAAAGAAAATTATTATGTTATTTTTTTGAACTTCCACTGCTGTGATTGTGAATCCTTAATCTCTCCTGGTCATGCTGACAAAGTGTTATGAATTTATTCGTAAAAGTATAGGCAGTGGAAATTAAAATGTCCTGTGGTGTCTCTCCTGCTCCATGACGGCCCATTTGATGTCCTACCCCCCTTAAATATTTGTCGTAGAGCATGTGAACGAGAAAAGTTTAGAAAGGTATGAATTTATGTTCAGTGTTGTTTGCATGTCGGTAAGAGCTCCTATTATCAAATACTGTAAGATTATAATCAGGGTAATTTGTTTTCAGTTTTATGAAATCCTAGTTTTTCCACGCATATCATTGTTTATTGCGTCGTATCTCGTGAACTATGTCTGTTGCAGTGATATAATTTTGCAGGTGCATGCAGTACTGTGGTTCGATACTGCCAGCAAAATTTGTTGTGCAAGGAGTTAGTAGTAAAGAACTAATAAATGATATTGTCAGGCCCCATGCGACAGCTTTTCAGCCATCTCTGTGTGCATGACATATTTCCTGAACTACGAGTAAGTGTCACACGATGATACAACTTTGCAGGTATATTAAGAGGTGTACAGCGTACACTGAACAGCCAGAACACTATGACTAAGTACCTAGTAGCCGGTTTGCATAGCTCTGGCGCGAATAAAAGCGGCGACGCGTCGTGGCATGGAAGCAACGGGGCCTTGGTAGGTCGCTGGAGGGATTTTGCACCACATCTGCACACACGTCACCTAATTCTCGTAAATTTTTGGGAGAGGGGCGATGAGCTCTGACGCCCCGTTCAGTCACATCTCAGGTGTGTCCTATTGGATTCAGATCTGGCGGCGAGGTGGGGAGCCAGCAAATCGCTTGGAGCTCGTGACTATATTTCTCCAACCACTGTCTCACACTCCTAGCATTGCGCATTATCTTGTTGAAAAATGTCACTGCCGTCGGGAAAAGTGATCATCATGATGAGGTGTATGTGGTCTGCAACCAGTGTACGATACTTCAAATGGTTCAAATGGCTCTGAGCACTATGGGACTTAAATTCTGAGGTCATCAGTCCCCTAGAACTTAGAACTACTTAAACCTAACTAACCTGAGGACATCACACACATCCATACCCGATGCAGGATTCGAAACTGCGACCGTAGGGGTCGCGCAGTTCCAAACTGAAGCGCCTAGAGCCGCTCGGCCATAACGGCCGGCAGTGTACGATACTCCTTGGCCATCATGATGTCTTACACGAGATCCGCTGTACCCATAGATGCCCAGAGCATAATGGAGTCAACTCCAGCTTGTTTCCTAGCTGCAGTACAGGTATAAAGTAGCTGTCCCCTTGGAAGACGACGAATTCACACCCTCCCATCTGCTTGATGAAGAAAGTGTCGGGATTCATCAGTCCATGCAACTCTCTGCCACTAGGCCAACGTCCAGTGTCGATGGTCATGTGCCCTTTTCCGACCTAGATACCGAAGTCGTGATGTTATTGGCACATGCATTGGTCGTCGGCTGCGGAGGCGCATCGTTAGGAGTGTTCGCTGCACTGTGTGTTCAAAATTACTTTTACTCTGCCCAGCATTAAAGTCCGATGTTAGTTATGCCATAATTCGTCGCCTGTCCTGCCTTACCAATCTGCCCAATCCCTCGAATTCTGACCGTGATTTCACCTTGGTTTTGCCACGTGTTGAAGACAGAGGTTTCACCTTGGTTTCGCCACGTGTTGAAGACACTCGCCACAGTACTCTTCGAACGCCCTAGAACGCCCGAAAAATGGTGCAGTTTCTGAAATGCTCGTGTCGAGCCTCCAGGCCATCACAGTCTGTCCTCGGTCAACCTCAGACAGTTCGCGCGCCTTCTCCATTCTGCACACAGACAGCCCACCCACTGATACTACATGCATGGTGCGGGTGTCTGACTTGCAGTCATTCCTCGCCAGGTGACGCTGCTGTCACCTGGGCAGGTTTATGTCCATAGTAGGTTGGTGGTCATAACTTTCTGGCTGATAGCTGTATGTGGATACTGATTACGAAAGATGTTGGGAATAGAATTAGTGGTAACGAAGTAAAAAATTAAAACGTCATGCCCGATGCTGCAGTTTTTCACGGATCTTAATGGTTTATGATACTGTATCCCCTGAATTACGTTCCGTATAATGATTTAATTTTGCAGGGACATTTAGTGGTGTATGTGCATACCGTCTGAAAAGTTGTTCCAAATAGAGTTAAAGTAAGGAAGAAGTAAATCAGGACGTCATGCCAAATGTGACACTTTTACTGCATGAACACCGAAAATGTAATAGATGATAAACCTTTTCCGTTTCGTAATTTTGTGGGGTATCTCTACCACATAAAGTTTAGTAGGGTTGGCCGCGTGGGATTAGCCGAGCGGTCCAAGGCGCTGCAGTCATGGACTGTGCGGCTGCTCCCGGAGGAGGTTCGAGTCGTCCCTCGGGCATGGATGTGTGTTTGTCCTTAGGATAATTTAAGTTCAGTAGTGTGTAAGCTTAGAGACTGATGACCTTAGCAGTTTAGTCCCATAAGATTTCACACACATCTGAACATTTTTTTTAATAGGGTTTCAAATTGAATGTAGTGTGGGTTTTTACGAGCATTGCGTTATATTTCTTTTTCACTCTACCCGTTTTCATAGAATGGTGGTTGGTGGTTCTTAGACCCACAGTGCTTCTTCCCAGATAGCAAGTGAAATATATATTGGAAAATAGGAATGTTGTGGCTGAAGATGAAATGTTCTAATAAAGTAGGGGCGTTCATTAGACAATGCAACACATTCATTTCCGAAATCAGTTTGGGTCTATTCAGAATTCCAGTACACCATTTTATTCCCCAATGTTTTGGGTACAAAACCCTATTTTTCCACATAATCTCCGTTCATTGCGACAGCACTACGTCACCTTTCTGGAAGGGCCTGTATGCCCTCATGGTAGCCCGCCCGGTTAGCCGATCGGTCTAACGCACGGCTTTCCGGAGCGGGAAGGAGCGCCTTGTCCGCGGCACGAATCCGCCCAGCGTACTTGTGTCGAGGTCCGGTGAGCCAGCCAGTCTGTGGATGGTTTTTAGGCGGTTTCCCATCTGCCTCGGCGAATGCGAGCTGGTTCCCCTCATTCCGCCTCAGCTGCACTATGTCGGTGATTGCTGCGCAAACAAGTTCTCCACGTACGAGTACATCACCATTACTCTATCACAGAAACATAGGGGTTACACTAGTCTGGTGTGAGACATTCCCTGGGGGCCGAACCGCACAATAACCCTCGGTTCTGTGTGGAGCAGCGGATGGGTGGACTGCGGTAGTCGTCGTGGGGTTGTGGACCACTGCGGCTACGGCGGGGACGGAGCCTCTCCGTCGTTTCTAGGTCCCCGGTTAACATATATGCATACATACATGCCCTCATGGTACCAATCTACTGGAGCCAACGTCTTGTTGTGTCAATAACCTCTCCATCATCCACGTAATACTTCCCGCGGTGGGCATCCTTCATTGCGCCAAAAGAACGAAATCAGTAGGTGGGAGATCCTGACTGTACGGCGGAAGAGGAAGAACAATACAGTCCAGTTCAGCAGCGAGATATTTGATTGTGATCGGTACGTCACCTCGATAAGAGTTTCCGCCTGTTCCAACACTGCAGGAGTCACAGCCGTGTGCGACCGGCCGGCAAGAGGGAGATCAGATAGGTCTGCGCGATCTAATTGCGATAATGAGACGCCTCTCCCAACGCCTCGCAGCACTTTTGTTCACTGCCAGGTCTCTGTAAATATTCTGGAAGTGCCTATGAATATCTGTGATGCTCTGGTTTTCCGCCAAAAGAAACTCAATGACAGCTCTCTCCTTGGAACGCACCTCTTTTACAGACGCCATTTTGAAGCCTATAACGACGCCACATATCGGAACTTTGTGAAACTATAGGGGCTGAAGCTGGAATATTCCGAAACGTCCCACAACAAATTCCACATTTTTGCGACCGAAATTGGTGAAGAAAAAATGTGTCGCATTACTTATTGAATGCCTCTCGTACAACTCTAACCACAGTAAAAGTCATTTTAGGATTTTGCCTATCAGTTTTTGCGTTGCGTTTTGGATGATGTATTACGTATCACGATATTACGCTGCATGACCGAAAGTATTTTTTTAAATGCTTCCAATTTAAGAAAAGAATTGGAAAGCGGCCGTCCCAAGACAAATGAATTTCAAATAATTTCAAACTGTCTGTATTTTTATTTTTTGCTTCAGATTCGTTCTTCAGTAGCGACAATCCTAGTTTACTTTACGGAGTTATTCTCTAAAGACTCATTGTTCTGTTACAGGTCGCAGAGTGAACACCTGATGCCGGTGCTCTGAGCTGTGCGAAACGCGGGTGAGTACTGCGTAGTGAAACAACAGCGCCACGTTTTGCATGGCGTGTTCTGCGCTAGCTGGAACAGTAGTTCGCGTACCAGAACCATAAACATGTCATCATTACTGATTGCCTTCACGTAAAGTGGTAGCTCAGTTACGAACAACTTCTTTTTCCGTAATATGTATCCTCTTTTACGATACAGGATCTATCTGTGATGATCGCACAGTCTTGCAAGGATGATGAAAAAGGAAAAAAAAGTACTAATTTTAGGGAAGAAACTTTGGCCTAGAAATTACTGAATGTGGTAACAAAGCTTTTGAGAAAAAAGGAAAAAGTGCTAATATGAGGCAAGAAACATTGTCCTGAATTTACCGTACATGTTGACAAAGCTGTCGACAGAATAGAGGGATAATTACCTGCGAAAAATTCGCACTCCTCTTAATTCGTACTTTACAATTATTTTTATTTAGACACAATCACATAATACGAGACAAATTACACCCGGTGTCAACACTACAGCTTCACTCTTCCACCACACAAGGAAGAATGTTTTGTCTTTGTTCTGGCATATTTAGCAATTACTTATACATACAATTCATTATTTTTAAACTCAGTGTTATCTTGTTCAGAAAAGCCATAACCTCTCAGTTACGGCTCTCTACGCACGGTTTTTGAGAAAAAGACATTCCGAGGTTGTTTAGAGAGGGTTTTAGCACGCAGATGCCAGGTTTGTAATAATGTAAAAGGGTAACATTTTCAGCAACATCTCCAAAATAACAGCCATCTCGGGGCCGTTTGAACGCCGTCTCCAAGCATCGCTGGCGTCAAAACGGTCATAAAGCTCTGGCAGAAAACGGAGCAGCCGAGACAAGTTGGTCATATAAAATAGTGTTTCCTTTTATCTCCTCCAAACACCCTTAAAATCTGTAGACGCGGTATTTAAACATAGAGAACTCCCTACTTCGTCTAGCGCAAGGGAGCGTACTATTGTGACTAAGAAGCGTACACTGCTTGCTCTCCACCCTTTCCTGGATAATTGAAGCTGTACAGATTTTATTTAGAAGCTTCTGATGAACCCGCTTCTGGGCGCAGTCGTTTCCAAGTCTGTGTTTCTTCATCTGAAATCTTGCGAGCAATGCAGTAGTGACAGTGTGCTATTTCAAACGCTACAGTGTTATGAATAAATGTGTAGTGAAGTAGATTGTGAGGTTATTTGTACGTGCGTCGCAGAGTCTGAATTCCACGTCTTTTATCCGACTGTTTAAAAACAAGAGCATTTCTGGGATTTAGCCCCAGTGATACACGCTTAGGAATCCTAATTCATTCGTGACACGGCAGTGGTTGAAATTTGTGATTCAGAGATATTATCGCGCCCCTGTGGAGGAGAATACGACCTGTTAAGTCGGTCGTGGGGCACGGTTAAAGCCGTGATTGTCATCACGCGACGCACATCAAAGAGACTACATTAGAGTGGAAAATATTACAGTGGTGGCCACTTAACCTTCACAATTTCCACGTATGCTCCCCTAACGAACTGAGGTCCCTGGCGTGGTAGCCAGAGAGGAATGAACGGTGTGGAAGGAAAGAGTGAAGGAAAGAGGAAGAAAGAAACACAAACGCGCCAGAGAAATTACGGCGGTACGTTTATATTCTGTGCTTTATCGTCGCTGTCAGTTTTCTACAAGCGGTTCTCACTACCGGTTTGCACACCCAGTTTGTACTGCCTGTTCAGTGACTCTTACGTAAATGATGTCTTCATGTAGCAGAAAATGACTGAGTTTATTCTTTTTCTACACGAGAACTTTATTTGCGGGAGCTGCTATAGCGAAAACAGAACGCTTAGGCAGGAATAGTAAACTTTTAGTACGTCTAACTACAGAATATTTTGCAATAAACATGCCGTATAGCATGTGTCCGATTTTTATCATCACCACCACCAACAGTGCGTCTCAGTTGTGCGACTGGATTCGTGATTTCCTGTCAGTTCGTAGTAATAGACGGCAAATCATCGAGTAAAATTGAAGTGATATCAGGTGTTCCCCAGGGAAGCGTCCTGGGACTCTGCTGTTCCTGATCTATATGAATGACCTGGATGACAATCTGAGCAGTTCTCTTAGGTTGTTCGCAGATGATGCTGTAATTTACCGTCTAGTAAGGTCATCCGAAGA
This sequence comes from Schistocerca cancellata, assembly GCF_023864275.1. Lineage (NCBI taxonomy): Eukaryota > Metazoa > Arthropoda > Insecta > Orthoptera > Acrididae > Schistocerca > Schistocerca cancellata. The sequence continues at coordinate 340,796,348 of NC_064628.1, forward strand.
CCAGTATCAGTTGCAAAGCGATCTAGAAAAGATTGCTGTATGATGTGGCAGGTGGCAGTTGACGCTAAATAACGAAAAGTGTGAGGTGATCCACATGAGTTCAAAAAGAAATCCGATGGAATTCGATTACTCGATAAATAGTACAATTCTCAAGGCTGTCAATTCAACTAAGTACCTGGGTGTAAAAATTGCGAGCAACTTCAGTTGGAAAGACCACATAGACAATATTGTGGGGAAGGCTAGCCAAAGGTTGCGTTTCATTGGCAGGACACTTAGAAGATGCAACAAGTCCACTAAAGAGACAGCTTACACTACACTCGTTCGTCCTCTGCTGCGCGGTGTGGGATCCTTACCAGGTGGGATTGACGGAGGACATCGAAAGGGTGCAAGAAAGGGCAGCTCGTTTTGTATTATTACGTAATAGGGGAGAGAGTGTGGCAGATATGATACGCGAGTTGGGATGGAAGTCATTAAAGCAAAGACGTTTTTCGTCGCGGCGAGATGTATTTACGAAATTTCAATCACCAACTTTCTCTTCCGAATGCGAAAATATTTTGTTGAGCCCAACCCACTTAGGTAGGAATGATCATCAAAATAAAATAAGAGCAATCAGAGCTCGAACAGAAAGGTTTAAGTGTTCGTTTTTCCCGCGCGCTGTTCGGGAGTGGAATGGTTGGGACATTGTATGATTGTGGTTCGATGAACCCTCTGCCAAGCACTTAAATTGGAATTGCAGAGTAATCGTGTAGATGTAGATGTAGATGTAGAAATGGACGTTAGGTTCAACATCATTCTTAGAAATCTCAGCATGATTACCAACAACTGCAAAGGACAAAGGAAAAAATATTGCTAGACCCAGTCTTTGGCTGTTGTTTTAGCCGACATTTCTTATATACCCAAAGTTGTCACGACACTGAAGGCCAGGTCAAGAAAAGTCATACATAAAGCTTTAGTACTGCCAAGCTCTCCACGCAAGGATCAATTACAACGTACAGCTAAACCTCCCGCTAACTTAAGGAGAAAGCTGCCTATAATGAGTCGAACGAAAAGCACCAACACCAGTGGTTTGCTTAGTGAGCTATGTCGAAATCGATCAATGGAAGACAAAATTCAGTGCCTAGCCTGTAGGAAGGAGGCGCATGAAACTTGCGCTGAAGATAGGAATAACAGTAAAAGATACTTTTGTTTAAACTGTAGATAACTCACTGAGTTACGCAGAGTTTGTACTGGCTCGTAGTTTAGTTTTTAAAATAGCCTAAATTTCACACTATTTCGTAATAGTGTCAGTTTAGAATTGTACGTCGTTTTCTTTATGCTCAGATTCAACATTCTTCGCTCATATTAAAATTAATATCCACTTAATCACCCTTTCCTTTCCTTAATTACACTGTGTGGCCATATTCAAATTCACCCAGTCGTTATACTCGAATGACAGGGGTTTAATCGAGAAATTTTGGACATACATCGAATGGTCCGTTCATGAAATTCAACAGTTCCAGTGATAGAAACACGTGTACACGAACAGACCTTTACTGAAAATATTTCAGAATTTTTTCGAGATGGTGTTAAAAGTATTTCAGGAATAAGCCTTATATCCTACAATGTAGGTCAAATGAGGATTTCTGATGTTCAGTTTCACAACATTTGAAACATTAGATTTCCTTCAGTTCGAGAAAAAGCTTAGTTGGTCCGTTGATGAGAACATTACCCTAATTCTAAATAAATTGATAACACGATTTTCTGCAACTTTCTGCTTGCAAAGATACCAACAGTGCAATGTAGTGAAATGAGATTTTTGCAGTTTAGAGAGAGTCTTATAGAGGAACATATTTACCTTTTTTGTGCTCTGACAGGTGCATTTTTCCGCTGGTTACCTTCTTTTCCCTGCTACATCAGGGTGTGCTGCTTATGCACGTAGAGTATAAAACAAATTGTGTAGAACAGTAAAATTTTCACACATTTCTTTTATGTACTTATATATATATATATATATATATATATATATATATATATATATATATATATATATATATATATATATACACTCCTGGAAATTGAAATAAGAACACCGTGAATTCATTGTCCCAGGAAGGGGAAACTTTATTGACACATTCCTGGGGTCAGATACATCACATGATCACACTGACAGAACCACAGGCACATAGACACAGGCAACAGAGCATGCACAATGTCGGCACTAGTACAGTGTATATCCACCTTTCGCAGCAATGCAGGCTGCTATTCTCCCATGGAGACAATCGTAGAGATGCTGGATGTAGTCCTGTGGAACGGCTTGCCATGCCATTTCCACCTGGCGCCTCAGTTGGACCAGCGTTCGTGCTGGACGTGCAGACCGCGTGAGACGACGCTTCATCCAGTCCCAAACATGCTCAATGGGGGACAGATCCGGAGATCTTGCTGGCCAGGGTAGTTGACTTACACCTTCTAGAGCACGTTGGGTGGCACGGGAGACATGCGGACGTCCATTGTCCTGTTGGAACAGCAAGTTCCCTTACCGGTCTAGGAATGGTAGAACGATGGGTTCGATGACGGTTTGGATGTACTGTGCACTATTCAGTGTCCCCTCGACGATCACCAGTGGTGTACGGCCAGTGTAGGAGACCGCTCCCCACACCATGATGCCGGGTGTTGGCCCTGTGTGCCTCGGTCGTATGCAGTCCTGATTGTGGCGCTCACCTGCACGGCGCCAAACACGCATACGACCATCATTGGCACCAAGGCAGAAGCGACTCTCATCGCTGAAGACGACACGTCTCCATTCGTCCCTCCATTCACGCCTGTCGCGACACCACTGGAGGCGGGCTGCACGATGTTGGGGCGTGAGCGGAAGACGGCCTAACGGTGTGCGGGACCGTAGCCCAGCTTCATGGAGACGGTTGCGAATGGTCCTCGCCGATACCCCAGGAGCAACAGTGTCCCTAATTTGCTGGGAAGTGGCGGTGCGGTCCCCTACGGCACTGCGTAGGATCCTACGGTCTTGGCGTGCATCCGTGCGTCGCTGCGGTCCGGTCCCAGGTCGACGGGCACGTGCACCTTCCGCCGACCACTGGCGACAACATCGATGTACTGTGGAGACTTCACGCCCCACGTGTTGAGCAATTCGGCGGTACGTCCACCCGGCCTCCCGCATGCCCACTATACGCCCTCGCTCAAAGTCCGTCAACTGCACATACGGTTCACGTCCACGCTGTCGCGGCATGCTACCAGTGTTAAAGACTGCGATGGAGCTCCGTATGCCACGGCAAACTGGCTGACACTGACGGCGGCGGTGCACAAATGCTGCGCAGCTAGCGCCATTCGACGGCCAACACCGCGGTTCCTGGTGTGTCCGCTGTGCCGTGCGTGTGATCATTGCTTGTACAGCCCTCTCGCAGTGTCCGGAGCAAGTATGGTGGGTCTGACACACCGGTGTCAATGTGTTCTTTTTTCCATTTCCAGGAGTGTATATATATATATATATATATATATATATATATATATATACCATGACAAGTATAGACAACAAATAAATAGGCATAATATGAGAGTAGCACAAAATCGTTTGCTTCACATTTTTACTGGATACTTCGTTCATCGACCGAAATTCACCAAAAGCGCCGGGCCCAAGGCCGTAATTTAAAAGAGTAAAAATGTTATAAGAATTGTTCTACTGAATTTGTAGACTCTCCAGTTTTACGTAATTTTTGGCAGACATTTTAAGTTCCTTTTTGATATGTTGAGACTCCTTTTAGCCCATTATCTGTCACTCCAATACCACTTTGGACGTATCTGCACTGGCGTGAAGTGCTGATTATACAGGGACAGCAGTGACCCTAGAACCTTTGCCTTGTGTTCACTATGTAACTTCAAACTACATTTACACCTCAGACCAAATATTACGTGCATATTTTACGTGCGTAAGTACGTAACTTTGAACCTCTGGACATCGGTAGCGGATAATGATACTGAAAAAAGTTTAAGGTTCCACGGAAACATGATCTTGACAACGTATGGTAAAAATTAACTATGAACAGAATTTCAGAAGTGGCCATCTTCACAATTTGTACTTTTCGCACCCAAAAATCATGGTTCTTCATATGTATCTTGATACTCGGTACAGATTTACTAAAACAGGAAAATGACGTTCCTAGATTCATCTCTAAAGAATATACAGTTAAAATTTGAGCGATTTGCTATAGTTAATTATTTAAACAACTGCGGCCCACGACGCAAAATAGATGTAAACCGGTTTTGGAGGGTTTCTGCACGTCGGAAAAAGTTTCGAAATTCCTCGAGAATATATGTTAAATATTTCGACGGTCTGCCGCGAACAAAAATTATAGAACTGGTCTATCTCACAACTGGTAAGTTTTGTATCTAAAAATCATTGTTTTTTGGCATTTTCTCAGAAATGGTCCATGAACAAATGATCCTTTTATAAGCCAACTAAAGCCCATCTTAGGACACATGTAATAAGAAAGGACCAACCGATCTGCTTAATTTGCCTGAGTTGAAGAAAGTGTGTAATGTTTAAATTCTGTCCCTATACTCAGCGATAGCTATAGTGTGTTCGTTCTCCCGACAGGCATACGAATGGTCCCTAGGCCAAGGGCTATCCAAAACACTTGAACCCTTATCTCTGTGATCAATAACACCCGAGATATGACACCTTGCAAACCACGTTTCCACTCGCGGTTTTTTGGAAGATGCTGGTACCGTGCAGTACAGGGCACGGATCGATATAAAAAGAAGTTAACATAGAAGTGGGTGGTGTAGATGTTCTTAATTTGTTCTCTGAAATACGCTACGCTCAGAACTCTCCAATAGTCTTAACGAAATGCTCGTAGTAAATCTGAAACAGGGGTAGTGAAATAATGTAACAGGTTTATCTGTTCATCTTTCCCACGGCTTATTAGAGTAGAGCGATCGACAAACAGTGTGAAAGTGGTTCTTTGAACTCTCTGCTAATCACGTTAACATGATTATTGCAAAGTACTGATGTATATGTAGATGTAATTTACGGAAGACACAACCACGAACCTCTTAAAACCTCTTAATCATTATGAAAAAAACAAAAATTTTAGATGCTTATCAAAATAATGTGCACAGCCATAGATAGGTCTGTGTTGGATCAACTTTTGCTCAGCTATGCAGATGCAATTCTTTCTAAAAAAGAGAATCCTAATCTAGGCTTGATCGTTCATCTTACTTTTTGTATGAAAATCGAAATAGGACCAGCGAAAGTACATTGGATGTTAACCAACAGTCATTCAACCCACAGTACAGTATCGAGCAGCACTTACAGTGCATGAGCAATGAATAGTACGCTGGGAGTTCATCTTAATTACTGACAAGTTTTTACCTCTAACCAGATGTTAATCATATCAATGCTGAGGGAAGTTGGGGACTAGCGTGTAACCCATGACTTGCGTCCTGTTGTCGCATTAGTCGTTGGGGTGGCTAGTGCAAATTTGATCCCTATTTGGGGGATATCGACATCGATAGAATTACTTCGAAGGCGTAAACGTTGCTGGGAAGAGAGAGTGTGAGCGGCGAACGAGAATATCTGTGAAATAAAGACTCCAATGTTCTGTGACACACGCGACTGGACAGTTACGTTTTTGTATCGTTCGATCTCAATGCACCGTTTCCTCTCCGTTATTGCAATTTTCCTTACACACCATAGCAAAATCTTCCGTACTGGTGAACCCTTGTCAACCGTGTAACACGACCTAGTGTTCGTTTCGTTTCGAATAATGCGCATTAAGATCAAAAAATGGTTCAAATGGGTCTGAGCACTATGGGACTTAACATCTATGGTCATCAGTCCCCTAGAACTTAGAACTACCTAAACCTAACTAACCTAAGGACATCACACAACACCCAGTCATCACGAGGCAGAGAATATCCCTGACCCCGCCGGGAATCGAACCCGAGAACCCGGGCGTGGGAAGCGAGAACGCTACCGCACGACCACGAGCTGCGGACGCGCGTTAAGAATGAGGCCATCTATTGTTGGCCGTACCGCTTCCCCAGCCCCTCGGATGACTGCTAGGTGAAGTGTTTCAGCAGTGTAATCTGTATGACACTCACCGCCCTGTACTGAAATATAAGTGGCTCTCAGTTTACTTAAGTATATCTTAGAATGTTTTTATCGAGATCATTAAAAACAATAATAGTCTGCTATTGAACTAATGACGTTGCAACATTTAGTGTAGGCGTTCAGTAATTGAACTAGATGCAGTGTTGGCGTCTCTGATCTGCTGATAGTCGATTTAATCAGTAGTCACTATATCTTTGCTATGCCTTCAGGTCCCCATTGAACGTCTTTGATCCGTTCAGTTCAGTACCTGATAACAAGCACACACAAGCGTTCCTGAAATTTATAGAACATATATGTGAAGCAAATACAGCTAATTTTTGTAATGGGACAGTCTACAACTTATAATCATTATTCCAATTGTGTCAATGCATAGTTGAGAAGCTTTTGTAAGTACTGTTTTATATTAATGTGTGAGGTGATACATTTATTGTCTGTTCACGTAATAGCTATGTATTACGCACTTCTTGTTTGTTTTTTCTTCTTTGGAGCAATGGATCCGATGATAGTCTGATACTACATTGATATCTATCGTCTTTAATAAAAAAAATACGGTTACAGCTGTGTATTTCATTAAGCGACTTTTAACCTATGTAAGTACTTGTTGCCAGTAATCGACAGAGCGGCCCGATGTGTCTGAGCGATTCCACCGAAGGACATCACAGCACAATCGACGGCTCACTCATTCACAGATAATTGGATTGCCCGATTCTGCTCATCCAAGGTAATAAGAACTGACAGTTAGAACCGACGCTATTCGAAGGTCTATGCAACCTCTGCGGCATTAAGCGCAACGGCGCGACAGCATATCACCCGCAGAGCAACGAGATGGCCGAGCGCTGGCACTGAATACTTAAAGCCGCTCTCACGTACCACGAGGCGTTTTGCTCAGAAGCTTTACCGTGGGCATTTTTAGGAGTACAAACATCATTCAAAGAGGATCTGCAAGCATTGCCATCCGAAATTCTCTACGGCGAGTTTCTAATACTACCTGCCGATTTCGGCTTACCGACGCAGGCTCACGAACAGACGGACCTTTCTGCTCTGATTCACTGTGACAGACATCAGACACGCGCATGTGCCGCTGCCCACACGGCACTCAACCCACAAGGTGTTCGAGCATGAAGTGCTGCGTTACTGTGATTATGTCATGCTGTGCGATGACAGGGTTAGACCGGCACTACAGCCACCCTACGCAGGACCATTGAACGTGTTCCGAAGGGATATGCACAAATTCAACATTATAAAGGGAATTCGCAATTCGTGGTTATAGACTAACTTCAATTATCTGTGACACATGAAAATTCGTGCCGGAACAGGACTCGAACCTGGATTTCCTTCTTCATCGCTTCGGCTATCCGAGCATGCTTCCAGGACCGACCCAGATTTCTAAAACGACTTCCATTCGCAAATTTCGTGATTCCTGGGCAGGAAAAGACAATTATTTTATCGTCATTTTAGCTCATCGAGGAATTGATACATCGTGGCTGGTTACCAGGTCTGTGTTTATACTGTCTGTGCCTTCACATTACCAATGCCATCAGATCTGTAGGAATGCCTCAAGGAACAGATACTGCTGTGAAGATTACAGCTGCGATAAATATTACAAAAATGATTCCCATTTCGTGAATATGGATGGCCTTCAGCTGTTAGCAACATGTGAAAATTTGCGCCGGACCAAGAGTAGAACCTGGATTTCACGCTTATCGTGAGGAGTTGCCTTAACCATTTCGGCTATCTGAGCATACCACTCCACACACACACAGTATAACCAATCCATGATGTATCAATGTCTCGATAGGTTATAATGGCGATAAAATATTCGTGTCTCGCTGTGCAGGAATCACGAAATGTGCGAGCATAAGGGCTGTGAACTCCGTGACATATGGAAATTTGGGTCAGTCTTGGGAGCTTGCTTGGATAGCCAAAGCGGTTAAGGCGACTGCGTCGCATGGTAAGACTGGTCAAGTGCACCTGCACAATGCTTCTCTGAGAAATGGGCTGATTGTATCTCACATATGCGACCATCACGGCTCGACTGGTCATGTATATTTGCCCGACACTTCTCCAAGAAACAGTCCGGCCATGTCTCACACATGCACTTGAAACAGCACAATAGGTGAGGTGCATCTGTTCAATGGTTCTCTCAGAAATATGTCTTGCACGCGTACCTGCCACAGCACGACCCATCAGATACATCTGCGCAACGCTTCTCTGAAAAACAGTCCAGTCGTGTCTCACACCATGCACGACTGGTCAGGTGTAACTGCACAACACTTCTCTGAGAAACAGTCTGGTCATTTCTCGCACAAGTGCCTGCCACAGCGTGACTGGTCATGTGCGTCTGCATACCTCGTCTCTGAGAAAGGTCCAGTCAAGTCACGCACGTGCACCCACTATGGTATGACCGCTCAGGTGCTTCTGTGTAGCTCTTCTCTGACAAACGGTCTGCTCATGTCTCACACACACGTATGCCATGGTATGACCAGGTAGGTGCTCCTGTGTGACACTTCTCTGAGAAACAATGCAGCCATACCTTGCACATTCTCCTGCCACAGCACATCTAGTCAGGCGCATCTGTGCGACTCTTCTCTGTGAAATGGTCCAGTCGTGTCTTACACATAGGCCTGTCACCCACATGACTGGTCAAGTGCATTTGTGCAATGCTCCTCCGTGATAAGGACCTCTCATTTCTCGTACATGACCAGTCAGCTGAATGTGCGCAATGTTTCTCTGAGAAACGTTCTGGCCATGTCTCGCGGATGCACCTGCCATGGAACGAAAAGGCAGGTGCATCTGCTCACAGCCATCTCGTCTCCCTTATTAGAACCATCCTTACAACTTTGATGGAAATCTTCCATAACTATGTAATGATTAAAATTTTATGTAGGATGTCACAACAGCAGGACAAAAAATGGCTCTGAGCACTGTGGGAATTAACAGCTGAGGTCATCAGTCCCCTAGAACTTAGAACTACTTAAAACTAACTAACCTGACATCACACACATTCATGCCCGAGGCAGGATTCGAACCTGCGACCGTAGCGGTCGCGCGGTTCCAGACTGAAGCGCCTAAAACCGCTCTGCCACTCCGGCTGGCCAACAGCAGGACAGCGAAAGGAAGTATGTCTGCAAAAATAATAAAAGGGAAATAAGAACAAGTTTATTATTGGCTGTAAATGAAGAGTTATTTACAAACTTGGATAAAAGAAAGCTTGGTTTGTAAATCTCTGTTTTATGCATAATATAATGTGTTTTGAAAAAGGCAGAATTTTTAGAAAAATTTAATTCGCAGGAACTAATAAAGACAACAGGAGCTACTAAGTAGAGAGAGGATAATACTAGTTCACTCACAGTTAAACAGTTCCAAAGAGTTCAGTGTTAGTCAATAACGCAAGCGGTTCAGCTTGACTGTTACAATGAAGCCTGAAAATCACGTTTAGCGTCAGCAAGCCCTTTGTAAACTCAACGAAATCGATGTACGTTCCACAAAATTGGACAAATTACTGCCGTGACTGTGCATGAAATATTGAATTTATGTTGTTCAATAACATTTTTAAAATAACAAATCCACCCAAAAATTACAGTATCGGCTAACCAATTTGATTGCAAATGCACCCAAGTGCAAATCATTCCGCGTGCAATCCGAGACCCTCAGGATTTCAAATTCTTGTGACCGTGCACATCACTAAAACTTGAAAATGTCATTACTGTACTGTAATGTCTAATGCCAAAGAAGGCACGTCTACTCAGCAACCAAACTGTCAGATTTCACCTGCAACAACGAGAATGTTTGCAGTTCCGCTTACGCGATGTGTAGCTGGAATCACCCCAAAAAGGTGGTGCTTATCACGTCTCTAAAAAGTGACGCCCAGTGTCGAATGAAGTTATCAGTTTGTTTTCCATCACTAGCAAAATTACTTTTAAAGTGATTATGTGCCCAACCAACAGCGTGGCGCCAAATTAGTCTTGTGCGACATTCATTCTATCGGTATGTATTAACAATGAAGTAAGAAACGAAGAATAATCGGTACTCCAGCAGCGACAGAGCTATGCTGCTGCATGGTGGTACCAGTCCGTACGGGCCAGGACGGTGCGTCGCTGCTAGGATACTCGTTATTCTTCGTGTTTGGATATGAAGTCCATGAATGGCTGCAAATGGTGTCCAAGCAGCCAAACATATCCATTTACAGCCAATGATCGGTCCAGTTTGACCAGAGGATCCAGTCCATTCCACGTAAACACAGCCCACTCCATTATGAAACCACCACGAGTCTGGACAGTGCCTTGTTGACAACCTGGGTGGGTGCTTGGCTTGTTGGGCTCAGTGCCGCACTCGAACTCTACCATCCGAAATGGTCTCGAGCCCAGGAGAGGAGCTGCAGACGATGTCTTGCTGTTAGCAAAGACAGTCCCGTCGGTTGTCTGCTGCCATAGTCTATAAACGCCAAATTTCGCTGCACTATCCTAACTTTTACGTTCGTCGTACACCCCACATTGATTTCTGGCGTTATTTCAGGCAAACTTGATTGTCTGCTAGCACTGATAACTCTCAGCTCTACGCGAACGCCGCTACTCTCTGTCGTTGATTGAAGGTTCAAATGGTTCAAAGGGCTCTGAGCACTATGGGACTTAACATCTATGGTCATCAGTCCCCTAGAACTTAGAACTACTTAAACCTAACTAACCTAAGGACAGCACACAACACCCAGCCATCACGAGGCAGAGAAAATCCCTGACCCCGCCGGGAATCGAACCCGGGAACCCGGGCGTGGGAAGCGAGAACGCTACCGCACGACCACGAGATGCGGGCCGTTGATTGAAGGCCGTCGGCCACTGCGTTGTTCATGGTGTGAGGTAATGCCTGAAATCTGATATTCTCGGGAAACTCTGGACTCTGTGGATTTCGGATATTGAATTCCCTAACGATTTCCACACTGGAGTGTCCCACACGTCTAGCTCCAACTGCCACTCAACGCTCAAAGTCTGTTGATTCCAGTCGTGCCGCTATGATTACGTCAGAAACCTTTTCACATGATTCACCTGAGTACAAATGACAGCTCCGACAACGCACTGCGCTTTTACACTTTGTGTACGCGATACTACTACCATCTGTATTGTAACGTCCCCTTAGAAAAATTATGAATGAGTGTGTTGGTAAATTTCTACATTATTTGATACAAAGACAGCTGAGTAAAACTGAACGTACTCAGACATTTCTCTCTTTACTTATTCTGATCAACAGTAAACTGACACACAATATTTTTTAGCGCAACGCGTTGTGACTTTCAAAACTCCCTTCAAACAAATGGCCCTGACTTAACAATAACCTATATCTTTCATGAATCACTTACCTCACAAAAATCTTAGTTAGTCGAACTACTGCAATACAGCGAGCGCCAGTAGTGCCAGCTAAATAAAAGATTCTAACTCCTGAAGGCACTAACTACTGATAGGCATAGTTAACAATGAAAGATTTGAATGGAGAACAAACACTGTATTTACCTTATTAATGTTCAAAAGTCATATATATATATAGAAAAGTAATAGGAAATTTGTAAAAATGGATGTCATGAATTGATATATATATTATTCATGACATCCATCTTTACAAATATCCTTTTTCTGGCGGACACACGTCCAGATCGTCCTCTTATAGTAACCTCTTAAAACCCTGGCCTCTCTCTCTCCACATCCACCATTGCTGGCGGCTCACCTCCTACTGCGCAACGCTACGCGCTGTTCACATCCAACTGCCCAACACTACACTAGCGAATATTCCAACAATGCCAACCAGCCAAAGACTGCACACAGCACAGTCAGTGATTTTCATACAGAGCGCTACGTGACGTTACCAACATATAAACCTAAATAACCTACTTACAGTATATGTGCGTATCCCTATCCCATGACTTCTGTCAGCCCAGAGTATTGTCCCACTCAGTTCATAATGATATCGTTCTCGAGGTTATATGAGTCAACTTTCTGGAATCTGCTAACAGTGCAAGATATGATTAAATTCAGTAAAAGTATTTCCTTGGTTTTTCCGGAACCTTAAGACGAACGCTCATCGGCTCCTGCTGTGAAATTCTGTAACACAAAGTGTACTAAAGCAAGCAAAGTGATCTATTTCAAATTATCAGCCCACCAGTTGCCACAGCAGACGAATGGACAACCTCATATTTCCTCGAAACAAACATCATTATAAGTTGAACGGTACCGTAAAGAAAACAGCTGCAACAAAAATTACTTGCACGATGTGATCACCAGCAGCAGACAAAGTTCTACTGAGCAGTTCTTAGGCATATGTCTCCAGTCGTCTATCTTATTTGTGGTATAAAGTCCATTTCAATCACATGTATCCTTCTTGGCGCTGCAATTTCCCCATATGTTAATTAATTTAAAAATTGTGTTCATACTGATCACTAGAGTTTCATAAAAGAAACGTTATTTTAACGAAAATTAGAGGCATAACACGGCTAACAATTATATAGCATGAAAATTACAAATTTTCTCTCTGTTTAACGTGATAAGCGCACGCACAATAGCTGTAACGTTGGAACGGTAATGAGAACCATAAATCTCCTAAAAATTGGACATATATTTTGTTGTAGTAAATCAATAGAGCTGACAACAATGATGATTGCAGCGACTGAAATTTATAGGGCAAAAATAATTGGTATGAGTCCATATAATTTAGTTGTTTGAAAGATGTTATCAAATTACATCATTCCTCAATTATGAACCATCCGCTAAGCTCAGAGTTTATTAAATGTCATTTGGTCACTTTAGAAAGCTATGACGTATTCAGTTCATCACGTTTAAGTGTTCTGTGAAATTTCAGTCCAAGCAAAAAACAGACACGAGCTGACATTTCCCAGTGGCAGTTAGCGCCTGTGATGGACGTCGATGCCGCACTCTGGGCTGCAGCGTGCAGCGAATTCCGGTTATTTTTATTGTTCTCTTTCGAAGCACATTAAAAACGATCTCGTTTGCATATTTGAGGAATTTGTCACATTTCATTTGCAGGCCCATTTGATTCATATGCGAAGGTGATGAAAAATTACATCGCTGCTGTGTAATTTGTTACTGTGTGCACATAAAGTGTATTTTTACATGATTTTTACAGCGCAGAGTCCTGTTTGTTCGAGACGCCCACTTCAACACTGGCTTCAGTAAACAAGCTCATATTTTGTATGATTACAAGAACTGTTAAAGAAACCGTATTAAGTCACATAGAAAGTTTATTTATTCGGACGGCGCATTTACGTACTGACGTTACGTTCTGACGCTCAGCAATGTTCATGTGTTGTCGCTACGTGATATAGTGCCACATTTACATGGCCAGTAATACACGTTTATCGGAATCCGTGGTTAGGGGTAGCATCTTTGATTACAAATGAAAACGTCCTCGTTCCCGGGTTCGAACCCCGCCACTGCTTAAAAATTATCGCTAATGGCGACCGAAGACTTCCGGCATAAGAAAGTCACACTCATTCTCCCAACGACCTTGTCAAAGAGGGAGGAGGTGTGGACAGAGGTTCAGGACAGACTCTAGCACTTGTGATGGGAACTGACCTTAAAAGCGGAAGTCTCAGCAATGATCAACGGCATGAGAATGCAAAAGCTAATGGAAACCGCTGCATCAAAGACACACAGCGTGAATCCTCAGGACATGCATCTTTAACTAAAAAAGTGTGTTACGATGTTCTCGCCATTGGCAAAAGATTCCAGACTAGTCCCTTATTCGATCTCTGTAAGGGGACTGCCAAGACTCAATAACAAACGAAAGGATAACGTTCAACCAGTCGGGTCGTGGAAAGCCAGAAGTTTGAAAGTAGTAGGGAAACTAGAAAATCTGGAAAGGGAAATGCTAAGTCTACATATAGTGGAGGACAGTGACGTCAGCTGGAAAGAAGACAAGGATTTCTGGTCAGATGCGTATATAGTAACAACAACCGCAGCGGAAAGTGATATAACTGGAGCAGGATTCGCTATGAATACGGAAGTACGGCAGAGAATGAGCTACAGGTTCAAATGGTTCAACTGGCTCTGAGCACTATGGCATTTAACAAGTGAGGTCATCAGTCCCATAGACTTAGAACCTATCTAACCTAAGTACATCACACACATCCATGCCCGAGGCAGGATTCGAACCTGCGAGCGTAGCAGCAGCGCGGTTCCGGACTGAAGCGCCTAGAACCGCTTGGCCACAGTGGCCGGCTGAGCTACTGTAAACAGTTCAGTGATAGTGTTATTCTCGTCAGAATCAACAGATCAGAACCAACAACTATAGTTTATGTATGCCGACATAACCACCTGAAGACGGAGAGATAGAGAAAGTACATGAGGATATTCAAAGCGTAATACAGTACGTAAAGATAGATAAAAACCCAATAGTCATGGTGGATTGGAGTGCGGAAGTAGTGGAAGGAGGAGAAGAATGGGTTACGCAAGAAAATGGACTTGACAGTAGGAATAACACAGGAGAAGAAAGACTAATTGACTTCATCTGCATCTACATGGGTACTCTGCAAATCACACTTAAGTGCCTGGCAGAGGTTTTATCAAACCACCTCCACAATAATTCTTTACTATTTCACTCTCTAACAACGTGTAGAAGAAACGAACACCTATATATTTCCATGCGAGCTCTGATTTCCCTTATTTTACTATGATGATAGTTTCTCCCTATATAGTTCGGCTTCATCAAAATATTTCCTCATTCGGAGGAAAAAGTTGGTGGTTTAAATTTCGTGAGGAAATTCCGCCGCAACGAAAAACGCCTTTGTTTTAAAGCTATCCATACCAAATCCTGTAACATGTACGTGACCCTCTCTCCCTTATTCCGCGATAATACAAAATGTGTCTCTCTTCTTTGAATTTTTTCGATGAACTCCGTTAATCCTATCTGGTAAGGATTCCACACAGCGCTGCAGTACTCCAAAAGAGGATGGACAAGCGTAGCAAAGGGATTCTCTTCAGTTGATCTGTTACGTTTTCTAAGTGTTCTGACAATAAAACGCAGTCTTTGATTTGCCTTCGCCACAACATTTTCTATGTGTTCTTTCCAATTTAAATTGCTAGTAATTGTAATTCCTAGGTAAATAGTTGAATTTACGTCCATTGTATTTGATTTATTTATCGTGTAACCGAAGTTTAACGGATTCCTTTTAGCATTCATGTGGATGACCTCAAATTTTTCATTATTTAGGGTCAATTGCCAATTTTCACACCATTCAGATATCTTTTCTAAATCGTTTTGCAATTCGTTTTGATCTTCTGATGACTTTACTAGACGATAAACGACAGCTTAATCTACAAACAACCTAAGACGGCAGCTCAGATTATCTCATAAATCATTTATATAGATAAGCAACAGCAGAGGGCCTATAACACAACCTTGGGGAAGGCCAGATGACTTTCCAGCAATTATCACGAACTGTGACTCCTCTGACAAGTAATCATGGATCCAGTCACATAACTGAGACGATATTCCATAAGCACGCAGTTTCAACACAAGCCCCTTGTGTGGTACAGCGTCAAAAGCCTTCTGGAAATCTAGAAATACGGAATCAATTTGAAATCTCTTGTCAATAGCACTCAACACTTCCTACACTCCTGGAAATGGAAAAAAGAACACATTGACACCGGTGTGTCAGACCCACCATACTTGCTCCGGACACTGCGAGAGGGCTGTACAAGCAATGATCACACGCAAGGCACAGCGGACACACCAGGAACCGCGGTGTTGGCCGTCGAATGGCGCTAGCTGCGCAGCATTTGTGCACCGCCGCCGTCAGTGTCAGCCAGTTTGCCGTGGCATACGGAGCTCCATCGCAGTCTTTAACACTGGTAGCATGCCGCGACAGCGTGGACGTGAACCGTATGTGCAGTTGACGGACTTTGAGCGAGGGCGTATAGTGGGCATGCGGGAGGCCGGGTGGACGTACCGTCGAATTGCTCAACACGTGGGGCGTGAGGTCTCCACAGTACATCGATGTTGTCGCCAGTGGTCGGCGGAAGGTGCACGTGCCCGTCGACCTGGGACCGGACCGCAGCGACGCACGGATGCACGCCAAGACCGTAGGATCCTACGCAGTGCCGTAGGGGACCGCACCGCCACTTCCCAGCAAATTAGGGACACTGTTGCTCCTGGGGTATCGGCGAGGACCATTCGCAACCGTCTCCATGAAGCTGGGCTACGGTACCGCACACCGTTAGGCCGTCTTCCGCTCACGCCCCAACATCGTGCAGCCCGCCTCCAGTGGTGTCGCGACAGGCGTGAATGGAGGGACGAATGGAGACGTGTCGTCTTCAGCGATGAGAGTCGCTTCTGCCTTGGTGCCAATGATGGTCGTATGCGTGTTTGGCGCCGTGCAGGTGAGCGCCACAATCAGGACTGCATACGACCGTGGCACACAGGGCCAACACCCGGCATCATGGTGTGGGTAGCGATCTCCTACACTGGCCGTACACCACTGGTGATCGTCGAGGGGACACTGAATAGTGCACGGTACATCCAAACCGTCATCGAACCCATCGTTCTACCATTCCTAGACCGGCAAGGGAACTTGCTGTTCCAACAGGACAATGCACGTCCGCATGTATCCCGTGCCACCCAACGTGCTCTAGAAGGTGTAAGTCAACTACCCTGGCCAGCAAGATCTCCGGATCTGTCCCCCATTGATCATGTTTGGGACTGGATGAAGCGTCGTCTCACGCGGTCTGCACGTCCAGCACGAACGCTGGTCCAACTGAGGCGCCAGGTGGAAATGTCATGGCAAGCCGTTCCACAGGACTACATCCAGCATCTCTACGATCGTCTCCACGGGAGAATAGCAGCCTGCATTGCTGCGAAAGGTGGATATACACTGTACTAGTGCCGACATTGTGCATGCTCTGTTGCCTGTGTCTATGTGTCTGTGGTTCTGTCAGTGTGATCATGTGATGTATCTGACCCCAGGAATGTGTCAATCAAGTTTCCCCTTCCTGGGACAATGAATTCACGGTGTTCGTATTTCAATTTCCAGGAGTGTATGTGTAAAGAGCTAATTTCACAAGAACGATGTTTTCTAAAACCCGTGTTGACTGTGTGTCAATAGACCGTTCTCTTCTAGGTAATTCATAAAGTTCTAACACAAAAAAAATTGTGGTAAGTGCGTAGCCGCTCGAGTTCGAACACAATATATGTTCCAAAATCCTACTGCATATCGCCGATAATAACATTTGCCTGTAATTTAGTAGATTACTCTTACTACCAGCCTTGAATATTGTGATCAGTTCAGTCGTTCTTAATTTGTTTGGTATAAATCTCTCAATTGCTGTCGATACTATTTCTTCGAATTCAAGCCGCATCTGGTCAACTCTGACATTGTTAATTTGGAAGGAGCAGAGATTGTCCCTCAAGAAGGCGTCAAGTAAATTTTTATCTGCTTTTTGAATAGAAAAATGATTTGATAGTTTCCTGCCGTTATGTAGACAGGAGTGACACCACCAGCAGTCTACCAATGGTGTAAACGCCCGGAAGATGACCCCTACGTTGGGTTGGCTGTATAATAATAAGAATAAATACGATTAAGACTGTTTTTGAATAATTGATATAGAAATTAAGTAGAAATTTTTTATTAGCAATGCAACATCAGTCTCGAGAATCTCTGTTCGGTAAATTGGAGATGGGAGGTCCAGAAGTTGTAAGTAGCCTGTTTACATGTTTGTATGTTGGCAGCGCTGTAGACTGTAATTAACATCGCTGGCAGCTCTCTGCGCCCTCGGTAAGAGACTCTGTGTTTGGACGGACTTGCAGTTAGCGATTAACAGTTAGCCAGCGGGCGGATTGGATATGTGTCCTTCGTAGAGACTCAGTGTTGGTAGGACATGCATTGTAAAATGATGATGGATGTAGTTGGTAAACTTGATGGTGTTGAGACAGCAACCAGACACAAATTTATTTTCAGTTCCTTTATTCAAAAGGTACCGTTACCGGTTTCGAATCATTACGATTCATCTTCAGACGGTTTTGATACTTTCATTAGAACATGTGGTGCGTCTTTTTACAGATTGTCTTAAAATATAAATACTACATAATTATAAGCACGCCACACAGATGGTTGCGTTACAGATTTGCATTGGATGTGACTTACGTGAAATGTCGGTTTGGACACTCATATGTTTGAAAGCACTTTGTATCTATCAAAGCATGGGGTGCATGTTATCGCGGGACTGCTACGGTCGCAGGTTCGAATCCTGCCTCGGGCATGGGTGTGTGTGATGTCCTTAGGTTAGTTAGGTTTAAGTAGTTCTAAGTTCTAGGAGACTTATGACCTAAGATGTTGACTCCCATAGTGCTCAGAGCCATTTGGTGCATGTTAGAAATCTATTCTGTGACAAATCTAAAGTGTTCAGTGAGAAAAATTTACGTGTGCAACGATAAGAATGCAGTGGGAATGTATTCACATCTGCTGGACGAAAACTATGACAACAAACACTCCAAACCGACCTTTCACGTAAGTCACATCCAATGCAAATCTGTAACGCAACCGTCTGTGTGGCGTGCTTATAATTATGTATTATTTATATTTTAGGACAATTAATCTGTAAAAATACGCACCAAATGTTCTAATAAAAGAATGAAAACCGTCTGAAGATGAATCGCAATTAATCGAAACCGGTAATGGTACGTTTTGAATAAAGGAACTGAAAATAAATTTGTGGCTGGTTGCTGTCTCAACACCATCAACATTTGTCTTCAAATAACAGCCACGGTCTCCATCATGTCATCATATAACAAAATTGCATGTAGTTGGTAATGTTTGGATAGTGGAATTATTTACGACTATATAATTTTTGGATTTGGATGGCAGATGAATAAGGTAAAATCTTCTAAATACATTGTTTGTTCTTCAATAAAATCTTTCTTTTGCTAACCATATGCCTCCTAGTAGTTAGAGCCTATAGTAGTTATAATCCTCTTAAGTAGCTGGCTGTAGCTGCTGCTTGCTGTAATTGCTGTAGTTCGTGTTATGAAGATTTTCTATGAGATGAGTGGCTAATGAAAAAGTGTGGGTTATTGTTAGGATTTCTTTCCAATTCAGGGCCATTCTTTTGGCCGCACGTGATTAGCCGAGAGGTATAGGGCGCTGCAGTCATGGACTGTGCGGCTGGTCCTGGCGGAGGTTCGAGTCCTCCCTCGGGAATGGGTGTGTGTGTTTGTCCTTAGGATAATTTAGGTTAAGTAGTGTGTAAGCTTAGGGACTGATGACCTTAGCAGTTAAGTCCCATAAGATTTCACACATTCAGGGCCATTCTTTTGAGTTAATTATTTGAAGTCATGTTGCCATTGTAGAGCAGTCAGATTGCGTTGGGTTTGTATATGGTGCGTAATAAGTGAATAGGTTAAGTTTGTGTTGTCTTTGTCAGGGAAAATTCTGTAGGTAGAGCTGAAATGATAAAAATAAGTAACGAGACAGTAGGTTCGGTTGCACTCAGCAGTTTAAGTAAACACAAAGGAGTTTCACCTACTCAGTTATTTCTGTAGACTCATACAAAGAAGTTTCGTAGTCAGTACACTGGACTCACATTCGGAGGGACGGCGTTTCAGATCCCGGTCCGGTCATTCCGATGTCGTTTCCGGCGGTTTCCACAACAGTTTACCCCAAATGCTAGTATGGTTCCTCCGATAGGGGCACTGCTAGTTTCTTCTCACATTTTCCCTCAAACTGATTTTGTGCCCTATCTCTAATGACCTCACCGTCGTTTAAAAATGAAACATTAACCTTCCTTCACTCGAGTCGTCGATGCTACGCCAGCTGACGGCACTTCGAGGTGCGTGGATAAGCTTGCACGGTTCACCTCACACACTTTCTCCAGGAACGACGAAACTGCAGAATACTCACCAAATGAACTACGATACTGGGATGCTGAAAGTAATGTAAACGATCCTTCTGAAAATTCATTTGTGTCTTGTACTACACGTCAAGTATTCTAGGAATATTGAAGTTAGTGTCGTATGTCAGTGAACTGTGAGCGCAAACGCAGGACAGTGTTAAGTCGTCAACAGAATAAGCCACTAGAAAATATAAAACGGTTGTTTGAGGTACCTTATATTTTCCAGCATCAATTTACAACTCATATTTACATAAGATCCCTTATCATTTAGCTACAATATAGCAGGTCACCAACTGGAAGCAGTTAATTCCATAAATTATCTGGGAGTACGCATTAGGAGTGATTTAAAATGGAATGATCATATAAAGTTGATCGTCGGTAAAGCAGATGCCAGACTGAGATTCATCGGAAGAATCCTAAGGAAATGTAATCCGAAAACAAAGGAAGTAGGTTACAGTACGCTTGTTCGCCCGCTGCTTGAATACTGCTCAGCAGTGTGGGATCCGTACCAGATAGTGTTGATAGAAGAGATAGAGAATATCCAACGGATAGCAGCGCGCTTCGTTACAGGATCATTTGGTAATCGCGAAAGCGTTACGGAGATGATAGATAAACTCCAGTGGACGACTCTGAGGAGAGACGCTTAGTAGCTCGGTACGGGCTTTTGTTGAAGTTTCGAGAACATACCTTCACCGAAGAGTCAAGCAGTATATTGCTCCGTCCTACGTATATCTCGCAAAGAGACCATGAGGATAAAATCAGAGAGATTCGACCCCACACAGAGGCATACCGACAATCCTTCTTTCCACGAACAATACGAGACTGGAATAGAAGGGAGAACCGATAGAGGTACTCAAGGTTCCCTCCACCACACACCGTCAGGTGGCTTGCGGAGTATGGATGTAGATGTAGATGTCTGATCACTGTCAATCTGCTCTCCGCAGTGGTGCGGCTCTGACGTCTGTTTACGTCCCTGCCGCGGAGCTTCGCAGGTACGCGGCTGTTTACTTCGTGTTCAGCTTCGCTAGCGTTTGCAGTTTCCAACTAGAATAGCTCATTCGTACCGACAATCTACTAGCAAGATCAGCTTTAATAATGAAGTAGCGTGACCGAAAGCATTTTAAGTAGAACGATTTATACGCGAAGAAATTAAAATTGAACCACAAGGTATGATTGGCATCCACTTCTCCATCACAAGCACTTTGGTCTACGTGAAACTGATCGACGACACGGTGTGTGACAAAATCACTCGCAACCATAAAGATGGACTTAAATTTAAACATTCTGACGACCATATCGGAACGGTAGCTACTGATCATGCGGGGCTTGGATTAAGAACCAGAGTATTTGAGCTACCATTTGAGATTCCGGCTGAGATCGTGGTTAACGAGAATACAACCTTCACCACATACCCGGTACATAATGGTGTGCGACACGTACGGATCGAGCTATCAAAACACTTTCCGTCTTATCTCACAATTGGAGGCTGCAAAGCGATAGTCATTTACGATAGTCAGCCGGAAACTTGTTTAGGTTGTGGTCAGGAAGGCCACGTTCGCTCAGCCTGTGTCCAACGAAGAATTGTACAAATACCGGCAGGTGACGCTGTAGCAACATCTACGTCTCCCTCTCACGTAATGCAAATGTGTTCCGGAAGCACTCCCCACTAAACGGTGACAGCTCCCAACAGCTTGAGAGACTATTCGAAAATCCGACAACGGTGGATGGGCCCCCCGCCCCACCGAGCAGCAGCGGCCGATACCACCAGTACAGAGATCGGAAGAGCAAATGGTCATTCTAACAACCCTACCACAACAAAGGTCAAAAATTAATTATGATTGTAGTGTTGCTCACGCTGCTAAATATTGCATTTTCGGGCAACAACAAAGTTATATTATGTGGCAGGTGTCATTAGACCACAGCTAATAAAGTCATTTCTTGAAATAATGGATAAACTAGGCACTCATCTTTCCGTGTTTCCCACGCTGGTCTAGTTGTGAACTCATGGCTCAATCGTCGAAAATCTAGGTAGTGATGATTCCAAGCTCGGATGCAAAGAGGCCTAGGTGTTATTCTGCGATATTCAAAAGTTTTATAGATGTATTTCATAAACCATTCTTGAAGATTAAACTTTTGCAAGTTAATACAATGGTAATGTAAAATAGTAATCAGCACTCCGAATTTAAGTTACGCTTCTTTTTTATTACTTTTGTTGCAACATCACTTCACAAGATAAAACATACTTGAAAATATTATCCTCACTGTTAAAGTTCACATTTCATAAACTGACTACAATTTGCGTCTTTTCAACATGACGACCAAGACTTGACTCTCCAATCACTGCTTACGCGCCCAAAAATCAGAGTTACAAGTACGTCAAAGATCATAGTGACAAGAGAAAGAATACACATAAGAATAATATCATTGCAATATAAATATATCGATGTATCAAAGCACCTCTACATTAATGAAATCAAATCTGAATGTTGCCACAGAAATATGTTAACTATTTTACAGAAACACAGTAGAATATTGCTGGTATCGAGAGGTTGAGGTGAGGTGCCGCAATGGTTACGTATTTCAACTACCGTTACATCATCGACAGTCGAATAGTGCCAACGGCTGCCTTCGTGTAAGACTGCAGTGGCGGCAGAGACACTCTCCCACATTCGGGTACAGAAACGCACAAGTAGCGCAAGAAACGACGAGTAACCCCGTCGGACGACTCCTTATTACGTACGCAGGGCGATGATCAAAACACGACCGAGGAAGACGGCCACCTTACAGAGGGTCCCGAGACTCCTCATCCTGAACATCACTGCCTCGACAGCAGCATACATCAAGCGCGATGTGAAAAACTCGACAATGCACGGCAACCAGCGGTCCACTGCCACTCTCAGATAGCAGAAGGGGACCCACAGAGAGGCGGGGCTGGCGCGCCCCGGCCATCTTTTAACTTGTCCCAAAGAGACTGGGCTGATGATTGTGAAGCAGACCCACCGACAGTCGCAACAGGCGATACGGCTGACTTGTAGTCCGAGGTGATAGGTTACAATACAGCATCACCGGTCTGTTGCGGTCTAACTGTGTTGGTGGGCCAGTTAATTTCCACTGTGCAGTGACTTTGTCACTGCAATTCACTTTGGAGGTGTGGCGGTGGGACTTGTAGTCCCGTACCACCCTCTTACGGTGATAGTACTACATGAGTCAAGCAGAATTTATTGCCTAACATGGGCAGGTGCAGGTGTGGCGGTGGGACACGGCAAGGGCGGCACCTCTCTTAACGTTAAACTTATAACTAACGACTGCGGGCAGGACGGGGTCACCAAACGTGCCAGTACAACAGCAGACGGAGTAACCTCCCATGGCCTCTACACATGCGACGGAGCGAAGCAAGCACATCGGCTTGCTTCTTTCGATATCAATAGCATACGGCCACATATTAAGATGTCCTTACTCAACGATATGCTACAAGCAGCGGACATCCACATCGTCCTCCTACAAGAAGTATACGTCGATGAATTTCCTGCGCTGTACGGGTACGAATCCGACATACGCCTCCGAAAGTGGCAGCGGCATAGCAACACTTCTTAAAGAAGCCATCACGGCAGAGGACGTACTGCACCTACTGTCGGCTCGGCGATTAGCAGTAACGGTACTTGAGCCGCGACTCATCAACATCTATGCACCGTCCGGTACAGACAGGAGGCGAGAACGTTCCCGCTTCTTCGCAGACGAAGTTGCCCCGCTCTTCCATCCGATTAATCCTATGCGTCGATTTTAGATGTGTACTTGCACCGAAAGATCAATTTCCTCGATATACCCCGTGTCCAGAATTACGAATATTAGTACAGAGTATGCATTTGGTTGACATCTGGGAATGTATACATGGCCTCCGTCCTGGGTACACCCGTACAACGAGTCATTCCGCTAGCCATCTCGACCGAATACATGTTACACGCAGTCTTAACTCTGACGTCCTGGAAGAGGGTCTGTGCCCTACAGCCTATACAAGCCATACATAATTAATACGTACAATAGCACGCCCGGCTAGCCATGCGGTCTAACGCACTGCAGATTAGTGCCGAGGGTCGAGGTCCGGTGAGTCGGCCAGTCCGTGGATGGTTTCTAAGGCGATTTTCCATCTGCCTCGGCGAATGCGGGCTGGTTCCCCTTATTCCACCTCAGTTACACTATGTCGGCGATTGCTGCTCAAACACTTTCTCCTTGGTCGCGTACACCATAATTACTCCAATACGCTAACATTGAGGATACACTCGTCTGGGGTGAGACGTTCCGGTTGGTTCCACTGGGGGCCTAACCGCACAATAACCCTGGGTTCGGTATGGGGCGGCGATGGGGTGAGTGGACTGCTGTAGCCTGTTGTGGGGTTGTGAAGCACTGAGGGCTACGGCGGGACGAAGCCTCTCCGTCGTTTCTAGGTCCCCAGTTCCATACAATACAATACGTACAATCTCCCTCCGGCGGCAGCAAGTGTGGCGTAGCCGTGGTCCTTGGAAAGTGAACGTCACCCATCTGCGGGACCCAGCTTGTCGAGACGTCGTTGAAGATGTTTGGAGATCTTGAGAGAGACGCCTCCGGTCGTATCCCACGACCCTAAGTTGGTGAATGGGTTGAGCCAATATGGCGCTGCGCCGTGCAATGACGACATTTGGTCGTGAGCAGGCAGTGTGGCGACGTCATACGATGGACTTCTGTTTCACGGTGCTACCGGAACGCGCAGAACAATTGCCTTCTCCGTAGCGGCAAGAGTCGGTACAACTAGCAAAGGCCAAAATTATACCCATCATGCGACCTCGAAGGTACAGTTGGACGAGAACTAGACTGGGTTGCAGGAGAACCCCCATCGATGTATGACATCATCAACGAAAGTAAAAGAAGACGAAGAGCCCTAGTACATACCGTGGACACTGATGATGGCAGAGCCGGCCGGGATGGCCGAGCGGTTCTAGGCGCTACAGTCTGGAACCGCGCGACCGCTACGGTCGCAGGTTCGAATCCTGCCTCGGGCATGGATGTTTGTGATGTCCTTAGGTTAGTTAGGTTTAAGTAGTTCTAAGTTCTAGGGGACTGATGACCTCAGATGTTAAGTCCCATAGTACTTAGGGCCATTTGAACCATATGATGGCATACACCTAAAATCGCAACAATAAATAGTAAAGCCTTTGTAGAACATTACACTCAACTTTACAACGCAATGGATACCGATATGGCTCCCATTAACGAAGTTACACATGCGATTTTCGGCACCATTGAACCAGAGACGGAAGCACAACTGATGGAGGAGATTACAGAGGAGAAAGCGATGGAAGCCATTGGTATTGGAGCGGTGAACAAAACCCGGGGGCCAGGACCTTTAGTTGTGTGATAGCACCACGATGGACCTGCCGCGGAATAATATCTGCTGACGTTCCCTTGCCGCCGGTTTTTGTGGAGGGGCTGGTTATCCGGATACACAAACCCTCGGGTTGTAAACGGCTACGGGACTACCGACCACTGACGCTCCTTAAATGCGACTTTAAAATATTCACCAGATTATTAGCAGCACACCTCCGAAGAGTATTACGCTAAGTGCTCGGCGGATGTAACAACATCCAGACGGCGCTTTTTGAATATCGCGATTTGATCGCCCTAGTAAAGACGTGCTGCCTCCGTGCAGCACTAACCCCAATAGATTTTGACCAAGTCTTCGGTAGAGTAACCCAGGGCTTCCCAACCTTTTCATCTGGCGGACGCCTTCTACAGTCGAAAATCATTGGCGGACCCCTAGTCAGTCAAGAGCAAAGTAACTTTAAATTTCAGAGCGAAACCCAAGGGAACTGAAAGCTTCTTAATGCTAGTGCCATGTTCCCAATGACCCCCCTACCCCGCTCCCCGAAGTATCAGTAGTATTTGGAGCTTCTTTTGATTGTTATTCCTTTGGGCGTCCTCCCTCCTCCTTGATTTCAACTGGAAAATTCCCTTGTTGTGAAGGCGATGGAGAAACCGCACCCTTCTTCAATGATCCTGACTTCAGCCACTGATCCATGTTAGAAATAATAAACTGGTCAAAAATCGACTTATGAAGTAGGTAGTGCACTGACAAAGCAAGTTTAACATTTAATGATGCCTGGGGCCGTATACGTGCCATTGAGCGCTGTAATTGGTCGACAAAGCTCGCTCCGCGCATGCGTAAAAGGTTACAGCGCATTAGCGCCGTGAGCCGGGGCACAAATGACCCCCGAATTGTTGCGAAACAGTCAGAGAAGCCGCATTTTCCGGCATTAAACTGTGTATGCGTTCTCACTTAGGAACCGCAGAGGCTGCTTGCGAATACGATCTGAAATAAAAGTACACATGTTTTTCACACGAAAAAAAATAGTGATGAATTTGATTTTCACATTTTTATTCAATAATTTTACTCATTATTTTAGACGATTTGGTGAAAGGTTGCCGCGGACCACCTAGAAAGAGCCGGCGGACCCCTAAGGGGTCCGCGGACCACATGTTGGGAAGCCCTGGAGTAAACCATAACTTTATTTCAGAAGTCCTGACACCCATGTGATTTCCACGACCATTTACCGTTGTCGTGATGCGACTACTCAGCAATGCCTCCTCCAAAGTGCTCGTCAATGGACGTAGCGAGATCGGTCAGACAAGGATGTCCTTTATCAAAGACATTATATGCGTTGGCTCTCGACCCGTTACTTTCCGACTTACGACACCGCTTGACAGGACTGATCCGGCGAGGATACACATCTACGTGCAAGTGCTCATAGTACGGAATGAAAAACATATGAGTGTGGCTTTAGATTGGATACGCAATTATGAAACTTCGACTGGCAGCTGTATAAATATGGACAAGTCTGTAGCGATGAATATTGGTGTTGGATTACCGGACGAATGTGTAGCACCATCGTATCGTAGATACCTTGAAATGACTAGGCGTGGTTTTTACCAACGACATATGTTGCACAGCAGCGTAGAACCACAAGAGACTACCTCAGTCAGTCCGGACGGGCGTTAGAGGGAACATCACACGGCCATTAGACATGATCCAACGGGTCACATATTTTAACACTTACCTGGCGTCACGAATTCCGCATCTTGCTCAAGTACTCACAATGCCGATGATGAAATCACGACGAATACTGGCGGTGTTCGGTTCCTTCGTGAATGCAGGTCTACTGTTTAAAGTAAGATGCGACGCCCTTACCCTCCCTCTTAGTAGGGGTGGACTTGGTCTTGATGTTCGTAATCGAGCGGTGGCACTATATATCGGCACAGTGATAAAACTGTGGAGACGACATCAGATTTGTCTGACAGGAATCTTAATAGAAGAGTCAGAACCAGTTTGTCCAGTGGCGCCAGTGACTGTCCAGCACATTTCCCAGTCACTCCGGCATCTACGTACTTTTCTTTATAGAGTGCAGTTACGATCAGACGGCTCTGCCGTAAACCAGACCTGCGACGGCGCGTGACATCTATCAGTTACTAACGACCGGAAGACAGAGCAATCCTACTTAGAGGAAGCATCCACATATCATTTGACAAGCAGCATGGCGATCGATAGATCATGTTTTCTTAGACACAGAGACGCGTACAAAATGGTACCTAACAGTCAATGGTAAAAATTTGGCTCCATCCAGACTCCATGCGAATCATATTACAGATTCGCCACTGTGCCCTCAGTGGAAAACTCTGGACAACGAAGAACTCCGCCTCATATGCGGCCCCTACACAGAAGTATGGCGTGTGGCGACACAAATGATCGCTTTCTTTCTTCGAATGGAACAACCCAACGTTTAACCAGAGATTATATATATTCTTCCCCGACGGGACGTACTACCGAAGAATGCCCACGAATGCTGTAACGTGGATTCGAGGCCAAACGTTGCTCTGTTTGTTCAGAGATGGCACAAAGAATGTAATGGACTTTTGGACATTTTTACAGGAACGACATCTTAAGATCGTGAGCAAGCCTAAATAGCGACAGTTTTTCTCTAACTTCCTATGGAGTGCGTTTCAAGAACCCAGACATGGGAACGTCCAGTGTAGGAGAAGTTAAATTATCGATGCGAAGAAAGAATGAACGGAAGATAAGAATCGGTGGATACCATATAGTTGCTAGAATACATACCCGGATGACAGAACAGCGCGGGGGGGGGGGGGGAGGGGTATTAGAAATTAGAAATACGGTTCTACATTGTGATGTGTGTTTCTTTCTTTATGTGATGCGAGAGTAACGTTTAGTTTACTAGCTTTCAAGCAATACAGAAATATTATTCGTGGTATGACAATGAAGTAGTTGTTACCGAAATTTAACTTCACTTAAATGTTATATGTGAACAAGTATTTGCTATAATTTCTGAAAGACATTAATTGAAATTTGAAGCATAGTTGGAGAAGTATTTCTTTTTAACATAATTTTATTGTGTTTTTCATTGCCGGCCGGTGTGGCCGTGCGGTTCTAGGCGCTTGAGTCTGGAACCGCATGACCGCTACGGTCGCAGGTTCGAGTCCTGCCTCGGGCATGGATGTGTGTGATGTCCTTAGGATAGTTAGGTTTAAGTAGTTCTAAGTTCTAGGGGACTGATGACCATAGATGTTAAGTCCCATAGTGCTCAGAGCCATTTGAACCATTTTTTTGTTTTTCATTTCTGACGTATGTTTAACTTTCCAAAGTTTACACAAATTACAATGTTAATTTTTCGCCATTCTGGTTTATAGTTATCCTGTTCAGTTTATATATGTATAAATATAAAGAAATTGTTAATCTCATTTTGTAAGTCCAACAAAAAGGTAGTTTTGTTTAAATGTAAAAATAGGTGGTAGAGTAAAAATAGGCGATAGAGCAAAAAAAGAAAATAAAGGAAGAGCAAAAGAAGAAAAAATGTGGTTAAGGCGACAGCTCGCTTACAGCGGGAAATCTGCGTTAGAGTCCGAGTCCGGCACAAATTTTCATTGTCATGAATACATTGTGCAGCTGGAGTCTGTTAATATTCGCAACTCCCAATGCGTTTCTTCCATTTGATATACCTGTCGATTGCAGCAGTGCCTGTTCCTTCAGATATGTCTGACGGACACTCAAGCTTACGCCATAAAAACGAAGGCACCTCAAAGTGGGATTATTGGATTAAATTCCTGTGGTCAACATTGGTAAGCCATTGTCATCAAACGTAAAGGCATTTTCCCTGCTCTTAGACTGCTATTGGTGGGCCACCGTCGTTGGATAGAAGCGAAACGAAACGGGCAGAGCAAGAGAGGGGAAATGTTTATCAATAATATTATTCTCCACAGAGGTGGCTTCCTGGACGTTGTTTGTACTGCCCGCACAGCGCGGTTGCGTAATCACTTCCTTGATAGAGGGGAACCACGAATCCAAAGCCTACAGCTGTCCTCTCCATTCTTAGAAATATAAATCCATTCTTGGACTTTTCTTCTATAAACGTTAGTTTCCTCAACTAGCACACTTATGTTACTGAAATCAGTGTCGAGATCACAATTTTTGTGAAGTTACCACAGACGTCACAGTCGTTTTAGCCGCATGTGTCGTTCGTGTTCCTTAATACGTCCTTTAGCAGTCCTTCCTGATCCTCCCATATGCACTTTGTCGCAGCCACACGTCATTTTATAGAAGCCCGCACTGTGGAGGTAACTAGGTCTATCCGCTTTGCGTCGGAAAACGTATATCCCTCAGAGTGTTTGGTGGGTCACCTTGTCCATAAACAGCCCTTTTCAATTTATCCCAGGCATGTTCGACAGGGTTCATGTCTAGAGAACATGGTGGCCACTCTAGTCGACCGATGTCGTTATCCCGATGGAAGTCATTCACAAGATGTGCACAATGAGGGCGCGAATCTTCATCCATAAAGACGAATGCTTCGCCAATATGCTGCAGATATGGTAGCACTATCGGTCGGAGGATGGCCATTACGGCGCCTTCAATGTCCAGCAGCGGCTAAGTCGGTCCCACACAATGCTACACCAAAAACAGCAGGGAAACTCCACCTTGCTGCGTTCACTGGACAGTGTATCTAATGCTTTCAGCCTGACCGAGTTGCCTCCAAACACGTCTCCGACGATTGTCTGGTTGAAAGCATATGCGACACTCATCGGTGAAGAGAACGTGATGCCAATCCTGAGCGGTCCGCTCGGAATGATGTTGGACACATCTGTGCCGCGCTGCATGGTGTCTTGGTTGCAAAGATGGAGCTCGCCATGGACGTCATAAGTGAAGTTGCGCATCATGCAGTCTACCGTTTGAGTCGTAACACGACGTCCTGTGGCAGTACGAAAAGCATTATTCAACATGGTGGCGTTGCTGTCAGGGTTCCTCCGAGCAATAATCCGTAGGTAGCGGACATCCACTACAGTAGCAGCCCTTGGGCGGCCTGAGCGAAGTATGTCATCGACAGTTCCTGTCTCTCTGTATCTCCTCCATGTCCGATCAACATCGCTTTGGTTCACTCCGAGACGCCTGGACACTTCCATTGTTGAGAGGCCTTCCTGGCACAAAGTAACAATGCGGACGCGAACGAACCGCGGTATTTATCATCTAGGCATGGTTGACTACAGACAACACGAGCTGTGTACCTCCTTCCTGGTGGAATGATTGGAACTGATCGGCTGTCGGACCCCCTCCGTCTAATAGGCGCTGCTCATGGATGGTAGTTTCCATCTTTGGGCGGGTTTAGTGACATCTCTGAACAGTCAAGGGGACTGTGCCTGTGATACAATACCCACAGTCAACATCTATCTTTAGGAGACTTCTGGAAACCGGGGTGATGCAAAACTTTTTTTGACGTGTGTATTTAAAATAGCTCGATAGAAGGCGGAAGTCAGTTAAATCGGGAACATCTGGAGCAACTTTCTACCTTATGATCTCCATTATATCTGATATTAGGATAAGTTGTGAAGTTAAATGGTTGAAATGGCTCTGAGAACTATGGGACTTAACTTCTGAGGTCATCAGTCCCCTAGAACTACTTAACCCTAAGTAACCTAAGGACATCACACACATCCATGCCCGAGGCAGGATTCGAACCTGCGACCGTAGCGGTCGCGCGGTTCCAGACTGTAGCGCCTATAACCGCTCGGCCACACCGGCCGGCTTGTGAAGTTAGGAAAATACGCGCAGACGTAAACTAAGAGAGCTTTAGTAAGTTACTGTCATACTCAATGATACTTCTAACATAATACGTTTTATTGTTTTGATGATGGAATTATCCATTCTGTTTCCAGTATCACTGCGTTACATCTAAAGATTACAGTGACAATTCAGTTACAACAAGTTATTGTGTCACATCTAAAGATGCAAGTTCCATTGAGTTATATAATGATCGTTAATTTAAAACGTGTAAGATTAATAATTTCTTTGAAAATGAAGATATAACTGCGAGTAAGGAACGTGAAATACTCCAGTCTGGTAGAAACACAACAGGAAATTGCGATTTGTCTTCAAATGCGTTACGTATAAAATGAAAAATTGTCACCAGCAACTGTGTAGTGCCCTAGGGCATTGGACTGAACGAGCTAAAAATGTATACGGAAACGTAAAACCGGAAAACGATTGACAGTCAGACAGTCCATTTCGTGTTATGAGATATTAATAAACGGAAAACGATGTAATCTCAGATTTACGCACTAGCGTGTGTAGAACAATACTCTTCCGTAACAATACAGTAGCTGCGCTTCATATTTTTTATTCAGTGTCTGTTAACATGTGAGCGATATTTATAAGAGTATTTGCAGTCCTTTCAACTGGTTCAGTCCATGCACTTCAAAACATCGTTATACACCAGTGGTGAGTCCATTTACCTGCATTTCATTTTTAACAGCAGTACTGTCGACTTGTTTCGTCAGAATGGCACTGTTAGTATGAACGAATTTTGTAGCTCTCTGCGTTTTACAACGGATATAAAAGCTCACCCGTTTCTTCGACACAAGGACAGAGTAGGACAGATACAGATGTAGACAGTGGCTACAACAGATCAGTCTCCAAGCTAGTCGATAATAGCAAGTTCACTGGACTTGACACTAGACATATTGTAATCGACGCTTCTTCAATAACGGAATATACTTTTAATCGAGACCAATTTAGATAATATACTGACAGCCTTCAGAAACAATGGAAAAATAAGAAATAGTCTTTTTTTTAAAAAAAATGAAAGCTTCAGGTCGTTAACTATTTTCCGATCTGCTTAAAAAAGCTTATACACTGTTAATATACAGTCGATGACAAAATATTAGAATTTACTTGTAGCAAGAAAAATGACACTTATTTGAAGAGGGGTTCGTATAGGCAGCCATTCAATAGATTATCATAATAACTACAAAGTGTATTTTTTGTGCAAACATAGACTTTGTAAATGAAACAATGCCTACTGACATTAACAAACAAAAAGCAGGACAACTTAGAATGTCAGTGGTGTTTGCTGCAGGATTTTAGTGCGAATCTTTTTCGAGAAATTGTTGTATTTCGAAAATTTCCCACACCGACACCTGTACAACACCTATGGTAGCACACACTGAAGAACGACAAATAACATACTAGTTACGTGGATTCTGATCAGTAACGACACAACTGACCGTCACAGGCTGTGTTCAAAGTGACCATCGACAGCGGCAATACACGCTTCCATTAAGGTATGACACGACTGCTGTAGATTTTCAGTGGAGCTGTCCGAGCAGGCTGGAATAATACGTCGTTGCATACCATCGGATGTAGTTGGTATTTCCTTTTAGACAGGGTCTTTCAGCTTTCCCCCAGAAAAAAAGTCTGCAGGCGTCAAATCCAGGGAATGGATCGGCCAGGGTACATGACCTCTGCGTCCAATGCTACGATTTGAAAACAATTCGTGATGAAGTACTGTAGTGCTTCGTGCACCGTGGGCTGGACAGCCATCATTTTGGTACCACAGGTTCCTCCTAGCCTGCAGAGGAACGTCTTCCAGCATCCGTGGAAGATGGTCTGTTGGGAGGCTGGAATTCTAGTGAGCGTTATGTTGTACTTCTGTGAAAAACGGACCTATGAGCTGATTGTTCACTACCCCACACCACACGGTTACACTCCATGGTCGTTCCATCTGACGAAGCCAACGGGGACTGCCAACAGACCAATAGTGCATGTTTCGGCGGTTTACCTGGCCGTGATTGGTAAATGATTAATTAATGTAGCTTCATCATTAAACAATATACGTGATACATCAGGAGTACCCTCTCTCAATGCCCATATATAGAAATTAATACGATTCTCATAACCGTTCCGTGTAGCTGTTTATGGAGAACGATGAGATGGGGATGAAACCTATGTCAATGGACTCAGTCCACTTTCTCGTGCGATTGCGCGAGAGCCAATGTGCAGATCAACTGTAACAGCAGTAAGAACACTAATTTACCCCTTTTCTGTTGTTTACATCTTACGTTGTCTAGTTGTTACAATATCACTTTCACTAAACTGGTTGTTGAAGAGGATGATAAATAACTGCCAAGATGGTTGATGTTTATTGGGATATCTTGCGGCATACATTGTAAAAGAACGAAGTGCATTCTTCTTACAATGTCAATAGATCATGAGAATGTCAGTTTTTTCTGCATTGGTAAGTGCCTACTACTTGAACTCTCACACACTAACTGATTAGCAAGTCACAATGCACTTAAGGAAGATACAAGCGCACTGTAAGCAAACATAACAACATCGTACCTAGCAACTACGTAGGAGGAATGCCACAAACAAATGTCGGCACAGAAATTTTTCAAAATATGTTGTCTCGTAAATGAGTCGCACCAGAATACTGCAGAAAACACCACTGACATTTTAATCTACCCGACTTTTAGGCTGTTAATGCCAATAGACATTGTTTCACTTAAAAAGTCTATGTTTGCACAAAAAATTCACTTTATAACTATTATTGCAGTTTGTTGGTTGGCTAAGAACACGAGCCCCAGAATACCAATTTATTCTGTTGAAACCGCACATCAATAGCACATCCCAGTTCCACCAAATTTGCGGTGCAAGTTTTAGGTTATTCAACCTTTTCAAAGATCGCCGTTTTTATGAACTGTCTATGCTTATTACTTCGGAATATTGCAAAGGGTTCTTAGTGGTGAATCAACACACAGCAAATTTATAACCCAGGGGGAAATCGAATAACAAGCTCAGGTATTATTAGTGATTCGCTTAACATGAAAACGTTGCATGAAAATTTCAAGGATCTTGAAATCCAAGTCAGGAATGAGCTTAACACCTGTTTATTTGCTCTAATGACTGAAAAAAATCACTATAAATCAATAGAGTACGTAGTTTTCTAAAATGCAGTCAAATTACAAAATGACACTAACATTGTGGCGAAGTATCAAGAATCTGGAAGACTGTTTGGAGAAGGCGCAGCAAGACCTGTTCATCTGTGCCGCTCTCTGAAATCAAAGTTAACAATACAACAAGAACCCACAAATTATAACCAACTTAAGCAGCTCAAGTTGTGTGGCATAGAAAACAAGTACTAAACTGAAGCGACACAATTTCAGACACTTCACTGTTCTCGTACAGATATGATTTTATGTATATAGACCGAAGTGGTGAGTGAAAATTTGTACCAACGCCGCCGGCCAAAGTGGCCGAGCGGCTCTAGGCGCTACAGTTTGGAACCGCGCGACCGCTACGGTCGCAGGTTCGAATCCTGCCTCGGGCATGGATGTATGTGATGTCCTTAGGTTAGTTAGGTTTAAGTAGTTCTAAGTTCTAGGGGACTCATGACCACAGCAGTTAAGTCCCATAGTGCTCAGAGCCATTTGAACCATTTTTTTGTACCAACGCCGGGAATCGAACCCCAGGTCTCCTTCTTACTAGGCAGGTGCTTTAGACACTAAGCTGCCTTGGCACAGCGGATCACTCAAGTGCACAAATTACCCTGGTATACCTCCGGCCTCGACCCAAATTCTCATTGCCACCCCAGTGTGCTTTAAATTCCCCCTTACACTCGAGCAGAATTGAAGAGCCTCTCCATGTTGTGGAATAGCACCTCGGCATCGAACGTAAATGGAGGATTCAGCCTGAAATCGAGGTGCAGGCACTTATTCGAATGAAATGACAAAATGTCGGAGACTTCACTTGTCCCATACTGATAAGATTTTATGCGTTTGGTATGATTCCCAGCCTTGGCACAAACTTTCACTCGCCGCTTCGGTCTGCATACATAAAAGTAACAAGCTGCTCAAAATCGGGATTGCACTATCGGAATTGCGACACATTTCCCCCAACAGCAGATAGTGTACGACGTTCAGCACCAGGCAGGGCCCACAGAGAAATCACCCAGCGCGGTGACCCGAAGCAGAATAGCCTAGAATCTTCATTCACGACCGTCAAGTGTCTAACATTTTTTGAAAAATACCCTGTGGAGGAAAGGAACCATTGCTGTTGCTAATGCGACGGGCAAAATAACGCTAATTTCATGAAAAAAGAAGAAAAACGTAAAACACAGCAGAAACTACACACCCTTGGCATACGAAATGCACAGTAACGAACATGAGGTAGGTAGCACGCTGTAGCAGTGTCTCCTCAATAGGTCAGCTTCTTCACACAATGCACAGTCGTGGGGTGTCTCAAGTTACATTGGATTAGCAAACAGCTTTCGCACACTGGCCAGGCAGCAGCGTGGCATCTCGACCTTTGATGTACTTACCGAAAAGGCAAAAATGTCAATTACGTTCTGGGGATGGCAGCATGGGGCCGCCAAGTCTCAAATAGGTCAGGAGCCCGTTCTCCTCACAAAAGCCCAAAGCAAGCCACAGCCTCACTTTCCATAAACTGTCCTTCTCCCTGGCGATGTTCGCCTCTCCTAATCAGATTTACTGACACCCCTCCGCTGACAACAGTACCCTGAGACAACGCTGGGAGTGCACTTCTCCGCCACGAAAAATGCAAAACCTCCCTCCCAAGCCCACATGCCCAGTAGGCTCAATAAAATAAACACCCAATGCTAGCATAAAATGAAACAATATTGAGAATGAGATTTTCACTCTGCAGCGGAGTGTGCGCTGATATGAAACTTCCTGGCAGATTAAAACTGTGTGCCCGACCGAGACTCGAACTCGGGACCTTTGCCTTTCGCGGGCAAGTGCTCTACCAACTGAGCTACCGAAGCACGACTCACGCCCGGCCTCACAGCTTTACTTCTGCCAGTATCTCGTCTCCTACCTTCCAAACTTTACAGAAGCTCTCCTGCGAACCTTGCAGAACTAGCACTCCTGAAAGAAAGGATATTGCGGAGACATGGCCTAGCCACAGCCTGGGGGATGTTTCCAGAATGAGATTTTCACTCTGCAGCGGAGTGTGCACTGATATGAAACTTCCTGGCAGATTAAAACTGTGTGCCCGACCGAGACTCGAACTCGGGACCTAGCCTTTCGCGGGCAAGTGCTCTACCAACTTTTTTTTTTTTCGCGGGCAAGCGCTCTACCATCATCTTTTTTTTTTTTTTTTTTTTTTTTTTTTACAATAACAAACGTAAACTGCTTCTAGCATTTTTTGAATATATAAGACGATGACTATAAAAGAAAATGTTTCTGGGAAACGTAAATAAGTGGATTTTTTTAACATAATAGTGAAAAATAATAATAATAATAATAATAAAATAATATAATAAAATATCCTGCTTCTGGCAGTACAAACAATAACGGTCTACGTTCCTCTCTTAGGCGCGTACCTCGCTAATCCCGTCACCCCTCGCGTTGGTGTCGGGTACGTCTTCACGTGTGTTTGTGGATCCTCTCCACTGTCCTGGTCCTTTCTTGTTCTGATACTTATAGACAATAATTACATTCTCCTACCCGGGACACCCCGACTGGGTGGGGGATCAAGCAAGGCACTCCCTAAAAAATTTGCGTAATATGTTCGATATCTCGGATGTCTCATAAGCTGTGAGTGATGTTCCTGTAGTAAGGCCCAAAAGTCAAGCACATTCTTACTGCCGTCTCGGAAAAGATAACGCACAGTCAAACCTCGAATCCAAGTCACTGCGTTTGTCTTCGTTCGGGGATAATATGTCCTATCTGGGAGAAGTAGTGTGCGTGGTTCTATTGTTTGCGGCCCCACCCGAAGGAGGAAGGCGATCATTTTTTTGACCAAACACCAGACGTCCGCCGAAGGACCGCATATCAGGCGATGCTCCTCAGTGTCTATAACATTGCACTGCGGACACAGTGGCTCGTCCGCCATATGAATTGTATGCAACCTGGAACGAGTCACGTATTTCCCATTTACCACCTGATACCACAATGCGCGCGTTCCCGTATCGAGGTGTGGGTGGTGCACTGTACGCCATACCACTGACCACGTAACTGTTGGTTGGCGGCGCTCTAAGGGATTATTCGGCCGTCGTCGAGTGAAGATGTGATATATATCACGTGCCGTTGCCGTCCTGGTAGTCGGTAGTTCCATATGTACATAACTGTGTTCCACAAAGAAGGTTCGCATATGGGCAAGCGATGGTGAGATGTGAGCCACCGTTACCGGAGCCGAAAGAGAAGGTGGAGCGAGTTCGTCAATCAAGCTGCCCGTCAGACTTGTCTGGTGTCGTGTCCACATCTTTATCATTGTGGTTACATAAAGAGCCACTGCTCGGTCGCGTACGTGGACTAGTCCAAGACCTCCACGACTACGAGGAAGGGTGAGGGTTTCGTATCCTACCTTAAAAAGCAGACCTGTGCTCACAAAATATCCGAGTGCCGCCAGGATTCGGCGGGCCGACACCACCGGCATAGGAAGAACTTGTGCCAGGGGGGGGGATGCGAGAGACTAGATAAGTGTTGGCAAAGGTGACCCGTTGCATCATATCCAGTGCCCTTAACCTGTGACTTCGGACACTCGCACGAATTGTTTGCAGAAGATTTCTGTAACTCAGTGCCACCGTGCGTCGAACGTCGGTAGTGAAGATAATTCCTAGGCATTTCATCTTGTTGATCGGCTGTAATGGTGCTACACTTCCTGTTGGGAGTCCTCTCCCGACGTTCATCGCTCCCGACTTTGCCATGTTCAGGCGACTTCCCGTAGCCATACAATACAAATTAATCCAATGCAAGGCCGCTCCTGCCTCGTCGCCTGACCTTGCTAAAAACACTAGGTCATCTGCGTATGTTCGGCATACAAACTTGGTGTGCCTTATCGTCATTCCTTGGAGTCGATTCCGGAGCCCGCAAAGCAGCGGCTCGACAGCGATGGCATACAATATCGTTGACAGCGGGCACCCTTGTCTGACCGATCGTGAGATGGTGATGGGCCCCACCAAGCGTCCATTGATGAGCACTTTAGATGCGGCTCCGTGTAGTAGTCGCATGACGACGGTGACAAAACTTTCCGGAAACTTCAATTTCATCATCACGTCCGTGAGATAAGCATGACTCAGCCTGTCAAATGCGCGATCGAAGTCTATCGATACCAATACACCCCGGAGACGACATGTTGATGCCAGTGCGATAACATCGCGGTAGTCGCTGAGTGCCATTTGTATATTGCTAGCTCCTCCTAGCTGGGTTTGGTCGAGTGAAATCACTTGTCGTATTACGCGTTTAAAGCGTGCTGCAAGTATCCTGGCGTAGATCTTGTAGTCGCAATTAAGAAGGGTCAGTGGCCGGTAGGCCTGTATCCCTGTGCCGCCAGATGGTTTGTGGATGGGGATGATCATTCCTTCCACGAAGGAGGGTGGAAGAGGCACGTTGGGAGACATCAATTCGCCGTACATGGCAGTCCATCGTGGAATCATGAGATCTTTAAATGTACGATAGAACTCTAACGGAAACCCGTCAGGCCCCGGCGATTTGTGCGACGCTCCCTTATCAATCGCTTCCATTACGTCGTCAACTGTGATTTCACCTGTTAACTCCAGGTTGGCCGACTCGTCGAGACACGCGGAGAGCGTTCGTCGGACCTCATGAAAGGCTGCCTGATCGTGTTCCGCTTCTTCATAGAGATGACCGTAGTGTTCCACGAAAGCGTTGGCAATGTCGTTTTGCGTTGTCATGCGGCGACCATCTGGCAGTACGACCGTCTGTATTAAGGTTCTGCGGCTACGTTGTTTTTCTCTAATAACGTGATACATCGACGGGGATTCTCCACGGACTCGTTCAAAGGCCCTTGCACGGATTGCGACACCCTCCAGTCGGCGGCGAGTTATGGAAATTATTTGGGCCTGTGCTCGTTTTATACCGGCACGACGCTCCTGTGAAGGTGCTTGTACAGATAGTTCGCGGAGCATCGTGAAATAAAATTCCGTCGTGTACCGCCTCCACATCATCTGCTCTCTTCCGTATGCAATGAACGCTCGGCGCAATGCAGGCTTAACGCATTCCAGCCACCACTGCAACGTCGTCGGATATGTCGGGAGGCGTCGTTCACACACATGCCAAGTGTCTTCGACTAAGCGTCTGCACTCAGGTTCCCTAAGATGTGCTGTATTCAGTTTCCAAACACTGCGACTCCTCCACACCTGTTGACGACTCAGGGAGACCGTGCATATATATGCTATGTGATCTGAAAAGGCGACAGGCCACAATT
The DNA here is from genome assembly GCF_023864275.1 of Schistocerca cancellata. NCBI lineage: Eukaryota > Metazoa > Arthropoda > Insecta > Orthoptera > Acrididae > Schistocerca > Schistocerca cancellata. The sequence continues at coordinate 340,835,886 of NC_064628.1, forward strand.
CCGCATCGAGGATCGCAGGTTCGAGACGACGTGTTACGTAAATGCGATCGAGACGACTTGCAGAGTGACTCGTGACGTAGGTGTATCCACGTCTGTCGCCATGTATCTGCTCCCATGTATCAATGAGATTCATGTCCAGTATGAGTTGCCGCAGCTCCGGGCATGAAGTATAACGGGGGTGTTGATCTTTTGGTGCGAGCACGCAGTTGAAGTCGCCTCCAAATAAGACATGTTCATACCGACCTAAGAATAGTGTTGCAATCTCCTCTGCGTAAAATCGGGATCGGTCGCGCCGTCTGTCTGACCCCGACGGTGCGTAAATGTTAACGACCCGTACTCCCAACACTGTGAGCGCTAGTCCTCGCGCTGACGGCAGGTACACCACGTCCTCGGCTACTATGCCGCTACGTAGAAGTATCGCTGTTCCGCTGCCGCCGTCGGTAGTAGGTGTAATGTACGTATCGTACTCATAGAGGTCGGGGAAGCTCTCAACACATACTTCCTGCAGCAGAACGATGTCGACGTCTGACGCATGCAACATGTCTCGTAATAATTGCAATTTGACAGGCGTCCTGATCGTATTAATATTAATAGAGGCTGTTCGATATGCCTGCCGCTGTTCCTCAGTGCGTAAAGCGCACATGAACGCTTATGTTAATTTGTGTGCTGCTGCCCGGTGACATGCTGTCTGTGCGTCAGTCTGCATCTTCTGCGCGGTTAACATCCGGTGGACGCAGCACTCGCCATTGCGGGTGCGTCGTCGGTGTGGGGGTCAGTATCGGTTTCGTCGGCCCAGTTCCTGTGCTGGAGGTCCAGCTCCCGTCGTGTCTCTCCGGCCGGGCTGACCGAAGGCGGTGGCGTTGCTGCGGTGGGTGGAGGGACTCCGTCCGTCGGCTTTCCGTCCGGTGTGTCTGTATTCAACCCCTGCGTAGCATGATTCGCGTCGTACTGCTGTGTGGGAGGTAGATCCTCTCGTTGCGCATCCGGATGCACTGTATCGACGTTACACCCAAGTCCGTCTGACGTGGACTGCAGTAAGCAGGTATCCGACGGCGCGAGCCGTCGTTTCTTGTGGCGCTTCGGTGATCGTTGTTTGCGCGTGTGCGCCTCCGTATCCGAGTGCGGAAGTGACTCCTGGTGCTCAGGGACGAAAGCAGCTGTCGGCACAACAGCAGGATCAATTTCCATTTCTCCTACCGATCCTTTCCGCTCGGTTAAGTGCGTCGTCGGCGCCGGAGCGGCAGAGGTGTGCGTCGTGTCGTCACTGGAGGCGGTCTCTGCCGCAGTCGGTTGCCGTAAACTGTCAGGATTCTGTAGCTTGTCATTCTTCTGGATGGGATCCGTTCGAAATGCGTCCGCATACGTTAGTGGCAGCGGCGTCAACGTGGACGGAGGTACGGGTTCGCCGTTTGGAACTTGCACTATCCTCCGCTGCATACATTCGGAACGGACGTGGCCCTCTTTCCCACAGCCTGAGCATGTTTTGGGTTGTCCATCGTAGATGACCAGAGCTCTGCATCCGCCGATGAACAAGTACGAGGGTACATGTCGTGTCAGTTCTATTCTGATTTGACGCACCCCATTGAGAACGGGGTAAGTCGTGAAGCTGGACCATTTTTCCTCAACGTGGCTAAGCACTCTTCCATATGGGCGTAAGGCGTCAACGACCAAGTCAGACGGAACCTCGAAGGGAAGTTCGAAAATACGTATGTTCCGTAAGCCCAGTCCTGCATGATCAATAGTTACTTCTCCAACATGTCCATCAGAGTGACAAAATTTGAGTCCATGTTTAGTATCTCGGATGATTCTGTCACATACTGCGTCGTTAATCAGCTTGACGTAAACAACACTGCTCACTATGGAGAGGTGGATTCCGATAAGTTCGTTGTAGTCAAGTTTAATTTCGTCTCGTAGGAACCTTTCTATTTCGTAGGCTTTCGGTCTCGCATATTCATTCGAAAAACTAATATTGAGAGTCGACTTTCGGTATGCATGTGCCATTCTATATCGAGTCGTCTAAACGCACTAGTACGCCGACGAGGTAAACAACTGCGCGAGCGCGAACTTCTCCGGCAGGGACGTAAACAGACGTCCGTGTCGTAGCACCGCCGAAGGCAGACTGTGCCAACTGAGCTACCGAAGCACGACTCACGCCCGTCCTCACAGCTGTACTTCTGCCAGTATCTCGTCTCCTACCTTCCAAACTTTACAGAAGCTCTCCTGCGAACCTGCAGAACTAGGTCCCGAGTTCGAGTCTCGGTCGGGCACACTGTTTTAATCTGCCAGGAAGTTTCATATCAGCGCACACTCCGCTGCAGAGTGAAAATCTCATTCTGGAAACATCCCCCAGGCTGTGGCTAGGCCATGTCTCCGCAATATCCTTTCTTTCAGGAGTGCTAGTTCTGCAAGGTTCGCAGGAGAGCTTCTGTAAAGTTTGGAAGGTAGAAGACGAGATACTGGCAGAATTAAAGCTGTGAGGCCGGGTGTGAGTCGTGCTTCGGTAGCTCAGTTGGTAGAGCACTTGCCCGCGAAAGGCAAAGGTCCCGAGTTCGAGTCTCGGTCGGGCACACAGTTTTAATCTGCCAGGAAGTTTCATGAAACAATATTACTTAGAGATGTATGACAATAGTGTCACGTCATCCATTCACCTCTCTTCCAAAGCTCATAAAAAAAAACAAAAATTGCAATACTCGTTTGCCACCAGGCTTAGGCACCCCGTAAATTAACTCAGACAACCATTAGAACGCGGATAGGACTCGTAACTGTCTTCCACCAGGATAAAGAGAATAGCAAGGCATCGTGCTGTTTGTTTGACGTATAACAAAAACATGATGGTGAATATCGTATCTGAAGCTTGTACATAAATAAAATGCATTACCAGAATCAAAATACAGTATCAGAAACTTTGTTCCTTATAACGTAACACCAATTTTCAAAAAAATTATTTTTTTAGTCTGAGTTCACAGTGATGCTTGATCAATTAATCAAAATTTTCTTGTATTGTACAATGAAAAATTTGTGTATAACTTCCATATTTCGTGGAGCTGTGCCCCACCAACTTCAGCCTACGACACTGCAACAAAGGGATGATTAAATGCCATACAAATATGGTCTCCCACACTAGGATGTCAAAATAATAATAATAATAATAATAATAATAATAATAATAATAATCTTTTCGTATGAATGGTTCACAAGGAAGATTAGTACCTAGCAAATTTAGAATCAGAAGGGTATATTGTAACTTAACAGCTCATAAGGACTCAACAACTAATAGCATATAACGAAACATCAAATGTGCTTTACAGTAGGGAAAGTCAACTTTACTATTTACAAGTTATATAATGTGTTGAATTATGTTTAAAAAGACACGGAATAAACGAAATGGTCTGATAATTTCAAAATAGAGTCTAGTGCACATCAATGGGCCAGATGCAAGTGTTATTTAACAAATATGACCTAGAGGTTAGTGGCTGTGAGTATGAGCTGCATCGCTAAATAGTGAAATCAGTAGTCGTTTACACTGAAAAATGAATGGTTATGAAAAGTTACACGATGTTAGTGAGAGGTATGTGTGAGCAGTAATAGGGCGAGGGGAGGAAACCTTCTGCTGTACTTCCTGCTCGAACATCTTCTCACATCTGTTTTTGTTTCTCATTTGCTCCTGCAACAGCCGTAAGATTCAGTCAGCATATTTTGCAGCTGTACACATTAAACGTATCCACGAATGGACCTTATCATGTTGTGGATGTGCGACCAGGAGAAAAAAGGTAACGAAAGAGAACTTTTGTTTGCTTCTTATTGTGAATTTAGTCATGAAACAAGGCAGCACAACAAAAGTTTGGTTCAAATTCCGCCTCAGCCAATCTCGTTACTCATTATCTTACTCAAATCTTGTTACTTCCAAAAACATTAAATCTGACAAATAACTGGTGCTTTAGCGTAGATTTGTCCGTGTGATGTAGTGCTATATGCATAGCAAGTTCAAAGATGGTGGCATAATCCAAATTAGACAACGACTTGCACCATTACAGGCTGGTGAACATATGAAAATGACACAGAGGGAGACACAATTTTTAACATAAATATCGTCAAGATCGTTGAACACTCTATCTGTAAAAGCAGACGTCTGAAAAATCCTCAAAACATCTTGCAAGTACTCCAGACGACAACTCGCAGCTTGCGGTAGGCTAAACATTCATAACTCCGTCTGATGACAATGCGCAACGTAAAATCACTAAATCTTCCTAATGCCATGTAGAAGAGTCACCTCCCATGTCACAATACGATTGGTTGCACCCTTCCAAGCTCAAATATGAGTGACAGAAAGTAATGGTTTCCGCAAACAAAGCTTTGCCATCTCGCACAAAACTTGTTTCATACAACAAGCGCAAAGAAAGTCAGAGAAAAAGAAGGAACAATACATCACTTCCTGTTACCTTACATGTCCTTACCAGTTCTGAAAGAGAAATTATCAGGATCCACAGTTATTGTAACTGCACTTCATTATCTCAAATAATGGCAAATCAGGCATTATACACATGCAACACAAGATTATCACGCCTTGCGATCGAGTGACCGGTAAACGCACGCATGCACACACTCATGCCTAACCAAAAACTACGATCTGAGAGCTGCGTCTAGCTCTATAGTTTGACTTTCCCCGAACAGGTACAAACATAGACACAAACTGTAGCAATCACAAGTGTAATAAGAACAAATTAGATAAAAACGTACTCCTAAACTGCTTTCAGATTTGAGAAACGATGTTTTCCAAGTACCCTCGTTGTCCGTGACGTCTCGAAAATGGTTGCAGTTGCAAAAACGAAACGTTTTGTCTGGAACAGCGCAATATAGAGGGAGAATAACTTGTGAAGTCTTTTCTTCTCTTGGCAGGAGAGACTTCGGTTTCTCACCAATACCTTCTACCTGGGTACGCTACTTCCCGTCCTCTGCATTTCTCCTCCGTCGTTGCAGTGCCGCTTTCCTGTTATTGGCAACTACCTCTGCCATCATCTGCCTATGTCTACCCAGTTGCTGCGAAGGAAATGCAAACACTTCCCTAATTCTGTCCTCCGGATGCTAAGTCACAAAAAATTTGGTTCACGCCATTGCATGGCTTGCTTGTGGGTAGCACCTGACTATATGAAGTCCCTTTATTCTCCTTTTCCATAGTGTTTCCTTCCATGTCTCAATACGAGTGTTCGCCTGGGGTATAATGAGAATCTTCCTCAGGGAGAAGAAGTGCTTTCCATCGAAGTCCTATACAATGGGCACCTAAGTCTCAAATCATGTAATCATAGCTGGAAACGAATTGTGATCGGCTAATGTTATTACAGGAAAGTTATAAACCAGAAAATAGTTGACATAGATGGGACCATCTATTCAGCTTTGCCAAATGATGTCAATATGTATGAGACCAGAAATCACATCCTGCTAGGTTAACACTTTGTAAGAAGCGACAGACAATCACAGGTCGCCAGTCCTCCAATATTCGTTCCCATGTAAAACTCCCAATCAAATACAGGGCGGCTATGATAAAATTTTCGCTATTACAGCCAGTGTAGACAGAAAACGATATACCGTTTTGTTACCAAACTTTATGGAAATGCTGTTTGGACTGTGCACTGTAGAATTTGCGTTGTTAGTAGTGTCAGCATGATGATGTGCCGTTAGGTTCCGTTACTGGTACGGCAATGTGTGTTTGTAAAACAAGCATCAGTGTTCATTACAGTTCCAGACAGTCGTCATGGTTCTGGACAATGTGAGCAGAGCTTTACTCGTAAAACCGTTTTATCAAAACAACAGCAGTAGTGCTACGGCAGTTCGTGATTATCAGTTGAGTTAAAGGAATATGGAGATTGAAGAGCTGAAAAACATGATTTGGATGCTCGAATTATTGGCGATTTGGGAACTACTGTTGGGAGAGACGAAAAGAAACTGCGCCACAAATTGCTGAAGAAGTGTCTATTACCATCGCTGAGAATGCTGGATGCAGTGTACGATCTTCAAACAGTGTATGAACTGTATCACGTCAGTTGCACATTTCGTAGCCCACTGTTCGAAAAGAGCTGCACACAGGTGAAATGGTATCCCTTGTGTGGTTCCAGGCTGACGTGGTTGCAGCTGGCCGTCACACTAAAACAACCTGGAACGTAAACAGGTACGCAATTTAGAAAAAAATGTTACACTCGCATGTGGAAGTTAAAATGTGCTTCCTTCAATGGTTTGTCCGTCATTCTCTTCCACACGTCCTTACAAATGTTTCCACAAAGTTTCATTGACCTACGATCATCGTTTCCCACGGTGGCCTCTCAAGTAGTGAAAGTTCAATGGTAACCAACCTGTACATCAATGAGCTTCTCGTTCACTGTGAGTGGTTCTTCATTTTGAGATAATTTTAACTACCCACAAAGAATTTTCACTCTGAATCGACGAGAGTGCTGATTGGAAACTACCCGGAAGATTAAAACTGTGTGGCAGACCGGAATTGCTCCTGAGATGTTCGGCTTTCGTTGCCGAGTGTCGCAGTGAGTCAGCACTTAGTTACTCTCACCACCAGTAGAGCTGCCAGAACTACCATCAGATTAGTTTGTGTTCGTTCATTGAAGTTTAGACCAGTGTTCAGAAGTTCAACATCAGCACCATTATGTATTATATAATTTTTACGTTATCACTTGGAGGTACCATATTTCAGTGAACAAGCATAAAAATAAAAACATTGAACGTATTCTTTTTAATCAGCTTTAACTATATGGATTTAAATATAGTGAATGTAGGGGAGGCGTTAACAAACTATATAAAGAGTGCTGGTGCAATACTAATATACACACAAGCGTACAAGTTCTTTCGATGTCTGATGTGTCAGAATAATTATGAGCAAGCTCTCGCTTATTTATGCAGCATGGATCGACAATGTCAGCGAACACTAAAGTCAGCCTTCACAACAGAAAGGTCCGGGCGTAGTAATAGTTTCGACTTTTGGAGGTGGATAATTTTGTATTTACATAATTTACGATCGCCGATTCTTAAAGTCTGTCGTTCCAGAAACAAGACGTAATACTCCAATGTAACCACATTTCGCTGAACCTCTCCACTAACATAAGAGGTTGACACGCAAATTCCCTTTATCAAGTAATCAGTACACTGCTTTTAATTGCACATTTGAATTAGCACGGTCAGGGGCTGTCTTCCGTTTCACTGTCTCTTCTTCAGCTTTGCTTACGTGGTCGGTGGTGGTTCTCAAGACTGGAAAGCTCGCGAGATGTATCCCCGAGATAGGAGTCTCTTTTAAGATGAATTTGCGACTATAAAACTGTAGCACTTTCGGCAGTCGCCCATACGCAGATCACCGAACGAAACATCGAATTCTTCGCAAAAGCCCTTGTAGCCAGATAAGAAATCTTTAGGCAAGTGTGCCTCTCTCTGGGAGTGTGAATATTCGTTACGACGCCTCGGATTAACGCTCTGTTTGAACTTCAGCCCTAAGTACTTAACGAGAGCTGAAACCGTATCTTCTAGCCATTTGCTGCTGACAATGTTCGCACTGACCGATTGGTAAGATTGTACCTCGTCGCGCCCGCCGAAGCAGTTTAGAAACGAACCTAACTTGCTCCCGTCTTAAGACACGCATCTAGCCAGAATCCACTACCAAACAGCTATACGAAAAAGTATTATCGTCAACATCTTTAAACGCTTTATGTAATTGCTACGATTATTATGGCCTTCTCATAAAGACAGACAATGCTGAACAATTATATGTACTTTGTTTTTGTAATGTATGTTCCAAAGATGATTTTGCATGAATAGACAGCCAGCCGGAGTGGCCGAGCGGTTCTAGGCGCTACAGTCTGGAACCGCGCGACCGCTACGGTCGCAGATTCGAATCCTGCCTCGGGCATGGATGTGTGTGATGTCCTTATGTTAGTTAGGTTTAAGTAGTTCTAAGTTCTAGGGGACTGATGATCTCAGATGTTAAGTCCCATAGTACTCAGAGCCATTTGAACCATGAATAGGCCAATATACATTTTCTTTGGTACATGTTCTTATGGGGAAATCTTTCCTCTTGTTCAGTACGAGTATGGAGTGCGAGTATTGAGTAAGAGTTATGTGTGTGTTGAGTTACCATGGAGGTTGAACTCAACTGGATTGTGAAGTGAAATAATAGTCCATATTTATGTTTAAAATGCATGTTTCAGCCTCATAAAGACAATCTTGTTTGATGACAGTGTCATAGTGTCTTAGATTGGTGTATTTTGAGATACATTACTTTGTTGTAGATGTATTTTGGAAGCCTGAAAGCTGTTTCCATTTTGAGAAAACGGCTTTCGTAAGTAACCGTTTGCAGTCCAGTCTTCTGAACAGTTTCGTCTAAATATTTGAACTGAAAAAACCCTCTCGGTTTTTCTCTGATAAGGTTTTAAAATTTTGTGTGGCAGGTAATTTCTAGGTATATATTTTGTATCTTTGAAATCATATTCGGAGCCCTATTTTTCCTGCTATTTCTTTAAGAATTTCTATTTTCATTTGTGCTGTTTCATTTTTCTAACTTAAAATAGTCAGGTCTTCTGCAAATCTAATCAGTCTCTCGTAACTTTATTGGTTCGTCTATTTTAAACTCTGATTTCTGTTTTCGTCACTCTTGTTCTAAGATACAGCTGAAAACTAATGGAGAGAGTCCATCATATTGTCTCACTTCTGCTGTAATTTCAAAGTGATGAGACCTTTGGACGTGGGCCTGGTAAAACGGAGTTATTCTTCTTTCGTTTCTTAAGACTTCCAAATACGTTAGCTCAATCACCTTTTAATGTTCTAAGCTTTTCTACCAGGCAAGTATTTTTTTATTTTTTCTAATTTTGCTTTCCTTTCTTCTTCAGAGATTTGAATCGTTCGATTGGTTTTAATTTTGATTTGCAACCTGTCTTTCTTGTCCATTTTTGCCTTTTTACCTGTGAGCCTGTGTTTTGGAGCTTTTTTAAGTCCTTCTTTGATTTGGTTTTTTTGCAGAAGTAATTAAAAACTTTATAGTCTATTTTGATTCATTCTGAGAATGTGACCATGAAAATCACTTCTTCTATTCCTCATTGTGTCAGAGTTTTTCACTTGTTTGGTAAGGGATTTCATCTCAGACGTGGATTAGTTCGTTGTTGTCGAATTTGGGGCCTGGGATATTTTTTAATATCTTCCTTTCCTTTATCTCCAGCCTTTCAGCTCGTCATGGACAGTGTTTTGGATGCTTATAAGGCTTGCAACTTGATTACTGTGCTATCGTGTCTTATTTTTGGGTTCCACGAGAGGGACGTTTTGTTATATGTGGTCCTGGTAAGTTGGAACGCCAATTCAACCTTATACCTTTTAGATTCCATTGGCTTTTTCTCTAGGACAATCCAGCTGATTCATTCTCCATGGTATTTAAATTATTTGACGATTCCTGTTTCTTGGCCTCCTTTTTTAAGATGTTTCTATGGCGTTTTTATGTTTGTCATTATTGTGCTCGTTTTGAAGGAGAATTTGAGACCTACTTTTTCTGCTGTTTTTTGTATTCTGAGGGTCAGTTCTTTGGCTTCTTCCCACATTTCGGCTACTAGAGCCTTATCATTTGCAAAGGCTAACCACCATACTTTGATGCCTTTGCTTTTTGTTCCTAGTCGGATACCACTCTCAGTCTACTTCTTCCAGGGCTTAGTTAAATAGGAGTGGGAAGAGCCCTCCTTCTTACAGTGCGTGACTTTTTATTGCAAAAACGTCGGAAGGTTCTCCCATGACTGTGCGGCTTGTCCTCCCTCGGGCATGAGTGCGTGTGTTTGTCCTTAGGATAATTTAGGTTAAGTAGTGTGTAAGCTTAGGGACTGATGACCTTAGCAGTTAAGTCCCATAAGATTTCACACACATTTGAACATATTTTTGGTTCTCCCACGAATTTAACTTCGGATTATGGGTTGGCAAGAGTTTCTCTGAAACGGTTTGTGATTTTATTGTGTATGTTATTTTAAAATAGAGATCTGGGATGCTATTTGCAACAAGCTATGTTCTTCTTGATTTTTGATGGACCATGAGGCTTTTCAGGCATAGAGTTTGTTCTGGGGAAGATTTTGCTTTTTTGAAATCCCTTTGGTTTTCTCCGGGTTCATGGTCTACCTCGGGTTCTGCCTTATTTCCTAACAGTTTAGAGAATATCTTGTACGTTGCGTCTATGAGTGAGATCCCTCTTTTGTTGTTAAGGTCTGTTTTGGACCCTTTCTTATGGAGTTGGTGAATTACGGCCATCTTCCATTCGTTTCGGATTCTTTTATTCATCCAATTTTTTTCAAAGATGTTTTGGAGCGTCTCTATGGCCTTTTGTTGACTTTTTCCGAAGATCAGCTGTGGTATGGTTTTCTGCTGAGGCCTTATAGATTTTGAGATTAGATTTGGTTGTTTGTATTTCGTCAATCGTGGGTGCTCCCAAGTTATGGTGGGTCGTTGTCTGGGTTTTTCAATGGGTTCTTCAAAGTTTTGGATATGTCTGAAATATTCTGGCAATATTTTGCAATTACACCTGTTGTTGCTGGCAATATATCCGTTTTTATCTTGGAGTTGTAGGGCTGTTGGGCTAAATTTGGTAATTTTTGTATTTAAAAGGCCCAGGAAAGTTCCTTTTGTTGTTTTCGATGAAATTTTCAGTCATCGGAAGGAACAGCTGATCTCTGGTATTTTTTTTCTTTTCATGTGTATCCTCTCTAGTTTTATTACACTTAATAAATTTTATCTGTCATGTTCGTTTTCATATGACTCCCACAGTTGTCATGCTTTTCTTCTTAGTTTAAGGAGTCTGTCACACTATTTTGCCATTATTATTATACTTTCTCTGCATTGGAAATACCGAAGCTTGGAATAAAAACGACAGTGTTATATCCACTTGCTACCTGCCGCCAGCAGTGACTTGAATGCCGACGAAAACACGGTACGGGAGACATGAAGGTGGGCGCCGCGTTGCGTCGCTTCCCGCTGCGTCAGAACAGTAAGAAAGGCGCGCCGTTTTATTTCCAGTTACACGTCTGGCTGCGCCAGCGGTTCTGCGCTGGCTGTTCCCAGGGAGACCGGCCGACGTGACCGCCATCTCTGGCCGCCGGCTCTGGACGTGACCAGCGGCCGCTCGCAGCCTTTCCTTGCTGTCCGCCCTCCGCGCGTCCCTCCATCCGAATCAGCAGACGATACAAAATTCCGGAAGCTGCACCTGATACCGTTACGAACTAACCCTACTTCACATTGCTACCAACTTCAGGTGGTTATTAATAACAAATGACAAATTTGTGTGAAATCTTATGGGACTTAACTGCTAAGGTCATCAGTCCCTAAGCTTACAAACTATTTAACCTAAATTATGCTAAGGACAAACACACACATCCATGCCCAAGGGAGGACTCGAACCTCCACCGGGACCAACCGCACAGTCCATAACTGCAGCGCCTGAGACCGCTCGGCTAATCCCGCGCGGCGGTATTAATAAGGGGTGCTGTAGCAGAGGAGACATTGTAAGTATTGCAATTAATTACTGCCGCGTCCGCCCCCGGTAGCTGAAAGGTCAGCGTGACGGATTATCAATCCTCTGGGCCCAGGTTCGATTCCCGGTTGGGTCGGGGAATTTACTCTGCCCGGGGACTGGTTGTTGTGCTGTCATCATCATCCTATCATCCTCATCGACTGCAAGTCGCTGAAGTGGCCAGCGGGCCAGGCATAACGTGGATAGTCCCTCACTTGTACATCCAAAATAGTAACGGACGGCGAGAAGATCTGAGAACAGGCTAATGCTAAGGCGTACAGATGAGACAGTGTTTTCATCTAAAGTGAGTAGAAACTGAGTGAACGGAACGGACAGCTCTCTAGAACATAGTTTGGTGAAGAATATTATAAAGGCACAAGCGGCTTGTCAATCGTAACGGTTGGTGAAAGCACAGTAGAAAAAGTGAAAGAGTTGTCCTAAGAAAGTATCTTACGCAGCACGGCCAAAGCAGTAATATTTTGAAGCATTATCCTTAACAAATGGAGAATGTAGAGTACAGGAAGAGAAAGGTTTGTCCCAATGAGGTAGCTGACCCAACCGATGAAGACGTGAGGTGCATTGACGCAGCCAAAAAAAGTTTCATCGGACACATGTCTCAAAACTTGACACAGAATTGAAGACGTACTTCAGAACATACATCAGGACTCACAGAATTACTTGGAACTGAAAAGCTGGATATCTGTGTATATTTGTGTGTGTGTGTGTGTGTGTGTGTGTGTGTGTGTGTGTGTGGTGTTCGTTAGAAAATTCTCACTGGACAGAAGTCCTTACCTTCACTCCAATGTGGGAGGCTAATTACTATTCAGTGGCATTCATGTTTCAAAAAGTTTCGTGGAAACCTTTTACTGATTGTCTTTCTGTTACCTTAGTTTACATCTGGAATCATGAATTCAGTATCAGCTCGATTGCCATCCAGTCTTCCTTCGATGGTGACATAGGTTCACACTGTCCTTCAGCTTACTGAATTGTTGATGATAGGAATTGTTTGTGTCACATGGTGACTCTAGTGCAACTCCAGTGATGTTGTGCACTATTCTTGAGAGCCGTGTGCATCTCCTTTCTAGGATTCGTCTAGTTTTTATGGTGGGACTACCTTCAATTACTGACGCTGGAACTGTGTGACCATCCTCGTTGTCATGTTTCAGGATACGGTACGTACAGGTAAAACAGTTGTCAAGCGGACTGGAAATGATACTTGTTTCTTGAGGAACAATTACAGAAAGAAATAACTTTACTGTTGTGAGTTAGAGGAAGTAACTCGATAAGCTAATTTCTAATGAAGACCTAGTGCAGTGAGACGTAGTGCATGGCCCGAGACAGCAAACTGGTGTTCGCTACGATAAGCTCAGTCCAGGAGTTACTTCCCAGGCGCAGCTGCGCAGCGCATACTATCCTCAGGCAGGAACTTGCAGATGGAAATAGTCCCGCACTAACTGCGCCTTCTGTCGTCGATGGGACGCCGATTGTCGGGGAGAGCGGCGCCTGCGTTGCTGGAGTTCCCGGTGATAACAACTCACATTGTTATTGTTGTTGTTGTTCAAGTAGTTCGCAACTCAGAAGTTGTTGTGGTCGTAAAGGTCGTAGCTTGCCTGCAGACGGCTGTGCAAGAAGTGGACGACGCCTGAGTGTAGGCAACCAACAGGACGCGCGCGCCTGTGTGTGTGTGTGTGTGTGTGTGTGTGCACGCGCGCGCGCCTGCGTGCATTTTGTGCAATTGCAGTCGGTCCGTGAGTTGGTGCGGATACTGCACTCTTGACACACAGACCTTTCCTACTTCGGCTTTATTCAATCCGGACAGAACGCTCTTACCTGGAGTTGGAAACACTGAAGTTGACTAAGCTTTCATCGTGTCATCTACTTCTATTTGCTATAAACTCGGACTTCGTCTTACTTATCGGGTCAGTAAAGGTGGCGTCACGTTCTGATTGCTCGGAAAGTAAAGAAAAATTTATTACGACGGAAAAATTTTCTTCTCTCTTTTAACTGACATTACAAATAGAGCATATTAATCATACACACAGCAGTGCAGCCCAGCATTCAAAAAGAGACTACTGCTTTCCGTATAACTATTTTCATTCAGTCGTCTCACTTTAGATTGCTACTTTACGATTGTTCCCAGTGTTTCATCGCCAATAGTGCAAACGAAACAATGGAAAAATGAACAAGTCTACCTAATAAACGTAAGAACATACTAGACGACACTAACCCCACAACTTACGTTAGATCATAGACGGTACATTTAAACAGATCTTTTGTCATTGTTGTCTATAATGTAATCTCTTAAATGCTAAAGGTATCAGTGGTAAAATGTAAGATACAGAGAGAGAGAGGTTTCGTAGAACTTCTTCAAAAACCATACTGCTGTTGTGAGAGTCAAAGGACGTGAAAGGGAAACAGGAGTTACGGGAGTAAGGCAGGATTGTAGCTTATCGCCAATGCTATTCAGTCTGTACACTGAGAAAGCACTAAAAGAAGCAACGAAAAATTTGGAAAGAGAATCAAACTTCAGTGAGAAGAAACAAAACCTGTAAGGTTTTGCCGCCGGCCGGGGTGGCCGAGCAGTTCAAGGCGCTACAGTCTGGAACCGCGCGACCGCTACGGTCGCAGGTTCGAGTCCTGCCTCGGGCATGGGTGTGTGTAATGTCCTTAGGTTAGTTAGGTTTAAGTAGTTCTAAGTTCTAGGGGACTGATGACCTCAGAAGTTTAGTCCCATAGTGCTCAGAGCCATTTGAACCATTTTTGTAAGGTTTGACGATGCCAGATACCGCACAGGACTTGAGGATGAGTTGATCGAAATGGGTAGTACCTTGAAAAGAGACTCTATTATGAACACCAACGTTAGTGCAAGGGTAAAGGAATGCAGTCGAACTAAATCAGGCAATGCTAAGGGAATTAGAGTAGGAAATGTAACACTAAAAGTAGTGAATGAGTTCTGTTGTCTAGGCAGCAAAATAACTGGCAACAGACGAAGTGGAGGTTGTAATGTAATAAAATTACTTTTTTTATTATTTTGTGACTATTAGTGTAATGTAATATAATAAAATACGAGCCGTGACTTATACAAAAAAGGAACGCACATTAATGCAATAGCTCAGCATAAAAGAGAAATAAGTAATGTTGGAATATTATTAACAGTGTAATATGTTGTTTAATTTAGCCCGACATGTATAGGCACTCAGTAAACTAGCTCAGTTCTCAGGGTAGTTACGTAATCGTCTATAGTTAATTGTCCTTTCTTATTTATCCAACACTAGGCTCGTGAGAAGTCGTGTGCTTGTTGCACCAGAGAATATTTGCCAAGTCTGTTCGATGTACACTACTGTAGTACGTAACTTACTGTCGTGGTTTCGTCTCGATTCCCCAATATAAGATAACAAGAGTAGCATCTACAAATGAAATCCTATAATGGAACTGGAATCCTGTGACCAGACCTTTTCTGCCTGGGATGTTATCTCGTTATATAAAGAAAATCTGTAAATAAAATTGTTAAATTATTAGTAGCTGCGTCCGGTCTGAAATAAAGTTAATTTCCCTAACCGACGGCACGTCTCGTAATGAGGTAAAAGAAAAATATTAAAGATTTTTCTAAGATGGCGCCTCACAATGAAAATTCTTTGTTAAGGCTCATATCTACTTAAATCAGTCTAGTTATCAGACTAACAATAGACTGACCACATACACAAAATTCTTTTGACAAAATAACTGTTATATTTTTCAGGTTTTAAGTACAACTTACACTATCAGCTGGTACAGCAAGATGAGCTTTACACAAGAACGTCCTCTTAGGTCCGAATCCAAGCAAGAAAGACAAGCGAATGACAAAGGAAAGATAGTTCATGCATAGAAGCGCAAGAGTCCATGGAATAACATGTCCATTGTAGTTCTATCTCTTCTTCTTTGGCGTACTTGTCGATTATCTATAAAATTTATCGTAATATTTAGTTTACATTTCTTTTAAACCCAAGTCCACCCAGGAGAAACAGTACAAGTTGTGTATTCACGTACAGAAATGAAACGTGAACGGTAACCGTTGCGGACCAAAAGAGAATAAAAACTTTATAAATATGGTGCTACTGAAGAACTCTGCAAATTAGGTGGGTAAATCTGGTAACCAATGATAAAGTGCTGAATCGAACTGGGAAGAAAATAATTCTGCGTCACAGCTTAACTAAAAGAAGAGGTCGGTTAAGAGGACACATAGTGAGGCATCACGCTAATAGTGGGCAGTAAATATTGTAGTGGGAGGCGAAGGCTGGCTAAAGTAAGCAGCTTCAAGCGGATGTAGGCTGCAGTACTTAAGCAGAGATGAAGAGGTTTGCACATGATACATTAGAGCGGACACTGCATCAAACCAGTCTTCGGACTGAAGCCGGCAACAACGTGTAATCGGACACTAACGTGTCCTTCCGCTTGTTTAAGCTCAATATGCAATACTTTAGACACTTTTAAAGGGCATCATATTCGCCGTTGACTGTTATTTCTTTCACTATAGTAGTTTCAGCCTTTGGGCAATTATCAAGTGGTAAGGCAAGAGCTAAAAGAATACAAAAATGAAGTGCACAGTGTATGTATAGAATTGCACAAACATATCATGTACACGGTAATACATTACAGAAATGGGGAAAATAAGCCGTCACTTCCATTTTGTTTCAGACCATATCAAACTTTCAAATCCTCCTACATGTATACATGTCGTCATCAAAATTAGGACTTTTCACCGTAGAAATACAGTAAAATCAAACGAGTACGAAGGTCTGTACATCGTGAAATGGTGTAAATTACTTGAACTCTTACCAAAGTTAAGATCCTTCACATAAATTGCTACAAATCAGTGTTCTACACGCCGTTTACATTTTAATTGAGGCCGTTGGTGATAAAATACATACATAAATTACACTGACTGTGCATTTATCAGAGGTAGTACCGGATGGTTATAATTCATATACCCACGGAAATCCAGTTTGGGCTGTAATCATCGTATGGCAGCGAAACGTGTTAGATATGCTAATGTGCGGAAGCGACTATTGTAGCTGGAACAAAATTACATCAAGTTGTGGTCACCAGGTGCAAATCTGGCGCTGCACACTGTTTGTATATCGGTATTACATCCACGTAGTCATTTGAAAAGCTGTAACGTAAGTTAAAAGTATGGCTACCGAGAAGGGAGACCATGTTCTGTTAGTTACACTGTCTTATGCGAACGGCAGTTATTAAACTGAGACAGTATCGCCCATTCAAAGGTCTTGAAGAGAGGCCCGATGTCATCAAATGGTTTAAAGAAGATGATAATGAAATTCGAAAACACGGGTGAATCGCGCGGGGTATCCACGCGGGCTCGAGCGCCTTGCCATGGTTCGCGCGGTTGCCCTCATCGGAGGTTTGAATCCTCCCTCGGAATGTGTGTATGTGTGAGTGTGTGTGTGTGTGTGTGTGTGTGTGTGTGTGTGTGTGTGTGTGAGAGAGTGTGTCTGTGCGTATGTGTGTGTTGTCCTTAGCGTAAGTTAGTTTAAGTTAGATTAAGTGGTGTGTAAACCCAGGGACCGATGACCTCTGCAGTTTGGTTCCATAGATGATTACCACAATTAAACACGGGTGAGCCTGGTGTGGCACGTGGAAGAGGAAGGCGTATAATCAACGTGGAAACTATTGAGAAGGTTGCTGTTGCCGTAACTGACCATGCAGCGCATATCCCGGGTTGTGCTAGTGCCCTTGCAGTGTCATGAGAATTGTCCATCCCATGATCAAAAATTTGATGCTTAACAGCCAATTCCTCTCGCAAGCGCCGATCCCACATAATAAACATTGTCACTATCAACCCATCCGTGAAGAGAAGCGGATTAAGACCAAGGGATTACGTGCACAACCTTGCCGCATAGATAACACCGGTTCCCGTCAGATCACCGAAGTTAAGGGCTGTCGGGCTGGGCTAGCACTTGGCTGGGTAACCATCCGGTCTGCAGAGCGCTGTTGGCATGTGGGGTGCACTCAGCCCTTGTGAGGCAAACTGATGAGCTACTTGACTGAGAAGTAGCGGCTCCGGTCTCCGAAACTGACATACTGCCGGGAGAGCGGTGTGCTGACCACATGCCCCTCCATATCCGCATCCAGTGACGCCTGTGGGCTGAGGATGACACGGCGGCCGGTCGGTACCTTCGGGCCTTCATGGCCTGTTCGGGAGGAGTTTAGTTTTTATTACGTGCACAGAGGAACGTCTAGTGTAATGCCTTAGAAATGATGTTACACAACCTCGGTAATTGCAAACTGAGTGCGAAATGGCTCCTGGGATTACTTACGTCAGACGAAAAAAAAAAATCATCGAAAGGAAATTTGTGGGACCAGGCTGAAAGTGACGATCTTCAGAGCACCGTCATCATTTGGATAAGACTTTATGTTACCACTGCGAGCAGGAATCTAAAAGACAGTCCGTGGAATGGCGACATGCGAAGTCTCCAACAATGAAGAAGTTCAGGCTGAGTGAAGACCATTGTCTGCTGTGATAACCGGAGTGTAATTCTGGCATGTAAACTAATAAGGGGGTCAAGCACCGAAACTGGAAAACCTGAGTTTTCGGTGAAATTCCGCTGTAAATCCAAAGGACAATATCGTATATTCTGACATAAGCGCCAAAACAGCTGGAAACAGTGTTTACAGCCGTCTAATGTTTGCACTTGTATCTAAGATCAACATCGATGTTTAAATAATGAGTCACTCGGCAACTCTCAGTTAGTGTCTCGGCGTGCACTTTTGTGAACCGCTCACAACCGAAGTAGCTCTGTGGTTGGTTTGCAACAATATGGCATTGCTGATGTTATTACAGATAAATAATACACAGTATTGCAAAATGAAAAGGAGAACTGCACCGAAACGGGGGAAGAGAGGTGAAAGTAGTGCTCAGAGTGAAAGACAGAAACTAGGCAGCAAAGGAAAGGAATACATTAGAAAAGACAATATTGTGGTTCCAGCTAAAGGGGCTCCCAAGCACCTGGCAGATCTTGACTGTAATTTTAATGTTTGGTAGAATGCTGTGAATCAACGTAAGTAATGTTAAAAGTATTTTAATGGGTTTATTAGGTGTTGAAACGAATTTAGTTTCGATAAAAATCATCGCTTTGGTTATGAGCTTATAGTTAACTACTTGCACGGAATTATTTACTTACCTAACGGGAAAGGGTTACGTTACGGAAATATAACATGAGTTTTTAGTGAAATGACGCTCTTTTATGTCTTCCGATCGTGATTTTGCTCACATTAAGAAACGAATGGGAGTAACCATGTGTAAAGTTCCGAAAGGTTTAGTCCGCCTCATCACAGAATTTCCGCGCACAGCACTATTCATAGTGACTGTTACTCAAGAAATAGATTTTTATGACTTAACTGCTGAAAAAATTTGAATTTCACCGATGTGCATATTTCAAACGCTCAGTGGATCAAAATGACTGCTGAACGGTTAGGGTTATTGCAACTCACAATGCAATTGAAGAGTTCAAGGAACATTACATCTTGAAGAGGTACGTGAAGCCTTCTGAGGTTAGGGTTATTGCAACTCACAATGCAATTGAAGAGTTCAAGGAACATTACATCTTGAAGAGGTACGTGAAGCCTTCTGATCTTCAAGAGATGAAACTAGCAAGACGAGAGTGTGAACCTAGCTTGTTTGAAGAGAAGAATAAGTATTTGGCTAAAATGGATTCATTTGAAAACAGCAGAATAAGTGGTTCTAGGAGAACCTTGTGAAAGGAATGAAAATGGGCATGCGGCACTTGTATCGTTATTTATGTTAAAGCCATTGTATGCAGGACGTTTCATTTTCTTCAAATTTTGTATCATTCTTTCCTTAAACTTACTGACGTAGAAGAAAAACACTTATGACATGAAACCTGTGTAGTTCTTGTGTTCGTGTCGCAATACCCAGCTTTTATTCTGCTTTGTATAACTGCTATGCATAGTTTGTTTATCTTTAAATCAGAGTTTTGAAGCTTGACCCCGTATTTACTTACACATGACAACTACTGTGGATACTTGGAGCTTAAAGCAGCTGCCAATTAGTGCTTCGCGAAACTGTAAGACAGCGGCTAGCCTCAGCTGGTCCACGTAACTACGCTCTTCTTAATAACATGCAAAAGTGCACAAAGAATGGCTTTGAGTATCCTCTTCAGTGCCGAGGTATCATATATGATGCTTCCAGTTTTTTTTTTTTTTTTTTTTTTTTTCTCGGTTGCGTAGGCTGCTGACCATTTCCTGGCCTCTGGTATCATGTACATTAGACATCGCGCTTGCGGCATTTCAATTGTTCGTGCTTTTGTCGAGCATCATGATGAGACAGCGCTGATTGGAAACTTCGGTTTCTGTGACTGTACAATATTTCTCGGAGACATAAAGGTAAAGACATAACTTTCTCTACTTACAAAATTAATATCGTACAAAAACTCTACAGACATCCCTCAGTTAGTAGCCACCTGTGAATTAACGTTATAACGGATTTACAATCGTTAAACTTTTGGGTATCACATATGATACCTTAGGATTCAATATCGACTTTGCTTATGTCGGCTGAAGTGTGGTTATATTCTTCCCACTTGATCCCCAGACTTCACTAAGAAGAGATTATACAGTTAGTCAACAGAATTAACTCAAATGAGTCTGACATAGAGATGATGAACATGACGCTTTGATGCAGTGCATCAGAAGAAAAAATAGTGCCTTTTGCTCATATTTAAGGAAGAAACAAACTTTGGAATCATAAAAATGAATAAGTGTGTTATTAAACTAATTACTATTTGCCTCTGGACACTTTACTTACAAAATGTTTGTGTAAATATTTTAAATTTTTTACTTACAATTGTTGAACGTTTTGGTACGAAGTTAATAATTTGACATGTCTTGAAATCTAGAGCAAATTTGAACAATATGTGTAATGTTTCTTTAATCAATCAATATGAAACCTCATAGTTGTCTGTTTCTTTGTACTGTTGAAGTCCACCCGTTTCATTTCGTCGTTGATCCATTAACTCAGTTTTTTTTATTACAGAGGGTTAGCTGCCCTCTGTAATTAAAAAAACTAAGTTAATGGATCAACGACGAAATGAAACGGGTGCCTTGCGACGTCCGCCCCGAGCGGTTGCAACGAACGAAAACGAAAAAAAAAACGTGATTTAAAAACAATAAATGAAAAAGTCCCAAGATACTATGTATATATGATAACATCTAAACAAAATTCACTGTGGCTTCAAACAAATTTCAGGAGGTCATTCATTGTTAACCAGGATTGACAAAAGGCATATACCACGAATGTAGCTCAGTTGTTCTTTTAATGTGCGCTTGCGGCTGACGAGGGTATGTGAAATGCAGACGGCATGGAGCTGAAACCTTTCTCTGTTTAACTGTGTTATTTTGCTTTCTGTATCCAACGTAATTTCCGTGAAAATAGACACGGGGCATCAGTTTTTAAAACGACCCTCGTGCCTTTAGTGATACGTGATCATCTGTTCAAATTTTTCGTAACGAACTGTGCTGGCTACGAGAGAAAAAAAACGCTTGGTAACAGACGCACTTTGCATGATAGAATCATCTGGAACACAATATACAACTCGATACCCGTGCAGTACCAGATATTTGGCGCGATGTGGAGATCAGTTGTCCTTAATGCAGAAGGGTTTATGCAGTACGGTTTATGCTGTGGCCAATGTAGTAAAATTCTTACTGGACTGGAGACACACACACACACACACACACACACACACATACATACACGTACACACACACACACACACACACACACGCACACACACGTGGGGTACTCAGTGCAGATTGCGTGCAGCTTCCTCTGCTGCCGTGGTGGAACGTGGAATTAGGCCCGCGTCGCGTACGCAAACACAGCGGCAGCACGAAAACCCGCCGCGGGGAAATTGGCCGCGTGCCACGGGCTTTGCTGGGACGACACAATGCGCCGTGTTTACCGGCGCACACTGCCGGCAGAACGTACTCGGGAGCAGCCAATATGCCGCCGGCCGCCCTTTCTATTACGTTAAGGGGGGAGGGGGGCTGCAGGGGCCATCGGCTTCCCCTCGGCCGCAGTAACGAAATCATTGCGCCGTGAGCGGCATGGCCCTGCCTCCCCTCGCTTTGTCGGCGTCAAGGGCACCGCCACCTCGTGTTTTCACGTGCGCTCTCTGCACCACGGAAAGAAAAAAGCTACAGCCCTATAAGCGGCAGTGAGATCTGATGTACAAATATTTCTCTAGAGCGCGACCTAGAGTAAGTGGGATGGCAAATACCATATCAGGCAGCTAGGTGGACGAATGTGGCAAAACGCTAATAGAAGAAAAGAGAGGTAGTGTCTCGCTGTCGAGTATATAGAACTGTATGTAACGAGAGCGTCACTCACAGCTTTGAACCAACCACAGGAAGCATAAAGTAAGTACATGAGATCACAGTACTTCCTAACAGCACTTTATATTTTAGGATTTTGAGCAACACTCATAAAATAATTTTTAAATGAACACACCGCCATTTGACTGTATTGATGTTTACGTAATTACGACCCAGGTTTCAGCCATTTATGGCATTTTCAAGCGATTGAGTTTATTTCACTAACATATATTGCAGGACATAAAACTAAGGCGGCCGTTGTGGCCGTGCGGTTCTAGGAGCTTCAGTCTGGAACCGCGTGACCGCTACGGTCGCAGGTTCGAATACTGCCTCGGGCATGGATGTTTGTGATGTCCTTAGGTTAGTTAGGTTTAATTAGTTCTAAGTTCTAGGCGACTGATGACCTCAGAAGTTAAGTCGCATAGTGCTCAGAGCCATTTCTGAACATTAAGCTTAATGGTTCAAATGGCTCTGAGCACTATGGGACTTAACTTCTTTGGTCATCAGTCCCCTAGAACTTAGAACTACTTAAACCTAACTTACCTAAGGACATCACACACACCCATGCCCGAGGCAGGATTCTAACCTGCGACCGTAGCGGTCGCGCGGTTAAAGACTGTAGCGCCTAGAACCGCTCGGCCTCTCTGGCTGGCCATTAAGCTTAAAACTGGCCATAAATTAAGTAAAATATTCGCTCCCCACCAAATGCCAGAAGTAAAATCATCATCTTGTGAAAAGAGCAGTAAATGATAGTGCGAGCACGTCATATTTAATAAAAGCAGGTATACTTTGGAAAAGGTAGAAGACGATGAGCTTACAACTGACATTTCGTGGGGAGCGAATATTTTTCTTAATTTCTGACCAGTTTTAAGCTTGATGTCCTGAAACACATGTTAATGACATAAACTCAGTCTCAAAGGATGTTCTAAGCCTGGGCTTTGTAATGGTGACAAAGTATACGAAAAATCAAGTAATACATGGTTTTTAGGACTTAGAAGAAACTCTAGGCAGCTTAAAACGATGCAAAATGTTTGAAATTGTCAGAAAATAGGTAGGAGTTATAGGGAACGATGGGTAATAAACAATGCTATCGAAAATAGCAATTCCTTGCGTCTGCTAAATATGTACTGCAATTCAATATACTTCCTCCCTCCTCTCTTTCTTCATCTCATATTCCTCCTCCTCCTCTCTCTGTCAGTTTTCTTCTTCCCCCTCTCTACGTCCATTTCCCCTTCTCTAACCACCTCATCTTCGCCTGCCCCCTCTATCTGACCTTGAGCCTTGTTTAGAGAACCGAAGTCGCTTAAAACGAATCGGTAAACCTTAGGAGTCATATGAGAGCCTTCTCCGCGTGTTGGATCCGTAAAAACAGTAGCTGCAATGACAGTATTCCGAATAGTTTTTATCTGCGAACGTGTAGCATTAAGAAGTTTTGACCGATTGAGATTCCGTAGTAGTATATCTCTTCATAAGCCAACACATCGTGAATACAACTTTCACATTCTTTTGTTAACATCGACTGCAAAAGAGAAAATGTAGCTTTACACACATCAAAAAAAGGTTTTGCTTCACCTCGGTTTCGAGAGATCCGGAACCTGCACAGAAAATTGGAATAAAAATCAACATAAACATCATTTCCGCGCTTTTTTATTGCTCATGAAAACCACACATTACATGTTGTACCACCATACAGCGAGAGTCCAGATTGCTGTACACACCGGTACCTCTAATACCCATTAGCACGTCCTCTTGCATTGATGCATGCCTGTAATCGTCGTGGCGTACTATCCACAAGTTCATCAAAGCACTGTTGATCCGGACTGTCCCACTCCTCAAAGACGATTCGGCGTAGATCTCTCAGAATGGCTGGTGGGTTACGTCGTCCTCAAACAGCCCTTTTCAATCTATCCCATGCATGTTCGATGGGGTTCATGTCTAAGGAACATGCTGGCTACTCTAGTCGAGCGATGTCGTTTTCATGAAGGAAGTCATTCACAAGATGTGCACAGTGGTGGCGCGAATTGCTGTCCATGAAGACGAATGCCTCACCAATATGCTGCTGATACGATTGCACTATTAGTCGGAGGATCGCATTCACGTATCGTACAGCCGTGACGGCGCCTTTCATGACCACCAGCGGCGTACGTCGGCCCCACATAATGTCACCTCAAAACAGCAGGGAACCTCCACCTTGCTACACTCGCTGGACAGTGTGTCTAAGGCGTTCATCCTGACCAGATTGTCTCCAAACACATCTCCAACGATTGTCTGGTTGAAGGCATATGCGATACTCATCGGTGAAGAGAACGTGATGCCAATCCTGAGCGGTCAATTCTGCATGCTCATCTGTACCGCGCTGCGTGGTTTTAAAGATGTACCTCGCCATGGGAGTACTTCGTTTTTATTATTTTTTTATTTTTTTATGGACTTGTAGTCCGGGGTGATATGTTACAATGCAGCATCACCTGTCTATTGCGGTCTAACTGTGTTGGTGAGGCGGTAAATGTTGGTGAGGCGGTAAATTTCCTTGAGGCGGTAAATGTCCACAGGGCAGTGACTGCGTCACTGCAATTCACTTTGGAGGTGTGGCGGTGGGACTTGTAGTCCCGTACCACCCTCTGACGGTGATAGTCAGGTGAAAGTGTGGCGGTGGGACTAGTAGTCCCGTACCGAGGTCACGCGGGAGTACTTCGTAAGTGAAAGAATGTATTAAACGCCCTGCTAACGTAATTTGACTGCGAGAAAGAAATCTGAACGCCGCATTTTCAAACCGCAGTGCAGTATTTTCTTTCTCGCAGTTCGTTTTCAACAGAAAATCTGGACGTTGTTGTTCAAAATGCTTGAATGTTTATTAGAATATCGTGTAAAAATCATAAATACATCTGTCAATAACTTCTCGAACGGGCCTCTCACCTACGAGTTTGTCTTCTTTTGCCGCTACGTCAAGTAGTCAGCAAGTGTAAGGCTAGTATAAAATAGTGAAGGTCCTGTAACTGTGCCGGCTTGTGTGGCCCAGCGGTTCTAGGCGCTTCAGTCTGGAACCGCGTGACCGCTACGGTCGCAGGTTCGAATCCTGTCTCGGGTATGGATGTGTGTGATGACCTTAGGTTAGTTAGGTTTAAGTAGTTCTAAGTTCTAGGGGACTTATGACCTCAGATGTTAAGTCCCATAGTGCTCAGAGCCATTTGGACCATTTTTTGAACCTGTAACTGTTTCTGTGCCTCACCATGAGGAAATAAATGTCCATGGTGAGGGAAAATTTATCCACGAAATCAAAGAGATACACAAAATTATTAAGGTACTTGTATGTATACTACTGTTTTGGAGTAAGTGGAACACCAAGGCCGCAGTATTAGTGAAATTTATTCCCTTGATTAGAGACATGACACTTCACAAATGACGAGCGTTACACAACTGTACACGCACTGTGACTGTGGAAATTCAGTACGGAGTAGCGCCACCACGTGCTGCAATCAAAGCTGCTAAACGTCGTGGCATAGAACCGTAGAGTGTTTGAATATGCTGATGGAGAATACTCTCCCAGGCAGTTTGCAGGCGCGTCCACAATGCATCAGCTGTGGCTGCAGGAACTGAGCGAATAACTTGCCAATCGATCATATCCCAGACATATTCGACGGGCGAATGGGCAGGTCAGGGTAGCAGTTGCACGAGTCGTTCTTAGAAGAAGACTTGCACACTTCCCGCCACCTTCGGCTGGGCGTTTTGCCATTGAAATACGGCATGCGGGAGGGTTTGCAGGAGGGGCAGTGCCTCGGGCTGTAAGACTTCCCTGACGTAGCAGCGCCTCCTCAGATTGCTCTCAAGACGTACGAGGCGAGATCGCGTGTTACAGCCAACGGTGCCCCAAACTATTACTCTTGGCGTTTATCAGTTATGAAGCTCAACAATGCAGTCTGCCCGACTGCATTTACTTCGAACGTGCATCCGGCCATCACTTAGGACAAGCTGAAGCGGGACTCGTCCGAGCACTACTTTTTGCCACGCAGCACACCAGTGTCGGCGTTCACGTGCCCATTGCTGTCTGCGGCACTGGTGGGTTCTGGTCAGTGGAAAGAGACGCAGTGGTACGCGTGCCAGCAGTCCAGCCTGCAGGAGAGAGCGTAGAGCCGTCGACGCAGACATGTCCACGCACGATGCAGTGCTCCAAAGTCACACCAGCTCTGTGGACAAAGCTGTTCGGTCCGTGAAGGCAAAGCGCACAAGATGATGGTCATCTGTTGCTGTCGTCACATTGCGTAGTCCAGTACCTTGTCGGCGATGTGTACGGCGCTCTCTACCGATTCCACGCACGCCTCACTGTTGAAGCAACTTGCCCTGCACGACCCGCAGTATCACGGAACGACAGAGCCGCCTCCCGGGGACCAATAATTCTGACACGTTCGAACACATTCACGTACCGTTATTCAGCCCTGTGAGATCGGCGATTGTGGAGCTTGAATACACGTTTCCACTTCGTACGACGGCTCCGCACAGACTGAGCGTAACACTGACCTGTTCGGTCACACAAAAGAGGGCGCTTTTGGGCCTACGTACATGCCACCTCTCTCTTCTTTCAATCACTTGTTACGATTCCACTGTTCTGCACGTCCTCTTATCGCGGCGTGTTCCAGACCACTGCTTCTGAGTGTTTCACTTTTTACAACCAGTAGTGTATTATTTTACTACATAGTCTCCTTTGTTGTCGAAGCATTTGTTCCATCGGTAAATCAGTCCACCAGAATCGGCATAAAAGAAATAGGGAGCCACTTAGTAACAGTTTCCTGGTTCAAAATGGTTCAAATGGCTCTGAGCACTATGGGACTTAACATCTACGGTCATCAGTCTCCTAGAACTTAGAACTACTTAAACCTAACTAACCTAAGGACATCACACAACACCCAGTCATCACGAGGCAGAGAAAATCCCTGACCCCACCGAGAATCGAACCCGGGAACCCGGGCGCGGGAAGCGAGAACGCTACCGCACGACCACGAGCTACGGACACAGTTTCCTGAACGTCGATATATATTCTAAAATGGTGACCAGACAGGTGCTACTTTGGCGGGCAATTTGGTACGAAAGCAGTGCACAATTATGGGGATTCCAGTGCACTCCATAGGAACGCTGACGAAATCTCGCATAACTGAAATCATATGCGGTGGACGTTCTCGTACAACGAAAGCAGCTCTTGAGTTTCCTCTATATTACTTTCTGCAACGTTCCATATTTGATAGTAAATTGCAGCAGTCACGGTCTCCCCTTGGGAGCGAGAATAAATCAGGAGCATACTCTGCATGTCCCAAAACACTGTGGACATAACTTTCTTTCTTGGTGAATAACGGTTTTGAATTTCTTTATGTGTGTGTGTGTGTGTGTGTTCGTGATACTGATACCTTTTTCGTAGTATATGTCACACGATGCGCCCACGATTCGTCCACTGTGGCAATACGGAATGGAACACCCTCTGTCTGACACCACAGTAATGGTTTGAGACACAACAATATTTGCTTGGTTTTACTCACGTCTCAGCGTTGTCTCCTTATCGAACCAGAAAGCGTGTTTCCGTAGCCTAACGTGTTGTGCACGGTATCTACTATACCACCGACTCAGATGTTTATGTCGTGTGGAGTCTGTATCATAACAGTGCGACGATCAACCCTTGGTCACGACACACGTTGTTATTTCAGGCGCTCGGCCGTCCTGACCTTTGCTCATCTTGCACGTTTGTTCTATCTTTACCACATTCCTGGCTCAAAAAACGCATCTGTTTTCGTGACATTGCACTCGCTCCGTAAACGTGCAATAGTTAGCGATGAATTGCAGCTCAGGATTTTTTTTAGCACAAAAACATTCATTTACTTGGATCACCAACCAAGCAACTGTGAACCTCTTCATATGGAAAATATATTTTGTAGCGCAATGGCACAGTTACGTACATCTACCGGTGACGCTAGTGAACCAATCTTGTAAAATAGACAACTAGGATATTTGAGCGTGTATGATCAAATTTTTTGTGGTTCTATAATGCATGGACTGAGAGCAGCAGTCGCCAATTTGAACAGTTTCTCTGAGCTGAAGTTCTTGCTATTAGGTGTAAGTTGCTTATGTCAATAACAAACTGAATATTAATCTCCGACATTAGCTCCTTATCTCTACGTAGTTTGGGATCGCCTACCATCTGTATAATTTTCACACTGAATGTTTGGAGTACCTTGTACACTACTAAGTTTTTCTATTTCTTCTTCTTCTTTTTCTTCGCCTTCTTCATCATTTTCGCTTTTATTTACTGCCTGTTAGGGCCACAAACTTTTCCTCCGCCTACCATAGCCTCATTTTCCTCTAGGCTTTCATTTCCCTATTTTTACTGGCAACCAATGATCTGCCCTAGTTTCGCAGAGAAAGCACTAAGTGTCTATGATTGGACGGAGATTGTCTCGCCATAGCGATAGTAAA
Organism: Schistocerca cancellata; assembly: GCF_023864275.1. Taxonomy (NCBI): domain Eukaryota; kingdom Metazoa; phylum Arthropoda; class Insecta; order Orthoptera; family Acrididae; genus Schistocerca; species Schistocerca cancellata. Next base: position 340,864,249 of record NC_064628.1, read on the forward strand.
TTATGTACACAAACCTTTTTCGTGGATCAATCTATCTACCAGTGCTAAACGTTCTAAAGTTCCTGAGATTAGTCTGAACATACAGACAGAAAAATGGGATGTAAGACAAAAATTCAACATAGCTCAGCCAACTGCTACGAAATATTTGTAAATTATATTCACAAGCCTTCGTCGCGAATCAGTTTACCTATGAGTGAAAGATCCCTACAGCAGTTCCTGCGATTTGCCATCCCATACAAAGAGGGGAATACAGTGGGAGGCTTTATAATATTGTAAGCGTTCGCTTTGGGTGACGAGTGAACTGGTTAATGGCAAGTCAGGAAGGAGTGTGGTAGTGATTGAAATTGTATGGAAAACTGTGAGTAAAACACCTTTGTCTATAGTAGTACTTTATTTATGCCAGTTACAAGAAAGGGACTATAGTTGGGAAAAGGTTATTGGCCTCGGTGATGTAGGTGGCCACGATCGCATGGTATTTCAGCATCAGCGTTTCACCTGCATGGCAGACGACCTGTGTGGGTAGGCACAGCTGGTGATGCCTGCGCAGTAATGGAAGCCTGACGCAAGTGTCACACCATTGGTATTGGGTGTCCGTGGACCTTGCTCGTGATGACTGCTCAATGGCTGCAGCAATAACATACCAAGATAGACAATGTTTAAACCTTGTTGCCACACATGATGATAGCATGCACCTGCACTGGGCGATTGTGAGCAGCAATGAAAGTTCATGTAGGCTGGATGACAATGACAAAGTAGCTGGAAGCAAGGCAGACCAGGCTCAAACTTACGACCCACCAGGGAGGTGGCCGGCGACGAAAGGTAGTCATCCAGCAGGAGACAGCATGGAGCCCAGCTCAGGCTACTGACACCAGTGTAGCGATGTCCAAGGACGGCGGATGATTGTATCATCTTGTGCCCCAAGTGCGCTGCACACCATATTGTTCACACCTGTATAATGCGGGAAATAACAAACACCTAAGAGTGAGGATCTGATTGAGCTCGGGGTGAGGGAGAGATTATAAATGTGAACCAATTAGTTAGCATTTTTCCAACTGCAGCACTCCCACACTGGAAGTCAAGGTCCCCTCTACAGACTTGCCGGAGGCCGGCCTAAGTGGCTGAGCGGTTCTAGGTTCTACAGTCTGGAACCGCGCGACTGCTACGGTCGCAGGTTCGAATCCTGCCTCGGGCATGGATGTGTGTGATGTCATTAGGTTAATTAGGTTTCAGTAGTTCTAAGTTCTAGGGGACTGATGACTCAGAAGTTAGGTCCCATAGTGCTCAGAGCCAATTTTGAACCTTGCTGCACCTGTGTAATTTCTCAACTTTGCCTTTCACAGATGTAGGCGCTGGCTGGAGTCACCTTCTTTATCAGCGACTTGAATGAGTGATATTCTGAATACGGTTCCTTGCCTAATGGTTTCAAGACTTCAGGTTGACAGCCGCTTCCCTCTGTACGGAGTTATTCTGGTGACTGATGCAGGGCAGTTCATCACACTGGCGGAGAGTGGTGCAACACTGTATAGATACAGAGGATATATATAGATTCTGGTCAAGCTACGGTGCTCTCTGGAGTTGCAGTGGCTGTTTCCTTCATTGCTTCTCCCACCAGATACCATCTCGTCTGTAACTGACCACCTCGTAAATCCCATGATTCACGTGTCACTGCACAGTTAAATACGAAACGGACAACAACACATGTATTACACACTCATCATTACTATAATTATAAATGATATACAGAACCTTCCTCTTGAATCTTTCAATTAGTTAAAACCAAACTAAAATCGCTTCAGTTGTGACTGAGATTAGCCATCTCAAACAGGCAGTAAAACGAGGTGTTCGATTTTAGATTAAAAATATGTACAGATCTTCGAGCATTAATTGTCTCTCCAGCTTCTCTTAGTTGCTTCCAACTTTTTCTTTTACACTGCATATCTTTGGTTCCTTGTGTTATCAACTTTTCTCATTTTGTCTGTTCTTTTACGACCCTTGAAGCTTTCTAAGAAGAGAACCTCAGGTCCCTTCTATGGATATGCTCTTGTTACTCCTTTAACAGTAACAAATTTTAATAATGGAGTAGACCTCAATGTGAGAGCAAGTGGGGTAAAGTACATAATGTTAAAGAAAGATTCGTAACAATAGTAATCAAACCAGAAAGTCAAAATTTAGCTCGAACTACGAAAATCACGTCACAAAATTTGTAAGCCCGTTTCAATAACACGAGCTTGTATTGTTATATTTTTTACAACTCAGTTTAAATATCGTCCACTTCTTTGAATGGCATATTTTATTACGTGTCTCTAGGTAAACGAAATAGTTATCTAACTGACTTCCTTCTGTTATTGCATAGTTAAGTATGAAAAGTGCGGGGGGGGGGGGGGGGGGGAGCAATGAAACGCGCATCGTATTCTGCTCACTCCCAAAACTGGTGGGGTGGAGAACTCATAGGAAGCAAGTTGCACTGATGAGATGTAGAAGCAAAGCAGGAAACCACTCGTTACAAGGATGTCATGCAAAATGGAAAATCTTTCTGCCAGTGGCAGGGTGTTAGGTAAAGCACCGCTACTGAATTATTAACCAATGGCCGGCCGCAAAGTATGAAGGAGTCTTCAAAATATGAGGGTTGGAACTTTAATAGTGGAAACTATTTGTTTACAGCTCGTACAAAATAGATACATGTTTCAAAGTTTTACTGACCGTCAAAGTAGTCACCAACATTGTGTATAACCCTTTGTCAGCAATGTGGAAGTCGTAGGATACTCTTAGCAGTACCAGTTGTGTTGACAGTTCGAGCGACGCGGTCTACTGCCCGACGAATTTGTAGCAGTTCTGAAGCGAATGCCCTGAAGCGTTTCCTTCAGTTTAGAAATCGAGTTGAGCTTATAGGGCTTAAGTCAGGGGAGTGCAGTAGGTGGTACAGCACTTAGCAGCCCCATCAGTCAAACAAATCAGTAACAGCTTGCACTGTACGTGCATGAGCATTGTCCTGAAAAATCATGGACAGGTCCTGCAGAAAGTGTTATCACTTCTGTCTCTAAGCTGGTGGTAGGTTGTGCTCCAAAAATGAAGTATACAGTTTCCAGGGAAAGACTGTGAAATAGTTACATAGTATAATGAAACAGTCGTACGGGCAGGTACAGGCTACTCATTTCCAAAAGATTACATATGAAAATAATGTACCGTAGCACGTGACGAGATGCTCAGTTATGCATAGTATCCTCGTAACGCTTTTAAGCTCTTCAGAGCTTACGACAAAATGATGGTCTTGGATAAGGCTATGCTCTTCTTCACTTGCTCTTGTAAATTTACGCGTTACACTCTGCCTTACGAAACCTATATCTAATCCACGCCCCGGATTAACTACCGGTATTCTGGTATGCCGGTCAGCCCAACTGTGGCTTTTAGGAGGTTTCTCCCACTCTTACTGGAATACTCCTCATAAAACACGAAATTCCCACAATTTATAGCCAGGTTAGCTGCCATATCCGTAAACAAAGTTAACTTCCTCACTATGAGGGCGCACTAGGAAACAGAAACTGCAATATTCTTCTTCTGTCATAGATTTGCTAAACTTGAAGAAAAATTAAAAAAAAAATTCGGCACGAGACTTTAAACAATACCGCTTAAGCTTCTCTTGGTAAATTACTTTTAACTACAAATGTTATTTCAGTCAATGCTTACATAATATTTTTCATGGCTATAGCGTTATCGAAAGACTAATCATTTCCATCTACATCTACATCGCTACTCCTCAGATCACACTTAAGTGCCTGGTAGAGGGTTCACCGAATCACCTTCACAATAATTCTCTGTTATTTCACTCTTGAACAGCGCGCGGAAAAAATGAACACCTCTGTCTTTCAATGCTAGCTTTGAATTCCCTTATTTATTATGATGATCGTTTCTCTGTATGCAGGTCGGCGTCAACAAAATACTTTCGAATTCAAAGAACAAAGTTGCTGATTGAAATGTCGCGAAAAGATCCCTCCGCAACGAAAAACGCCTTTGTTTTAATGATTTTCACCCCAAATCCTGCATCATGTCCGTGATACTCCGCCCCTATTTCTCGATAGTAAAAAATGTGCTGTCTTTCTTCGAACTTTCTCAGTGTACTCCGTTAATGCTATATGGTAAGGATCCCACACACAGGGCAGCAGTACTCCAAAAGAGGATGGACAAGCGTAGTGTAGGCAGTCTCTTTAGTAAATTTCTTGTATCTTCTTCTTGTATCTTCTAAGTGTTCTCCCAATAAAATACGAGCCTTTGGTTCGCATTTCCCACAACCTTTTTTCTAGTGTGTTCTTTTCAATCTAAGTCGTTCGTAGTTGCAATTCCTAAGTATTTAGTTGAATTTACGTCCTTTAGACTTGATTGACTTATCGTGTAACCGAAGTTTAACGGATTCCTATTAGTACTCACGTGGATGATGTCACACTTTTCATTATTTAGATTCAATCGCCAATTTTCACACCATGACCAGATATTCCACGAGGTTCTAATTCTAGGACTCCGAGCATCCTCTGATACAGCGATTAACCAAGAAGTATTTAAGGGCCATTGAAAACGATTAGTCAGTGAAACCGTCCTACTCATTAATCAATTTGTGAGCATTTATTTATTTACTTTTTATTTAGTTATTTATTTATTTTTTAATGCATGGTGTCTGTTCCACTCGAAAGAACAGACGCCACGCAGATCCCGCAGCTGTGAAACATATATAAAATGCAAGAGAATCACTGACATCTGCTGCAGCGGGACATTAAGCGGAATCAACAACGACGAGCGAAAATGCGTATCGCACAGGGATTCGAACCGGTGATCTCCTGCTTACCAGCAGGTGCGGTAACCACTGCACCATCCGGGGCACAACGTTCTCGCAATTGCACGGACTATTTCGGTACACCTGATGGCCAATGCACAGTCCCACCGAGTGCCATCTATCCGCATCTAATACACTCCTGGAAATGGAAAAAAGAACACATTGACACCGGTGTGTCAGACCCACCATACTTGCTCCGGACACTGCGAGAGGGCTGTACAAGCAATGATCACACGCACGGCACTGCGGACACACCAGGAACTGCGGTGTTGGCCGTCGAATGGCGCTAGCTGCGCAGCATTTGTGCACCGCCGCCGTCAGTGTCAGCCAGTTTGCCGTGGCATACGGAGCTCCATCGCAGTCTTTAACACTGGTAGCATGCCGCGACAGCGTGGACGTGAACCGTATGTGCAGTTGACGGACTTTGAGCGAGGGCGTATAGTGGGCATGCGGGTGGACGTACCGCCGAATTGCTCAACACGTGGGGCGTGAGGTCTCCACAGTACATCGATGTTGTCGCCAGTGGTCGGCGGAAGGTGCACGTGCCCGTCGACCTGGGACCGGACCGCAGCGACGCACGGATGCACGCCAAGACCGTAGGATCCTACGCAGTGCCGTAGGGGACCGCACCGCCACTTCCCAGCAAATTAGGGACACTGTTGCTCCTGGGGTATCGGCGAGGACCATTCGCAACCGTCTCCATGAAGCTGGGCTACGGTCCCGCACACCGTTAGGCCGTCTTCCGCTCACGCCCCAACATCGTGCAGCCCGCCTCCAGTGGTGTCGCGACAGGCGTGAATGGAGGGACGAATGGAGACGTGTCGTCTTCAGCGATGAGAGTCGCTTCTGCCTTGGTGCCAATGATGGTCGTATGCGTGTTTGGCGCCGTGCAGGTGAGCGCCACAATCAGGACTGCATACGACCGAGGCACACAGGGCCAACACCCGGCATCATGGTGTGGGGAGCGATCTCCTACACTGGCCGTACACCACTGGTGATCGTCGAGGGGACACTGAATAGTGCACGGTACATCCAAACCGTCATCGAACCCATCGTTCTACCATTCCTAGACTGGCAAGGGAACTTGCTGTTCCAACAGGACAATGCACGTCCGCATGTATCCCGTGCCACCCAACGTGCTCTAGAAGGTGTAAGTCAACTACCCTGGCCAGCAAGATCTCCGGATCTGTCCCCCATTGAGCATGTTTGGGACTGGATGAAGCGTCGTCTCACGCGGTCTGCACGTCCAGCACGAACGCTGGTCCAACTGAGGCGCCAGGTGGAAATGGCATGGCAAGCCGTTCCACAGGACTACATCCAGCATCTCTACGATCGTCTCCATGGGAGAATAGCAGCCTGCATTGCTGCGAAAGGTGGATATACACTGTACTAGTGCCGACATTGTGCATGCTCTGTTGCCTGTGTCTATGTGCCTGTGGTTCTGTCAGTGTGATCATGTGATGTATCTGACCCCAGGAATGTGTCAATAAAGTTTCCCCTTCCTGGGACAATGAATTCACGGTGTTCTTATTTCAATTTCCAGGAGTGTAGATACAGGATTTAGCGCTATATATTCCTAAATTTATATGTTGGCTGGACATACGAGCATTGTTAAGCCGCCAGCGCTATTTTTACTTTTAAAAATGGACAGTACTACTGGTTGTAGGCGGATAGCAACGAGACCGCGATATCTAAGTGCATACGTTTGTTCATCTAAGGGTGCCAGAGGTTTACATTGTTTGCTTTCTAAACACAAGAACACAAAAATGCCTCAAGAGATAATTGGGGCTGCAGCCCAACTATGGACCGAAAGCTTCAAGCTGCTAACGTCGCACAAATCCACCCCACAAAATGTATTAGTTGCTAATCAAATGAGAACCCTTTGTAAGCGAATCAACTGCTGACATGGGATGCTTATCACACCAGGCAAGTAGTTTTGGGCGATAAATCTGTGAGAGGTACGTGAGACATTGTGGGCTTTGATGGAATGATCCGTAATAGTGAGAGCGGGACATTCTGCCATCGCTTACTTCGGAGTTGTTACACATTGCGTCATCAGCTGTTAGATACATTCGGGAAAATCGGTGCTCGATTAGATATTAAGCTGTCGCTGATCTCCGCGTTTATGACGACAGTTTCTCGTGTCCCATTTCTGACGTCAGTGTCTACACATTGACTCTCCAACATTCTCCAGCTCACTAACGTGGTTGTGATGATCATTATTATTGGTCATTCAATGTATAACTGTTCATTTTACATATCATCTGTACCAAGATCACATCGTCTCACCGCCAAATAAGGACAGAAGCAAGAATAAGCAATGGATAATTCCTAGTTTTAAAAGTGCTTTGTTTGATATGTAATATCAGTCAGTAGTCGCTATACCAGTGTATATTTTTATTTTTGAAATGCAATTCTTTTATGAATTAATTTTATTATTATTCAGACATGTAACAATGTTATTTTAATTTGTTTATTTATTATGCTGGGTAACATCTGCTCTATGATATGTATTCAGAGAGATCTGAACGTTTACGGTATAATACGTGGTTCATACCTCATTGCCTGTTAACATGTGCATGTGTGTATCAGGCATCTATCTCTTTGTTTGATTCAATGTTCTTCAGGTATCGTAAGCCAATGTAATTGGCGTTAACATGCTACTATTCAGTAGCACACTTCGACAACTAGAACTGTTTGAATTTCTAGTTGTTGCATAGTCTGCATTAATACTGTTGAAAATTGTTTAATATCTCACAAACACAATTATATTATGTAATACAGCTATACTTTTAATACAAATCAATAATTTTAGCAACATAGTGCCGTTTGTCATTAGGTAGGATCACTTTGAGTTATGTGCTTACTCTAACTCGACATCAAGACAACTTACACATTCTTTTACTCTTCCTTGTAGTATTTTGCTTGAATTAACATTCTCGGATACGGAACATTACTACTCTCTTCAAATGAAGATACGAGATCAGTTTCGTTGTACATAATCGACATCCTTGATGTTATTTGTATCTATGGAATATTTTCATTTGAAAACCGTTGTTGCAGAAAGTCATCATTCCTATTCTGTGTGTTGCAGTATTTTAAATGACAATACACGTTGACATAAAGGTTCATCTCATCAAGAATTGCCTCAGGTTTGGACAGTACACATTCAATTCAGTGCCTTTCATAAAGGGACAGATCTCCTTAGATTTTATCAAGACATGGTTACAATGTCATCAATTCCTTCTAAGCCATACAGTGGCAAATAATATGCTGCTTGTGTTAATATTCATGTAAGTATTTACCGTCTACCATAGTATTGTCCGCGCGGGGTAGTCGTGCGGTCAGAGGCATCTTGTCACGGTTCGCGCGGTTCCCCCCGTCGGAGGTTCGAGTCCTCCCTCGGGCATGGGTGTGTGTGTTGTCGTTAGCGTAAGTTAGTTTAAGCTAGATTAAGTAGCGTGTAAGCCTAGGGGCCGATGGCCTCAGCAGTTTAGTTGCATAGTCCTTACCACTAATTTCCATTTCCATAGCACTGTCTCAGACTTGTGTACACGTTTCCCGTTGTCACCACTGATTAACGAATACATTTCCCATATTTATATACAGGGTGTTTCAAAAATGACCGGTATATTTGAAACGGCAATAAAAACTAAACGAGCAGCGATAGAAATACACCGTTTGTTGCAATATGCTTGGGACAACAGTACATTTTCAGGCAGACAAACTTTCGAAATTACAGTAGTTACAATTTTCAACAACAGATGGCGCTGCGGTCTGGGAAACTCTATAGTACGATATTTTCCACATATCCACCATGCGTAGCAATAATATGGCGTAGTCTCTGAATGAAATTACCCGAAACCTTTGACAACGTGTCTGGCGGAATGGCTTCACATGCAGATGAGATGTACTGCTTCAGCTGTTCAATTGTTTCTGGATTCTGGCGGTACACCTGGTCTTTCAAGTGTCCCCACAGAAAGAAGTCACAGGGGTTCATGTCTGGCGAATAGGGAGGCCAATCCACGTCGCCTCCTGTGTGTTTCGGATAGCCCAAAGCAATCACACGATCATCGAAATATTCATTCAGGAAATTAAAGACGTCGGCCGTGCGATGTGGCCGGGCACCATCTTGCATAAACCACGAAGTGTTCGCAGTGTCGTCTAAGGCAGTTTGTACCGCCACAAATTCACGAAGAATGTCCAGATAGCGTGATGCAGTAATCGTTTTGGATCTGAAAAATGGGCCAATGATTCCTTTGGAAGAAATGGCGGCCCAGACCAGTACTTTTTGAGGATGCAGGGACAATGGGACTGCAACATGGGGCTTTTCGGTTCCCCATATGCGCCAGTTCTGTTTATTGACGAAGCCGTCCAGGTAAAAATAAGCTTCGTCAGTAAACCAAATGCTGCCCACATGCATATCGCCGTCATCAATCCTGCGCACTATATCGTTAGCGAATGTCTCTCGTGCAGCAATGGTAGCGGCGCTGAGGGGTTGCCGCGTTTGAATTTTGTATGGATAGAGGTGTAAACTCTGGCGCATGAGACGATACGTGGACGTTGGCGTCATTTGGACCGCAGCTGCAACACGGCGAACGGAAACCCGAGGCCGCTGTTGGATCACCTGCTGCACTAGCTGCACGTTGCCCTCTGTGGTTGCCGTACGCGGTCGCCCTACCTTTCCAGCACGTTCATCCGTCACGTTCCCAGTCCGTTGAAATTTTTCAAACAGATCCTTTATTGTATCGCTTTTCGGTCCTTTGGTTACATTAAACCTCCGTTGAAAACTTCGTCTTGTTGCAACAACACTGTGTTCTAGGCGGTGGAATTCCAACACCAGAAAAATCCTCTGTTCTAAGGAATAAACCATGTTGTCTACAGCACACTTGCACGTTGTGAACAACACACGCTTACAGCAGAAAGACGACGTACAGAATGGCGCACCCACAGACTGCGTTGTCTTCTATATCTTTCACATCACTTGCAGCGTCATCTGTTGTTGAAAATTGTAACTACTGTAATTTCGAAAGTTTGTCCGCCTGAAAATGTACTGTTGTCCCAAGCATATTGCAACAAACGGTGTATTTCTATCGGTGCTCGTTTAGTTTTTATTGCCGTTTCAAATATACCGGTCATTTTTGAAACACCCTGTATATAGTGCGATACAGCTGCCCCCACCTATGGGTTTTATGCAACCCGCAACGCCTTCATATATCACGCGCGCTATGCGCAAAGTATTATTCCTAAAGAAAAAAATGTGCAGGACATTTTGCAGTATATTTAATGTATTTAAATTTTGTAGTGGAATCCGTTTTTGTAGTTTTCGAATTATTCAAGGAACGCACAAAAGTGACCTTCAAACGCGTTTTTCACGAATAACTCGAGAACTGTGGCCTCCAGCGAAAACGTATTTCCTACAAAGAGGTCGTGTTCATTTTTTCTGCAGGACTAGCAGTTTGTGCAAATAGAGCAAAAGATATGAGATAATCTCGAACGTGATTTTTAAGCTGTTGCGGTTGCATAAAACCTATTAGTGGACGTAGCTAGATCACCTATAACATTTACAACCAATTTCAGTTTTAAAAGTTTTGCTGTAAAGCCGTGTGATTGTGCATCTTGAAAAACGGAAAGTTTTAATAAAAGTATCTGTTTCATCTCCTTTTCTTCCTTTATGGTGAAGACCCGAGGTGTTGAATAACTTTCCATTTGCGTACTAATGTATGGCGAATATGCTCATTGCTGATTTAATGTAAATTACAAAAAACGGGCTTTTTGATGCAGTGAGTTCCCAGTATTATCCACAGTAGCACTCTTCTTTGATACAAGTCGCATTTGTAGAATTTAGTTTGTGTGAAAGATTAAATCTTTATTTATTGCTCTGTTTTCCTTTTTTTCGAAAGTTAAAATGCCTTTTTATCGTGTCGAGCACTTTTATTGCTGTACTCGTAGTTTACTTTATCTGAAGGCTTTCCTGAGGCATTTTCTAAAGTTTCTGTTTCCTGTATTTTTTTCCTAAGTACCCGTTTCGTAGGATCTGCTGTAACACTCTCTAGGTAATGTGTTCTGACATTTCATTTCAGCCAGGCACTTCCAGTTCTGGGAAAGACAGGCAGCCACAGGCAACTTTTCGCCTCGAAACCTTTTACTACGTTACAGGAGCGTGTTGATTAGATCTGTCCGCTGCTGCTCGAGCTGTCATTTTCCAAACCAGTTTTAAAAAGCAAAATACGCGCATCATCAATATCTCTCCCAACTTGCGCCCGAGTAACCTTTGAGCTAAATGTCACGGGAACCAAAAGTTAAAGGTCTATAGAGGAGTCAGCTTTCCAGAGTGTTATCTAACGCATGACGTATGAACTCTGCGCTATACTGTATAATCTGCACCAGCACCTATGCAAACGTGCAAATGGCATGGACTTAAGGTTGTTCTACGAGTGTGCTTAGCAAACCAGCTTTATGTGACTAATGGAGTGTACTTGTGCAGTAGCACTATCATTCCCGCCTTTTTTCTATTTCAATAGTGAAAGTTGTGCTGCGTATATGGATCTCGCGTCATGGTTGTTTCATGAAATGTACGTGGTATTAAATATATTGCTTCTCTCTTTTTGGAACGTACACTTTTCCATTGTTAACAGTACTTCACTCTGTGATGTGTAAACCACTTCTTGCAGCGTCTGGCACTAGAATTTGAATCCGTCAAAAACGTAGTACTTTCCTTAAGACTTTTTTATCCCATTTATTGATTCTACTCCATAAGGGTCCCAAGCTGACTATCAGTACTCAAGAATGCGTGAAACGTCATTTTCGTAAACTACTTTGTAAGGGTTACTACTATGTATGGTAGTATGACGTAATAATCCATACTCCTTACGCATATCCGGTTGTCTGGAACTTTCATCTACATCTACATCTACATGACTACTCTGCAATTCACATTTAAGTGCTTGGCAGAGGGTTCATCGAACCACAATCATACTATCTCTCTACCATTCAACTCCCGAAAAGCGCGCGGGAAAAACGAACACCTAAACCTTTCTGTTCGAGCTCTGATTTCTCTTATTTTATTTTGATGATCATTCCTACCTATGTAGGTTGGGTTCAACAAAATATTTTCGCATTCGGAAGAGAAAGTTGGTGACTGAAATTTCGTAAATACATCTCGCCGCGACGAAAAACGTCTTTGCTTTAATGACTTCCATCCCAACTCGCGTATCATATCTACCACACTCTCTCCCCTACTACGTGATAATACAAAAAGAGCTGCCCTGTTTTGCACCTTTTCGATGTCCTCCGTCAATCCCACCTGGTAAGGATCCCACACCGCGCAGCAATATTCCAACAGAGGACGAACGAGTGTAGTGTATGCTGTCTCTTTAGTGGACTTGTTGCATCTTCTAAGTGACCTGCCAATGAAACGCAACCTTTGGCTCGCCTTCCCCACAATATTATCTATGTGGTCTTTCCAACTGAAGTTGTTCGTGATTTTAGCACCCAAGTACTTAGTTGAATTAACAGCCTTGAGAATTGTACTATTTATCGAGTAATCGAATTCCAACGGATTTCTTTTGGAACTCATGTGGATCACCTCACACTTTTCGTTATTTAGCGTCAACTGCCACCTGCCACACCATACAGCAATCCTTTCTAAATCGCTTTGCAACTGATACTGGTCTTCGGATGACCTTACTAGACGGTAAATTACAGCATCATCTGCGAACAACCTAAGAGAACTGCTCAGATTGTCATCCAGGTCATTTATATAGATCAGGAACAGCAGAGGTCCCAGAACGCTTCCCTGGGGAACACCTGATATCACTTCAGTTTTACTCGATGATTTGCCGTCTATTACTACGAACTTCGACCTTCCTGACTGGAAATCACGAATCAGTATTTGCTCCAAAACCCTACTGCGAACCGACGTCAATGATATAGGTCTGTAGTTCGATGAATTACTCCTACTACCCTTCTTAGACACTGGTACGACCTGCGCAATTTTCCAATCTGTAGGTACAGATCTATCGGTGAGCGAGCGGTTGTACTTTCGGTACTGAGAGCACATTTTCAAGTAGGACATTGTCTTGGCGCTTTCGTTCAACAATGCCCAAACGCTACCTGTCTTGTCCCAGAATCCAAGGTGGGAGTCGTTGTTTGGGTTGCACATCGAAAGGTTGCGTGCAGTTGAGTAGCACCAAAATTGTTTGATGGGTTTGAGGATGCGATTCTATTTACTTGCAAATAATTACGCATGAAATCAGTTGACTAATCAGAATCGTCAGTCTTAGTCTGTAGCATCCATTGGTGAGACATATTGTTATTTGAACAGTTTTATAGGCTGCTGTGGACTATCATAACGTTATGACGTCATTGCGAAAGTGGAGTAAACGTAAGTAATAGTACGAATGTACTTGGCTCTAGAAATTATTAGGAAACGTGTTTCCTATGAAATCAATAAACGAAATAACATGGTATGTCCTGCTGTCTTTCCAAAGCTACATTTTTCCACCTAAATTTGAAGAACTTTTCTATTCGTAAAACTAGTAGACACAAATTGTTTGGGCATCATGGCGACATTTCCCAAGAAAATGTGTTCTCTCTGTTAACTATCCATTACCCATGTCCGATCATCATAAAGTAGACTTAATTTAATTAATTTCTGGTAAGGTCTGCTGAGGTCATCGGTCCATAGGCTTACACACTACTTAATCTAACTTAAACTAACTTACGCTAAGGACGAAACACACACCCATGCCCGAGGGAGAACTAGAACCTCCTACGGAGGAAGCCGCGCGGACCCCGACAAGACGCCCAGACCGCTCGGTTACTCCGCGCGGCAACTAGACTGTTGAAATGAAGCATGAGCAAAAGAAACGAAGGAGCAGAGGTGAAAATCTCTTTCATGGTTGAATTATATTCCGATAAAGTCTTCAAATATCTCACTCTGGAATCTGATTTCCTCGCTAGTTTTATATGGTCGTTCAATTGACGTCGTTCTGGACGCAAATTCCTAGATATACAGGGTCATCATCATCATAATCTAAAGGCTATGCCTTGTCGATGTAGCCACGTCCCTCTCTCCATTGTCATCCTCTTCAATTCTTCATACGATTTTATCCCCATGTCTTCTTTGATGTTACTAAAATATGTTGCTCTTGGCCTGCCTCTTAGTTTTTTTCCTAAAACTTTTCCTTCAAATAAATTCTTTAGGAACTGGTTGTGCCTCATTATGTGCCCTATCATTTTTTATCTTCTTCTTCCTATATAATTTAGCAGCGTTCTGTTCTCATTCACTTCTCTTAAGAACTGTTCATTACTTTTTCTATATACCCAGTTTGTTTTCGTCATTCTTCTGCGTATCCACAATTCCATTGCTTCTAGTCTCTTTTTCTCTGCCTTTCCCAGAGTCCACGCTTCACATCCGTATGTTAAGACACTCCATACAAAAGTTTTGACATACTTTATCCTACTTTCTAGATTTGTATGTATGACTGCTAGTAAATTCCTTTTATTTTGGAAAGCTTGCTTTGCCAAGGCTATTCTTCTCTTTATAACTGTGATACATTTATTGTCGTAAGTGATTGTGCTTCCCAAATAACAGAAGTTCTCAACCTGCTCTAGAACATCATCTTCTAGTTTTTCTCAATCTGCTCTAGAACATCATCTTCTAGTTTAATATTAACTTTACTATTTTCTTTTGTCTTCCCTACTACCATTTTTGTTTCCTTCTTATTTATTTTTAGATTAAGTTCTCTTAGGTTTTTGGCAAATTTTAGCAACATAAACTCCATTTCCTTTACTGAGTCAGCAAGTACTACTATATCATCTGCAAGATACAGAGTATTCGTTCCCCATTAATGTTAATTCCTTTGGTTATTATTTTCAATTTTTCAATGTTTTTTTTCAATAAATAAGTTGATATGTAGTGATAATGGGCATCCTTGCCTTACTCCCATCCTTATTTTTGCTTTCTTCTTCACACCATTCACTTCTATCCCTGCTTCTTGCCTTTTATACAGATTCCAGATTAATCTTCTGTCCTTCCAATCAAGATTTATTTCCTTCATTGTTCGGAATAACAATTTCCAATGAACCATGTCAAATGCTTTTTGTAAATCTATAGAGGTCAAGTAGGTTTTCCTATTAACTCCAATTCGTCTTTCTAGTACCATCCTCAGAGCTAATATTGCCTCTCTAGTTCCTTTTCCGTATCTGAAACTAAATTGGTTTGCCTCTATTATCTTTTTAATTCGATATTTTATCATGCTTAACATTATTTTGGAAGTTTGAGATAGTAAGGAGACAGTTCTATAGTTCTCACAGTCCAGAGCATTTCCCAAATATACAGAGTATATCGCAATTAATGGCGTAAACGCATACAATTGAAAGTACACGATACTAGAAACAAAAAAAGTCTCAGTAAACATAGGGTCGAAAATGCATACCTTAAGAGCTACGAGCAATTTTTCATCTGCGATACTGTGAAGCAAATCTCTTCTACTGCAAGTTCTTTGTTTTCCATGTTTTGGGAAGTGGTAGTATGGACCAAAATAAGAAAAAAAGACCAGCAAACATGTGCTTTAAAACGCATACCTTAAAAGTTACGAACACTTGATCATTAGAAGAGTTGTGTTTCAAAGTAGCCAAGCTGAACAAGTACGCAAAGCTCTTAAGAAATGCATTTTACAGAACATGTTTACTGGACTTTTTTCTAGTTTTGGTCCATACTACTAGTTCCCAAAACATGGAAAGCAAAGAACTTGCAGTAGAAGAGATTTCTTTCACAGTATCGAAGATGAAAAATTGCTCGTAGCTCCTATGGTGTTCATTTTCGACCCTAAGTTTAATGAGACTTTTTTGCTTCTATTATTGTGTACTTTCAACTGTATGCGTTTACGCCATTAATTATGATACAACCTGTGAATGTTTGTGATAGTCGATGGAGAATCATGAAGTTGAGCCGTAAGCGGCCTTGCTGGTCATTTATACACAACGAGTTATATTTGGTCGTGTTGAGGATAAACTGCCCAATCCGTGCACCAAGCGTATTACCTATACAGGTCTTCCAGCATTTTGTTTGTTTTCTGGCGATTTCCGTAGAAACGCGTACAATTGGTTCTCCCGAAAAATATCTAATGGAGTTTCCGACGTTGTTTATTACATCATTTATATTTATCGCGAGCAGTAAGTGCTCTTCAGCACTTATTTGGAATATATCCGAGATTATTTTCATATTTGAACATACCTCCCAGTTGAGATCGGCATGCTGAGTATAATAACAGTGCTTTATAAACGACGTTCTATGCTCCGGTCTCTTGGATTTGAAAGTAACTTCATGATTGTTTTAGTTTGCAGAATTTCATACTTTAATACACATACACCGTCCGAAAAAAAAGTGAAGCTACCAGAGCACAAGGTCAGATGACATTGTAACTCCGTATACGAGACGCCATTGGCGGGTACGCAAATGTCCAGAAATGCAGTTCTCTGTAACAGGTCCACTGACCATCAGAGTACAATATAATACATTATGGCCTTGAACAGCGTAAGATTTAGAGTAATCACTATGGAGAACACAGAGATGTCGGGTAATCGTGTGAGGCCGCGTTATCAGCACCTAATTGAGTCTGAGATGGGTCGTCTTGTGGGCCTCATTTGGCCGGCTGGTCGAAATGTTCAGTATCCAGATTTGTAGGGCATTCGGACGCCACAGTGGCGTGATGGTGGACTGCATACGAGAGTGAAAGCAGGCGTACTTGCCGTCAAGGTCACCGTCGAGCACGTCTGAGCATCCCGAGAGAGATCGCAGCATTGCGCACCATGCACGTTGTAACTCCTTCGGATCTCTTCTTGCCGTATGAGAACAAGTAATACTCTACCTGCAACATCCTGTATCAACCCGCACGATTGGTTGAAGACTAGCGGGAGCCTGACAACGAAATTGCCGACCCATGAGTAGGCTGCTGTTAATTTTATCTGTATAGATGAAGCGGTGAGTGAAAATCTGTACCAAGGCTGGAAGTCGAACCAGGGTCTCCTGCTTACTAAACAGGTGCTTTAGCCACTAAGCCACATTGACACAGCGCTTCACACACCTGCACGGATTACCTGGCACGCCTTCCCCCTAGATCCAAATTCCCACTGACGTCCCAGTCTACCGTAAATTGTCCCTTACACGTGAACAGAATTGCCGAGGCTCTCCATGTTCTGGAATAGTGCCTCAGCATCGAACGTGAATGGGGGATCCAGCCTCAACTCAGATTCAGGTACTTATACAACTGAAAGGACACAACTTCAGGGACTTTTACTGCTCTCATACAGATCTGATTTTATGTATAAAGACTGAAGCGGCGAGTGGAAATTTGTACCAAGGCCGGCAATCGAACCCAGGTCTCCTGCTTACTAGGCCGGTGCGTTAGCCACTAAGCCACGTTGACACCGCAGTTCACACAACTGCACAGACTGGCATGCCTCCCCCTCGATCCAAGTTCTCACAGGCGCCCCAGTCTCCTGTAAATTTCTCCCTTACATACGAACAGAATAGCCCGTCCTTTCACTCGCTGCTTCAGTCTGTATACATAAAATCATATCTGTGTGAGAGCAGTGAAAGTCTTTGTAGTTGTGTATTTTCGTTACAACAGAAAATGTCTGCATATGGAGTGGTCTCGTGAGTGGGAAGCATCACCTGGTGATCAATGGCATCACATTATTTCAGCGGCGAAACGCGGTCCAGCACTACCCCGAATGACCATCGTTGGGGAGTGCGACTGTATTCTGGAGAGAGGACCCATACTTCGAATGTTTTGGAAATGCATAGCGGTGTGACTGACGACATCATGGTGTAGGGAGCCATCGATATAGTACCAGTTTTCAACAGAACATTCATCGTACACATGTTTGAGTAACATTCAGGTGTTCCCGTGGCCAGTGAGATCCTCTGGACCCGACATAACATGTATGGGGCCAGCTCGAACGTCAAATCCACCCCAGTGGCATTATCCATGATATTGAGGACCAGTTACAACAGTTGTGGGCGAACTTGCTTCATGAGAGGACAGAATCGCTTCAGGGCACGCTTCCCGGTCGGATTAGCGCATGCAGACAGGCTTGGGAGGTGCAGCATCATACCGATAAGTGGGCTCGTCGAGTTCTTTCATTTCGTTTCCCTCACCCCTTCTGGGTGGTTCCCTTTTTTTTTTGCCAGACACTATTCATTTCCTCTTTCTCTTTCTTTTAACAGCCTATGGATGTTATAATTCTACTGATTGTGACAATGACGCAGAATTTCAAACTAAACAAATGAAATACATAACGATAAAATTGTGTGTCGTACTCTAGAATACGACTCTTCTCGCCGTCTAAACACCCTGAACCACCGAAATGCTTACTCTCAAAGATTCTAAACTGTCAGGAGGAGTAGTGAGACGTACTTGGATAGCTCAGTTGGCAGAGCACTTTGCCGCGGAAGACAAAGGTCCCACAAAATTTACAAATGTTTTCAAACCTTTTCGAAAGTTTTTCTCGCTGGCATCCCCCCCCCCCCCCCAACGACTGTGCTATCAACTAAATTACCAACATACTTAGCAGACAGTATTCACATATATTACTGAATGTACCTGCAAAATTATATCATATTCACATATATTACTGAATGTGCCTGCAAAATTATATCACTGTGTGAATCATAGATGAGGAGATATAACGTCATAAACATTGAGAGACGTGAAAAACAAAGCTTTCTCCAGACGGAGCTGTTTCATACGTTAGAGTATGATTCTTTAAATTGTCGGGGAAGAGGGTTATTGGTCCTTAACAATACGTCTCTCTTGCATATTCCTCCGTGGACACTAGGGAAAACAAATAAGGTCAAAATGCATTTGAAATACGTGAATTAACAAATAGGTTGATCGAGTAAGCTATATATAAAATAAAAAACCTAATGAACCAAAAAGAGAGTGTGGTTAGGTACATATTCCGATGTACATCGCTCTTGCAAAATTTTTGTTGAAGAAATAGCGAAGTGAAAGAATTATATGAGCAGACGTAGATATATGCATATAAAAAGATCGTTGGTTTTGTGAAAGTCAGTACGTATATTGTAATGACAAGTGTCCGTAGTAACCGACTAGAACCGACAAGGTTGGAGAGTGAAATAACAACACACATATTGTTCTGAATAAGCAAGAAATTCATTACTACCTCTGTTTCCTGTACAGTACAGGATTTCTGATAGTTTCAAAATATTAAAATAGGTCCGTCGGAATAGATTTCTTGTGCACCAACAGTGCAAATAAATCTGTAAAAAAATTTTATCCTGTACAGTTTTTAGTAGAAAATAGACGAAAAGGAAAATCGAGTTGGGAAACGTGTAGCCTCGTATACTGGGTGCAGATTGTATGAGTAGTAGACGTTAAAATTAAGATCTCGGCCACAACAATGGCAGGAAATGACAACAAATACGTCTACACCCGGAATCCAAAACATTACCTTGAGCATTCTAATTCAACAATCTAGCCGCTGAATTAACTGGGAAGCGCTGTTATCTTGTCTTCAGTGACGATACCTCTCGTAAACGTGATCACAGTGTTGCAAAATTGGATATTTTGGCGAGCATTTGTTGTTGGAAATATGCAGGGCATAAAAGTGTGTTACATACGTGTTTTTATTGGCAGTGTGCAAGGAGGAAATTTGATAAATTTTTGTTTTGTCCACTTCAGTTGCATGAACGTACAATTTATTGCTTGCAGGGTTACCAGTTTCAGGCTGTACACATCGTACATTAAATATATACATACAGTATGCATTTCGATATGGCAAGTACTTATATGATTATAAATATATCTTGTTATTAACCGTAACTGATTACACAACATGGTGCCAAAAGGCATAAACTGCTTCATAAAGTCAAACTGTGAGCAACAAATACACTCACTGATAAGACAGTGCCTACTGTTTCTCTTAAACGACACGATTGTAGTGGATAATAGGACACCTCCGTAGGTATTACTCTCATACGCATACGTAAATGGCTCCAATTGATATTGTCATGCTGTAACCACTGTCATTCGTAGATAACATTTTAATAACGTAGGAAATATCAGTTTTTACATAACATGAAATATTAACAGTCCCTCGAATCAGTAAGTGTGTAAGAAATCGCTCTGTGGTTCTTTCTTCACCCTGCAGATAACTAATCACTAATATGCATTGGATTCCCCGTGTGTGGGATCTCTCAAACTCATCACGTGAAGCAAGGCGCCGTTCTTGGACCACCTTCATTTCACACACGCAATGCGGAGCAGAAAGTTGCATGAGGATCTCGGGGTGGCTGAGCTTGGTTTGAGAGAAAAAGGGCAATGGGAAGCATGACGGTGGTTGTGGTAGTCGGGGGGGGGGGGGGGGGCGGGCGTGGGGTACTTTTACGACTAGTGGATGGGAGTGGAACCCGCCCGCTACGGTATGTGCATGTGGGAGTGCAAAGAGGGAGCAAGGGAGACGGGAAGGGCGAGAAATGGCTTCTCGGCCGCAGATTGCGAAGGGGTGCGCAGCGGCGTGTCGCGTCAGGGCTGCCAACACACGCCGGCGAGGCGCTTTGTGGCCTGGCGATCGTGGGAGAGACGCGGGCGGCTCATTTCCTCTGGTATGCACGCCAGCTGCCTCCGGGCTCGTTACGTCGTTCGTTCAAAGCGCGCCTCGTCTCAGCTTTCCGGCACACTAATTACCTCCAAAGGGTGGTATGAATGAGTGCTTTCTGGACACCTAACATAGGGCTTACTTGCGAAATTCAAAAGTGGTCTTTATGAAATTTAAACTAAATTATTCGGAGCTTAGTAACAATCGCACATTTATACAGGTTAAGAAAAGAACATCCTGGCGGACTGCGTACTTTATTTTCTCCGTTTACAAGGTCACTGCCGGATTAAAAAGGGTGTAAGACAGAGATGTAGTTTTTCGTCCCTGTTGATCAATCTACATATCGACACAAATTATTTTACTGTGCTTGAAAGATTTCAGGCACCACCATCATTTCCCCCTCACAGGTTCCATTAGCGAATGCCATGTGGGAAAAATGTCGCGAAGTCTCCATTGTGTGAATTATTAGTCGTCTGACTGGTTTGATGCGACCCGTGACGAATTGCTTTCCTGTGGGAACCTTTTCATATCTGAGTAGCACTTGCAACCTACGGCCTCAGTGAATTGCTCGATGTATTCCAATATCTGTCTTCTCCTACAGTTTTTACCCTCTAGACTCCCCCTGGTACCATGGAAACTATTCCCTGATGTCTTAACAGGTGTCCTGTCAGCAAGTCCCTTGTTTTTCTCAGTGTTTTCCATATATTCCTTTCCTCAGCGATTCTGTGGAGAACTTCCTCATTTCTTCCCTTATCAGTCCACCTCATTTTCAGCCGCCGTCTGTAGCATCAACATCTCAAATTCTTCGATTCCCTTCTGTTCCGGTTTTCCCACAGTCCATATTTCTGTACCATTCAATGCTGTGCCGCACTTACAGTCCCAGAAATTTCTTTCTCAAAGTAAGGCCTATGTTTGATACTAGTAGACTAGTAGAATTTTATCACTCACCTCCTTGCACTTTGAATTTTAATCCCACTCTTGAACCTTTCTTATATTTCCGTCATTGTTTCTTGTATATATAGACTAAACACTAGGGACGAGAGCCTACATTCCTATCTTACAAGCTTTTTCCACGTCGACAAAACCTGTGAAACGATCTTGATGTTTCTTCAGTCTCGCTACCATTATCATCCGCAACGACAGAACTGCCTCTGCGATATCCTCACCTTTCCGAAAACCAAACTGGTCGTCATCTGACAGATCCTCCGTACGAGCTCTAGTATCTCTGAGTGTCTGGCCGTGATCGTTTAGCGAGATACGTGTAGGGGGATGTGGTACGTTGCCTAATTCTTCTGGGGACGTACTCTCTCGGAACTTCAACAGTAAACACTACGTACAATGTATCTTTGCAGCGTTTGCCACTGGAATTTGGTGAGCATCTCCGTAACGCTCTGGCGCTTACTACGAGGGTCACTCCAAAAGAAATCAAAATCGACACTGCCAATTATAAGTATTTTGCGGCAGTTATAGTTCCTAATGATTTTTTTCTAATAGCGCAATCGAACGATAGGGGACCTCTTTGCCTATTTATGTGCAATACGTTTCGTTTAATTACGCTATGTCCAACTGCCAATCCCTACACCAATATTCGATCCTCTGCAGTACTTCTTGAATTTTATTACTGTTTCTGACGCTGTAATATTCATTAGCTGAAATGAGAACAGCGAAGAACTTAACATCAGAAACGGTTATCACGAAGTAGACGAAGTTAAGGAACTCTGCTACCTAGCCAGCAAAATAACTTATGATGGACGGAGTAACAAGGGCATAAAAGGCAGACTAGAGGTTGGAAAAAAGAACATTACTGGCTAAGAAAAGTCTACTAGTACCAGACACAGGCCTTACTTTGAGGAAGAAATTTCTGGGACTGTAAGTGCGGCACAGCATTGAATGGTACAGAAATATGGGCTGTGGGAAAACCGGAACAGAAGGGAATCGAAGAATTTTGAGATGTTGATGCTACAGACGGCGGCTGAAAATGAGGTGGACTGATAAGGGAAGAAATGAGGAAGTTCTCCACAGAATCGCTGAGGAAAGGAATATATGGAAAACACTGAGAAAAACAAGGGACTTGCTGACAGGACACCTGTTAAGACATCAGGGAATAGTTTCCATGGTACCAGGGGGAGTCTAGAGGGTAAAAACTGTAGGAGAAGACAGATATTGGAATACATCGAGCAATTCACTGAGGCCGTAGGTTGCAAGTGCTACTCAGAGATGAAAAGGTTTCCACAGGAAAGCAATTCGTCACGGGTCGCATCAAACCAGTCAGACGACTAATAATTCACACAATGGAGACTTCGCGACATTTTTCCCACATGGCACTCGTGAATGGAACATGGGAGGGGGAAATGATGGTGGTACCTGAAGTCTTTGAAACACAGTAAAATAATTTGTGGTGTATAGTTGCAGGTGTTACTATTAAATTGGATATAATGTCGTGAGTCTAGGCAGTAGGCAGCTATTAGCAGTAGAAGCTGGTGACCAACTAGATGTGAATTCTAGGTAGGATTCGCGTTCATGGGACTCATGCCACCATCCCCCCCTCACCTCCAAGATTCACCTAAAAAGTCACATACACCAATTCCCAAATTGTAGAACTTACAAGCTCCTCTTAACACAGGATACTTTTCAGTGGATCGACATTCAGCCAGACAGTGTCACTTTTGCTAGTTGAAGGCGCTCATTCACGAGGTGTACTTCTCAAACTTCTGGACATATGCTTTTCAATGGCTACCTCTTTCGGAACTACAATTTCTTGAACGTTATACTAAAGCACTGTAGCATTCACCGACGTAAACTCTCGTATAGGGTCATCATATCAAATAACAATATTTCTTTTTGTGTAAGCCTGTTTTGCATCCCAAAGTGAAATGGTCAGCAAAAATCTCGGATCCGACACCCTGTTATTACCAGTGACTTTTGGGTATCAACAGTTTTGGAAATATTTTTTGACGAATGAAGAACACTAAACGTGGATTTATTTAATGAATCGGTCGACCGTTTTCCAGCTTACAAGGTCGTATTCAGTAACTGTTTAAACTCAGGTTTTCACATACTGCGTCACTCATTATAATCCTTCTTGGTGTTTTGTTGTCTCATAGAGAATATTTAAAACGCTAAAATAAGTACCCGATAGCTAAATTACCCTCAGGAAAGAGACTCTTTTATCAGTAATAGCAGCAATAATAACACGTGGAATAAGCACTTTTTTAATAGCATCTTCAACTGCACTTACTGTATTCCTAACCCAAGTTGGATAAGGTAATACAGCCTCCACCTCAACGTCACAAATCACTTCAGCTACTACTGATATGAATATTTTGGCTACATTTTTGAAAACGGAGCTATGAACCTTACTGAATTGTCTAATGTCTTCAAGCATATGAGTGCAGTTGAATCAGAGAGAGCGCGCTTTTTGATTGCAGGAAGATAACAGTGACGTTGATCTGTGTCTTTTTTTTTCATGGTGGAAGTAGAATAAACAGGAATGTAACCATTTTGTTTGCATTGTTCAAACTTCCTATGTTTTCCGTCTGCAGCGTACAAAACAGCGTCGAACTTTTTTCGTATTTTAGTCTTTCTCCTCTGTAGTACATTTGAAATGATGTTCAATCCTTCACGTAACTTTCGTTCTACATCCTCTAAAGCATCAGAAACCGTAGCTTCGTTAAAGTCGGTCATTTTCGCCCTGCCAGTGAGACACAAAACTGCACATCGTGCACAGAGTTTCCGTATTACACTACTGGCCATTAAAATTGCTACACCAAGAAGAAATGAAGATAATAAACGGGTATTCATTGGACAAATATATTATACTAGAACTGACATGTGATTACATTTTCACGCAATTTGGGTGCAGAGATCCTGAGAAATCAGTACCAAGAACAACCACCTCTGGCAGTAATAACGGCCTCGATACGCCTGGGCATTGAATCAAGCAGAGCTTGGATGGCGTGTACAGGTACTACTGCCCATGCAGCTTCAACACAATACCACAGTTCATCAAGAGTAGTGACTGGCGTATTGTGACGAACCAGTTGCTCGGCCACCATTGACCAGAGGTTTTCAGTTGGTGAGAGATCTGGAGAATGTGCTGGCCAGGGCAGCAATTGAACATTTTCTGTATCCAGAAAGGCCCATACAGGACCTGCAACATGCGGTCCTGCATTATCCTGCTGAAATGTAGGGTTTCGCAGGGATCGAAGGAAGGGTAGAGCCACGGGTCGTAACACGTCCACTGTTCAAAGTGCCGTCAATGCGAACAAGAGGTGACCGAGACGTGTAACCAATGGCACCCCATACCATCACGCCGGGTGATACGCCAGTATGGCGATGACGAATACACGCTTCCAATGTGCGTTCACCGCGATGTCGCGAAACACGGATGCGACCATCATGATGCTGTAAACAGAACCTGGATTCATCCGAAAAAAATACGTTTTGCCATTAGTGCACCCAGGTTCGTCGTTGAGTACACCATCGCAGGCGCTCCTGTCTGTGTTGCAGCGTCAAGGGTAACCGCAGCCATGGTCTCCGAGCTGATAACCATGCTGCTGCAAACGTCGTCGCACTGTTCGTGCAGATGGTTGTTGTCTCGCAAACGTCCCCATCTGTTGACTCAGGGATCGAGACGTGGCTGCACGATCCGTTACAGTCATGCGGATAAGATGCCTGTCATCTCGACTGCTAGTGATACGAGGCCGTTGTGGTCCAGCATGGCGTTCTGTATTACCCTCCTGTACCCACCGATTCCATATTCTGCTAACAGTCATCGGATCTCGACCAACGCGAGCAGCAATGTCGCGATACGATAAACCGCAATCACGATAGGCTACAATCCGACCTTTATCAAAGTCGGAAACGTGATGGTACGCATTTCTCCTCCTTACACGAGGCATCACAACAATGTTTCACGAGGCAACGCCGGTCAACTGCTGTTTGTGTATGAGAAATCGGTTGGA
Source organism: Schistocerca cancellata (assembly GCF_023864275.1). Classification (NCBI taxonomy): domain Eukaryota; kingdom Metazoa; phylum Arthropoda; class Insecta; order Orthoptera; family Acrididae; genus Schistocerca; species Schistocerca cancellata. Next base: position 340,889,665 of record NC_064628.1, read on the forward strand.
AACTTTCCTCATGTCAGCACGTTGTAGGTGTTGCTACCGGCGCCAACCTTGTTTGAATGTTCTGAAAAGCTAATCATTTGCTTGCCACAGCATCTTCTTCCTGTCGGTTAATGTTCACGTCTGTAGCACGTCATCTTCGTGGTGTAACAATTTTAATGGCCAGTAGTGTATGTCATGAGTAGATTTACACTCCTGGACGCTTCAGAAAGAGGGAAAGAGTTGACGAGTGTGAAGCGTTGCATTGCCACTTTTTCAGGCTACTTGTACTCGCGGAACTACAGCGCGTACGTAGGTAGCAGGCATAACACTGCAATAACAGCGGCGCCTTGATGGCTAGTGAATGCATCCCGCAATGTTGGTCTCTTACTCGCTTCGTTTCTGATCTCTAGTGGGCCGCTGAATGTGCTGGCTGCTGCATCAGGCGGTTGACCGAGCGCGAATCAGCTGCTGCTAGTCATGCGCCGTTTGGCCAGGCTACTAGGCGCAAACCGCACACATGCCGGCGCGCTGTGCCAGCCAATCAGCGCACACCGCCGCGGCCTGGACAGCTAAACCGCTGGCCGCTTAGCGCACGCTGCATGCTGCAAGCACGGCCACCGCCTGCTGGGCGCACATCGATTATCGACGCGCCGGGGACAGTATTAATAAATGAGCCATTATTCCGCGAAACAGCTAATTATGTCGTCGCCGGCGGGCACAGGGTCTCCTAGTAAGTGATTTCCGATAGAACGATTTCGTCCAGCCTCAGGCATTCTATTATACTAAGGATTAAATAATAGCGTCGATATTTTCGACAGTAAAAAAATGGTTCAAATGGCTCTGAGCACTATGGGACTTACCTTCTGAGGTCATCAGTCCCCTAGAACTTAAACCTATCTTACCTAACGACATCACACACATCCATGCCTGAGGCAGGATTCGAACCTGCGACCGGAGCGGTCGCGCGGTTCCACACTCAAACGCATAGAACCGCTCGGCCCCACCAGCCGGCTTAGACAGTCACTAATAGGGATCTGTTAAGTAGTAAAGTAATATACTGCACGTAATAACAGCGATAACATTGTACAAACAGTTGCAAACTGAGCCCTGGGCGATCTAAAATCTGTTGCTTAGAAACTTCCTTGATCGGCGCTTACAAGCGACAAGTTGGCCCACGACTCGAGAGAGGGTGCTAAGTCGCTCGTCGAGCTCACTTATGCGCATGCGTACTCCTTCCTACCTTCAATGTTCGTTCACCTTTCGAAAAGTCCTGGAGTCGATCACTGGGGACCGATACCTGGTTCGTCATATCGTGAATGTTGTGATGCCACAATTTACTTGAAGCCTCAGACAAATGTGCCAAGTAATATGGTGAGCACCTCCGTTACTTGTAGTTAGGCCCAAAAGGCTGTTGGCATTGACGAAATCCCAGAGTTCGTTGGCCGAAATTCCGTTTGAGTACTGGTGTATAAAGTCGCTTACTTTTCGTCAGTGACGGTTAAATTTGCCTTAGATTTTTATGTGGCTCATCATTCTGTCAGCAGTTCAAGCTTGAGCTATTCTGAGCCTTCTTGTAAATGGTAAACAGAATTTTAAATTTTTGTTGTTTTCCAAAAGTTTCATTCTGCATTCATCCATTTACAAGGTTCAAATGGCTCTGAGTACTATGGGACTTAACTTCTGCGGTCATCTGTCCCGTAGAACTTAGATCTACTTAAACCTAACTAACCTAAGTACATCACACGCATCCATGCCCGAGGCAGGATTCGAACCTGCGACCGTAGCGGTCGCGCGGTTCCAGACTGTAGCGCCTAGAACTGCTCGCCCACACCCATTTACAAGAAATACATTTTTTCAGTTATGTGCTTTCGTTTAACTGTCCATATGTTAAAATCGACAGTCCTTTGGCATTATTTGTTCATTTCAAATTGCTATAGTATTTTTTTTAAATTCAAGATTACTTGTATCATTTAGTTTAAGTTGTAAAGGCCTTGTGAGATCTTCTGGTGTGCGAGTTGTGGTTATATCATGTTGTTGTTTACGGTGTGTGTGTGTTTGTGTTTGTCATTTTCATGGTTGGCATTATTAACAATTTTATAGTTACAACGACTCTTGACTTTTTTTGTTAAAATGGCGCTGATGCAAATATATATTATTTTTGTTTTAATTTTGGCTGAGTACCTTACTACCACCAGATCCAGTCTCCCTACCACTTCATACACACTGAATTTCAAATATAATGTGACGTCAAACTTCTCTCATTTTCACCAAATGTATCTGTCAATTAATGAACCACATACTCACTCCTTGGCAATTCTTTCTTTTTTTGCTTATCAGTCAGTTATGCCACTTTATTTTCTTTCATCTAGATTACACGATCCATCACATTTCTCTCTCTTTCCTCTTCTTCCTTCACATCTTGTCTTTTCTGTCACTCCATTAAGCCAAACACGTTAAGCCGGTGATTCACCCTTCTTACTCAGCTTTTGAATAACAAATATAACGTGTCTTCTTTCCTGCTATAAAATCACTATTTTCACTATTTATGAGTTTATGATTCCATACTACACGTAGACCTCTTTTAACTTATACGTCACAATGTGAATGTAATGACCAATTCCTAATTAGATGTAAGAGAGAAACCATGTTCCTCACGATCGGATAGACAGACAGACAAATTGTTTCTAATTTGTAGCTTACAGTCTTCCATTTCTCATTTTGTGCCATTGTTAGTGCTACCGCCACACGCCACCTTAATGAGGATAGGAAATTAGAAACGTAATAGGACGATAAATTTTCATGTGGGAAAGGTCGAGTCATGACTGCTACTAGCTGGTATTTTATTGGAAAGAAAGTTATTTGTTCTCTTCAGTAACATAAAACCGTAAATAGTATGAATGCGTATGTAATATTCACTTCAAAGGAACAAAGATATAAATCTTCATACGGTTATATCGGAATATTTCAGGAGAAACACTAAATATTTTGAGAGGTAGTAGTAACGAATAAGTAGAATAAAAATTTCCATATAACACGTATCCAGTTTTTACTTGCTACGGAGATAGAACTGTTTTTAACAGTGAACTTTTAATTTCTCATGATGGTATTCCAGTTCCTGTGGGTCTATTTACCGATGTCATTTTAATTTAAAAATCCAGGTTGGAAATTGTGCTTCAATTTAATTAAATGAATTTTCAAATTATGATTGTGATTCATAGGCCAAAACTACGGTATACTTTAAGCATTCCGTTCATATTTACAAATGCTGTGTTTGTCGGTACGATATTTGTGTACGGGTTGTGTAATGAACAAAGTGCCGCTGCTGCTTCTACAAAATACAGCAGACGATTTCCTAGGCGCAGAGTGTCACGGTCAACAGTGTTTATTCGCGTTTTCAGTGAACTGCATGAGACTGGTGCGGTCATATCTCATCCGAATGCGCAAATGGACTGAGTGCGGACGATGTAGAAAAACTAGTATTTGATAGACGTAGTCCCTCAAGAGAAGTTTTACACTTCCTGAGGAATACGCAGCAGAGGATAAAATAGGGAAAAAAGACGAGGTCTACTAGAAATCCTCCCATAACACGAGACATATTGAATTTAACTGATGAAAAGATAAAATACAAAAATACAGCAAATCAAGCGGGAGTAAGTGAATACAAAGGTCTAAAAATGAAACTGACAAAAAGTGCAAGATGGCTAACCAAGGAAGACTAGAGGGCTAATTTAAGTACTTACAAGCATATATCACTAGATGGAAGATAGATGCCACCTACAGGAAAATTAAAAAGAGCTTTGGAGAAAAGGGATCCACCTGTATGAATATCAAAAGCTGAGATGGAAAACCAGAACTAATCAAAGAAGGGAAAGCTGAAATGCGGAAGGAGTATATAGAGCGTCTATACAAGGGACGCGAACTTGAAGGCACAGTTATAGAAATGGAAAAGGACGTAGGTGAAGATGGGAGATATGATATTGCTAGAAGAATTTGGCAGATCACTGAAAGACCTAAGTCGAAACAAGGCCCCAGGAGTAGACGACATTCCGTCAGAACTACTGATAGCTTTAGGAGAGGCAGCCATGACAAAACTCTTCCATCTGGTGCGCAAGATGTACAATATAGGCGAAATACTCTCAGATTTCAAGAAGAATGTAATAATTCCAATTCCATAGAAAGCTGTTGGTGTCAGGTCTGAAAATTTCCAAACTATCGATTAAAAAGTCATAGCTGTAAAATAACAACACGGATTATGTATAGAAGAATCAAAAAAGTGGTAGAAGCCGACCTCGGGGGAGATCAGTTTGGGTTTCGGAGACATGCAGCAACATGGGAGGCAATAGTGACCCTACGATTTATCTTAGAAGATAGGTTAAGGAAAGGTAAACCTATGTTTAGAGTATTTGTCGACTTACAGAAACGTTTTGAGAATGTTGACTGGAATACTCTCTTCGAAATTCTGAAAGTAGCAGGATTAAAATACTGGGAGTGAAAGGATATTTGCAACTTGTATAGAAACTAGACGGCAGTTACAAGAGTCGAAGGGTATGAAAAGGAAGCAGTGATTGAGAAGGGAGTGAGATACGGTTATAGCTTATCCCCGGTGTTACTCAATCTGTACACTGGGTAAGCAGTGAAGGACATGAAAGAAAAAAAAATCGAGTAATTAAAGTTCAGGGAGAAGAAATAAAAACTTTGAGGTTTGATAATGACTTGTAATTCGGTCAGAGACAGCAAAAGGACTTGGAAGAGCAGATGAACGGAACACACAGTGTCCTGAAAGGATGTAATATAAACATTAATAAAAACAAAACAAGGGTAGTAGAATGTAGTTTCATTAAATTAGGTGATGCTGAGAGAACTAGATTAGGAAACGAGACACTTAAAACGGTAGATGAGATTTGTTATTTGGGCAGCAAAGTAACAGATGGTGGCCGAAGTAAAGAGGATATGAAATGTAGACTGGCAATGGCAAGAAAAGCATTTACGAAGAAGAGAAATTTGTTATCATCAAGTATATACTTAAGTGTCGGGAAGTCTTTTCTGAAGGTATTTACATTCCAGACAAATACCTTAAGAAAAGATTTCCCGACACTTTAGTATGTAGCCATGTGTGGAAGTTTGGACGAGAAGAGAACAGAAGATTTTGAAATGTGGTGCTAAAGAAGACTGCTACAGATTAGACAGGTAGACCACGCAACTAATGAGGAGGTACTGAATACAGTTGGAGAGACTATAAATTTGTGAGACAACTTGACTAAAAAGAGGTACCGGTTGGTAGGGAGCGTTCTGAGGCATCAAGGGATCACCAATTTAGTATTGGAGGGTATAGTGGAGATAGACCAAGAGGTGAATACACTAAGCAGATTCAGAAGGATGTAGGTTGCAGTAGTTACGCAGAGATGAAGACGCTTGCACAGGATAGAGTAGATGGAGATCCGCGCCAAACCAGTCTTCGAAATGAAGATCACAACAATAACAGCGAAATTATCATTTGGATGACGAACAGTGCTGCATCACAAACGAACGCCAAGACCACCTCAAGGTGAGCTAAACTTGGTGTTGCTAAAGGCGTCCGAAACTTCAGTGAAGTCGAATTCATGAAAATGATGTGTGAACTTAATCATTCACCTTTGCTTAACGCCTTCCGTGAGTACCTGTTTGGGCTAGGTTCTAAACGCTATATCTCTGTAACCAATGAAAACGGAACACATGTTATATGGAATGTTTTATTCGAATCAGTCAATACCATCACGTCGTAAAATAATTACTTTTCCTCCTGATACCTCTTTCCCCAGTCTTTCAACTTCTTTCACTCTGTCTTCGCCTGCCTGATGTTAATCTTTCCACCTCCTACTAAATTCAACATTCCCTATGGTTTGTTAAGGACAACTGCCCCTGCTATTTTCCCCCTTTGCCGATTGTTCCAGTTCCAGTATAGCCGGCCGGAGTGGCCGAGCGGTTAAAGACGCTACAGTCTGGAACCGCACGACCGCTACGGTCGCATGTTCGGATCCTGCCTCGGGCATGGATGTGTGTGATGTCCTTAGGTTAGTTAGGTTTAAGTAGTTCTACGTTCTAGGGGACTTATGACCACAGCAGTTGAGTCCCATAGTGCTCAGAGCCATTTGAACCATTTTGAACCAGTTCCAGTTTAATTACTCATGGATGCCAAAGCAGATTTAATACTAACATATCCATTATTTTAGTAAGAGTCTGTCATAGACTTCTTCCGTTATGCATTCCTTTTAATAATTTTTCAATGTGTAATCTTTCAATAAAATTAGTTTCTAGTATGCTACGACAACAATCCATTTTGAATAAATGTAGTTGCTTCTTCTCCGGGTTTCAAATCGTCCTCGTTCATTTTTCCACAACAACGTACTCCAGATTAATATTTCTAGGAATTTCTTCCTCAGTTCCATATTAATATACGATGTTACTGTAGAATGTTTTCTTCAAATGTGTCACCTACCTTACCAATTTTCTGTACTCTTATTTTCTGAGAGAATTCTTTCGTTTTATTCAATAATGTATCGTTCCAAATTTTCAACTAAGCAAGTAGTTATTACACAGTCTCTTGCCTATCAATTTTGTCTTCGTTTGCTGTTAAGCTACATTCTATTCTAAATAAACTGCCCATAACCATTTACATGTATTTTAACGTCTACGGAGTGGGAAACATCGTGAAGAAACAAGAATTATAAATATCATTCCGCACAAACAACACAGTACAGAAAAATCGAAACACTAAGAATACCTCCACAGAAAAATTCTCTAAAGCTGGAATCGATCAGTAATCCTGTAATTCATGCCAACCTGTCTACCTAGGCCAAATATGCAGAAATTTCAAAACGAGATACTCTGTACATCTTAGAGTCTTAAGAAGTGACAGTACACACTCCACTTTTGCAGACCGTCTCATACAAGAAATCCACACCCAAACAAAATTGACACTGATCTTAAGATTGTCAAAGAAAGCAATAGTCTCTAACGAAAGCTCGCTATAGGGGAGAACTATCACATACAAAAAGCAGTGATATAATGAAAGAAAGTCTTGAATTAAAATATTACACTATGCAACAAAACACGGTTTGGAACACTCGCTGAACTATACAAAGCAACATCTCCACACAAAACGTGATCATCGTACAATCTCAAATGTAGCCAGCTCTCTCCCGCTTCTTGCCCTCTCTCATTTTACAAACCCACCCACCCACCCACACACACCCACACACCCACACCCACACACACACACACACATACACATACACATACACAAGTCACCACATCCCATCATAATAAGTCACATGACCTGTATTCCATCCCTCCTCACCCCCGCACCTACAGACACACCACATTAGTTCTCATGAAACGTTCAGAAGTAGTGCCGCATTAAACATGAGGCTAACGATGAACAAGTGAGCAGCGACAACAACGTAGCATCTCTCACTGACTATGGAGACTGAAGTGGCAGCTCAAATCACTTGTGGAAAATACGTCTGAGGTAAAGTTATGAGCAAAAATTTATAATTAGCAGCGTCGAAACAGTTTACTCAACAGCAGCAGAAAGAGATATCCACCAGAGATACACAACAGGATGGAAAATGTGAATACAGTAACATACATAACAGCTACACACGAAACAGCTCTTCAAAAATGCAGAAAGAGACTTCATGACTACTTTGCATATGATATGCTGTCAAAAACGACAAAAAAGGATGCGGAAACCAATCTATAACAAGGGAGTTGCACTAGCAATGTAATTTTGAGGTGAGCAATTGAAAAAACAAATTCACACGTTATAATTTTTACTCATACAACAGATAAATGATTATAAGCTTTACGTTGTACTTCACAGAAACAAACTTTGACGAACAAAAGATGACACATAGGACAGAAACATGTCAGGGTGAATAAAAAGAAATAAACAGTGTTTTCATAAGGCGGATTTTCGAAATAACCCAAGGTTTAAACCGCAAACACGTAAAATCGTCAAGGGGAGCTTCAAACCTTAGGAAGATGGTTCTCTCAAAGCCATGCCTTAAGGGTTTCTCATCTGCGAAAGAAAAACCTTGATATCAATGTGTTGCAGTCGCAACCCAGGTTATATCCTTCCTAATACTAACTTACCTTTCTTGACCTTCGACATTTCTTCATCTCACTTGGATTTTGTAGATGTTGTTGGTTATTCTTATATCTATATAGAAGCTTCAATCATCTAACGGATGTGAACATCGCACTCCATCTTTTATACTCGAAAGCTTACACTAGATCAAAACATGCTGATTTTTCTTCAGTCTGCTTGCTTAAGTATTTATAAGGACCGTAGTTAATATTGTCGTTTAAAATTGCCCAATGCTTCTGACGCCACAGGAGCTCCACTTTCTCACTGAAAACATGAGCCCAGTGTGGCGCAGCCCCTGCACACTCACTCGTCTGCTACACGCACAACTAACTGCTCCTTTCCTCTCGACATTGAGACGCAACAGTGGAAGCAACTGTATTGCGAGTGTTATCTGGCAAATCGTCGGCGTAACAACGAAACCATCTAAACACACAATGAAAAACACTTTTATTTTTCAACACAATATCAGTGCCTACGAAGCCCTCCATGTGTAGACTACTTACAAACCTACGAGGGGCATTCAGTAAGTAATGCCACACTTTTTCTTCTCAGACAGTTTCAGTTGGAAAAAGTGCGGAATTCATCGTGGGACGATAAAGGAGTATTCCCGCTTCAGTCCTTATAGTTTCATGAAGTTCCGATATATAGCTGGACTACACATAGCCTTCAAAATGGCGTCTTCTAACGGAGGTGTGCTCCAAGCATAGAGCTGTGATTATGTTTCTTTAGGAGAAAAACCATATTATCGCAGATATTCACAGGCGCCTTCAGAATGTCTACGAAAACCTGGCAGTGAACAAAAGCACGGTGAGTCGCCGGGTGAAGTGTCTGTCATGATCGCAACAAGTTCGCGCAAACCTGTCCGATCTCCCGCGTGTCGCCCAGCCGCAGACAGCTTTGACTCCTGCAATGTTGGAACGTGCGTAAAATCCCTAGACTAGCAGGACACAGTAGATGTGGTTATATTTGTGGAAAGGGGCCAAAATAAATTACTGGCAGATTAAAACTGTGTGCCGGGCCGAGACTCGAACTCGGAACCTATGCCTTTCGCGGGCAAGTGCTCTACCAACTGAGCTACCCAAGCATGACTCACGCCCCGTCCTCGCAGCTTTACTTCTGCCAGTACCGCGTCTCCTACCTTCCGAGTTCGAGTCTCGGCCCGGCACACAGTTTTAATCTGCCAGGAAATTTCACATCAGCGCACACTCCGCTGCAGAGTGAAAATCTCATTCTAAATTACTGTCAGTTGTACTCAACATATAACTTTATTTGTAAAAACACACAATCACACAAGCAAGAATTAAAAACTCTCAAGGTTTTAACGACAGACCTCCTTTAATTTAATTTAGATCGGCTGAAGGCTACATCGAAAATCCAAGGCACAAGTCCTAAGCAAGGAATTGAGGTACAGGAGTTCTTCTGGAGGTTCCATTTCTTTAGAAAGAAATTTTTTATCTTCAATCTAAATAGGCTGAAAGCCCTAGCTTAAAGTTTTCCCATAGAACTCGGATGAAGGCCACACATTAATCAAGAACAGTGTTACGGCTTATGGCCGAGACTAACGTTTTCAATGTTTAGTCTAAATAGGCTGAAACTCGGTTGAAGGCCGCATATCAACAAACAATTTAACGGCCTGAAGCCTAGGAAAAAGAGCTTTCAATTTGAAAAGGCTGAAGGCCTCATCTTAAAGTATTTCGTGTAAAACTGAGCTGAAGGCCACATACCAACCTGAAACAAATTTACGGCTTAATGCCTAGACTCAAGGAATTGTCAATTTTAATTTTGAAATGCTGAAAGTCGGCTGAAGGCCACATACCAAACAAGAAACAATTTTTTTTACGGCTTGAGGCCTAAGAAGAAAAGCCTTTCAATTTTAATAAGCTAAAACTCGGCTGAAGGCCACACAGAGTACTTAAGACTAAAAAGGAAATCACTAAGTAGAACACAAGAAGCGGCGCTCAGAAGGTTCCAAGTGACGGCCTGGGAAGGTAACACTAATGAACGTTTAGGGAAATAGGCATACAGACCGACAACCTCTTAATCGGAAGCCAACCCAACCGGAAGCCAACCGACGAACCAACCAACAACACCAGATCTGCTCCACCCGACCAGCAAAACGACGCAAGATGTCAACAGCACAACGTTCCGCAGGCTGGTGCCCAATCCAGCCAAGTCAGAATATACGCCCAAAACTACCAACAACACCTCAGCTGTCGAGCTACACGCCGTGCTGGACGGCATCAACACGATGACGAAAATACACTGCCGAAAACTACGTCAACGACCAGTGCAGGTAACCGAAACGTCAACGCCAACAAGGCAGGACATACCGCTGGTACACTTCATTAATTAGTTAAGTGAGCGCTCAACTTAAGTGTCCAGGATCGGTGGGCGACGAACTTCGTAACTCTCGCATGAAGCGACTCACAACTCCAACCGCGCGTGCACGCCTCAGCGGCTCCAGCCTGACTACGCGCCAAGGAGACTTCCTCGCTGCTCTGCCCCAACCGATCGACTGCCTACGCCCGGAAACGGTCAAAGGACCAAATACACGTCCAACCAACGGCTGTTCCCGCTCCAGTCTCCTTCCGTCGGACAGTTCAAGTGTGTCGCCAGCGGTCGGCGAGCACTGGCTGTCCGCGCCTCACCGGCGCTCCATCCCCGACATCACTGCTGCTGCGTCCCGACTGAACTCCAGACACACGACGACCCGGAAATACCACCAGTCGCTCCAGAGATGGTACGACAGTGCACTTTGCACTTATCGACAAGCGCTGCTGCTGTCACTCACGGCAGGTAACGCAGGAAGTTAGTGACACCAGAAAATGGAATAAGAAAACGAGACGGCAGTACCGTAAGAGAAGCTGACAAACAATAAACGGCAGTGCTGACAGTCTCATTCTACGTGATCGACAGATCAAAATCAAAAACTTCGATACTCAACTGGACGTCTCTGTAGGTAGTGCTCACACACTCATCCACCAGTTGGGGTATGAAAGGAGTGTGGCCGCTGAGTTTCTAACAGAAGAGTGGAGGCTCTCCATGGAATCGTGGGGAGTTTATTGGTGCAGCAAGACATTGGCTCCGACGACCATACGGGCATGCAAACCCTCCCAGTGTAGTGGCGTAGGGCCATGGCATGGAAAGCAGATTACGTTGAAAAATAGGGTTTTGTAGCACAAAGAGTGGGCACTAATGTGTTTTTTTGGAACCCTGAATAAAACCGAATGCTTTCAGAAAAAAAGTGTTGCGTTAGTTATTTAACGCCCCTCTTATAAGTCTACAACACCATTTCAGGTGTCCATGCAGCTTCAACACGATACCACAGTTCATCAAGAGTAGCGACTGGCGTATTGTGACGAGCAAGTTGCTCGGCCACCATTGACCGGACGTTTTCAATTGGTGAGAAATCTGAAGATTGTGCTGGCCAGGGCAGCAGTCGAACATTTTCTATACCCAGAAAGGCTCGTACAGGACCTCAACATGCGAAAGTGCATTATCCTGCTGAAACGTAGGGTTACGCAGGGATCGAATGAAGGGTAGAGCCACCGGTCGTAACACATGTGATATGTGACATCCACTGTTCAAAGTGCCGTCAATGAGAACAAGAGGTGACCGAGACGTGTAACCAATGGCACCGCATACCATCACGCCGGGTGATACGCCAGTATGGCGATGACGAATACACTCTTCCAATGTGCGTTCACCACGATGTCGCCAAACACGGATGCGACCATCATGATGCTGTAAACAGAACCTGGATTCATTCGAGAAAATGACGTTTTGTCATTCGCGCACCCGGGTTCGTCGTTGAGTACACCACAGCAGGCGCTCTTGTCTGTGATGCAGCGTCAAGGGTAACCACAGTCATAGTCTCCGAGCTGATAGTCCATGCTGCTGCAAACGTCGTCGAACTGTTCGTTCAGATGGTTGTTGTCTTGGAAACGTACCCATCTGTTGACTCAGGGATCGAGACGTGGCTGCACGATCCATTACAGCTATGCGGACAAGATGCCTGTCATCTCGACTGCTAGTGATACGAGGCCGTTGGGATCCAGCACGGCGTTCCTTATTACTCTCCTGAACCCATCGATTCCATATTCTGCTCACAGTCATAGGATCTCGACCAACGCGAACAGCAATGTCGCGATACGATAAACCGCAATCGCGATAGGCTACAATCTGATCTTTGTCAAAGCTGGAAACGTGATGGTACGCATTTCTCCTCCTTACACGAGGCATCACAACAACGTTTCACCAGGCAACGCCGGTCAACTGCTGTTTGTGTATGTAAAATCGGTTGGAAACTTTCCTCATGTCAGCACGTTGTAGGTGTCGCCACCGGCGCCAACCTTGTGTGAATACTCTGAAAAGCTAATTATTTGCATATCACAGCATCTTCTTCCTGTCGCTTAAATTTCTCGTCTGTGGCACGTCATCTTCGTGGTGTAGCAGTTTTAATGGCCAGTAGTGTACTTTCTAAGGCAACAAAAACGACCCAAATCGCTTGTGCGATTTCAATGAAGAACTAGGTAAGCGATTTCGTCAGGGCATGAAAATGATGAAAAACGGCATCAGGTCCTCTGAAACACCGCTGTTAGACGATTCACCTAGACGACAACAGGCTATTCATCGAAGGAAAGGGCGTATCAGGGGAGAAAGGAAAGGTTACCCTACGGACACACAAGTACAGTGCAGTAAAACGGTGTTTCCGTGTTCATATTTAAAAACGAAATTACTTTTCCTTCTGTTTATGTTTTTAATACTCTAAAACAAAGTCACTGTGACAAAGCTGAACGCGATATTCATTGCAAAAAAAAAAAAAAAAAAAAAAAAAAGACTTCAGATAAAGTTGTACCTAACAAAAAGGATGAAAAATATTTCCTCGTGGGTCAGTTTGATAGTTGATATGTTTTTTTCGCTTAAAGGACTCCACATTGCCACAGCATTAGCATGAAACTGAGCGTGTGGTTTACAGCAGTCTACAGAAACTAAACAAAAAATTTAGTTCGATGACTTACTTTTCACCTTTTTTAGAGAAATTTAAAGAAAATAGGTCTCATTTAGAACATTCGCTAATGGATAAATCCAAAAAACTCGATGCCTTTTCATCCATGTTTCTATCCAGTCTCCCAAGTTTTTGCACATGATGATGGGAGCCCTTATATTCCAGGCTCTGACGTTACAATGAAATTCATCTTCCCCCCGATTCTGGTTCTTTTCATCGTCCCTTTTAGTCTGCGACTTTGCAGACACATTTACTTAGAACAACACCCCTTAGAACGACACCCCCTTTCATCTAACTTCGACGCCATCACGCGGTCACCCACAGAGTATTCTTCAATACACAATCTCAATTTCTTTCCTAAAAAAAAAAAAAAAGAAGGGCGTATCGCAGTAATCCATCGGTTCCTGTCTCCTTACTATCCAATTGTAAATTTCCCATTATTGTCTCTGTTACCAAAGTGTTACATAGTTTGTGTTTTCCTGTTCGTGGACTACTTCCTATTTGAAGCATTACTTGAAGAAAACCAGTTTTTTGTGTATGAATTATTTCAAAGTATTTTTGTTGCGCGAATTGTGCTCTTTCACTAAAGAAGTGTTTCAAATTATCTATGAGAAATGTAATAAAACATGTAGGAACTCTAAATTTAGGTCAACGGTATGAGAAATCAGGCTGTGACTGAAACGAATCGTAAGTATTGTATCCTCATATGTTTTAGAAAAAGCGAGGTGAGAAACTCCTGTCTGCAAATTGAATCTCCCCACTTCTCTTGTCTCCATCGAACTGGGCGGACGTATTTTGTACAAGTGTCTCTGTAGTAGATACAGATTTAATTTATAATTAAATATGTCAAAAATGGCTTACATTCTTGTTATTATTTATAAAGTTCTCCCCGCAATTATTAAGTTTTACATGGATTATGGTTTTGTAATATTTGTTTCAGAAAAGCTATCTAAATCCTCGAGCTCAAAATCACGGCAAAAAAGACACACTGTTCTGAATTCAATTCTCTTTCAGCCATTGGTTTCATTCTGCCATAAGCAAAGCATATCACTGAGATCATTTGCAGATCACTTAACAGTGACTTTCGATGAGTAAGCACAAATCACGTATGGTCTGCCCATTGTATCCGAACTGTGAATCTGCTGCTCTCGCTTCCATCAATGCAGGCCCCACAAAAGTGATAGTGATGTTAAATTACTACTGCTAGTAAATGATAAAAACTGGAGAAGCCAATTTCATTCTGAAATCATTGCATTCTTTTTAGATGGGTATGAGATGCAGTAGGAAGAATGAGCGCCACCATCAACAATGACTGTTGCTCCATTTCTCAACGACAAGAGAACTAAATTCATTAACAGTTCGACTTTTACAAATTTTGATACTTCGTTTAAAAGCCAGAGCCTCAAAGAGAGAGAGAGAGAGAGAGAGAGAGCGTCATGTTATATGGGTGCTGTGACTATTCTGAACGATCTAATGTGTCCATCTGTTCACATTTAAATGGCAGCCGAAGTTTCTCCTCAGTTAAGGGGACAAATCTTTTTTCCTACAAACCTTTTCAAGTTCTTAGAGTGTTGTAATTGGAGATAAAATATTTGAAACATGCGGTCCCGAATTTATTTGTGACTCTCCTCCTGCTCCAGAGATCTCCTCCATTAGCGAAGAGCTTTCTCGTAAACGCCACTCCAGTGGAATGCCTTTCATGAGAGGTTATTGGATAGAAGTAAGCCTCCAACACCATTGGCACACGTTAATGTCATGATAAACGTAACCAGATGCTATACAGAATGCTTTCAGCTAGCAAAGTGGCGTTTAGTAATTTACGCTTCTCGCGGAGGAACCGTAATGGAAGCATAATCAGTAAATTTTGGCGCTGTACGATACGAGCGCTCCGTTATCTTGCAACGCTGCACAGCCTTGTATTTTCCATCATCAATTCAGCTCTGGTGATTGATCACATCAAACGAGGTAGGATCGTAGTAAAACCGATATCACTCCATTAAGAGCACGCAATAAGTGCAAATCTACCGTGATCTTAGTGGGATTGCGAGTTATTTTCTAGCAGCAATAGATAGAACACACCACAATTTTAAGGCACAAATGTAACTATAGATCGCTGTGGTGTTTAGATCACAGTGCACAGTGAGCCACTTTTGCATTTGTGCCTTGGAAATGAGGAGCTGTTCACCTACCGAAATATCGCCGTTTGTCACGTTTCATGTTACACGGTTGCATTCCAGTAAGCTGTTTGAATGTTTTCTTTGTTGCTGAAAACTATACAGACATACGCTCTTAAAATGAAAGACTTTTCCTATGGAATTCAATACCACATCATTAAGAAACAAAGAAATAAAAATATTTAAATTGAAAAACTCAATAGCTCTAACAATGAGGTGTTATAGACCTAACATAAAACGGAATAAACGTCATTTATTTTCAGTTTCACTGTTTTCTCTAGCGATTAGAAATAAATAATTGAATTATATAAATGATGAAATTTAGTATATCTGGGGCTTCTATAATTTTTAATGAAAAGTCGGCTGTTCATTGTTATTTTAAAAAATTGTAATCTGTTGTTTTTGTCTCAACTGCCTTTTTTTTGCAGTACGGCTAGTTTCGATCTCACTGGATCATCTTGAGAATTAAAATGGAAGTAAACAACATAAGTATTTTCTATTATTTTACAAACAGTACGAAAGTATTTTACAGATTGTTGCATCTACAGTAACGCAACAAACTTTTTTTCCATTTTGTAAAATAATTGAGAGTACATTTATAGTTTTACTTTTTACTACATCTGAAGATGGTCCACAGAGATCGGAACCAATTACATTGCAAAAAAAAAATGTTCAACTGACACTGGGTAACAACCGACATTTAAAAGTTCTAAAACGTTACACAACTGCTGAATTCTCTCGCGATGAATACTCAACCGTAGTATCGCTGATTCATCAACATTCGGTACACTGGAGACGAGGGAGTGACAAATATGCTAACGTCGCCTAGTGCTCTTCCTCATAGTAAACGACATGATTCTGAAGAGTGTGTGGAGTACGCTCCTGAGGCTGTTGCCAAACCATCAGTGTCCTAACAAGCTGGATTGACTTTATGTCTGGAAACAATGCTGTCCATTCCAGTGGTGATAAGGGGATGCGCATCAGGAACTAGTTGCGAATACAATTTCATTTGTATGACAAAGCTTTATGCGTCGTTCTGATCATGTTACTGCTTACATTTTACGGTTGTGATACTGCTACTGTGGGTCGATAGGAGTTAACATTCTGAAGCGCTTTAATTATGTAAAATGACAAAAGTGTTAACAATTTTATCAGTCACAGCCTCCTACGCAAATGTCTTTGTTTCGAAATTCATGGTTTTAGAAGTTGTGACAAATTTTTCAAAGCATGTCATGTCCTGGCAGAGTCTAACAGCAGTGAGTCTGCATATCGCATCATTCCATCTGACGATCCAAGAAAAATATATAATAGTGCTTAGAACTTCCTTATCAACATCACTATAAAGCCCTACGCCAGTTTTAAATTAATGTTACTGGATACTGGCTCCTTTCGTTTGCTGTCGTGCTGGTTTGGCATCGAGCTCTTTATAGCTCTGGCGGATTCATTTGCTCCCAAGCCTCACGTATCATTGTAATAAAGTTCCTAGTCGTGTGTGTAAGTGGCATATAACCTACCAAACTCCTATTCTCACTATTGCACGTAACTAAGAAACACATGAAAAATAACGAACAAGTTCTCTTGAAATCAGAACAGTTTGCACTAGACGCTGTATTTATTATACTTTTAAGTTCACGGAAGACGTTCCTACCGTGTCTAAAGTTCATGTAAGATACAGTAGCATTCAACTATTCCACTCGAGTTAGCTGTTGCTTTTCTGATTCATTTTATTCACCGTAAAATGTCATATGTAGTCTCATCTCACACAGAACTGACGTGAACCGAAATTACTAATGTTTGCGCCTACTTTCCAGTCTCCATTGTGTGACTGTGCACCCCGCGCTCACCTGACACTGACCTTGCAGATACCCTCAGGGCAGCTGCTGCGCGCGAAGTTGTCACGCAGCAAATCGCACAGATAATGTGATGATAGTGCATCCCTTGAACAACTGTGGGCTCTGGTGGGAGAGATAATAGTAAGGCAAGTTCGTAGGAAATTTATTGATATCTCGTGAAGAAAGTAGACACCAACAGCTGTAATTTTATATTATAATTTTGTTTAGCTACCAGTTTCGGTGCCTTATTGGCACCAACTTCAGGCCCCTCTACAGGAAACTAGGTAAGTGATCTAGTCGTTTGTGTTACTGTAGGGACCACGATATCCAACTGATTTCCGGAGATTTAAAACTTCTCAGTAGATGTGAACCCTTCGCACTTCTAATGACAGTAACTAAACGACTGGATGACACATAGTTCCGTGTATAGGGGCGTGAAGATCGTGCCAATGGGCACCGAGACTGGTAGCTAAATAAAATTATTACATAAAATTGCGGCTGTTGGTATCTATCTTCTTCAACTGTTCGAATGGCCGCAGTCCCATTCCATCACACATGATGGGATTACAGGGAAGAGGAGTGATATCTGGTCACTTAGAACATCGGTCTGTGCAGTGTTTGTTAGTTCGCTCCGAAGTAAAGTCATGATGGTGCAGTGAAGTGAACATCACGTGGAGGTATTATGTGATTATCCTTTGTTAAGCTAATCCATTGCGAGCATAGCACACCGTGAGATTATATGTTACCAGATATCGCTGAGGACCCATGACGCGCTGAGGAGCATTTATGAGCTGAGAAGAGATGACTCCGAAATAATTCCAACAACAAATACAGGCTGTAGATTGGCTGACGTAAGCGACTTTGACAAAGAGGAGATTGTTACGATCCAACACCTGGAAGCAAGCACTTTGGAAAGGGCGAAGCAGGTTACCTGTTCGCATGCAACTATCGTTTGTGAAAAGTGGTTGAAAACAACGAAACCATGCGTAGCTGACAAGACGTTGGGAGGCCATGCCTCATCAAGGAACGTAGAGATAAGTGAAGGAGAAACGGCAGTCTAGGGTGGGTGTGCCAACAGAGTACAATTCTCGTGCAGGCAGGAGTGTTTCGGAGCACACCGCACGACGCAAACCCTACACGTTCCACTGTTGATCTGTCGACATCGTCAGTAAGGGTCTACTGGGGTTTGACTGTCAATCAGAGAGTATGTCTAGATCGTGATCTAAACTTGCTAACCGTGGAGATCCGCTCGCCGTGTTTGGCTGGTGGATGTTTACTTTGAGGAACATGTCTACTCCTGCTTGAGAGTGGCCGCTGCTCTCTGCATTTAGACGGTCGTAGTCTGGAATTTGACTAGGCCTGTTTCCTGCTGCCTTGGTCGGGGGACGTGGCATCACGCGCAGTCCTTAATTCTCCTACGCCTCGTAAAGGTATGGCGGTGAGCACCATTTCTCGTGTGTGGAAGGTTTCGGTCGCGATTCTTGGAACTCGCTGTGCTTTTCCTACTGAATTTCATGTGGTGTTCTTACCATAAAATGGTCTGACTTACGCTACTTGTCATTATTTTGGCCAATTCACTTAATGGGGATCAGCATTTTTTTTTTTTTTTTTTTTTTTTTTGTCTTCAGTCTACTGACTGGTTTGATGCGGCCCGCCACGAATTCCTTTCCTGTGCTAACCTTTTCATCTCAGAGTAACACTTGCAACCTACGTCCTCAATTATTTGCTTGACGTATTCCAATCTCTGTCTTTCTCTACAGATTTTGCCCTCTACAGCTCCCTCTAGTACCATGGAAGTCATTCCCTCATGTCTTAGCAGATATCCTATCATCCTGTCCCTTCTCCTTATCAGTGTTTTCCACATATTCCTTTCCTCTCCGATTCTGCGTAGAACCTCCTCATTCCTTACCTTATCAGTCCACCTAATTTTCAACATTCGTCTATAGCACCACATCTCAAATGCTTCGATTCTCTTCTGTTCCGGTTTTCCCACAGTCCATGTTTCACTACCATACAATGCTGTACTACAGACGTACATCCTCAGAAATTTCTTCCTCAAATTAAGGCCGGTATTTGATATTAGTAGACTTCTCTTGGGCAGAAATGCCTTTTTTGCCATAGCGAGTCTGCTTTTGATGTCCTCCTTGCTCCGTCCGTCATTCGTTATTTTACTGCCTAGGTAGCAGAATTCCTTAACTTCTTTGACTTTCGTGACCATCAATCCTCATGTTAAGTTTCTCGCTGTTCTCATTTCTACTACTTCTCATTACCTTCGTCTTTCTCCGATTTACTCTCAAGCCATACTGTGTACTCATTAGACTGTTCATTCCGTTCAGCAGATCATTTAATTCTTCTTCACTTTCACTCAGGATAACAATGTCATCAGCGAATCGTATCATTGATATCCTTTCACCTTGTATTTTAATTCCACTCCTGAACCTTTCTTTTATTTCCATCATTGCTTCCTCGATGTACAGATTGAAGCGTAGGGGCGAAAGGCTACAGCCTTGTCTTACACCCTTCTTAATACGATCACTTCGTTCTTGATCGTCCACTCTTATTATTCCCTCTTGGTTGTTGTACATATTGTATATGACCCGTCTCTCCCTATAGCTTACCCCCACTTTTTTCAGAATCTCGAACAGCTTGCACAATTTTATATTGTCGAACGCTTTTTCCAGGTCGACAAATCCTACGAAAGTGTTTTGTTTTTTCTTTAGCCTTGCTTCCATTATTAGCAGTAACGTCAGAATTGCCTCTCTCGTCTCTTTACTTTTTCAAAAGCCAAACTGATCGTCACCTAGCGCATTCTCAATTTTCTTTTCCATTCTTATGTATATTATTCTTGTAAGCAGCTTCGATGCATGAGCTGTTACGCTGATTGTGCGATAATTCTCGCACTTGTCAGCTCTTGCCGTCTTCGGAATTGTGTGGATGATGCTTTTCCGAAAGTCAGATGGTACATCGCCAGACTCATATATTCTACACACCAACGTGAATAGTCGTTTTGTTGCCACTTCCCCCAATGATTTTAGAAATTCTGATGGAATGTTATCTATCCCTTCTGCCTTATTTGACCGTAAGTCCTCCAAAGCTCTTTTAAATTCCGATTCTAATACTGGATCCCGTATCTCTTCTAAATCGACTCCTGTTTCTTTTTCAATCACATCAGACAAATCTTCACCCTCATAGAGGCTTTCAATGTATTCTTTCCACCTATCTGCTCTCTCTCCTGCATTTAACAGTGGAATTTCCGTTGCACTCTTAATGTTACCACCGTTGCTTTTAATGTCACCAAAGGTTGTTTTGACTTTCCTATATGCTGAGTCTGTCCTTCCGACAATCATATCTTTTTCGATGTCTTCACATTTTTCCTGCAGCCATTTCGTCTTAGCTTCCCTGCACTTCCTATTTATTTCATTCCTCAGCGACTTGTATTTCTGTATTCCTGATTTTCCCGAAACATGTTTGTACTTCCTCCTTTCACCAATCAACTGAAGTATTTCTTCTGTTACCCATGGTTTCTTCGCAGCTACCTTCTTTGTACCTATGTTTTCCTTCCCAACTTATGTGATAGCCCTTTTTAGAGATGTCCATTCCTCTTCAACTGTACTTCCTACTGCGCTATTCCTTATTGCTGTATCTATAGCGTTAGAGAACTTCAAACGTATCTCGACATTCCTTAGTACTTCCGTATCCCACTTCTTTGCGTATTGATTCTTCCTGACTAATGTCTTGAACTTCAGCCTACTCTTCATCACTACTATATTGTGATCTGAGTCTATATCTGCTCCTGGGTACGCCTTACAATCCAGTATCTGATTTCGGTTCAAATAGTTCAAATGGCTCTGAGCACTATGGGACTTAACAGCTATGGTCATCAGTCCCCTAGAACTTAGAACTACTTAAACCTAACTAACCTAAGGACATCATACAACACCCAGTAATCACGAGGCAGAGAAAATCCCTGACCCCACCGGGAATCGAACCCGGGAACCCGGGCGTGGGAAGCGAGAACGCTACCGCACGACCACGAGCTGCGGACCTGATTTCGGAATCTCTGTCTGACCATGATGTAATCTAATTGAAATCTTCCCGTATCTCCCGGCCTTTTACGAGTATACCTCCTCCTCTTGTGATTCTTGAACAGGGTATTCGCTATTACTAGCGAAACTTGTTACAGAACTCAATTAGTCTTTCTCCTTTTCATTCCTTGTCCCAAGCCCATATTTTCCTGTAACCTTTTCTTCTACTCCTTCCCCTACAACTTCATTCCAGTCGCCCATGACTATTAGATTTTCGTCCCCCTTTACATACTGCATTACCCTTTTAATATCCTCATACACTTTCTCTATCTGTTCATCTTCAGCTTGCGACGTCGGCATAACAGTGCTAAAGAACTTAGAACTACTTAAACCAAACTAACCTAAGGACATCACACACATCCATGACCGAGGCAGGATTCGAACCTGCGACCGTAGCGGTCGCGCGGTTCCAGATTGTAGCGCCTAGAACCGCTCGGCCACACCGCAGGCAGTCCCAGTTAGGATTAAAAGGTCCATGCGCATGTTGTAATTTATTCAGTCACGTAAATTTTACTCTGTTAATCTTAACTACTTGCGGGCCATGCGGAATGAGTTGTCTGCCCTGAGTCTGTGACATTTTTTGGTGTCCGTGTGCTATTTGACATTTATTTATTATGCAAATTTAACGTATATTTTATGCGTATGTTTTAGAATTTGTACTGAAGTGAGCAACAGCCTGTGGAGTGGGCAGAACTAAGGCTGGATATCGTGTGTTGGCTAATCACTGTGTTTCAGCCCCTTTATTTGGTTTGTCCTTGGCTGGTCTTGGGAATAAATGCCTGTTGATTAACTAATACACCCTTTGTTATTGTAAAGTCAAAATTCTGCTCCCTTTATAGCTTTTTTAATGTCATCCAAATTTAGGATGTGCCGCCCCAGGCGTTATGCAGCTGTGTCATTTTATGACTTATTAGGACACATCTTCTTTGCTCAGTAACATCAGACTCGTAATTGGCTGTTATACATGATGTTCCTGAAACGGCTGAAAATGTTTTATTCCTATTTCTTTATAATGTCATTTTGACTTTTTGGTAACATTTTTAATGTGGTTACTCCCTGCAGTTCCAAGGAAACTATTTCTGAATGCCCCAGTGAATGCCGCACTAACATGTTTCTTGTCTGTTCTTTCTAGCACATCTTCGTTTCGTACCTTTGTGAACTTCTTTTTCAACATAGTTCTTTATCACCACATATCAAATCATATTTATTGTTACCAAATTTCCGTACTAGTCACATTACTTATCTTTACTATATTGTACACTTTATTTAATGAGAACATGAGTGCTTAAAAAAAGAAAACAGAACGTTTCCTCATACACGCCAGGCCGCCTTTGAAGCCTGTCTTGTCGAACCTCGCTTGCGATAGAGCAGAATTCGTTTTTGCCATGTGTCCGGCAGTTTCATTATTCAACACTACCTTTTTGTACTTCACTTTGTGCTTGTTTTTAATCCGTCAGATTCTAAATACTCCTTTATTCCGGTGGAGTAGATAGTGTCGTTCTCGAAATTTTGCAATGGTTTCCCCGTGCATGGCTCATTAATTTCTGATCCGAAATGTTTCTCACTTCCATCATTCTCTCAGAATTTTTAAATCATATTCCACGTAAAAGAATGGAAGACTTTCACTGTGTTCAACCTCTCTTCCATCAATAATAACCGGATTTTTTTCTCTTTTCATTTTGTTTAACAAATTTAACCTTCATTTTGTTTAATTAACCTTTAGTTTTCAAATTCATATCAGTTCTTTTCTTCGAGAAATCTGGTTCCACATCTCTGACAGAGAAAATAATGTCTATCATACATCACGAGGAAGAGCCACATCCTCTTTTTATCTGACGCGCGGTGAACGTGGATCCTCAGTGCCACAGAGGTAATAACGGTCGTCCCAAAAGGCCGTAATTTATGGCAGGTAGAGACAGGTCCGCGGCAGCAATAGCAGTTGGTTAAGCACACAGCACCACACGTCAGTGGGCCGTAGTCCAGGAAATACGGCGTGGCCGCGGCAATGTTTTCCAACCCGGCGGCTTTATCCGCGTCCGAACGCCGCGTTTATCGCACGCAACCCGCGTTACCAGCCGGCCAAAATCGGTCTGCCGTGAACGATGATAAAGCCCTGGCTGGTCCCACGGGGCTTGCCCCGCCCCAGGCGAGACAAGTGTAATGAGCGCTGCTGTTCGTGCTGTACGTTACGACTCAGCCCGTAGTGTGGTACTCCTGCTCTTGTAAAACTGGTCACAGCTGTAAATCAAAATTATCTCCCATTTAATTGTGCATTACACTAAAAAGCGGCGAATTTTCTTAAAATACAGGATCGGAATCCAGAGTTTCCTTTGCATTTTAAGTGCTGGCCTATGGCCTCTTCAAACATAGTCTCAACTTAATGAAACTTTCGTGCACCATACCTTGTATCTCGGCCAGATAACGACCTCGATTCGGCCACGGAAAATATCGACGTTAGAGCTGTAAGACTACCGTTGATTATCCCTAAACTTCAGTGTGTTAACAACGCAACCGCGTTACCTGTACGTTAGCAGTGTTGCATACCTATCGGGCGCTACATTTATATCAAATTGTTTACATCTGAGATCAGTCCTAGTTTCCCCTACAAACAGGCAGTGGTGAACCGTTTACAGACTGAGTGACGATATGTAAAGGGCTGCGTAAGTTGTGGATACTTTTTGTTCTACATAGTTAGCCTCTTGTTACTTAAAAAGAGCAGTATTTACAACAAAATTGAAACTGTCGATGTTTAAGTCTGGTTTTATTCGAAAATTATTGATATGTAGTAAAAAATTTTAAAAAGTACAGATTTATCATGTAGGGTTAGATAAGGTAATTTCCTCAAAAGGAGGTAAAATTAAAAAAGAAAACATACAAAACAAAAACATATCTGCCATTGCTTCGATACTTCATCGGGCTTATGCAAAACGTGTTTCTGTTATTCGTATACAACTTTCGCACTTATCAGTAATAGGAAACCCTTGCCTTCGATCATGATGAAGTGCAAAATAACAGCAAAAATTATATAGATTCTTTTAAGCTGTGCACGTAAACTGTACTTGCATCAAAAGTAATTGCCTTGGTAACATAAATTCTCAGAAGTTACGCTATCAACTAACATTTTATTACCCATAATATTCAATTTATATTTTTTGAGGATATAAACTACCCAGTTGACTAACACTTCACGTTTTTTTCCCCTACCAATGCTACCAATACTACTGGTAATCCACCATTTCCTACGTCATTTACATATTGCACTAAGACTGCGGAACCGCAACTATAATCGACGTTATCCAGTCAAAGAGGTTTCCGGGCCAGGAAACCCACCTTGTCCCGCCACCTAGAAGACAGAAAACATTTGTAAATAGCAGTCGGATGGCTCCACAGCCACATAACAGACTAGCTCCGCAAGTATACTCATCAGAAATCACAGAAACAAAGGTGAGTACCGGCTCATTCTACGACGGCCACACCACGTTCGGCAGTAATTTTGTGCAATAGTTTAAAAAAATCAGTAAATAAAATTTAACTAAATCTCTACTTAGGTAGCAGCAGCAGATTCCACTCAATTTTCGGCAAGTAATGGCAGTCATACGTAAGTACGAGACATATATCCACAAAAGAAGATCGAAACCTAAAGTGTTAAAACTTCATCTGAAACTGGAAGTTCAGAGTTTTCAGTACTGAAGCTCGGGTCGTCGTCCACAGTCGTATCGTTCGCCTAGTGAAGACTGTACATATCATCGTCACAACACGCTGTTGGAAACCTACCTGCTACTGGACTGGATTGCGGACTTCTAAACGGACTATTATTGCTGTGCTGATAACGGTAGTGTGGGGATTTATGGACTTCCTGGTATCATTTTCCCACCGTGAAGTTTATTGCTCGCACCGACGAAGCTTTTGGTGAACTGTAGCTTGTTCTGTGCTTGTTTCATTGTGCCTTAATAAAAGCAGTGAACGTTGGTACATAGGAGACAAACAAGCTGGTGCAAAACCATACATCCTAAGAACTTAGATGAACTCAGGCAAGACTCATGACTATCAGTCACAGCTTGTGCATGATGGAACACTGGAACGAAACAAACGCGTTCAGAACCGTAGCTCTGATGAACTGAGATGTACGCAAGCAAAACTCCCTATCATCCCTCAGAGCTTACTTTCTGCTCATACTACTCTCTCACTTTCGAAATACCAAATCCAGTATTCATTATTCTAAAGAACGAAACTATGGCTCGTGACAGGATAGCTCAAATCGTAAGAGCGAAACGGAAAGTTCTCGATTCAAGTCGCAGATCAATATACTGTTTTAACGCAGGTTCAAAACAGTTCACACTCCTCTAGAGAGGGGAACATCCATTCTGGGAACATTAACAATATCTGCAGTGAGCATGGCTACAGTCTCTTCGTAATGGGTGCAGCCAACGGCCTTGCTTCGTTGAATACAACGGTTGTCGTCAGATCATCAAAGTTAAGCAACATCAGATATGACCAATAGTTGGATGGGTAATCGCCTTGGTCCGCCACGTGCTGTTAACTGCTTTCCCTTTGGCATAAGGCAAAGGGAAGAAGGGCTGGTGACGTTAAGTCCGTAATCCCCAATCTTCCCGCCAATGTCTTGGATTAAATTCCAAACCTCTCATAAAGTGAGGGCATGCGACATTGTTGATGGAGACGGCAAGTTCTGCTGTTCCAATAGTCCTATTCGAGAGGAGTAAATAGGCTATGTGGCGGCACCGGGTTTCAGCCTTTCTCAACTCTAATCATCATCCAGCACAAACACGACATCAGACACACATTCCAATCATCTAAACTTATCAGACACACTTTTAGACACGAATGTCATACTTCACGAAGGACAGGAGCCATTGTACGCCAAGAACAGAAAGTCTTTCCAGTTCAAAATGGTTCAAATGGCTCTAAGCACTATGGTACTTAACATATGAGGTCATCAGTCCCCTAGACTCAGAACTACGTATACCTAAATAACCTAAGGACATCACACACATCCATGCCCGAGGCAGGATTCGAACCTGTGACCGTAGCATCCGCGTGGTTCCGGACTGAAGCGCCTAGAACTGCTCGACCACAGCGGCCGGCTTTCCAGTCCAACTGCTGGACCTGCCCTTTTGGATCTCCCAGGCAACGCATAGTTGTTCTCCAACTGAGTACACGGAGTAAAATTCGCGAATTTTTATGTCCTGATAATATGTCCCGTAAGGGCTTGTAGAAAAATATCCGCTACCAGTCACAGTAAAAGGTTGTTTATTCGTCACACGACCGGTATCGGGCTTGCGCCCATCTTCAGGTGTTTATACATTCAAGTACATGTTCGTACTGTTGGAGATCACTGTATAAATACAAAAAAATTATTTGCTGGTGACTAGACAAATACAAGTGGGACAATTGTAAGTGGTAAGGTAGCATTTGACGATAATATATCTGAACTTACAAAAAGATGAAGCACCATTATTACAGTTACGCTGTGGTGATAATTTTGCCACTTAGTTACACTACGTGAAAATGACAATAATTGTAACTTAGTTACACTACGTGAAAATGACAATAAGTGTGTAACTAAGTGGCAAAACTATCGCCACAGCATAACTGTAATAATGGTGCTTCATCTTTTTGCAAGTACAGATATATTTTCGTCAAATGCTGCCTTACCACTTACAATTGTCCCACTTGTATTTGTGTAGTAACCAGCAAATAATTTTTTTGTATTTATACAGTGATCTCCAACAGTACAAACATGTACATGAATGTATAAACACCTGAAGATGGGCGCAAGCCCGAAACCGGTCGTGTGACGAATAAACAACCTTTTATTGTGACTGGTAGCGGATATTTTTCCTCAACCCCATAAAGGAACAGTCACGGAGTTCGACAGCATCCACTATGGATAAAATTCATTCAATATGTCCCGTGTTTACTACCGTTGCCATTTGCGAGGAGAAATTGCGCTGCAGTGTCACATATTTTCCATTATCAGTCGGTATCTGTGTAAATATCACTCTCTGGGCAATTTCTTAGTGAGTCGGTTTCCTTTCTCTTCTTTGTGTTACTTTTTTCTTTTTTTCTTATAGTGTAGTTGGTGAGAATGGCATGGGAACTGTTGGCCGAAACAAGGTTTCATTTTTGGAGACTGAGTAGAATTTCGATGCGAGACCAATTTCCGATACCTTTATCCATTTTTTTTTTCAGTACGACCAGCACGCATATTCCGTTCTGGGAAACTCATTGGCGTTCCAGCAGATATGCGGGGTATGTTGGTTAGCCAGGAATGAATGTATTCACAAGCCATTACCGCAAATACGACGGTAACGTACGGTTACAACCACTGTTCCACCCGCCACGCTAATGATCTGTACGCAGTTATTTGAACCGCAAATGATACGATACGTGCGGGCAGGCAGCTAGCAGCACTTGGAACGACGGTGGGTGCGTGTAATGAACACCGGGGCGGACGAACGCGCACGTTTTTATTGGTGGGCAGCGCTGCCAGTGAGCGTGATTGGTCGTTAGCCCTCAGCGGATAAGCCGCGGCTGCGTCTAACTAATCGTCTGTCTACCGAACGGCATAATCCGGCGTGATCGCATCTCCCATGTGGCTGTTCCGCGCACGTCCACCTGTGCCAGAGCAGTAAAGCACTCGTGTTGCGCCAGATTCGTCAAGGTTCCGTGTGCGATTTGTCGCGGCACTAGAGCAGCTCAAAAGCCTGACTCAACTCCCCTGTCTAGTAATGACCTCTCGTTCTCTTGTGAATCACTCGGGCGTGACTGTCGGGGACTAATTGAATGACGTAGTTCAAAGGGCGCACCCAAAGGCAACAAGCAGGTACGACGGTTCACTAGCTTTACAAAACTAATAAAATATGTTTAAGTGTATAAGTTAACGAACTAATACGTTTGTTCATTACTATTGCAGTAATGGTTTGCAGTGCAGTGTAAACTGAGTCTTTTTTTAAGACAGTAGCTTAACAGGCTTATACGACAGTTTTTCTGAAGTTATTAGGGATAAAATATAAAAAGGAAAGGCTATTTTGAGCTACTGCAGAAACCAGACTACAACTATCAGAATCGATCTATATGAGAGACAGTGGAAGGGTATGAGACGCAGTTCGTGACTATCCCCCATGTTATTCAATCTGTACAAAGAGGAGTCGGTAAAGGAAACCAAGGAGAAAGTTGCTATAGAAATTACGCCTCAGAGAAAAGAAATAAAAAGAAACTTTCAGATATGTCGATACTAAATGGTTCAAATGGCTCTGAGCACTATGGGACTTAACATCTAAGGTCATCAGTCCCCTAGAACTTAGAACTACGTAAACCTAACTAACTTAAGGACATCACACACATCCATGCCCGAGGCAGGATTCGAAACTGCGACCGTAGTGGCCGCGCGGTTCCAGACTGAATATGTCGATAGTATTTTATACTGTTTAAGACTGCAAATCACTTGCCTCAGTAGCTGAACGGAACTAACATTGTCTCGAAAGGATGAACAGCAGCAAAAATAAAATAATGGTGCTAATATTAAGTCAGGTTGTACACGGGAACAATTTAATGAAGAAATCAAACATCTAAAACCGTTGACGAGTTTTGCTAATTAGGTATCTAAATAGCAGGAAACAGCAGATACTGAGGGGTGATAAAGTGTAGACTCTCAGGAACAAGAAATGTGCTTCTGAAAAAGAGAAATATACAAACGTCGAATGTAAATTAAAGTTCTAGGAAGTCTTTCCCGAAAGAAATCTGTATTGGATAGTAGCTTTATGCGGCCTTGAAACGTGGGTTGTGACCAGTTCTTCCTGAACCTTTTGAAATGTGTTGTTAAGATAGGTATAGATTAGCTGGGTAGGTAAGATAACTAGTGAAGAGGTACTGCATTGTACTGGGGAGGAAAGAGCTTAGCTTCACATGTTGTTGTTGTGGTCTTCAGTCCTGAGACTGGTTTGATGCAGCTCTCCATGCTGCTCTATCCTGTGCAAGCTTCTTCATCTCCCAGTGACTACTGCAACCTACATCCTTCTGAGTCTGCTTATTGTATTCATCTCTTGGTCTCCCTCTACGATTTTTACCCTCCGCGCTGCCCTCCAATACTAAATTGGTGATCCCTTGATGCCTCAGAACATGTCCTACCAACCGATCCCTTCTTCTAGTCAAGTTGTGCCACAAATTTCTCTTCTCCCCAATCCTATTCAATACCTCCTCATTAGTTATGTGATCTACCCATCTAATCTTCAGCATTCTTCTGTAGCATCACATTTCAAAAGCTTCTCTTCTTGTCTAAACGATTTATCGTCCATGTTTCACTTCCATACATGGCTACACTCCATACAAATACTTTCAGAAACGACTTCCTGACACTCAAATCTATATTCGATATTAACAAATTTCTCTTGTTCAGAAACG
Organism: Schistocerca cancellata; assembly: GCF_023864275.1. Lineage (NCBI taxonomy): Eukaryota > Metazoa > Arthropoda > Insecta > Orthoptera > Acrididae > Schistocerca > Schistocerca cancellata. Next base: position 340,919,292 of record NC_064628.1, read on the forward strand.
CTTTCCTTGCCATTGCCAGTTTAAATATCTTCTCTACTTCGACCATCATCAGTTATTTTTCTCCCCAAATAGCAAAATTCCTTTACTACTTTAAGTGTCTCATTTCCTATTCTAATTCCCTCAGCATCACCCGACTTAATTCGACTACATTCCATTATTCTCGTTTTGCTTTTGTTGGTGTTCATATTATATCCTCCTTTCAAGACACTATCCATTCCGTTCAACTGCTCTTCCAAGTCCTTTGCTGTCTCTGACTGAATTACAATGTCATCGGCGAACCTCGAAGTTTTTATTTCTTCTCCATGGATTTTAAAACCTACTCCGAATTTTTCTTTTGTTTCCTTCACTGCTTGCTCAATATACAGATTGAATAACATTGGGGAGAGGCTACAACCCTGTCTCACTCCCTTCCCAAACACTGCTTCCCTTTCGTGTCTCTCGACTCTTATAACTGCCATCTGGGTTCTGTACAAATTATAAATAGCCTTTCACACCCTGTATTTTACCCCTGCCACCTTCAGAATTTGAAAGAGAGTATTCCAGTCAACATTGTCAAAAGCTTTCTTTTAGTCTACAAATGCTAGAAACGTAGGTTTGCCTTTCCTTAATCTAGCTTCTAAGATACTCGTAGGGTCAGTATTGCCTCACGTGTTCCAATATTTCTACGTAATCCAAACTGATCTTCCCCGAGGTCTGCTTCTACTAGTTTTTCCATTCGTCTGTAAAGAATTCGCGTTTGTATTTTGCAGCCGTGACCTATTAAACTGATAGTTCGGTAATTTTCACATCTGTCAACACCCGCTTTCTTTGGGATTGGAATTATTATATTCTTCTTGAAGTCTGAGGGTATTTTGCCTGTCTCATATATCTTGCTCACCAGATGGTAGTTTTGTCAGGACTGGCTCTCCCAAGGCTGTCAGTAGTTCTAATGGAATGTTGTCTACTCCCGGGGACTTGTTTCGACTCAGGTCTTTCAGTGCTCTATCAAACTCTTCACGCAGTACCATATCTTCCATTTCACCTTCATCTACATTCTCTTCCATTTCCAAAATATTGTCCTCAAGTACATCGTCCTTGTATAGACCCTCTATATACTCCTTCGACATTTCTGCTTTCCCTTCTTTGCTTAGAACTGGGTTACCATCTGAGCTCTTGGTATTCATACAGGTGGTTCTCTTTTCTCCAAAGGTCCTTTTAATTTTCCTGTAGGCAGTATCTATTTTACCCCTGGTGAGACAAGCCTCTATATCCTTACAATTGTCCTCTAGCCATCCCTGCTTAGCCATTTAGCACTTCCTGTCGATCTCATTTTCGAGACGTTTGTATTCCTTTTTGCCTGCTTCATTTACTGCATTTTATATTTTCTCCTTTCATCAATTAAGTTCAATATTTCTTCTGTTACCCAAGGATTTCTAGCAGCCCTCGTCTTTTTACCTACTTTATCCTCTGCTGCCTTCACTACTTCATCCCTCAAACCTAACCATTCTTCTTCTACTGTATTTCTTTCCCCCATTCCTGTCAATTGTTCCCTTATGTTCTCCTTGAAACTCTGTACAACCTCTGGTTCTTTCAGTTTATCCAGGTCCCATCTCCTTAAATTCCCACCTTTTTGCAGTTTCTTCAGTTTTAATCCACAGTTCATAACCAAGTACTAACTACAAAAGGAATAAGCTGTAGCACATCCTGAGAAGGTTCTGTTGATTCCTCAGAACGTTGATTTAATTTACTAAAGTGCATGTGTGTGTGTGTGTGTGTGTGTGTGTGTGTGTGTGTGTGTGTGTGCAGCTGGTTTACTGGTACATTCCAATGTATATAGCCTTAGTAACGAAATCTGTTTAAGATTGCTTCATGCTGTGACCTTAGAAGAGTAACTAGTATCAACATTGTCAATAAAGTAAGTTGTCAAGATCTGCACTTCGATTCCAATACTCTAGCAACGCGAGAGAACTTCAACACGGACTTCGTGACTGCACCACTCATTGTAAATTCTCTATTTACTTACTTAAACTTCTGCTAGTCTTCATTCCACAACGTATTTGCTGTACCAGATTTTTAGACTCGCTCTTAAATGAAATACCGAGACTTCTATTATCCCCTTAGTCTACTGTATTCAATATTATTCAATATTCTCATTTATTTTTCTAATCAAGTCAAAGTTCATATTGTCCTCAAAAGGAGTGGAAACAATGACATCCTTATGGCGAACCCGGCTTACTTTGCATGGCACATAATGAAATGCTGAGGAGACATGTACTTGGGTCCAGCAATCAGTTAGCACAATGGATTTGCATTCAGGAGGACGAAGCTTTAAATCTACGTCAGGCCATCCTGATTATCCTAAACTGCTTGAGGCAACTCCCAGGATGGTTCCTTTGAAAGGCACGACCGGTTTCCTTCCCCATCCTGTCCTAATACTAGATTGCGCTCCTTCTCTAATGACCTCGTTGTCGACGGTCCTCCTCCTTCTTCTCCTCCTCCTCCATCATCAATCAGCGAATCTCTCAACAACGTTGGTCAGTGGTCAGCCCACCGTATACACTTTACCTAAAGCGCTACTCTGCTAAGGTAGCGTCTTATTTACATCTACATGCAGAGTGACAATTATTGTACTATATTTAAAAAACGTCAATTAGTAACAAACTACGGCATGCACACACTTTATTCAACATGTAAACGTCACTGCAGATATTCTGATTTAGGTTATGACATGTTCGATATGCCTGCCACCATTGGCAATGGTGTGACACAGACGAATAGCTAATTTCTATGTGACCCGCTGAAGTGTTGGAGCGTCGATGCTGTCGATCACCTCCTGAACGGCTGTTTTCACCTCAGCAGTGGCTGCTGTACACCTTGTCTTTAATATAGCACCACAAAAAGGAGACGCATGTGTTCATATCCGGAGAATATGGCGAGGCCTATGATACCGGCCTCTGGGTACCCCATAGCCACAGTGCGGTCCCCAGAGTGCTCCTCCAGGACATTGAACATTCTCTTGCTTCCTTGGGGTAGAGCTCCGTCTTGCATGAACCACATCTTGTCGAAATCAGTGTCACTCTGCAAATCATTGCGAAGTGAGTGGCAGAGGGTACGTTGTATGCTGTCACATGTTGGTGTTTCATCCCGTTGCAATCGCATAAGGACTGCGGAAATAATTTATTACATACCTCTATGGCTTCATTGATCTAATATCGTCTTTACAGTCTCTATGGGAGCGATAATGGGGGGGGGGGGGGTAGGGGGGGTGCGAGTAATTTCTTTAGATTTTTATGTAATGCTGCAGCTCGAAATATTTTAAGTAGATATTCGCAGAGTAATTGCTGTCTGCCAATACCCTTGATCAATATTCTAAGTTAAAACTCACCACCGATTTGAAGGCAGTCTCTGTTGTGGAGTGATTGCATCTTGCCATTGAATCGAAGTCTACACCTGTCTTACCTACGACTGAGCCGAGGTCTTCATTCCATTTCATTGTTGTACCCAGGTATTTGTAAGAATCTACTAATGCAAGGTGAGAGTCAATGTTGTGGACAAAGGATACTCCTTTTCCGTATTTTGTGAAGTGCTCAGTCGTACATTTCTGAATATTTAAAGGAAACTGCCAGTCTTTGCACCACTTTGATATCAAGATCTACTTCTATATCTATATTCCGCAAGCCACCTTATAGTGTGTGGCGAATGGTACCTTGTCTACCACAGCCATTCCCCCTTTTTCCTGTTCCAGTACCAAATGGTTCGCTGGAAGAACGATGCTGAGAAGCCTCCTTGTGAACTCAGATCTGTCTAATTTTACCCTCATTCTCTTTTCGCGAGGTATACCTAGGAGGATGCAATATATTGGCTGACGCTTTTAGGAACGTATGCTCTCAGAACTTTAATGATAAACCACACAGTGATATTGAACGTGTCTCTTGCAACGTCTGCCACAGCAGTTGTCTGAACATTTCCGTGACGCTTTCGCTTCTACTAAATGAACCTGTAACGAAACTTGCTGCTTTTCTTTCGATCTTCTCTTTTTCTTCTATCAGTCCTATGTGGCGCTAATCCCAGACTGGCGAGCAGTATTCAAGTACTGGTCGATCAAGTTTTTTATAAGCTACTTCCGTTTGTGGCTTCACTACATGTTCTGAGGGATCTTCCAATGAATCTCAACCTGGTATCTGTCGTACCGGTGATTAGTTTTATGCGGTCGTTCTATCTTAAATCGCTAGTAGTTGTTCTGGAATCGCGTGATTATGCAATAATGGGTCTTTCTGCCAGTTTATGAGCTATGTGTTACATTTGTTTACGTTGAGAGTCTGAGCCGTGGTAAAAATTGCTGTTTTGAAGAGCGCGCCACAGTGCGTAGTGTGAAGCAGTCGCCCTGCGTTTCTGGCGGTGGCGCCGCTGTGGCAATCGCAGCTTTGGTGTGTCCCTCTGGTAGGAAAGGGAAAAGGTTGCCTGTTCATGTGCATTTAAGGGGCGCTATGAGCTCGCCAGTCGGTTAGTCTGGGTCAGTCTCTCGTCCCCAGCTTGCTAGTCTGTCTCTCGTCCGCATTTGTTAGGCAGTTAGTGTCTGTCTGTCGTTCGGAGTGCTAGTATGTCTATCGTTCGGATCAACCTTTAAAGCCGGCAAAATGAGAGTCTTTCTACTCCGCCAGTAAGAGAACTCAGCGAGTGGTCGCCCGGTCGGGGCTTAGTTGCTGCGTCGGAGTCTGCGCGTTAGGCCGCCAGTCTGTTCGAGTTTGCTCAGGCAATGGTCATTGGCGGTTGGCTCGATCGGTTGGTCGATCGCACACTGAGACACCAGGTCATTTGTCCGCCTTGAGCGTCGGCGCATGTGAGGTCGTCACGTGTGTCCAGTGGGCCGCGGCGTATAGCGAGGGGTAGTGACTTCGCGGTCGACGCGAGAGCAACAGGAGTCAACCCACGACATCAGTCTGGCCGGTGTGAGCTGCGACGCCGTGAGACGGGAGATCGGCGCGCCTTCCTGCGTCCCTTGAAGCGGCTGGCAGCGGACGGTTCGCAGTTTATTAGAAATTAAGTGATTGGTGATACGTTGTTTGATTTACTCTTGTTAAATTCTACTTGTTTTCTTGGTGAGGTCACCAGCCGTTTTGCTTTGGGGTCGTCCCGCCATTCTTCTCCGTTTGCACACCCGCGGGAAGGTGGTTGTTTATAAATTGGGTGGTCCGTTTTTCCCTTGTGGAGTAGGGGCGGGTTAGAGCAACCAGCGGGTCGGGTTGTTCGGTAATCTCCCTATCAATCTACCGTACGTTAGTAGCTGCCTCTGTCATGTTTGTCGGATTTGGTGTGTTAACGAATTTATTGCTTGGAGTGTAGCGGACTAATACCTGAAATATGTTTCGATCTTTGGAAACTTTGATGTTATTGTCTATGATCTTGAGAGGCGGTATCTGTGTACTGTAGAGCATCTTAACTATTGTTTGGCCAATCTCGTAGAATTTTATATAAGATTGCATTTCATGGGCTTTTATTTAAATGATCATTTTAGTATATAAAGTAGGCACCCTTTCACCGTAAGACTTTTCTGAGAAGTTAAAATGAAGTTGAACCTTCGGTGGCAAGGTTAATTGTTAGTGTTTTGTACCATTTCCATCCCTCCTCCGAGGGGGTGGGGGGGTGCATAGTTTGCGTGCTTGTGTAAATTGTTAAAACTCTTAGTTTAAAGTTATCTGGTGTGTTGCAGATTTCCACCAGTGCACTCTTTCAGAGGCTGTTATGAGCGGTCGTAACTACTGCCATGTCAAAAGGGAGCGGCAAGGTTCTCTGCCCGAAAGCTCATACAGTCAAAACTTGTTTCTTTCTGCCTCTGAATAAATTGTAACTTGTAAATTGAGGGTGCTTTCTGATTATAATTTTAAATCTGTTTCTTTTAAAAAATGCTTTTAGGCACTATTTAAGTGAATAAAATTACCATTTGTTAAAAGGAATTTGGTTATCATTTCATCAGTTACTTCCTGGCAACTACTTCCAAGCTTACATAGTGTGATTAAATATGTTAATGTTATTGATGAATCGCTAAGAAATAAAATAAATTCTTAAGAATATTCTTTGAAAATAAATCACGGTCCAGAGTCAATTTATAGTCCACGCACCACTCCCAGATCCTCTGAATATCCTGCATTTCATTATATTTTTCTAACGTTGCGACTTCTTTGGATGTTTACGCAACTATTTCTCAAACAGTGCTTCATTATAAATCATTGCATCATCTGCAGAAAGTCCCAGGGTACTATTAACATGGTCTGTCGAGTCATTATACAGTACTAACAACAACGACGCCAACACCTTACCCTGGGGCAGGCTTGATGTCCCTTCTACTCCTATAGATGACTGTGCATCCTCCCTGCCAATAAACCCTCAGAACAGTCACAAATTTGTGTTCCTTGGTGCTCCTCGATCTATTACAGTGGCACATAACTTTACGACTGGTTTTAAGAAACTTCTAATTTCTTTGAAAAAGTAAACATTCAATCTGCAACGTATGGCTGGTGGCCTGATGATACAGCCAAACTCCATACAACATTGTCCTGCGGGTTGCCGCCCTGTCAGACGGCGGCAGCCGGCACAGCTCAACTTCACTGCAGCGGATGTTGCAGCCACAATCACCGGACACAGCAGACGGTAGCCCGCCTCCGCCGGCCAAGTGACTCCTGCCAACTTCCTGGTATTCATAAGCCGGGCAGCCTTTATAGAACTGCCGCCTGCTGCCTGCCGCTTTCTGCCAGTGCGAACCCGACTGCGAATTGGAATGTGAATCCGGCGTCAACTACGGCTCGAATATGAGTCTCGCTATACATCGGGTACAAAGGCAACGCCGGCAGTGTTGCTCTGTCATGACGACTATATGCTGAACGTGCACCTTCCACAATTGTAAAGCATCAGATCCGGACGATCCTTTTACGTTCGTTCACGGAGAAAGTATTTTCTGTTGTTAATGTGCTCTTTTGCTTCTTGTAGAAATAAAGTCTCTTGTGCGTCGATACCTGAACACGTCTTCCTTTCTGCGTGCACCATGCCACAACATCTACATCTACGTGATTACTCTGCTGTTTACAATAAAGTGCCTAGCAGAGGATTCAATGAACCACCTTCATGCTGTCTGTCTACCGTTCCACTCTCGAACGGCGAGCGGGAAAAACGAGCACATAAATTTTTCTGTGCGACCCATGATTTCTCTTATATTATCGTGAAGATCATTTCTCCCTATGTAGGTTTTCGCAATCGGAGGAGAAAACTGAAATTTGTGGAGAAGACCCCGTCGCAACGAAAAATGCCTTGTTTTAATGATTCCCACTTCAATTCAAGTATCATGTCTGTGGCACTATCTCCCCTACTTCGCGATAATACAAAACGAGGTTCCCTTCTCTGAACTTTTTAGATGTCGTATAGGTACATAATGCCATCAGTATGTATTGGCTTTAGCTGAGACACAAGGACATCTCGTGGGAAATCTACTCAGAACTGAACAGTGCTCAGCGATCAGTGGAGAGATGTTGCACATTATTGGGGAGAAAGAAAGACCGAAAAATGGATCAGGGTGCGGAGTTGTCTAGGGGAGGCAATTATGCTCGTAATGAAGACATAGGTCAAAGAAAAAATAGTTTTCTGTTACTTTTTGTTACTTCAAGGTTGAGTGACCACTGAACCCAAATCTGACCTCAGTTTTTTACTGTCATATAGCCTCGTGGCAATATTACTCCATTTTAAGCTATAAAATTAGCAAAACACAAGTAAATACAATGGAAACTAATTTATTTTTTCAATAGGAACAAAGGTTTTATTCAATGATAAACATAAAAACACCTCTTTATTTCATATTAATTACCTGCCAAATGGGTTATAAACTGTCCGAGTAATAGTCTCGAGAGGGCTTGTCCAATTTGAAGAAGTGCTGCGTTGGACGGCTGAGTCTCGCGACTAAATGCGAAGTATAACGCGACTATAACCAGTGGGGCGTTCGACGGCCTACCGCGGGTCCGACAGTCGTCATTTGTAATGTGGCGCTTCAGGAACCAGTTTCTACCAGTGGTGTATGGACACAGATGGACTGTATAGACTTCAGCATACCATTACGGAAACGTGTCGCTTTGGCTTGCCGTGAGTTTTGATCATTTAATGTAAAACTCAAACTGAAATAGCAGGAAAAACTCAGCTAAAAAGAAGAACTAAAATGTCGTAAGTCAAATGGGGTCGACAAATAAAGCAGAAAAGCGGTTCTGCATAATAAGTCTGACGATTAAGTAGGTATATTACATTAGTAATGAAGAGGTAGTGCTGTTATCTGGAGAGAAAAGAACTTTATGGCACTACATAAATATAAGGAGGGGTCGGTTGATAGAACACATCCTGAGGAATCAAGAAGTAAACAAAGGAGGGAAATGTAGGAGAGGGAGGGGAAGAATTTTGAATTTTAAATGCAGACGAAGAGCACTGTTTGACAAAACAAAGCAGGTACAAATGGAAGCACGTTAAGTTCTGATGCTTGGATAAGTAGGCTTACAGAGGATAGCTGAGTGTGGGGGCTGCATCAAACCAGTCTTCATAACGAAGACTATTACAGTACCAGCACTGAGAAAACGTTGATAGCATACAGTATAGTTAACGATATCTCACAACTGATTTATTAGACATTATAAGAGACAATTAAGATATTTATAGTAGCCGACCTCATTTACTCCAAGTTGAGAATTCATGAAGAGGTCTTTCTTGCTGTCGTGTAATATTTGTTGCCGGCCGCGGTGGCCGAGCGGTTCTAGGTGACTGCTTCGGTCGCAGGTTCGAATCCTGCCTCGGGCATGGATGTGTGTGATGTCCTTAGGTTAGTTAGGTTTAAGTAGTGCTAAGTTCTAGGGGACTTATGACCTCAGATGTTAAGTCCCATAGTGCTCAGAGCCATTTGAACCATTATTTGTAATATTTGTTATTTTTTTTATTTTCGCAAGGAAAGACAGATACTTTATTTCAATTTATCTAGCAAAGTGTCGCATCACGAACACCTTTAATCTTGACACATTTCAGTGCACATTTAACCCATTTGGACGCAGACTGTGATTCATTTACTTTACGACGATTCCTTGTCCTAAGAACCAACGGGATTGTAGACATATAGTAATATGAACCACTATCTCTGTTATACACTTCACATATCTGAAATGTACGATAAGCAATACCTTCTCGGCTGTTAAAAGTCTCCAGCCCCGATACAGTCTCCACTTTACCACCACCAACTAGAGCCACAATAACCCAAACATTACCATGTGCACTAGCATCAGCATGAATAAGTGTAAAATTCTGTACCCTTGACATTGCCTGCAGTGCTTTCCTGGGCTTGACACAATGTCGGTTGGTCCCTAGAAGACTGGGAAACTATGTCCTGGTCAGATGAGTCCCGATTTCAGTTGGTAAGACCTGACGGAAACGTTCGGGAGTGGCGCAGACATTACGAAGCCCTGGATCCAAGTTGTCAAGAAGGCATGTGCAAGCTGATGGTGGTTCCATTCCAAGATGCTACTCCAGGCGGGTATAATATGCATGTGCGCAACGGAAAATATTGAACTCTGAAATGGTGATTTGGACATGTCTGACTAAGAAGCAGGTCTTATGATCTCTTAATGCTCTTTAACATATAAATTACAACCTCAACTTAAATGAATAGTTAAGGCAACTGATACTACTAAATGATAAACGTTGTTTCTTATTATAAATTTATTGCAGATTAGCCGGCCGGTGTGGCCGTGCGGTTCCAGGCGCTTCAGTCTGGAACCGCGAGACCGCTACGGTCGCAGGTTCGAATCCTGCCTCGGGCATGGATGTCTGTGATGTCCTTAGGTTAGTTAGGTTTAAGTAGTGCTAAGTTCTAGGGGACTTATGACCTCGGATGTTAAGTCCCATAGTGCTCAGAGCCATTTGAACCATTTTAGATTAAAAAACTACCTTTATTACAAATGTCTATATTTCCTAACTAAAATTTCTGATCAATTGCCCAACTCTGCCCCATTTTATGGCCACGTGATGTAACATAAGCATCACGAAATGACTGATATCATCTACGTACCAAACACTAGAAGACACTACTTTCAAAGATGATCTACAGTGGTGTGGAACCTCAGTGAAATAAAATAGCGTGATCACAGCTGTTTAGCTGTATAGCCCTAATAAGCTAAAGCAATTTGCAATATCACTGTATGTACTGCGTCCATTTCATCGGAGTGATGGTTCTCGTATTCGTCTGCGACGATGGAAGATCTCCAGCCACAAAATAAAACTCTTGCAGGCACTAGGATGGTAGAAGGCGGTCCTCTGACTAAAATACTCTAATAATGTCTTCTCCTCTCTGTGTTCTACAGACGAGAACTCCCAACAAATAACGTCTCAACGTAAGTATAGGCGGAAGAAGTGCTCACAGTCACTGAAAGCTGCGTACCCAACGACGACTTCCAATCCGGACGCGAAGTCCAGAATCATATAAGTTCACAACAGTACAGTGCCTAACCGCTCTAACCATAATCTCTCCTCAGAGCAAAGACAGCAAGTCCGCCTGTACCAACAAAGTTAATACTGAGCGGACGTCACTCATGGTGCTCATAAACGGGAGACCACTGCCTCTCCACCGCTGGCCTCCCAGCAACACTCGACTCCCCTCCCTCGTAACTGCAGAAGGCGAATCATATCCTCGAAACCCCGGAATGTTCTCCCTCTCAACAGATTCTTCCGAACGCCGACCAACCATATTTTAGTCTTTTGTCGTCCATCGCGGAAACTTTGAAGGGAATACCTATACTCGTACAATGGTAAAAATTCTTGGAAATAACCCAGCCTGTGTGATTTCTGAGGTGACGCTTCCTCGTTCCTCTCAGTTGCGTCCAAGATTTGCAGATTTCGCAGTTATCCTTTCGGTACTGCTACAAGCCGGCCAGCCGCGACTCTATTGTGCTCCAGTGCTCAGGTGCCCCAACGTCCGTCTTGCTATTTCCTGTGTTTAAGCAGGACCAACACACCTGTGCGGGCCTTTCACCCACGGCATGAGTTCCACCTGCCGTTTCATCTCCGCTGGCGTTCCAACCTCTAATAGCATAGGTAATCATTCATTACGCCGTTTTAATAATAAAGACATTCCGTCACCTTTCATGCAAAAGCGTTAACGATTATTTACAAGGCATACATGAGAATGTCTCTTTAAATATTCATGTATACGATGTACAACCTATCAAATGATACCTATTTGTGGTTGTATATCACTGCAAAGAATGTAGACGAGTGCTTGTAAGGTGCGAAATTATAGCCATCTTACACCATAATGGTGTGGGCTGTGTTTTCTGGAACGAGCTGGGTCCTCTGGCCCAACTGAACCGATCACTGACTGTCAGTGGTTATGTTCCCCTACTTGGAGACCATTCGCAGCCACTCATGGGCTTCGCTCCCAAATAACGATGGAATTTTTATGGATGACAATGCACCACGTCAATAAGCACAATTCTTCGCGACTGGTTTGAAGAACGTTCTGGACAATTCGAGCGAATGATTTGGCCATCCAGACGGCCCGTAAAAATGCAATCGAACATTTATGGGACGTAATGGAGACGTCAGTCGAGCACAAAATCCTGCACCGGCAACACATTTACAGTTACGTACGGCTACGAAGGCAGCAAGGTACAGCATTTCTGCAGAGGACTTCCAACGCCTCGTGAAGTCCATCCCACGTCGAGTGCTGCACTACGCTCGGCAAAAGGAGCTCCAACACTGTATCAGGAGGTATCCCATGACATTTTTCACCTCACTGTATGTCTTCTGAAGCAGTTCTGCAAGGATCACTCTGCTGTGGCGTTAAGTTGCTTGGCAGTGCACTTGCCTTGCGGCTAAGTAACGTGGGAGCCGTATCCCTGAGTGTGAAAGTGTTCAAGTTGGTCCAAGCCTTTGTTTCAGTGGAAATCGACATCTTAGCGAGCGTTACTAACTTTTTAATTTAGCTACATATATTTTTGTCAAATCGTCGAAAAGTACCTCTGTATTTATACTTCATCGTCTGCTGTTCGCGTAGTTAAAGTAAGACTGATATACCTTTTACTCACACCGTATGTGAGTTTATGTGTAGCTTGATATGCATTGTTGTCTGTAACTACCCTATTGGCCATTAAAATTGCTACACCACGAAGATGACGTGCTACAGGCGCGAAATTTAAGCGACAGGAAGAAGACGCTGTGATAGGCAAATGATTAGTTTTTCAGAGCATTCACAGAAGGTTGGCGCCGGTGGCGACACCTACAACGTACTGACATGAGGACAGCTTCCAACCGATTTCTCATACACAAACTGCAGTTGACCGGCGTTGCCTCGTGAAACGTTGTTGTGATGCCTCCTGTAAGGAGGAAAAATGCGTACCATCACGTTTCCGACTCTAATAAAGGACGGATTGTTGCCTATCGCGATTGCGGTTTATCGTATCGCGACATTGCCGCTCGCTTTGGTCGAAATCCAACGGCTGTTAGCAGAACATGGAATCGGTGGGTTCAGGAGGGTAATACGGAACGCCGTGCTGGATCCCAACGGCCTCGTATCACTAGCAGTCGAGATGACAGGCATCTTATACGCATAGCTGTAACTGATCGTGCAGCCACGTCTCGATCCCTGAGTCAAGAGATGGGGACGTTTGCAAAAACCGTCTGCACGAACAGTTCGACGACGTTTGCACCAGCGTGGACTATCAGTTCGGAGACCATGGCTGCGGTTAGCCTTGACGCTGCAACACAGACAGGAGCGCCTGCGATGGTGTACTCAAAGACGATTCTGGGCGCACGAATGGCAAAACGTCATTTGTCGGATGAATCCAGGTTCTGTTTACAGCATCAGGATGGTCGCATCCGTGTTTGGCGACACCACGGTGAACGCACGTTGGAAACGTTTATTCATCATCGTCATACTGGCGTATCACCCGGCGTGATGGTATGGGGTGCCATTGGTTAATCGTCTCGGTCACCTCATGTTCGCATTGACGGCACTTTAAACAGTGGACGTTACATTTCAGATGTGTTACGACCCGTGGCTCTACCCTTCATTCGATCCCTGCGAAACCCTACACTTCAGCAGGATAATGCAGGACCGCATGTTGCAGGTCCTGTACGGGCCTTTCTGGATACAGAAAATGTTCAATTGCTGCCCTGGCCAGCACATTCTCCAGATCTCTCACCAACTGAAAACGTCTGGTCAATGGTGGCCGAGCAACTGGCTCGTCACAATACGCCAGTCACTTCTCTTGATGAACTGTGGTATCGTGTTGAAGCTGCATGGGCAGTGTACATGTACACGCCATCCAAGCTCTGTTTGACTCAATGCCCAGGCGTATCAAGGCCGTTATTACGGCCAGAGGTGGTTGTTCTGGGTACTGATTTCTCAGGATCTATGCACCCAAATTGCGTGAAAATGTAATCACGTGTCAGTTCTAGTATAATATATTTGTCCAATGAATACCCGTTTATCATCTGCATTTCTTCTTGGTGTAGAATTTTAACGGCCATTAGTGTATAAATTCTTATCGCAGTCGCTTGACGGTGTGACCACACGTAGTGTAGTGTCCGCAATTCTCGGCAGAGGGCAGAGTGGTCAATCCCTGTAGCAGGTTTGTGGCGGACGCTGGGCAGCCGGGCACCGCTGGTGGAGACAAAGTGACTCGCAGCTGGCGTAACGGCTCCCGGGGGGCGGCGCGTTCTCTCTCAGCAATTGGCGCACGGCCCGTAACGCGCCTCGGAGGACGCATAGCGGACGTAGATGACGCATTAAAGGAGCTGCCTGGGCCGACCCGCCCCCACCGACGCAGTGTCGGCTGCACAAAAACACACACGAGCCGACTGACCGAATTGGCCGAGCGGTTCTAGGCGCTACAGTCTGGAGCCGCGTGACCGCTACGGTCGCAGGTTCGAATTCTGTCTCGGGCATGGATGTGTGTGATGTCCTTAGGTTAGTTAGGTTTAAGTAGTTCTAGCTTCTATGGGACTGATGACCTCAGAAGTTAAGTCCCATAGTGCTCAGAGCCATTTGAACCATTTGAACCATACACGAGCTACTACGAGGACGAAGTTCTTCTTTATCACATCTATCGAACAATGACGAGCGTTCACAATTTTGCTGCGCACATAGCTTTCTAAGTCGTACTGTACAATACTCTCCATCACTGACCATCTACACGGATTTTTGACGTTCACTGCTCAGGTAGCCTGTTTTTTGTCGTACTTGTCAAACAGAAATATCTTCCTACTTTTCTTTACATTCCTAATGACTCCCTGCAAGGCGGCAGTGTGGTCAGGCTCTATTCAGTCTGTTTTGCCACTGATACCCACTGAGTATCCCCATTCAAGGCGCAAGTTCCCCCCCCCCCCCCCCTCACGCGTAGGTGCAGGTGTATGTAAAGCAACTGTGCGCAAGGAGAAGGAAAGGATTGACCCAAACATGTGGATTGTAGTTGAGTGTCCTGAAAAATATTAAGAGTTACGAAGTCCCACCCCCCCCCCCCCCATGAACCATGGACCTTGCCGTTGGTGGGGAGGCTTGCGTGCCTCAGCGATACAGATAGCCGTACTGTAGGTGCAACCAATTGAGAGACCAGACAAACGTGTGGTTCCTGAAGATGGGCAGCAGCCTTTCCAGTAGTTGCAGGGGCAACAGTCTGGATGATTGACTGATCTGGCCTTGTAACATCAACAACAACGGGTTTGCTGTGCTGGTGCGGCGAACGGCTGAAACCAAAGGAAACCACAGTCATAATTTTTCCCGAGGGCATGCAGCTATACTGCATGGTTAAATGACGATGGCGTCCTCTTTGGTAAAATATTCCGGAGGTAAAATAGTCCCCCATTCGGATCTCCGGGCGGGGACCACTCAAGAGGACGTCGTTATCAGGAGAAAGAAAACTGGCGGTCTTACGGATCTGAGCGTGGAATGTCAGTTAATCGGGTAGGTCGGTTAGAAAATTTAAAAAGGGAAATGGGTAGGTTAAAGTTAAGTTCGGTGGCAGGAGGAATAGGACTTCTGGTCAGGTGAATACACGGTTATCAACACAAAATCAAATAGGGGTAATGCAGGAGTAGGTTTAACGATGAATAAAAAATAGGAACGCGGATAAGCTACTAAGAACAATATAGTGAACGCATTATTGTAGCCAAGACAGAAACGAAGCCCACGCCTACCACAGTAGTACAAGTTTATATGCTAACTAGCTCCGCAGATGAGGAGGAAAGTGAGGAAATGTATGATGATATAAAAGAAATTATTTAGATAGTTAAGGGATCCGAAAATTTAATAGTTACCGGGGACCGGAATCCAATGCCAGGAAAAGGAAGAGAAGGAAAAGTAGTTGGTGAATATGGACTGGGGAAAGGAATCAAAGTGGAAGCCCTCTTGTAGAATTCTGCATAGATAATATGGTGGGGAAGGCTAACAAAAGACGGCGTTTTATTGGCAGGACACTTAGAAAATGTAACAGACCTACTAAGTCATGTCCATTATAATTATCCGGGCTGTTATGCCGTGGTCGGTTGATGAATGCTGTGGCGATTCCCAACGTTTCGTCTCCGACTGCGGGAGACATCTTCAAGGGGGTCCGTAGCTTGATGGAAGATCCAACACACACACGGCATAACAGCCCGGATAATTATAATGGACATGATATTTCCGGCCGTGAAAGTTTACATTTTAGTATCAGACCTACTAAGGAGACTACGCTTGTCCGTCCTCTTTTAGAATACTGCTGCGCGGTGTGGGATCCTTACCAGATAGGACTGACGGATTACATCGAAAAAGTTCAAAGAAGGGCAGCACGTTTTATAATATCGCGAAATATGGGAGAGAATGTCACAGAATTGATATAGGATTTGGGCTGGAAATCATTAAGTGAGAGGCGTTATTCGTTGCGGCGGAATCTTCTCACGAAATTTCAATCACCAGCTTTCTCCTTCGAATGCGAAAATATTTTGTTGACACTGATACATAGGGAGGAACGATCACCACTATAAAATAATGGAAATCAGATCTCGTACGGAAAGATGTAGGTGTTCATTCTTTCCGCACGCTATACGAGATTGGAATAATAGAGAATTGTGAAGGTGGTTCGATGTACCCTCTGACCGGCACTTCATTGTGATTAGCAGAGTATCCACGTAGATGTAGATGTAGATGCAAACACTTGGTTTGAGAATCATGAGAGAATGTTGTATACGTGGAAGAGAGATGGAGACACAGGAAGGTTTCAGATTGATTATAGAATGGTTGGACAGAGATTTAGGAACCAGATTTTAAATTTTAAGACATTTCCAGATGTAGGTGCGGACTCGGACCACAATTTATTGGTTATGAACTGCAGATTAAAACTAAAGAAACTGCTAAAAGGCAGGAGTTTAAGGAATTGGGACCTGGATAAACTGAAATAATCAGGGGTTGTAGAGGGCTTCAGAGGGAGCTTTAAGGATCTATTGACAAGAACATGGGAAAGGGATACAGTAGAAGCAGCTTTGAAAAATGAAATAGTGAAGGCAGCAGATGATCAAGTTGGTAAAGAGTCGAGGGATAGTAAAAATCATTGAGTAACACAAGAGATATTGAATTTAATCGATGAAAGAAGAAAATATAAAAATGCAGCAAATCAAGCAGGTGAAAGGGAATACAAACGTCTAAAAAATGAGATCTACAGGAAGTGCAAAATGGCTAAGCAGGAATGGCTAGAAGACAAACTCAAGAATGATGCAGAAGCACAAATCATTAGCGTAAGATACCACCTACAGGAAAATTAAAGAGACCCTTGGAGGAAAGAGAACCACCTTTGTGAATATCAAGAGTCCAGATGGAAGACCAGTCCTATGAAAAGAAGGGAAAGCAGAAACGCGGAAGGAGAATATAGAGGGTCTATACAAGCAAGATGTACTTCAGGGCAATGTTACAGAAATGGAAGAGGACATAGAGGAAGATGAGAACGGAGATATGATACTGCGTGAAGAGTTTAACAGAGCACTGAAGAACTGAACTCGAAACAAGGCACCGGGAGTAGACAACATTCCGTTACAACTGCTGATAGCCCTTGGAGAGCCAACTATGATAAAAATTTTCCATTTGGTGAGCAAGGTGTATGAGACAGGCAAAATACCCTCAGACTTCAAGAAGACTACAATAATTCTAATTTCAAAGAAAGCAAGTCCCGACAGATGTGATAATTACCGAACTATTTGTTTAATAAGTCACGGCTGCAAAATACGAACACAAATACTTTACAGAAGAATGGAAAACTCGGGGAAGATCAGTTTGGATTCCGGAGAAACGTAGGAACACGCGAGGTAATACTGGCCCTACGACTTCTCATAGAACATAGCTTAAGGAAAGGCAAACCTACGTTTATAGCATCTTAGGGAAAGCTTTTAACATTGTTAACTGGAACAGTCTCTTTCAAATTCTAAAGGTGGCAACGGTAAAATACAAGGAGCGGAAGGCTATTTACAATTTTTGCATAAACCAGATGGCAGTCACAAGAGTCGAGGGGCACAAAAGGGAAGCAGTGGTTAAAAACAGAGTCCCAGACAGGGTTGTAGCGTATCAACGATGTTATTTTATCTGTATATAATTTGGAGTGTGAATTGAAGTTTAGGGAGAATACTTTGAGGTTTGCCGATGACATTGTAAATCAATCAGAGACGAACGGACTAGAAAAAGCAGTAGAAAGGAATGGACAGTATCTTGAAAGGTGGATGTAAGATGAACATCAACAAAGGCAAAACGAGGATAATGGAATGTAGTCTAAGTAAATCAGATGATACTGAGGGAATTAGATTACGAAATGAAACGCTTAAAGTAGTGAACGAGTTTTGCTACTTGGGACGTAGAATAACTGATGATGGTCGAAGTAGGGGTAAACTGGCAATGTCAAGAAAAGCGTTTCTGAAGAAGAGAAATTTGTTAACATCGAGTGTAGATGTGTCAGGAAGTTCTTACTGAAAGTATTTGTATGGAGTGTAGACATGTATGAAAGTGAAACATGGATGATAAATAGTTTAGACAAGAAGAGAATAGAAGCTTTTGAAATGTGGTGTTACGGAAGAATGCTCAAGATTAGATGGGTAGATCACGTAACTAATGAGGAGGGACTGAATCGAATTGGGGAGAAGAGAACTTTGTGGTTCAACCTGACTAAAATAAGTGATCGGTTGGTAGGACACATCGGTTTGGTGCTGGAGGGAAGGGTAGGGGGGTAAAAATCGCTGAGGGAGCCCAAGAGATGAATACAGTAAGCAGATCCATAGGGGTGTAGGTTTTAGTAGTTACTAGGATATGAAGGGGCTTGCACACGATAGAGTAGCATGGAGAGCTGCATCAAACCAATCTTTGGACTGAAGACCGCAACAATAACAATTACTAAGTAAAATGTTCGAATGTTCAAATGGGACTTAACTGCTAAGGTCATCAGTCCCTAAGCTTACACACTACTTAACCTAAATTATTCTAAGGACAAACACACACAACCATGCCCGAGGGAGGACTCGAACCTCCACCTGGATCAGCCGCACAGTCCATGACTGCAGCGCCCTAGACCGCTCGGCTAATCCCACGCGGCAATTACTAAGTAGTGATGCTAACTATCAACTACTGCAATGAAATTAGGGTTTCAAATGGTGCACATTTATTAGTTATGAAATCAAACATTGCTTGGAACAAACAAGGCTCAAATACTTATCCAGGATGAATGATTGCATGTATACATATGATAGTATGATAATTGTGGATTTTCAGAGAAAAAAAGACTGAAAAAGTTGTCATAAAAAAGACCGAATGAACAAGAAATCGTGTTAACTGACTCCTAATCGCGAAATTGAAGTGTTGGTGATGACTGCATGCGAAGATTACTGAGTGAATAGAAATAGAACCCCGAAGAGCAACATCATGGCCGGAAGGTCAGCGCACAGTGATTCATTAATCTTAACCAAACCGGCCTATCACCCTGAACGAATTTCGTACGTTGCTGCGACACTTACATCTTTTGCGGGACACGAGGAGTGGTGACGTCGCAGGCATAACGTGCCCCGTCTGCTCGTAAATTCTGCTCGTCTCGCGGCGAAGAAGCAGTGTTCCCTGCGGCTCTCAACAACTAAGTGTGTACACTATTGCTCCAGGCGGAGAAGTGTGCTTCCTATGGCTCCCAGCAGAAAGGTGTTTACTCTGGCTGTCGGCGGAGAAGTGTGTTACTTAGCTCTCCTGTTCATTCGCGGTTTGAGCCCACCAAAACTGAGCTTTTGGTCAATCTGAGACTGCGTACTTTATTTCATTAATCCTAAAACTCCTACCAGTTTTGTTCTGGAAGGTTCGGCGGCGCTTTTTGGAAGATTCCGAGCTCCGACCTATCCCAACTCCTCCTCCCGGCAGTTTACACAATGGCACATCGCCATTCCCAATGACTCTGACTTCTGACCTACCAAAAAGGCGTCCCGCTAAAAACTTTCTGTAACTTTCTCTTCTCAAGGAGTCAGAGGCCCGTCGGCGCTGGACAGAAGACTCGCCCATGGAGGCATCCCGTGGTTATTGCAGAATACTGCTACGTTATCGTACGGGACCCACCACTCGTTTGGATGTTATGCACTTTGGAGAAGTCTCTGTATACTCATTCGCCAACCGGCGAGGACATGGCGAGTTCACTGAACTCGGAACGCAAGACTCAGGTGGCCGGCGTTACTTCCCCCCCCCCCTAGGCCCCCCACTCCCCTCCCCCCTCCATACACCACACTCCTCCCACCCCCAGCGCTTGCCTTCGGTCGGACGCCTCATTTGCTGAGTGCAAGCCAAGGCGAGAGGAACCTATGAGGACCAAGGTCATGTTTTCACGTTTTAACTCCCCGCTGACTACCAGAAAAAATTAGCATGCACTTTAGAATTAAAGGAAGGTAAAGGATATCCTCTACAGTCGTTAACCACTCTCGTGGAAAATACCGCTGTTTTGCATATCTACATCTACATCCATACTCCGCAAGCCGCCTGACGGTATGTGACGGAGGGTACCTTGAGTACCTCTATCGGTTCTCCATTCTATTCCAGTCTCGTATTGTTCGTGGAAAGAAGGATTGTCGGTATGCTTCTGTGTGGGCTCTTATCTCTCTGATTTTATCCTCATGGTCTCTTCGCGAGATATACGTAGGAGTGAGAAATATACTGCTTGACTCCTCGGTGAAGGTATGTTCCCGAAACTTCAACACAAGCCCGTACCGAGCTACTGAGCGTCTCTCCTGCAGAGTCTTCCACTGGAGTTTATCTATCATCTCCATAACGCTTTCGCAATTACTAAATGACCCTGTAACGAAGCGCGCTGCTCTCCGTTGGATCTTCTCTATTTCTTCTATCAGCCCTATCTGGTACGGATCCCACACTGCTGAGCAGTATTCAAGCAGTGGGCGAACAAGCGTACTGTAACCTGCGTCCTTTGTTTTCGGACTGCATTTCCTTAGGATTCTTCCAATGAATCTCAGTCTGGCATCTGCTTTAGCGACGATCAACTTTATATGATCATTCCATTTTAAATCACTCCTAATGCCTACTCCCAGATAATTTATGGAATTAACTGTTTCGAGTTGGTGACCTGCTATATTGTAGCTAAATGCTAAGGTATCTTTCTTTCTATGTATTCGCAGCACATTACACTTGTCTACATTGGGATTAAATTGCCATTCCCTGCAAAATGCGTCAGTTCGCTGCAGATCCTCCTGCATTTCAGTACAATTTTCCATTGTTACGACCTCTCGATATACCACAGCATCATCCTCAAAAAGCCTCGGTGAACTTCCGATGTCATCCACACGGTCAGTTATGTATATTGTGAATAGCAACGGTCCTATGACACTCCCATGCGGCACACCTGAAATCACTCTTACGTCCGATGACTTCTTTCCATTGAGAATGACATGCTGCGTTCTGTTATCTAGGAACTCTTCAATCCAATCACACAATTGGTCTGATAGTCCATATGCTCTTACTTTGTTCATTAAACGACTGTGGGGAACTGTATCGAACGCCTTGCGGAAGTCAAGAAACACGGAACCTATCAGGGAACCGGTGTCTATGGCCTTCTGAATTTTGTGGACGAATAGCGCGAGCTGGGTTTCACACGATCGTCTTTTTCGAAACCCATGCTGATTCCTGCAGAGTAGATTTCTAGTCTCCAGAAAAGTCATTATACCCAGAAAGTCATCGGAATTTATTGATCAATAGATAAATTAAATGTGTTGATGAAGAAAATGGAACACGAGGTTGGCTACACCCTCATGTGTTTGAACCTGTAATATCTGATACTTTGATGGTCTTATGATCGCTGATTTGCTCCCGGCTCTATGTTATCTGTCCTAAAGCGTTCGAGTTTTTCTTTGTAAATATCCGTCGCGATCACATGAATTCTACAATTCATAGTTACTACAGTTCATAATTACCGGTTTCGACCTTTGCCATTTTCATAACAACAGAAAGACAGTGGTGTAACCAAATATGTTCAATTAAGGGATCACCAATTTAGTATTGGAGGGCAGCGTGGAGGGTAAAAATCGTAGAAGGAGACCAAGAGATGAATACACTAAGCAGATTCAGAAGGTCTTAAGTTGCAGTAGGTACTGGGAGATGAAGAACTTTGCATGGGATAGAGTAGCATGGAGAGCTGCATCAAACCAGTCTCTGGACTGAAGACCACAACAAGCCTAGTAACATGTAATAAAAATAAAAATATTAACCTGATTAACAACCATGCATATAAGCCATACAAAGCGTAAACGTATTCTGCTGTAAATATCGAGGTCAATATCTATATATCTAGGTACGTAGCAAGTGCTGATGATGGCCTAGATGTACCAGTATTTATACAACTCTACATCTACATCTACCTACATACTCCGCAAGCCACCATGGCGGAGGTTACCCTGTACCACTCGCAGAAACAGCGAGGGTAAAACGACTATCTATATGCCTCCGTATGTGGCCTAATTTCTCGTATTTCGTGGTCCCTACGAGAATTGTGTTCTGGCGTCAGTAGGATCTTTTGCAGTCAGCTTCACATGCCGATTCTCTAAAATATCTCCGCAGTGTTCTTAGAAATGAATGTCTTCTTCCCTCCAGGGATTCCCAAAAAAAAATGGCTCTGAGCACTATGGGACTTAACTTCTGAGGTCATAAGTCCCCTAGAACTTAAAACTACTTAAACCTAACTAACCTAAGGACATCACACACATCCATGACCGAGGCAGGATTCGAACCTGCGACCGTAGCGGTCGCGTGGTTCCAGACTGAAGCGCCTAGAATCGCTTGGCCACCCCGACCGGCCCAGGGATTCCCACTGAGCTCCCGAAGCATATCCGTAACACTTGCAAGTTGATCGAACCTACCGGTAACAAACATAGCAGCTCACCTCTGAATTGCTTTGGTGTCTTCTTTCAATCCGACCTGGCGCGTAGCTGCGTATCTCAAACACTCGAATAGGTCGCACTAGCGTCCCACACGCGGTCTCCTTTAAAGATGAACCACACTTTCTTAAAACTCCCCCAACAAGCCGAGCTCGACCATTCGCCTTCCCTACCACGATCCTCATTTCACATCATTTCGCAACGTTACGCGTGGTATATTTAAAGAATACGACTGTGTCAAGTAGGACACTACTAATGCTGTCTCCGAACATTATGTGTTTGTTTTCCCTATTCATCCGCATTATCGTACATTTCTCCACATTAGGATCCAGCTGTCAAATGAGGCCAATATAGGGCAATATCGCTAGGGTAGATGGGCAACGAACATCGTAAATTCAGTAGTTAAAATGCACTTCGTGTAGTCATTGATGGAAATCACTTAATATGGTAAAATGAGCGTAAGAAAACATCGATCGAGATAACGCATGTGGAAACAAAAGCCATACTTAATATCAACATGAAACGTGTAGAGATTAGTACTAGAAAGCTGCTAGTCTGGCAAAGTAAATTACACAGAATTGTGTAAAAGTCAGAAAAAACTGTTTATAGATGACATGTTTGAAAGTAACATCACATCTATAAACCGAAATCTTTCAGCACGACAAAATAAGGAGGTATAAGACATTACCCTTACGGGTATGTTCCTTGATTGGCTGCCACAGGTAATTTTCGGATACGTCACACAAAACATGTGTCACTAACACAGGCGTGGTACTGTTCACTAAATAAAATTTTTATTGAGGCCTTGCTTAATGCTGTGAGCGCTGGTCAGACTGATTTGGGAGCTCGATGAAGAATGCACTTTGTCCGTAGACATGTCGTCCCCAAATTTTTTAGATATTTAATCGTAACTGAGACGGCACTCATCAGCGCATGACTTGACTCACTGACTTGGCACGGCCATGACCTCGGCCAGTATGGCTGCTGCCTTATATGGCATCGATCTGTCGCCGAAACAACCAACAAATCTACACACCCTGTACGTATTACCATAAAAATTACGCGTATCTAAGTACTCCACCTCACTCGCGCTTGCGTACTGATATATTAAAAATGCCAGTCCTCCTGCGTTTTTTTATCAGTAAATCTGTCATAATGCCTGTCGTTACTAGCGTATGAGGTTTGTAAGGAATAAAAATTGCATTAAAGTTATAGCTACTGTACGCATTACGTATGAATTACGACTATAATTCCACCAATTTCACCGAAGTGATGATACTTTTATGAAAGGGGGCTTTGTTTTTTGGTTATCGTATTCAGTGAAATGGTCAAAATTAGCCTTAGCTACTATTATCTATTTTAAACGTAAGAAGAATCAGACTCTATGGATAGCTATTAGAGTCTGTCAGTAAATACAGCTGCTATAGTTATTGCTTTGCAATTTAATTGTATTTTAATACGTTTAAAACTCTCGAAAACAACATTCTGGCTAAATATAAACGTAGGCTTCCGCGGCCATTGTCACATTCAATAATATTTTTCTGGGCTTGTGACCGCATTGTCAATGTATATAAAACTGAAACTTTTGTTTACTGCGGGCCGGAGTAGCCAAGCGGTTCTAGGCGCTAAAGTCTGGAACCACGCGACCGCTACGACCGCAGGTTCGAATCCTGCCTCGGGCATGGATGTGTGTGATGTCCTTAGGTTAGTTAGGTTTAAGTAGTTCTAAGTTCTAGGGGATTGATGACCTCAGCAGTTAAATCCCATAGTGCTCAGAGCCATTTGAACCTTTTTTTTGTTTACCATTTGTTAACTAAAAAATTGTTTGTTTACTGAAGCAAAAACACCCTGAAGCAGGACGCTTGCAACAGGTACTGAAACATGGGTAGTTTTATATATACTGACAATGCAGTCACAAACCCAGAAAAAATGTATTGAACATTCTGGCTCATAACTCAATTTAATAGAAATTCTGAAGCTTTGTTCTGGTAACGTCTTTCAAGTATTATCAGTTGACACTTTGCTCGTTAAGGTGACTTCTAAAGTACCGTTACAGCTAAGGAGTGAGTGTTTGAGGGTACTTTGTCGCCTCGTTTCTGTCTTTCATGTAGTGCCATTGCCTATGCTGTGTCATTTTAGTATGGATTTTACCCATGCGTCGGCAGTGAAGCAATTTGCTACCTATGACTTTTCGCCATGACGCTACCGTCGCACCACGCGCGGACTTGCAACGATGACTTGCTGTGGAAAACCACTCACAGTAGCGCTGCAGATTGTCTGCTGTTTATTTCGCCAGTAGCGGAGACTCAGATGTCGTCTGCTGCACAAACTGAGGGCTCTACTTGCTACCTCCAACGAGCTACGCCCGGCGGTGTCACGTCACCTATCAAACAAGTGCATGTCTACTCACGCCTGTCGTTTCTGAGCAGTGTGCAGTGACTTTCAGATTTCGTAGATGGCGATGCACGCGGTTCGGCGCGTCATTTGCGCTCTACCGAAGGACAGCAGCACCACAGATTAAAGGAAAAAAAAGTTCGCCATCGACCGTGAAAACTTCGGAAAGGTGAGGAAGCCCTGCTTGCGGAAGCTGAGACTTTCGTGTCGAACAGTGGCTGTAACACGAGAGCACCGCGTAATTAAATCCGCAGGAGGGCAGAGCGGGAGCCCGGGTTGCATAATAGCTGCGAGTGTGGGGGGGGGGTTGGAGAAGAGGGGGGGGGGAGTGTTAGAGGATCCAAAGGCCACGGCCGATAGCCGAGCTGTCAGGCCGTATGATCTACGGCGACCACGCGCTTATGAGACGGGGAATTCATTAGCGCGGTCGGCCGCCTCAGACGGTATCTGGGTCGCGATTACCGTAATTAAATTGCCGCACGGCCGACCTCGGCGGCAGCTGGCGCATGCAATTCCGCCACGGAGCCAGGCGTCAACTCCTCCGCCTCCTGCCACGTACATTTTCACGCCGACGGCGCAGGAGGCCGGAGATAAGCGGGCGGCGACGTGACTTTCTCAGGCGCGTCACGGAACTTTTTACTACGGAGACACTTGCCACAGTCTCACCTCTCAACTTCAAGTGAGCGAAAAAGGAAAGTTACTAAATTCTCTTTCTTAAGTGGGACCCTCTTGACTTCTTGATTTCGCCCTTTTGCGCTTGTCAGTTTCAGAGAGATGATTTCTCGGAAGTGAATTTCTTAAAGTCTTATTATAGGGTAACGAGCCCTCTCTACCTCTCTCTCTTTTATACAGGGTGGTTCATTGACAGTGAGCGGGCCAAATATCTCACGAACGAAAAAACTACAAAGAACGAAAGTCGTCTAGCACAATAGTGCATATTATGCCAGTTTACGTTACCACTGTTGGTGAATGACGCTTCGTCGCTAAATAGAACGCGTGCAAAAAATCTGTCATCGTCCCGTAATTTCTCTTGTGCCCAGTGGCAGAACTGTACACGACGCTCAAAGTCGTCACCATGCAATTCCTGGTGCATATAAATATGGTACGGGTGCAGTCGATGTTGATATATCATTCTCAACACCAACGTTTTTGAGATTCCCGATTCTCGCGCAATTTGTCTGCTACTGATGTGCGGATTAGCCGCGACAGCAGCTAAAACACCTGCTTGGGCATCATCATTTGTTGCAGGTCGTGGTTGACGTTTCACATGTATCACAGTAGCCATTCATTAACACGATATCGACCTTTTCCGCAATTGGTAAACGGTCCATTTTATCACGGGTAATGTATCACGAATCAAATACCGTCCGCACTGGCGGAATGTTACGTGATACCACGTACTTACACGTTTGTAACAATTACAGTGCCATCTATCACAAAGCGAAAAAAGTGGTCCAACTAAAACATTCGTATTTCTTTACGTACTAGACGAATATGTAATAAAAATGGGGGTTCCCAATTTAAAAAACGCAGTTGATATCTGTTTGACCTACGGCAGCGCCATCTAGCGGGCCAACCATAGCGCCGTCTGGTTTCCCCCTTCAAGCTAGACGAGTTTCGTTCTCTATAGTTTTTTCGTTTGTTGCTTATTTCGTGAGATATTTGGCCAGGTCACTATCAATGGACCACCCTGTATATACAGGGTGTTACAAAAAGGTACGGCCAAACTTTCAGGAAACATTCCTCACACACAAATAAAGAAAAGATGTTATGTGGACATGTGTCCGGAAACGCTTAATTTCCATGTTAGAGCTCATTTTAGTTTCATCAGTATGTACTGTACTTCCTCGATTCACCGCCATGATTTCATAAGGGATACTCTACCTGTGCTGCTAGAACATGTGCCTTTACAAGTACGACACAACATGTGGTTCATGCACGATGGAGCTCCTGCACATTTCATCGAAGTGTTCGTACGCTTCTCAACAACAGATTCGGTGACCGATGGATTGGTAGAGGCGGACCAATTCCATGGCCTCCACGCTCTCCTGACCTCAACCCTCTTGACTTTCATTTATGGGGGCATTTGAAAGCTCTTGTCTACGCAACCCCGGTACCAAATGTAGAGACTCTTCGTGCTCGTATTGTGGACGGCTGTGATACAATACGCCATTCTCCAGGGCTGCATCAGCGCATCAGGGATTCCATGCGAGGAAGGGTGGATGCATGTATCCTCGTTAACGGAGGACATTTTGAACATTTCCTGTAACAAAGTGTTTGAAGTCACGCGGGTACGTTCTGTTGCTGTGTGTTTCCATTCCATGACTAATGTGATTTTGAGAGAAGTAATAAAATGAACTCTAACATAGAAAGTAAGCGTTTCCGGACACATGTCCACATAACATATTTTCTTTCTTTGTGTGTGAGGAATGTTTCCTGAAAGTTTGGCCGTACCTTTTTGTAACACCCTGTATATAAACCTCTCGTCTTCAAGAAAGTTGGTTTGATAATGCTATGTTTTATTTGACACGATCAGGTTGAATCTGGTATTTCCTCCCTTCCTCCAGTGCTATTTTTACTTTTTTTATTTTTCCTCCAAGCAAAACAGGATACAAAGATGCACATGAGCTGCAGCCAACGGTGCAATGTGGACGTTTTTCAGATTAACATCATTGTGGTCTTGTGGTGGTCTTCAGTTTGAAGACTGGTTTCGTGCAGCTCTCCACACTATTACACGGTCCTGTCACACTATT
Source organism: Schistocerca cancellata (assembly GCF_023864275.1). Classification (NCBI taxonomy): domain Eukaryota; kingdom Metazoa; phylum Arthropoda; class Insecta; order Orthoptera; family Acrididae; genus Schistocerca; species Schistocerca cancellata. The sequence goes on from NC_064628.1 coordinate 340,946,843, forward strand.
CTGACCACCGCCTATGTTCGACGTCAACGCAACTCACAGACGGCAGGTGGCAGCACTAGCAGTGGAAGGTTTATAAAGCGTGTCGGGGGACGCGGAAAACAGCGCAGTCGTCGTAATGTGGAAACCGAATGATTTATCTGGCGTCCAAAAGAGAATCATTATTGACTTTCGGGCCAAGCGTGGAAGCATTTCCGAAACTGATCGCGTGAAGCCGTGGTTGAAGTATCCGTGCATGGCAAAATGGCGCTATACGAAACCAGCACCGAAGAACCCATGGTGCAGCATGGGCCAAAGGTGACAGGTGTGAATGACAGGTGTGAAGATACACTACGTGATCAAAAGTATCCGGACACCTGGCTGAATATGACTTACAAGTTCGTGGCGCCCTCCATCGGTAATGTTGTTGCCTTACCCTTAGCGTTGATGACAGCTATCAATCTCGCAGGCATTCGGTGAGTCAGGTGCTGGAAGGTTTCCTGAGGAATGGCAGCCCAATCTTCACCGAGGGCTACACTGAGGAGAGGTATCGATGTGGATCGGTGAGGCCTGGCATGAAGTCGGCATTCCAAAACATCCCAAAGGTGTTCTGTAGGATTCAGGTCAATACTCTCTGCACCCCAGTCCGTTACAGGGATGTTATTGTCGCGTAACCACTGCGCCACAGGCCGTACATAATGTACAGGTGCTCGATCGTGTTGAAAGATGCCATTGTCATCCCCGAATAGCTCTTCAACAGTGGGAAGCAAGAAAGTGCTTAAAACATTAATGTCGGCCTATGCTGGGATGGTGCCACGCAGAACAAGAGGTGCAAGCACCCTCGATGAGAAACACAACCACACCATAACACCACCGCCTCCGAATTTAACTGTTGGCACTACACACGCTGGCAGGTGACGTTAACCGGGCATTCGCCATACCCACACCATGCCATGGGATCGCCACATTGTGTACCGTGATTCGTCACTCCACACAATGTTTTTCCACTGCTCAATCGTCCAATGTTTATGCTCTTTATACCAAGCGAGGAGTCGTTTGGCATCTACCGGCGTGATGGGTGGCTTATGAGTAAACGCTCGACCATGAAATCCAAGTTTTTTCACCTCCCGCCTAACTGTCGTAGTACTTGAAGTAGATCCTGATGCAGTTTGGAATTCCTGTTGATGTTCTGGATAGATGCCTGCCTATTACACATTACGAGCCTCTTCAACTGTCGGCGGTCTCTGTCAGTCAACAGACGAGATCGGCCTGTACGGTTATGTGCCGTACGTGTCCCTTCACGTTTCCACTTCACTATCACATTAGAAACAGTGGACCTAGGTATGTTTAGGAGTGTGGAAATCTTACGTACAGACGTATGACACAAGTGACATCCAATCCCCTGACCACGTTCGAAGTCCGTGAGTTCCGCGGAGCGCCCGATTCTGCTCTCTCACGATGTCTAGTGACACCTGAGTTCGCTGATATGGAGTACCTGGCAGTAGGTTGCAGCACAATGCACATCATATGAAAAACGTATGTTTTTGAGGGTGTCCGGATGCTTTTGATTACATAGTGTATCTACGGGTGAAAAAACGTGCAACTGTTGAGCAATTGCCGGCCGCTGTGGCCGAGCGGTTCTAGGAACTTCAGTACGGAACCGCGCTGCTGCTACGGTCGCAGGTTCGAATCCTGCCTTGGGCATGGATGTGTGTGATGTCCTTAGATTAGTTAGGTTTAAGTAGTTCTAAGCCTACTCATGACCACAGATGTTAAGTCCAATAGTGCCCAGAGCCATTTGAACTTTTTTTTTTTTTTTTGTCGAGCAGTTGGCCGCCCGGATGAACCAAGGGGCTACCAACAGTGTCTCCTCAACGACTGTTCAGCGAACGTTGCTCCACATGGACCCCCACAGCAGGCGGCTCTTTCATGCACCCAGGCTGACTGCTGCTCATTGGTGACAAATGCTGAAATCAGAGCGCCAATACTGAAACTGGACGTCCACTGAGCAGCGATAGGTTGTCTTTCCAGACGAGTCACGTTCCGCGCTCACCGGTGCTGTTGGTGTTTACGGCATGAAACGTGTGAAAGGAAACAACGACGGAGTGTTATGGTCTGGCATTCCCTGGGTGATCTCGCCTTTCTGGAAGACACAATGGATCTATCCTCGGGGTCCATGTCCAAATCTACATCCAATTTGTTTTTCCTCGGCACGGTGGCGCTTACCAGCGGGAAAATGAAACGTGTCAGGCAGCTACGTGCGTGGTTCGAAGGGCCCAGGATGAACTTAACATGCTCTCCTGGCCATCAAATTCTCAGGATTTAAACCCAGCAACGGATCTATGGAACCACCTCGATCGGGCTGTTCGTGCCATGGATTCTCAATCGAGAAACCAAACCTAGATGGCCACGACACTGGAGTGGGCAACGCAAGTCTTTTAGTATCTCGCAATACCTCATTCACTCTCTTCCTCCACGTGACGCAGAGCTCCTCGCTACAAAAAGTAGCTTTTGACAAGTGGTCACATTAATGCGGCTGGTGAGTGTATGCTTCTCTATCCCTGCCTAACTACTGCAGCGACCATCCATTTGAAACTGTTTACCATTGACAAGTCTCAGTGCCCCCTTACAGTTATTACCCACCACATTTCCCTGTTTACAAAGTTGACGAATCCTTGATGCTGGGGGTGTGTTATCTCATCCCCCCCCCCCCCCCCCCAATCACCAACCGTCTGTTTGATTCAGCTCTTCACAGTTGTATTATCTACCAATCTGATCTTCAGCATTCTCCTGTAACACATTCTCCTGTAACACCTTTTTCCAAAAGGTTCTATTTCTGTCTGTAAAACATATGACTACAATAGGTGAAAGAAGTGACAAGTGTCATAATAAGCCCTTGGATCTCTTTAATATGTCTTCTGTCATTTTGAAGTGCAGTCTGGCATTTACCGACTTGCCTTCCTTGTTTTCAGTCTTTTACACAAAAATACACTACTGTCCATTAAAATTGCTACACCAGGAAGAAATGCAGATGATAAATGGGTATTCATTGGACAAATATATTATACTAGAACTGACATATGATTACATTTTCACGCAATTTGGGCGCATAGATCCTGAGAAATCAGTACCCAGAACAACCACCTCTAGCCGTAATTACGGCCTTGATACGCCTGGGCATTGAGTCAAACAAAGCTTGGATGGCGTGTACGGGTACAGCTGCCCATGCAGCCTCAACACGATACCACAGTTCATCAAGAGTAGTGACGGGCCTATTGTGACGAGCCAGTTGCTCGGCCACCATTGACAAGACGATTTCAATTGGTGACATATCTGGAGAATGTGCTGGCCAGGACAGCAGTCGAACGTTTTCTGTATCCAGAAAGGCCAGTACAGGACCTGCAACATGCGGTCGTGCATTATCCTGCTGAAATGTAGGTTTTCGCAGGGATCGAATGAAGGGTAGAGCCACGGGTCGTAACAGATCTGAAATGTAACGTCCACTGTTCAAAGTGCAGTCAATGCGAACAAGAGGTAACCGAGACGTGTAACCAATGGCACCCCATACCATCACGCCGGGTGATACGCCAGTATGGCGATGACGAATACACGCTTCCAACGTGCGTTCACCGCGATGTCGCCAAACACGGATGCGACCATCATGAAGCTGTAAACATAACCTGTATTCATCCGAAAAAATAACGTTTTGCCACTCGTGCACCCAGGTTCGTCGTTGAGTACACCATCGCAGGCGCTCCTGTCTGTGATGCAGCGTCAAGGGTAACCGCAGCCACGGTCTCCGAGCTGATTGTCCATGCTGCTGCAAACGTCGTCGAACTGTTCGTGCAGATGGTTGTTGTCTTGCAAACGTCCTCATCTGTTGACTGAGGGATCGAGACGTGGCTGCACGATCCGTTACAGCCATGTGGATAAGATGCCTGTCATCTCGAATGCTAGTGATACGAGGCTGTTGGGATGCAGCACGGCGTTCCGTATTACCCTCCTGAACCCACCGATTCCATATTCTGCTAACAGTCATTGGAGCTCGACCAACGCGAGCAGCAGTGTCGCGATACGATAAACCGCAATCGCGATAGGGTACAATTCGACCTTTATCAAAGTCGGAAACGTGATGGTACGCATTTCTCCTCTTTACACGAGGCATCAAAACAACGTTTCACCAGGCAACGCCGGTCAACTACTGTTTGTGTATGAGAAATCGGTTGGAAACTTTCCTCATGTCAGCACGTTGTAGGTGTCGTCACCGGTGCCAACCTTGTGTGAAAAGCTAATCATTTGCATATCACAGCATCTTCTGCCTGTCGGATAAATTTTGCGTCTGTAGCACGTCATCTTCTTGGTGTAGCAATTTTATTGGCCAGTAGTGTAATCTTAAAAATACTGCGCTAAATTGTTTCAAAAACAGAGATATCTACAGATTGCTTGTGCTCTTCAGAATTCCGTATCTCTTCCAAAAGGAGACCCATACAAAATACCTCATCGTCGATAAAACTCATGTTTTGTAACTTATTAATATGAGTTTGCATGCACCCCACTCATTGCAATACTTCTAACTTAGTTCACCATTTCTATCGTGTCATTTTCATGATCTCATGATTTCAAAGCAGAGTACCGGAGTTCGCAATATCTGTAGTGTACCCGGTTTTCTTTTCATTCTAACTCTGCAGCCTTTGGTCCTAAATTTTTCCTGCCTCACAGTATTCATCATCCGAGAAGAATACACTCACTGTAACGTCGTCACCTTTCTTGCTTCCTAATAAATCTGTGATGTATCTGACTCTAGTATCCCGCCACTCCAACGATACGGAGGCCTTCTCGGAGAGTGGCTTCGATGTAATACGAGCAGTGCGGATTAACTGAAGGCTTTGAAACAGTGTCGCCAACTCAGAAACAGCTACTTTCAGCCTAACCTATACCATGGGGTACGCTACAGATCGGGCAGTCACCACACCCTACATTCAAAATTAAAAAAGACGCTTATTAATATACTGTCAGTGTTCTGCTGTCTCCCTGTTTGCACATGTATGACGTCACACGCGGTATCATCACTACGTCACGAGACATAGCTGACATCGGGTACGGTAGATTCAGTTAACATTTCCGCCTTCAGTAGCCGCAAAATCTAGGTCTCTCTATAAAAAATAACTACGTGGTGCAGAGGGCGGATAGGAAGTTCGGCAGTGGAAACTCATTGAGTCAGTTTTCAAATAAAACTGTTACCATGCCTCTCAGGAAATTTACCGATTTAGGTCTCTGTTTGATTGTGAGATGCTCTGTAGGACGATTTTGTCTTGTACCCACTTCACTTCAAGTGATAACATTTGCTCTCTGCGGTATTTCCGGCACTGGAATTTTCGTCGATTTCGATTTCCTCTCGCTGCATGGTTCGTCTATTTAGTGTCAGGTTACGACACAAAAGCTACAGTTGCAGTAAATGCTGGAGCGACGTCTCTCCCGTGTAAACCTCGCCTTTCAGTATTTCTTTCTCAATGACAGACATGTCCCAGTATAGATAGTGAAGGGTAACGGCTAATGTAGTGTTACGTTGGCGGCGGAATGTAATTGAAGTGATATTTTGTCCGCAGGTAACACACAGACATACTAACTGTGGGTATTTCTGTGACGATAAACTGGTTGTTTTGAGGTATCTAGTTGAATAATTTTTGAACGCATAATTTGAATGTCAGCGATCTTGTATCGCACGTAGTGCAACAAGAAAAATTCAATCCAGATCGCGAATGCTGCTTATTTTTATGGTACGGTAACCGGTTCTAGTCGTCCATGGACCTTATTCAGACCAGTAATATCTTACATTAAATAGCATTAGATAAGCAACAACGCAACAAAATAAGAATACGTCCCGTATACACCCATTCGTGTTGCGTGAAGTCAATGCTCGGAGTCGTTGAAAGTGCAAGAAGCATCTGTTGTGAACTGTCGTTTAGCATCGGGTGCTAATAGGTTATAAAGAGAGAGATTCGCCCATCGAACAGCGCATGGTATATGATGAATGACTGAAAGCGGTTACCATTACATAATAGCAGACAGCATTTGTGATCTGCACTAAGTGTTTTTTGTTACGCGTTGGTTGTACTTTGTGTGGTAGCTCAGACCATGAACAGTTAAATTTTCTATTACAAGGGAAGTCTCCACATATAAACGCCAAATCCGAATAAAAATGTTTCTACCACCCATCAAGGCCACTTATCTGCGAAATTCTAAATTTGTGTACAGTAGATGTTCGACATGTGCTGGACAGACAAAGATAGATACAAGGAAGACAAATGCGAAGAAATCTTGTGTAACAGAAAAAAATACTTCAATTCATCGATGAAAGGATGAAGTACTAAAGTTCTAAGGGAATTAAATCACTTAGGAATGAAACAACTATGAAGTGCAGAGAAGCTAAGGCGAAATGGCTGCAGGAGAATTGTGAGGACGTAAAAAAAGAAATCATCTTCGGGGAGACAGACTCAGCATATAGAAAAGTCAAAACAATCTTCGGTGAAATTAAAAGCAACCATAGTCCACTGTTAAATGCAGAGGAGACAGCGGATGGGTGGGAAGAGTATACTGAAGGCCTCTATGATGGGGTGGACTAGTATGACGACGTGATAGAAGAAGAAACTGGAGTCGACAAGGAAGAGTTAGGGGATACAGTATTAGAGTCGGAATTTAAAACAGTCTTGGACGCCTTAAGACCAAATAAGGCAGATAGGATAGATAACGTTCCACAGGAATTTCTAAAACAATTGAGGGAAGTGGCAATAAAACGTCTACTCACGCTCGTGCGTAGAATGTGTGAGACTGGCAATATACTACAAAACTTCCGGAAAAACATTATCCACACAATTTTGAAGATAGCAAGAGCCGACAAGTGCGAGAAATATATCACGATCAACTCAACAGCTTAAGCGTCCAAGTTGCTGACAAGAGTAATAAATAGAAAAACTGAAAAAAATTGAGGGAGTGTTAGATGACGATCAGTTTGGAATTACAAAAGGCAGAGGCTCCAGAGACACGCTTCTGACGCTGCGGTTGATAAAGAAAGCAAGAACGAAGAAAAATCAAGGCACGTTCATAGACTTTGTCGACCTGGAAAAGGCGTTCGACAATGGCAAATGGTGCAAGATATTCGAAATTCTGAGATAAACAGGGCTAAGCTGTAGGGAGAGACGGCTAATATAAAATATCTACAAGAACCTAGAGGTGACAATAAGACTGAAAGATAAAGAACGAAGTGCTCAGGTTAAAAAGGGTATAAGACAGGGTGGCAACTTTTTGCCCCTACTTTTGGATCTATATAGCGAAGAAGCAATGACGGAAATCAAAGTAGTCTTCAAGAGTGGGATTAAAATACAAGGTGAAAGGATTTCATTGATAATATTTACAGATGATATTGTTGTCCTCAGTGAAAATGAAGAAGAATTACAGGTCCTGTGGAATGGAATGAACAGTCTGGTAAATAAAGATTATGGCTTGAGAGTGTATAGAAGGAAGGCCAAAGTAATGGGAAGTAGCAGAGATGAGAAGAACGAGTAACTTAATATCAGAGTTATTGGTCACGAAGTAATTGAAGTTAAGGAATCCTGCTACCTAGGTAGCAAAAAACCCATGACCGAAAGTGCAAGGAGGACATAAAAAGATAAGCACTCTCAAAAACGGATTTACTGACCAAGTGTACTAATATCAAACAGAAGCCTTATAATTTGAGGAAGAAATTTCTGAGAATGTAATTTTGGAACACAAACTGTATGGTAGTGAAATATGGACTGTGGGAAAACCGGAAGACAAAGAACAGAAATTCATCAAGGTTTTCGAGGCTTAGTGTTAAGAACATTAACCTACCACTGAACGACAGATAACTGACATTAAAACCAACTACGTGTGCGTGTTAGACAACACCTCAAAGGAGGACTTTTCTGACAGTTCACATAGTGTACGAAAGTTCTGTGCGTTTTACTGAAGTGGAGGTAGATTAAGTACACACATGAAAAAAAGTTTTGCAGCATCTCGGTTCCGAGAGTTCCGAAAACTGTACAAAAAGTTGGAATAGAGATCAACATAAACATCATTTACACCATTTTTATTGCTCATGAAAACCACACATTTCATGTTGTACCACCACGCAGCGAGACCTTCAGACGTGTTGGTCCAGATAGCTGTACACACCGGTACCTCTAATACCCAGGAGCACGTCCTCTTGCATTGATTCGTATTCGTCGTGACCATCCACAATTTCGTCAAAGCATTGTTGGTCCAGATTGTCCCACTCCTCAACGGCGATTCGGCGTAGATCTCTCAGAGTGGTTGGTGAGTCGTCCATAAACAGTCCTTTTCGGTCTGTCCCAGACATGTTCGATAGGGTTCATGTCTGGATAACATGCTGGCCACTCTAGTCGGATGATGTTGTTATCGTGAAGGAAGTCATTCACAAGATGGGCACGATGGGGCCGCCAAATGTCGTCCATGAAGACGAATGCCTCACCAATTTGCTGCCGATATGTTTGCACTTTCGGTCGGAGGATAGAATTCACGTATCGTACAGCCGTTACGGCGCCTTCCATGACCACCAGCAGCGTACGTTGGCTCCACATAATGCCAACCCAAAACAGCAAGGAACCTCCACCCTGCTGCACTCGCTGGACAGTGTGTCTAAGGAGTTCAGCCTGAACGGCTTGCCTCCAAACACGTCTCCGACGATTGTCTGGTTGAAGGCATATGCGACACTCCTCGGTGAAGAGAACGTGATGCCAATCTTGAGCGGTCGATTCGGCATGTTGTTCGGCCCATCTGTACCGCGCTGCATGGTGTCGTGGTTGCAAAGATGAACCTCGCCATGGACGTCGGGTGGAGAAGCTGCGCATCATGCAGCCTACTGCGCACAGTTTTAGTCGTAAAACGACGTCCTGTGGCTGCACGAAAAGCATTATTTAACATGGTTGCGTTTCTGTTAGCTTTCCTCCGAGCCATAATCCGTAGACAGGGGTGATCCACTGTAGCAGTAGCCCTCGGGTGGCCTAAGCGAGGCATATCATCGGTTCGTGGCTCTCTGTATCTCCTCCATGTCCGAACAACATCGCTTTGGTTCACTCCGAGACGCCTTGACACTTTCCTTTTGGAGAGTCGTTCCTGACACAAAGTAACAATGCGGACGCGATCGAACCGCAGTATTGACGTCTAGGCATCGTTGAACTACAGACAACACGACCCATGTACCTCCTTAATGGTGAAATGACTGATCGGCTGTCGGATACCCTCCGTCTCATAGGCGCGGCTCTTGCATGGTTGTCTACATCTTTGGGAGGGTTTAGTGACATCTCTGAACAGTCAAAGGGGCTGTGTCTGTGATACAATATCCACAGTCAACGTCTGTCTTCAGGAGTTCTGGGAACCGGGGTGTTGCAAAACGTTTTTGATAGTTGTAGAACGCCTGAAGCATTGAAAGTATTGTCTTAACTTTTATCTACCTTTTATTAATCTAGTCTCGAAACTTTCAGAACTGACACCATAAAATATTTAAATACTATGATGAGAGGACAGTCCGCTCGCCGGCCGGAGTGGCTGTGCGGTTCTAGGCGCTACAGTTTGGAACCGCGAGACCGCTACGGTCGCAGGTTCGAATCCTGCCTCGGTCATGGATGTGTGTGATGTCCTTAGGTTAGTTAGGTTTAAGTAGTTCTAAGTTCTAGGGGACTGATGACCTCAGAAGTTATGTCCCATAGTGCTCAGAGCCTTTTGAACCAAAGGACAGTCCGCTCACAAACGTAAACCAAAGGATAAGAATTTCTTGATGCAATAATTTACCAACAGCCGTATGACTTGTAGAAGTTTATTTTATTTTATGAACGTCTATGTGCTGCTACCAGTTAAGGCATTACGTTGATGCCATCTTCAGGCCCCACTCGTCATAGTCTGTGTCGCCTGGCCACCCAGAGCTGCTGCAGGACGATTGATTCACGGATCCAGTTATATGGCTCCTTCCGTGTATAGCAATTTTACGACTATGACGAGTGGGGCCTGAGGATGGCATCAGTGTAATGCCGAAACTGGTAGCAGCACTTAGAAGTTCGTAAAATAAAATAAACTTCTACAAATCATACGGCTGTTGGTAAATTATTGCATCAAGAAATTCATGCCAGCCGTCGTCCACGATCCATAATGGATCAACGAAGAAAAGGATAAGAAGTCGCTCTCATTTGGCATGTCGGTGGTTCAGATCCTCATCCGGCCATCAAGATTGAGGTCCTACCGTGTCGCCCTAGACGGCAGGCACCGATAGCACCACACACAACTTATTCATCATTGAGGCTGCAGTGATCGCCCCTACAGTACAGACTCATGGAACTTCGCAACCTCGGAACTCAGTGATCAGATTCGCATAAGACGTCAACAGCACTCTGTCCAAGTTACTAGCCACCGCGCTCGACGACGGTAGAGATCGCTGGCAAACCACAGCTCTCCATGCATGTGCCATGTCACTTGCCAAAAATAGGCCCACTTGTATCCGTCCTCGAGGCAACTATTTAGGCCAGCGCAGGAGTTTCGGACACTAGTTCCTTTGCAGTCAGCAACCTGGAGATCTCTACTACGCTGCACCAAAGACTTGGGCATCTGTATCTGGGCAGCACATTGCCTTCTCTAAGTGATCACCAATATGCTCGTGGAGACCTGGTTAAGTATGTCTTTCTTCTAGCCTACAAGAGAGTACCAGACCACAAGTTTCTATCCTTTCGGACTTCGATATTTCATTATTGTTGTCTCTCTATACTTCTTCAGTGAAGTACGCCACAAGAGCTGTTAAGTGCTTATTCTTCTTTACTGTCAGCCTACTTAGCTGCGTGGTTATGTCCTATCCTCCCATGTAGCGGGCTGAACTGGGTGTGGTGTTATACTCATCACTGGCACGCGAGTCGCCCAATCTGGTGCCTACTGAAATAAGACTCGCACTAGACGGCCGAATTTCCCCGGGTGGGGCCTCACGGCCAGCATTTCCATACGCTCATTTCATTTCTTCTTCACTGAAGCCTGGAATTTGGACTGTGGTTTTAAATCTGAAGTGATAAACTTATTTTTCCGTTTTAAACTGAACTTGTTAGGACTTAAATACTCTGCCCATTAAAGAGGGTGTTACTAGAGAAACTTAATTCATTGTTTTTAGCATAAAGCTCTTAAGAGTTTATGATTGCGTTCACTGATGCGCGTGTAGCTCTTTCAAGTATTACAGAACTTATTCATTTACTTCGTGATTCTAAGTGTAAGTGGCTTCGTTGCTCGCGAACTATCATTTATTTTGTTTCACTTACTGGAGGACTAGCATCCATATTGTTTCTCTTATTGAAGAACAATCCTTTCTTTTCTTTCATTGTGGAGAATATTTTTGTGAAAATTATGTTCAATAAACTTTTGTTCGTTCCCTATGCCCGGGCTGCAGCGGACGTATCACCGTTCATTTCAGGTAAATGTTAGATTGCATCCTTTGAAAAATTCACTACCAGTTTTCTTCGAAATACTTCCCAAAGGCCAGCATCTGCTCTGTTCCTAAGGACCAAATAGTCGACAGGACATTCAACACAAATGTTCCATCCTTCCATACGTAAATACGAATTAATTACACGTAGATTAGTCTTAGCCAGAGGATTCCATACCCTGGCTACTAACTAGTAGATCTGCACGGGGTTCCATCAGCTGGCTAAGCACGGAATGCCTGACCTTTATTAAGTCGCAGCTGCAGCTTACGCAGCCTGGGCCACGGTCTGGTAGAGAGGAGACGCTTCCATTGCAATTTGCGGCCTGTACAGCGTCAGCAAGCCACTGTGGACAAGCGCTAATGGGTGCCAAGCTAATGGCCGCCTGTGGTTGTGCGTGGCACGACTTCCTGCCACTGACCCACCGCGACGAAATCATCCAGCCTCTGGCTCCATATGTAGATCTCCACACCCTGCTCTCAACCTAGTTCTCTTCTGTTGTGTGGTAAGACACAGCACATATCGCTTGTTACCCAAACAAGCTAGACAGTTTGGTTTCGACTTCTTACATTAAAACTTCAGTTGTGTTTTACCATAAATATAACAGCTTCAGAATCTTCAGAAAGTAATCAGCGACAGACATGATTGTTCCCCAGAAATCAAACCACCAACATTCTCAAAAGCTTGCAGACATCAGACATGTGGTTACATACTATGTAGAATACCCCTAAGTAAACAGGACTATCAAGAAGAACTAATCGTGGTCATTAATGTGGCACAAAGCGAAGGATGCAGCAGCTACACAGTATGCAAATTACATGACGCCATTAGAAAGAAAATACAGGCAGAAGACAGAAGAATTAAAAAGATTTCAAATATACCATTAAAGAACAATAACATACAACACACGTTCACACCCTAAAACACAGCCCTCAACAAAAAATGGCACACCGTGACATGCCACAACCAGCTCACACACAAAATTATTAATTTCTTAAAAAAAATTGATACATCCTTCAAGATAAATACCGCAATACAAAACAAACTCAAGTTTTTGAAAGAAGGGAAAGATAAATACAACATCTCAGGGATATATGAATTAACATCTAATAGCTACAACTCTAAATGTACTGGGATGACTGCTAGAAATTGTAACATCGGGTACAAAGAACGTACAATGGCATTGGAGTTTGTATGTATCCATTCCACATATGCAGAACATCTAATAAAAGAAAATAACCATCACACTGGGATAAAAACAGACATGACAAACTTACTCCACAACAATAAATGGGAATGTTCACCCTACAGGAAGAATATTTCATACAGAATGTCTTAAATAAAAATGAAAGAGCGCTCAATGACCAAAAGAGCAACATCAGAAGTCCAATATTCTGATTAATTAATTACACACACACACACACACACACACACATACACACAAGCAGTACCCCACCACACTCCCTTCCCCTTCTTCCATTCCCACCCTAGAATCCACTCCACTCTTCCAGGATCCTTCAATAAGTTCCCACGATCTCTCAGTCATCTCTAAAGCATGCGACCAAGAACAGTGCAGTCATGTGCAGTTTTCTACAGTATACGTTATGTACAAAGAACTATTTACTGGATAAAACTAAACCACGTGCTTTTAGCTCTTACAGTACAGAAGATGGCTGCATGAATAGGACACAAAAATGAATATGAGTATACAATATAAAAATAAATTGCTAGATCCAAACAAGCTGCAAAAGAATCACTACAAATCTCACAACAAAATGAGTATAATAAAATAATTTTAATTGTATTATACACCACCGAAGATGCCTAACATGACTGCGCGAAACGTGTTTAGTAGTCAAGAATAAATTTCAGTTGCAAAAGACGGAAGTTTCCTTACCTTTATGATGATGTGACACACAGAAATGTGCTGTCGAAAGGTCTATTGGCTCAAATTTGGAGATCAAAGATGAAAACTCTACTGGATACAGACACTCGAGGGCGGCTTATGATAGTGAATGCTTTAGTACAAATATTTCTGGACCTACGGAAATTAAATTATATACCGAAATTTAATGAAATGACTGGAGAAAGCGAGAAATAGAAGCACTGATACTCTGTGTGTGACAAATGGAATTCTGCACATAGCAGCTGTACGAGATAATAGGTAGTCTTTAATATGATTTTCGAGCGCTGTTATGTACAAAATATTTCTAGCCATTAAAATAGTTGATGGTGTATGAACAACTGTAAAAGTAAGGAACTGCGTGGAAATAAAAGTACTCACTAAACATTAATCTGGTATAAAAATGCGAAACAGAACATACAATGTAAGGCGTCTCTTTGTTTTTAGTGCTTCAACAGCATTACTGATGCGTGTATTTTTCTCCCATTTAACAATAAGAGATTTCGAATGGCTGTATCAAACTGTAATTTACTTTCACGCAACCAGTAATTCAAAATAAAAATATGTTGTTTTCATTAAACATTATGATTTAGTATTTATTAATTACAGTTTCCATTTGATAATGAACGTAGAATTTAAATAAAATTAAAGAAAAATGTTAGTACAAATGAGAATAGAGTCAGGACGCTTCCCTGGCGATTATGTTAATGAGCTAGAAAAGTATTTTACTTAAGTTCACTCCGAGGTCTTCTAATTTTGTAAGACGGCTGTTGTAGGCGTTTTGAGAATTGAACCGTACTGCTTTGATGTCAGGTTATTGAGGTGTAAATTCTGTAAGTGTGATGGTAATCAAGAGGACCAATTCATAAGGCCGTCTTGTAAGTCCTTGCAATCGTTGAAGTTTACTTCCTGCAGAGGCAAGCACTGCAACAGCACGATCAACACGAAAGGGGTTTAGATAAATTTCCTTAAGAAACAGTCAATACTCTGACAGGTTTTCAGTATTAAGAATCTGAAAGTGTCTTGCAAATCTGCTGACAATAATTTGGTGATATGGACCTTCTTCATTTGACTCCTCTTTGAAATCTAAATTCCTAGCTTCTCGCTTTTTTGATGAGGCTGGGTCTGAAGCCGCTTTAAAAAAAAAAAAAAAAAAAAAAAAAAGAGAGAGAGAGAGAAAAGAAAAAGAAAAAGAAAAAGCCATGGTAACAAATGGCTCTGAGCACTATGGGACTTCACTTCTAAGGTCATCAATCCCCTAGATCTTAGAACTACTTAAACCTAACTAACCTAAGGACATCACACACATCCATGCCCGAGGCAGGATTCTAACCTGCGACCGTAGCGGTCGCGCGGTTCCAGACTGTGGCGCCTAGAACCGCTCGGCCACCGCGGCCGGCGAAGACGCTACACCATGCATATACAATTTGCCTAGCCATTCCTATTAGAGGCTTCTAGAGGTTGCAGAAGCTATATAGGAGATAAAGTTCTGATAAGGAACCCATGTTCAGAAATGTACCGTTTGGACGTAAAATAAGTCTGGAGGTCGGATCACTTTCAAACCTCCAGCTTCACGGTAAGCACACAGCGAAGACAATGAGCTCTGACACCTGCGTGTTCTGCAGCGTTATGGTTCAAATGGCTCTAAGCACTATGGGACTTAACATCTGAGGTCATCAGTCCCCTTAGACTTAGAACTACTTAAACCTAACTAACCTAAGGACATCACATACATCCATGCCCAAGGCAGGATTCGAACCTGCGACCGTAGCAGCAGCGTGGGTCCAGACTGTAGCACCTAGAACCGCTCGGCCACAGCGGCCGGCTGCAGCGTTATGTTTGGAGTACTCGCCGTCTGGTTCTCTTCTACGAGGCCATGGACAACCTCTCCAAAGTAGAGAGTGCGGCGAGTCCGCGGAACATCTCAGTCAACCCGCCTAACTGTGAACGTACCAGTTTCTCGCAGCCGTTGTTGTAGTCGGACAAGAATGGTATTTTACGTCGTAGTTGCAATAGGGACTGATGACGGCACCCTCTTCTCAGTTTGTGTGCGTACCGTGCAGCGGGAGATTTGAAAGTTACCCGATCTCCAAACTTAATTTATGCGCAAAGGGTACTTTTCTGGGCATGAGTTCATTGTCAAAGCCTTCACTACTAAAAAAAAAACAAAATGAACCATCGCAGGCGTATCATTAAAGAAATTTATTTCAATCGACTAGTTTCGGCGCAACACTCACGCCATGCTCAGGACAATTATAAATCAAAAGAGTACTTTCATTCCTTGGCCCATGCATCGTAAAACCCATACAATAATACAGTATTCGGACAACATATTACTTCCCCCACATACATCTCGCGTATTGACCACGAGGAGAACCTTCGAGAAATTAGAGCCAATACAGAGGCTTACCCACAATCATTCTCCCCACGCACTGTTCACGAGTGGTACAGTGTTGGAGGGATCAGATAGTGGCACTGAAAGTACCCTCCACCACACACCATTAGGTTTATTTTATTTAATCGTATGGCTAGGGACCCCCGTCGGGCAGGCCGTTCTCCGGGTGCCGGTCTTTCAATTTGACGCCACTTCGGCGACCTGCAGTCGATGAGGATGATAGGATGATGATGAGGGCAGCAAAACACCCAGTCACTGGGCGGAGATAATTCCCCGACCCAGCCGGGAATCGAACCCGGTCCCAGAGGATTGACAATCCATCACGCTGACCATTCAGCTACCAGGGGCGGACGTCACCATTAGGTGGCTTGCGGAGTATGGTGAACATGTAGATGTAGTTGTCGTGGATTGTATACTCAGGAGTGTATACTCTACAACGTGTGAGTGGTGACAGCACGCTGCAAAGTTACACTCCTGATGTACGCAATTCGCAACAACTAACATTATGCGGGTTCTACGATACATGGACCAAGGGAAGGAAGTACTCTTTTGATCTATAGAGGACAAATTGGCGTAAGTCTTGCACCGAAACTTGTCAACTGAAATAAATTTCTTAGATGATACGGCTGTGGCGGTTAGTTTTCTTTGTTTATCATCAGCGGCTACCCATGTCCACAAGAACGATGGATTTCCACAAGTCCACTAAGTCCCCTCTACAATCCCCAGAAATCTGTAATAGAATTGTGACATACCTTGTATTCCATAGTTTACTGTCAGTGCCTTGCTTCTGAAGGGCAATTAGTACAGATGTACTGAATCTATTAATCCCGGGCTGATAGGATGGCAGTAATTACAAAGATCGCGTAGAATGAGCGTTTTCAATCTGTATGTGAAGTACTAGGATGCCAATTTTCTCGTAATACGCCATGCTACCTTTGCCAGCTCTTAAGAAAATGAAGGTTCTTACACGAAACGACACAGCTCGCAAAATGAGAATAGGCTGCGTGGAGAGGGTCGGGACGTTGCTACACTGAACCCATCTGCAATCTGCGCATATATCTCCAAGTGCGTTACGTGGCGAAAGGGACAGGGAAAATAGCGAGGGTATGACGACAGGAGGGCCCTACGGAGACGGCGCTGCCGTGTGGGTTGTTTCATTAGACCTCGCTAGGGGAGGGGAACCGGACGGAGTTAATAACGGGCAGGGAGGCCTGTTCCCAAGCTAATGGCGGCCACAGGCGCGGGGGCGGCTCCGTAGCTCCTTGTTAACAGCGCCGCGTTGCCCTGCAAAGAAAGGGCTGAGGGCGTTACGTGGAGACGGGCACGTGTGTGCCGTGCGGTGCGGTGTGCTGCGCCCGCTCTCAGCCGGGTGGAACGGGCGGGTGTCGTGCTGCAGTCAAGGCGAACGTAACCCTTACTCTGGCGTCACCACCTTCATAATCACTTTCACCATCTGAGGAACGATTTTACAAGTTAATCAGTCATTTATCTGTATTAATAAACGGCTAAAACGGTCAGTCTATGTCACAGTCCCTGTTCCAGAACGCCTATTCAACAGCTTCCAGGGAAACAAAAATTGGTTTTGGGAAACCACACATACACTGCCGGAAAAAAATAGTATACTTATTTAGAGGTTTGCAATTCAGTCAAGATTTTTGTTGCAACAGTGCATTTGTTGTTGTTGTGCTCTTCAGTCCTGAGACTGGTTTGATGCAGCTCTCCGTGCTACTCTAACCTTGCAAGCTTCTTCATCTCCCAGTACCTACTGCAACCTACATCCTTCTGAATCTGCTTAGTGTAATCATCTCTTGGTCTCCCTCTACGATTTTTACCCTCCATTCTGCCCTCCAATACTAAATTGGTGATCCCTCGATGTCTCAGAACATGTCCTACCAACCGATCCCTTCTTCTAGTCAAGTTGTGCCACAAACGTCTCCCCAATCCTGTTCAATACCTCCTCATTAGTTATATGATCTATCCATCTGATCTTCAGTATTCTTCTGTAGCACCACATTTCGAAAGCTTCTATTCTCTTCTTGTTCAAACTAGTTATCGTCCATGTTTCACTTCCATACATGGCTACACTTCATACAAATACTTTCAGAAACGACTTCCTGACACTTAAATCTATGCTCGATGTTAACAAATATCTCTTCTTCAGAAACGCTTTCCCTGCCATTGCCAGTCTACATTTTATATCCTCTCTACTTTGACCATCATCAGTTATTTTGTTCCCCAAATAGCAAAACTCCGTTACTACTTTAGGTGTCTCATTTTCTAATCTGATTCCCTCAGCATCACCCGACTTAATTCGACTACATTCCATTATTCTCGTTTTGCTTTTGTTGATGTTCATCTTATATCCTCCTTTCAAGACACTGTCCGTTCCGTTCAACTGCTCTTCCAAGTCCTTTGCTGTCTCTGACAGAATTACAATGTCATCGGCGAACCTCAATGTTTTTATTTCTTCTCCATGGATTTTAATACCTACTCCGAATTTTTCTTTTGTTTCCTTCACTGCTTGCTCAATATACAGATCGAATAACATCGGGGAGAGGCTACAACCCTGTCTCACTCCCTTCCCAACCACTGCTTCCCTTTCATGCCCCTCGACTCTTATAACTGCCGTCTGGTTTCTGTACCAATTGTAAATAGCTTTTCGCTCCCTGTATTTTACCCTTGCCACCTTCAGATATTGAAAGAGAGTATTCCAGTCAACATTGTCAAAAGCTTTATCTAAGTCTATAAATGCCAGAAACGTAGGTTTGCCTTTCCTTAATCTAGCTTCTAAGATAAGTCGTAGGGTCAGTATTGCCTCATGTGTTCCTACACTCCTGGAAATTGAAATAAGAACACCGTGAATTCATTGTCCCAGGAAGGGGAAACTTTATTGACACATTCCTGGGGTCAGATACATCACATGATCACACTGACAGAACCACAGGCACATAGACACAGGCAACAGAGCATGCACAATGTCGGCACTAGTACAGTGTATATCCACCTTTCGCAGCAATGCAGGCTGCTATTCTCCCATGGAGACGATCGTAGAGATGCTGGATGTAGTCCTGTGGAACGGCTTGCCATGCCATTTCCACCTGGCGCCTCAGTTGGACCAGCGTTCGTGCTGGACGTGCAGACCGCGTGAGACGACGCTTCATCCAGTCCCAAACATGCTCAATGGCGGACTGATCCGGAGATCTTGCTGGCCAGGGTAGTTGACTTACACCTTCTAGAGCACGTTGGGTGGCACGGGATACATGCGGACGTGCATTGTCCTGTTGGAACAGCAAGTTCCCTTGCCGGTCTAGGAATGGTAGAACGATGGGTTCGATGATGGTTTGGATGTACCGTGCACTATTCAGTGTCCCCTCGACGATCACCAGTGGTGTACGGCCAGTGTAGGAGATCGCTCCCCACACCATGATGCCGGGTGTTGGCCCTGTGTGCCTCGGTCGTATGCAGTCCTGATTGTGGCGCTCACCTGCACGGCGCCAAACACGCATACGACCATCATTGGCACCAAGGCAGAAGCGACTCTCATCGCTGAAGACGACACGTCTCCATTCGTCCCTCCATTCACGTCTGTCGCGACACCACTGGAGGCGGGCTGCACGATGTTGGGGCGTGAGCGGAAGACGGCCTAACGGTGTGCGGGACCGTAGCCCAGCTTCATGGAGACGGTTGCGAATGGTCCTCGCCGATACCCCAGGAGCAACAGTGTCCCTAATTTGCTGGGAAGTGGCAGTGCGGTCCCCTACTCTGCGTAGGATCCTACGGTCTTGGCGTGCATCCGTGCGTCGCTGCGGTCCGGTCCCAGGTCGACGGGCACGTGCACCTTCCGCCGACCACTGGCGACAACATCGATGTACTGTGGAGACCTCACGCCCCACGTGTTGAGCAATTCGGCGGTACGTCCACCCGGCCTCCCGCATGCCCACTATACGCCCTCGCTCAAAGTCCGTCAACTGCACATACGGTTCACGTCCACGCTGTCGCGGCATGCTACCAGTGTTAAAGACTGCGATGGAGCTCCGTATGCCACGGCAAACTGGCTGACACTGACGGCGGCGGTGCACAAATGCTGCGCAGCTAGCGCCATTCGACGGCCAACACCGCGGTTCCTTATGTGTCCGCTGTGCCGTGCGTGTGATCATTGCTTGTACAGCCCTCTCGCAGTGTCCGGAGCAAGTATGGTGGGTCTGACACACCGGTGTCAATGTGTTCTTTTTTCCATTTCCAGGAGTGTATATTTCTACGGAATCCAAACTGATCTTCTCCGAGGTCGGCTTCTACCAGCAACAGTGCATATGCAGTGCAATAAATGGTTACATCTACAGATCCGTAGCACAGGCGGTTCTGAAGTACCAGCTATCAACCCATACTGAAACATCCATATTAGCAAATGGTGTAGCCTCCACGAGCGGCAGTGCAGTCGCTGACTCTGGCTTCCAGTCCATCGTACAGTTACCGAATACTGTCCTGGGATACGATATACCTCCCCTTCCAGAATGAGATTTTCACTCTGCAGCGGAGTGTGCGCTGATATGACACTTCCTGGCAAATTAAAAATGTGTGCCGGACCGAGACTCGAACTCGGGACCTTTGCCTTTCGCGGGCAAGTACTCTACCAACTTTCAGGAGTTCTAGTTCTGCAAGGTTCGCAAGAGAGCTTCTGAAAAGTTTGGAAGGTATGAGACGAGATGCTGGCAGAAGTAAAGCTGTGAGAACGGGGTGTGAGTCGTGCTTGGGTAGCTCAGTTGGTAGAGCACTTCCCCGTGAAAGGCAAAGATCCCGAGTTCGAGTCTCGGTCCGGCACACAGTTTTAATTTGCCTGGAAGTTTTATACCGCCCCTTGCTCGACCTGTTGACGTAGTTCTGGAAGAGGTGTTGGTTGACGAGTCGCACGAGTCACTTCTCGTCCCGTCATATCCCACACGCGCTCGTCTGCATGTAAGTCCGGAGATTGTGCTGGTCAGGGAAGTTGTTGCATGTCTCGCAGAGCACGTTGAGTATCACGAGCAGTGGTGGGTGAGCATTATCCTATTGAAACATCACATCACGTTCCACTTGCAAGAAAGGCAAAAGAATGAGTCTAAAACCATTATGTACGTAACAAGCCCTGGTTAGCGTTCCCTCCAAAAACACCAAAGGAGGACGAAAGTTGTACCTTATTGGACCGGAGACATAAGGCTGTGGTGGGGCCAGTGTGTCTTCGAAGGACATACTCTACGAGGCAGCGCTCTCCATATCTACGACGTAAGCGCAAACGGCCATTACTTATGGACAGGCAGATTTTGATTTCATCGCTGAAGACCACGGCCCTTCATTCCATCTTCCAAGTGATTCTCTGACGGCAGCAGTCGTGCCGTTAACGTTGATGCTGTGGCGTGAGTGGGAGGCAGGCTAGAGGTGTGCATGCCCTTAGTTCTGCTGCTAATAACAGGTTCGCAACAGTTCCTGTTGACAAGTCTGGGCTCATGAGCCCTCTTACCGGTGCCTTGGTAACAGTACGATCCGCCACTGCAATACAGTACAACGATCATGGCGAGCGTCTGTCCTGTGTGAACGTCCAGAACATCGTCAACGGCTGTGAGAATGTTTATGTGAACGCTGATACCAGAATCGTTGCACAACTGATGAAACGCGTCCATCTTGTGTCTCAATTCTCCGAAAGGGCCATCCGGCCACTCGCAAGACCACAAATTGACCCCTTTCACACTCCCTCATTTGGCTGTAGGAAGCGTGATTGTGTCTCCGTGTCATGGTTTCCTGCTTTCATCACACATATGGACCACACTGTGCCTTCTGGCTGTGAGTACTGCCTATTAAAAGGTAGACACAGATGGCGCTCTGATAGCTACGATACTTCGCTATCTGTTGACGGACGACTTTGAAATAATTACCAGTAAATCTAATATCCCCCAGTTGGGTACTGATTTCTCAGGATCTATGCACTGAAATTGCGTGAAAGTGTAATCACATGTGAGTTCTAGTATAATATATTTGTCCAATGAATACCCGTTTATCATCTACATTTCTTCTTGGTGTAGCAATTTTAATGGCCAGTAGTGTATATTGTTGAAGGAGTTTCAAAATAAAAGTTCGCATAACAATTTTGTAACTATAGACAACTTTCTGGGAAGGACAATCACAGCTCAGAGACACTGTAAATGACAATAACTACGCTCAACACTTAATAACCATTCAAATTATCTCAAAAATTGTATCAATTAAAAAGTAATGACTGATGTGTTTCCAAAAGCCGCATTCCTTTATGCAGCTGCTTTATTCATAACTTTCGGTTTCACCCCAGTACAGATACATTTTTTTGTCAAGAATACCAATCACTGTGTGAAATTTTAGAAATTTTATAAATACAGAATCTTAGTTTTGGCATTCAACAATAAATGATGACAGGTACTCACAATGGCTACATGATCAAAATGTAGATGGACAGTTACGAAGTCTCCGTTTTCGGGAAGTTGCGCACGCTAAGAATCGGACCATACTGGTAGGTTGTCGTAATAAAACTGACTACACCCAAAAGATGCTTGTCAAATTTACAAAGCATGACTGCTGAATGAGCCAAGCTAGAAAAAAGCGGGTCAAAAATGAGTAAGGAATGGACAACTACTTTGAACGGGGACAAAACGCCTAAAAATGAATTAAAGTCTACTGTAAATACACGGGAAATATCATCCAGAAAGTAATACACTAGTATAGAACCAGAAGATGCGTCTACACTGACGTGAAACCCGTCGTTGCGAATAAAGCAACTACATACAGCTGTGCCACTTCTGGAAAAAGCTCATCATTCTAGACATTTTAGTTGTTATAATTTTTATGATAATTTGAATGGTTACTGAGTATTGAGTGTTGTTATTCACAATTTTGTAACTCATTGCGTGAATTCTGAGGACAACGCTTGCTCCCCTCGAGGCCCGCAATGATTGACGGCCAGATAGACACGACACAGCCTGGCTCGCTCTCGCGATGTGTCACGCGCTGCCCTCGTTATCCAGCGGCCGAAACAGGAAAAATGATTGCCGCTTCTGCAGTAACAGATACAAGTACTATTCTAATAATAAACACAATTCATACGCAGTTTCCTCAATGAAAGCGACACAAATAAACGAGATGGACCATACGTTGTGTCGACTATGGCGATAAGTCGACGTCCGTATAAATTTGGGACACGGCAGGCAGCAATTTCCCACAAATTTTATATGTAATTTCGTACGGTTTCAAAACTTTTTCTCCCTCACTACCCGATAAAAGTAATAAACGAAAAAGTGTACCGCTTACTATATTTTGCTGTTCGTGCAGTTAAACTTCAGTATCAGACGTTTATTCCTTTTCGCAACACATTTTGTAGACAGTAACATATACCACTGTATGTACTTGCTAAATTATATCGTTGTACGACACATAGTTCAGAATGTACAGCGTCATAAACATTGAGATGTGTGAGAAACTAGTTTTCTTTTTTTTTGGGTCTTATGCGTAACGTGAAATACTTAACACATTAACTCATTTGTAAAGTAATGAGATGTTTGAAGCTGTTTTATACACTGGAGTTCATTTCTCTAAGGAATTTGGGATTGGTAGGGAGGGGGGGGGGTTGCTGGTAATACCCTGAGTGCCACACTTTCTTGCTTTCTTTTTGTATGACGCTTCTTATCAGACCACACGTAATTTGAACTACCTACTCATTGCCCAGTGTTCCTCACACCATTCTTCTTCAGGCAGCAGATATGGCGAGCTCGAATCGCCAGTGAACTACTCTGCTCGTCATTGAACCTGCTACACCAAGAAGGACAGCGAATAACAAAATGGTTCTAAGCACTATGGGACTTAACATCTGAGGTCATCAGTACCCTAGACTTAGAACTACTTAAACCTAACTAGCCTAAGGACATCACACACATCCATGCCCGAGGCAGGATTTGAGCCTGCGACCGCAGCAGCAGCGTGGTGCCAGACTGAAGCGCCTAGAACCGCTCGGCCACAGCGGCCAGCCATTCTGCTAAACTAACATTCTTATAAACACACACCCACAGAAAGGTGTCCGCGACTAGCTGCCACATACACTGATTCTCCATTATATTCACAGTCAAATAAAACAAACAAGAAGACTGCACTCAACCTACCTAATATTGACGAAACTGCAACCCTGGTCTGTCGAGTCATCTTCTACATGCACGGATGGCGGTTGTAGGAGTCGTCTTCTAAATCTGCGAATGGGAGATGTAGGCGTTGTTAGTCCCTCTTCTGTGACCCGGGGTGGAGAGCGACGTCTGTACAGGGTTGGGTTGCAGCGGTGGGTCGTGAAGAGAATGCAGGCCAATTGCAAACCAGGATAAACAACCTGCCTTTTGTCACAGTTGCATGTGGCAGTGCGTTTTCCCAATTGCGCCCCGTACAGTCTCTGGTCCTCTTAGGTCTATATGCCTTCCTTCCCACGTCACGTGTATCAGGCAACGTTCGTTCTCGCCGTGGGCAGGGGTCGTAGTGTTCTGGCTCATTATGTGCAGCCCCAGTGCATTGCTAGACGGCAAACATTCAGAACCATCTTTGTGGTGTCCCTAAGTCGATTAAGGCGAAGTCTGGGATGGTTCCTGTAAGAAACACGCGGCTTATTTCCATCCCATCGTCAGCAGTCCGTGTAGCTCGCTAGCATTGCTGACTCTCGATCACGGGGCACTGGGTTAGATTCCAGGCGGGGGCGGAGATTTTCCCGGCTCGGGACTGGATGTGTATGTTGTCCTCATCAGCATTTCATCATCATCGATGCGCAAGTCACGGATTCAAATATGAAGACTTGCAGCAGGGGACCGAACCCCGCCTCCCCCCCCCCCTCCCCAGCAGAAGGGGCTCCCTCCCAAATATGCGGTACCTGCCTTTCCTTTCTTTTTCATCACTATCCTTGATCTACTCTACACCCGTCACTTCCTCCTCGACGAGACCTTAAATCTCCTATTGATTCTTCCGTACAACACGATTTAACAGTAGAAAATGCACTAAGCACTGTTCTGCACATATGCTGATTGTTGACCAAAAAGTTTAGGGTGTCTGCACATCGGCTGGTCGCACATACTGTGGGAAACTCCTGCAAGGCTTGTATTGTTGTATGAGCAGATAATACCGCACAAGCTCCTCAAAAAGAAAGGTGCCTCACAGACTGCTTGTGACATCTCTGTGTGGGGAACATACATGTTGAAACGGTTTTGGGTGATCCTTGGCATGCTAGTGCATGTTACATTTCATTACGTGGGACTCACGGTCTAATTATATTTTAACTACTGGAGAGCAGCTGACGCTCCGCCTACTTTTAAATTTGCTGTTTGTATTCACTTTTTTCACTGAGGGTTGTGTCCTACTCTATGCCCATGTTGCGCCTAAGATTTTCACTTTGTACTTTGTGTTGTTGTTGTGTATGTTAAATAATCCCTATTACTTTTTTCTGACTGGTCTGACAGAGCCCACTACCAATTCCTCTCCTGCGCCAACTTCTTCATCTCAAAGTAGCACTTGCAACCTACGTCCTCAATTATTTGCTGGGTGAATTCCAATCCCTGTCCTCCTCAATAGTTTTTGCTCTTTACAGCTCCCTCTAGTGCCATGAAAGTAATTCCCTGATGTGTTAAGAGATGTCTTATCATCTTATAACTTCTTCTTGTCAGTGTGTTCCATATATTCCTTTCTTTGTCGATCTTCCGGAAAATTTCCTCATCCCATACCTAATTTTCGACATTCCTCTGTAGCACAACATCTCAAATGTTTCGATTCTCTTCTTTACCTCCCGGGTTCGATTCCCGGCGGGGTCAGGGATTTTCACCTGCCTCGAGATGACTGGGTGTTTGTGTTGTCCTCATCATTTCATCATCATCCAGGAAAGTGGCGAAATTGGACTGAGCAAAGGTTGGGAAATTGTACGGGCGCTGATAACCACGCAGTTGAGCGCCCCACAAACCAAACATCATCATCATCTTCTTTACCGATTTTTCCACGGTCTATATTTCACTACCATCAGCGCTATGCTCGAGAGTACTTACTTGCTTACTGCTCGTCACTACAGCCCATTGGGGCCTTGGCCTCTCTGATGATCACAGCCCAATCCTGACGATTTTCTGCTCGTTTCCTCCGACTCCAATCTTTCTTTCTCAAATCATTTTCTACATCCTCCAGCCATCGTTTCCGGGTCTCCCTTTTCTCCTTTTGCCACCTGGATTTCCTGTGTAAACCTTTTTGGCAGCTCGCTCCTCTGACATTCGCTCTACATGGCCCAGCCATCTTAATCTGTTACACTTATTTCAGTCACCAAGTCAGTATTTCCGTAGAGTTCTTCCAGTTCCTTGTTTTTCCCTACCCTCCATTGCCACGCCCCATACACGGCTTCAAAAATCTTTCTTCATATTTTCCTCTCCCATCTTCTCAAGAACTCTTCTTCTGCTACAGTCATTGTCCATGTTTCTGAGTCATACATTACCACCGGTCTTATGACTGTTCGATAAACAGTCACCTTCGAATTTCTGCTCAGGCTACGTGACTGAAGGATCTTGGTCAAGGCCCAGTAAGCTCTATTCCCTGCAGCTATCCTAGATTTTATTCCTTCTCTTATTCTGCTATCCTCCGTAACCAGCACTCCCAGGTATTGGAACTTCTCACATCTGTCGTAATTACCTCTGTTCAACTTCATATCTTTCTCTTTAACAACAGCCTTTTTCCTGGAAGGAAAGAGATACTGTGTTTTTTACTCTAAGCCCATTTTCCAGTCTGCCAAATCCTTCTTCCATTTCTTTCAACTTCTAGACAGCATACACACATCATCGGCATAAGCTAGCTTTTGGTGCATACGGTTAAACAGAGTGCCACTTCAATTATCAATTTCCACCCTTCGCATGACTCTCTCCAACACTGTGTTGAAGAGTAGCGTGGATAATACATCACCCTGTCTTAACCCTTAATTAACCTCAAAATCTTTAGAAAGTTTTCCTTCTACCTTTACCTGGCATTTTGTGCTGCTGGTGAGGATCATTTGTACCAGCCCTATAAGTTTACTTGGGAAACTCCAATCTTGCTCCAAACGTACATTCTCAGAAATTCAGAAATTTCTTCCTCAAATTAAGGCCTATGTTTGATACTAGTAGACTTTTCTTGGCCAGGAATGCCCTTTTTTCCAGTGATAGACTACTTTTTACGTCCCCCTTGCTCCGACCGTCATGGTTTATTTTGCTGCCTAGGTAACAGATGTCCTTAACTTCATCTACTTCGTGATCACCAATTCTGATGTTAAGATTCTCGCTGTCCTCATTCCTGCTACTTCTCATTACTTTCGTCTTTCTTTAATTTACTCGCAGTCCATACTTCTTAGGAAACCACATATGCTAGCTAAAAGTTTGATTATTTCACTGTGGTTCTGGTAGTTTGTAACAAATGTAGCAGTTATTAGGATCAACCCAAATTAGCGTCGTTCTTTTTTCTAGCGTACACGAAGAGCAAAACACATTGTTTTACTCGCTTGTTCCTGTGGCAAGGAATCGATTTATCTTCGGATATGCATACAGGTTGAAGTCATTACATACCTGACAAAACGTACTAGTACTCGTCCTGCGTCAGTTGCTACAATACCAATTATCAGAGCCGTGAAGTACAGCGCTTTCTGTTAATTGTCTTAACAGCTACTCTGTCTCAATAATCTTGTAAATATTTCGCAAATTAATTGTAATCGGTAGGAGCAACAGATTAGAATTAGGTTGGTGTTATCTTGGGAACTCGCTTTTCGTGACGCCTTGAGCAAGGCATTCACGCCACAAAGTAATCCATCTCCGATGAAAGACTGACGACGAGAGAAAAGTGGCAGACTGTGGCTGTCGTTAGCAAGTGCAACCCTAAACGGGTCTCTATTTGAGGTACCTAACCGCTTCTTAGATCACGGAACGCCGAAGCTGTAACGTGATTGCTGTAATTGAAGAAATTTACCTGCCAGGAGTACTGAGCGGTATGTTCTATTGTAGAGAGGATACCTGCAATCGAGAAACAATAGCTGCAGCAGAGGTTGATTTACTAACCGCCAGTTGCAAACCGTGACACAGTGGGACACATCACGCTAACTTGGAACCAAACTGTAGTAACAGCCGAGGAAGTTACGTGGCTTACAGGACGCAGGTTCTGAAGGATTGGTCTGTAACAGATAATAAAGTCATGAATTATGGACCACCATCAGATGCCTAATGGAATAACGTTAATGAAGATTTGTGCCGGACCATGACTTGAACCCAGGTTTCCTACCTGGACGCCTAAGACCACGCGACTACCACGCGCGACGATGGTGATTGAATGTATCACTATGGCAAACAGCAATCTACTAATACCAATATTGCTGTCTCTTGTTTTGATCAGTACCGAGGTGGAATCCTCCTATACGTTGGTCAGGGGCCTGAAGATGGCGAAGTAAAGTGCCTAATCTGGTAGCCAAATAAAATAAGAGGCGTCCCGAAGGTAAGGTCCGGTCGGCCGCGAAATGGAAGCCACAGTGATGATCCGATAAAGCTTTGCATAGGTGTGTTGCACAGTGTATCTATTATGACCTTTGATCGCGTTACGTCTGTCTTTTCCGTTCTGAGCACACAGTGAGCACGTAAAGATGCCTAGAAAACAGTGCCCCCGGCCAAGTATGAGTGCCTGTGAGAGATTTCGCCTGATTTGATGCAGCCCATACAACATAAATGCCATGCATTTCCTTCTTCATGACAGTTCTCGGCCGCATTCTGCAGGGGAGCGGTTTCGGTGGGAAGTGTTTGATCGCTCTCCATACAGCCTGGACTTCGATCCCGCTGATTTTCATCTCCGCTGACATGAACACCTGGCTATGAAGTCAACGTTCTGTCACAGACAACGAACTGCAGATCAGCGTAGAGAATCGGCGAAAAGCGCAGACGACTTCCTTCTATGACGAGGATACCGGTAAGTTGACACAACGCTACGACAAATGTCTCAGACGGAGCGGCGACTATGTATAGACGCTGCTGGGAGGTGTAGCTAACTACAGCAAATAAAACACTTTTGATTTTCACTGTGGTATCCATTTCGCGGACGATCGGATCTTACTTTCGGAATACGCCTTGTAAGTTTGGAAACTGGACGGCTGAAAGGCGTTTAATTTGACATTATGTATCGAACAGCCGAGTACCTCAATCATTTATGAAAAGATAGACATACAGAGTCTTGCAGAATCATCAACAAACAGTCTTTAAGACGTAATTTGACGAGCGATAGTCAAGAGCTTGTAGATACATGTGAAACTGCTTGGAATTCGTATTTAATTCTTTTTGTATTTTATTATTGATCATTTTTTCTTTCCTGTCAAACATTTCATCTGAAGACGACATTGCAACAAAGTATTTCCCTTAGGCTGCATGCCAGGTCCATGTACATTATTGTTCAAGTGCATTACTTAATGCACTAAATTGCGTATTTCTGTATGTTTATATATTCTCGGAGACGGAAAACGTTACAAATACAGTTTTTTTAAAACGGAGGGAAATGCTTGACTATACAGTAGTGTCATATACAGTGCTGGTTCCGCGGGTAGCCATATTCCTAGATGGTAGATGGTACCTGCTGATTGTGTGTTCAAAAATGGTTCAAATGGCTCTGGGCACTATGGGACTTAACTACTGAGGTCATCAGTCCCCTAGAACTTAGAACTACTTAAACCTAACTAACCTAAGGACATCACACACATCCATGCCCGAGGCAGGATTCGAACCTGCGACCGTAGCGGTCACACGGTTCCAAACTGACGCGCTTAGAACCGCACGGCCACACCGGCCGGCGCTATTGTGTGTGATTATGACATTTTTCTGTAGACCGTCATTGAATTAAGCAGTACACACGAAATTCTGATAAAACGCCTCCCCCTTTATGAGGCCTGACCGCGATAAGCAGTTCCCACTGTGAAATAGCCTTTCCTTTTACTTATTGTTTCTTCAACATGCAGTTAAAATACATGCTAACAATGAGCAACATTGAGTTACACTTGTTCTGATTTTGAACTATTGTACTATTCCATCAGTATTACTTACTCTTCTATTTCTGAAGTTGATACCTTTCTGGCTATGAAAGGAAAACAACGTTTTTCAGTTCCATGTTTTCAAGCGCATGTGCCAAATTTACTACTACTGTGTATTTTTCATTATTTTCCTATGTCTGCACTCTGTCATTAGCCTCCGTCTAAAACTGTTCACACATTTCTCTCACAAAAAAAATGGTTCAAATGGCTCTAAGCACTATGCGACTTAACATCTGAGGTCATCAGTCCCCTAGACTTAGAACTACTTAAACCTGACTAACCTAAGGACATCACACGCATCCGTACCCGAGGCAGGATTCGAAACTGCGACCGTAACAGCAGCGCGGTTCCAGACTGAAGCGCCTAGAGCCGCTCGGCCACAGGGGCCGGCCATTTCTCTTACAATCAAACGGATAGTCTACCAATACATTTTAATTCTTCCATCGATTGTGTAACAGAGTATTCTTTTTAGTATTTTTGATGCATGTGACACAAGACAGACTGTGTGGTAGCGTTCTTCATGGAGTGTTTAGGGAAACAAGTTATGAACTCTGCGGTGTTGCGTCCATCATGTTCTCTTCGGTACGTTGACAACATCTTTTTGATATGTACGATACTGCAGGGCCCCTGTTGTTAAGAAGAACGATGCAAGGACGGACCTGCGTAATTTCTGAAGAGGACGATCTGCATTCTGAACTACAGTACCTGTGACTCGTGTTCTGGGAAAATGACTACAACATGGGGGAAATTCTTATTGCTGTTCTATGCGGTTCTAATGGCTCCGAGCACTATGGGACTTAACATCTGAGGTCATCAGTCACCTAGAACTCAGAACTACTTAAAACCTAACTAACCTAAGGACATCACACACATTCATCTCCGAAACAGGATTCGAACCTGCGACCAGTGCAGTCGCGCGGTTCCGGACTGAAGCGCCTAGAACCACTCGGCTACAGCGGCCGACGTTCTATGCGTAAGTCCGTGATTTCACATTGAAATAACGAAACGCTTCACTCACATCGGATAAGGAGGAGACAGTTTTGCGCCGCCCCTATATCGGTATGAAAGAGGCACAAAGAAAATGTATCTTTCATCTTGTCCATGTCGGTCACGAGTGTCGAGTACTGATAACTTTGAAAAAATGAATGTCTTAACAGACTAAGAGCAATAGACATGCTGCTTCTGGTGAACACAGAGGCCACGTGAAGAAAACAGTGAAGTTGTGCGCACAAAGCTATCCCGATAGATGGTGTCCAAGACGAACGACAATTCAGCGAATGTACAAAAAAATATTATGGAAAGGCAGTGAAACACGAGGCAGAGGGAAATAAACTAGCCAGCAACGAGTGAAGCGTAAGAAATGTTCTATGTTTCTCATTATCTCCAGGTAAAGTGTGATTTTGAACTACACTCCGGAAATAAATTGTTCACCTGGAAAGACGTCGATTTTGTTCCGATGACGTCATATGCTACATGGGGTATAGTAGATGTACTGTTAATGGTTTTAACGTCGTCCACCAACAGATAGCGTAGTGGGATAGCTGCCAGAGCTCAGTCTGTGTCTACCCTTTAATATGCAATGTTCGCAGCCGGAAGGCTCATTGTGGTGCAAATGTGTGAAGCAAACAGGCAGCCGAGCTGCGGAGTCGCAATCTTGCTTCCTAAAGCCAACTGACAGAATTTGGAAGTGGTTCAATTGGGGCCTTACAAGTGGCCAGATGGGCCTTTCGGAGAACTGCCGTGCTGCTGGACGTGCTGCTTCAGTTGTGCAACGATGCTGGCATCAGTGGTCACGTGAACTTTCTCTCACACGTAGACGAGCTTCTGGACGATCACGGACCATAGACACCGGCCAAGATCGTCGTATTGTAAGGGCAGCAATCGCATCTTGTAGAACTACCACATCACAGATAAGAGGGCTCGTTAGTCCAGGCGGGTGTTTCAGCATGAGTCGATACCGGATACCTCAGAACCGTTTGTGCTATTGATCTGTGAATGTAATCATGTCATGTACTCCATATGCACTGTTGCAACGATAAATCTTGAGGGAACTGGAAACGTCTGAAAGGTTGTACTAAGTTTTTTCCCGGCAGTGTAAATCAGCCCAGCGTTGTTCGCATTTTGCGCGCAACCATCTCCCATCCTTATGGGTCACTTCACCAGCAGATTAAAAATGGTTCAAATGGCTCTGAGCACTATGGGACTTAACATCTGTGGTCATCAGTCCCCTAGAACTTAGAACTACTTAAACCTAACTAACCTAAGGACATCATACACATCCATGCCCGAGGCAGGATTCGAACCTGCGACCGTAGCAGTCGCGCGGTTCCGGACTGCGCGCCGAGAACCGCTAGACCACCGCGGCCGGCCACCAGCAGATTAAGCTGCGGGATTACAGAAGATGCTTTCTGTCACCCATTCTGATGTCTCAGCAGAACAGTATACATATCACTTATAAATGAAAGTAAGAGATGTAAGTTATTGATAAGCCATACTAGGTTAGGCAAGCTGAACACTAGAGGCAGTGAACACTAGAGGCAGTGAAAATGTTTGGAGCTATGTGATTGACCTTCATTGAAGAATCGTAACGGGTAAAAGACATGCACAGTTTCACAGTTTCCTATCGAAGCGCTACCGGCTCTCCTAAAGGAAGTATTACTTGAAATACCTATATATTTGTGTTGAAAACAGGATGGGTGCCTGGTTCACTACTCGCTTTTGGCTAGGAAGGCGCTCACCCATCTCTTCCCTGCTTGCTGGATAGGTCGTGACTGTGTTACTGTGTAAACTCAAAGATGAAATCTGTGCACAACTTCTATAGGTACAAAATCATTTGAAACATCGCACTGTTGTAGCATGTGCAATGATATCGAAAGCATCTGTCCTGAAGGCCTCAATCCAGCGACTTAAAGATGTATTACGGTATTACCTGAGCATTTCGAAGACAGAAATGGAATTTTTAGGGGGTTTCGATGGCCACATTTTCTCTTCGTTGCTCTTGCAGGCGGACTTTTACAATGTAAGTGTGTATCTTGACATTAACCTCAAACCGAAGTACGGTGTGTGCTAGAGGCTACCTCATGAACCACTGTTTACAGTACGAACCACTTTCTTCGCACTCGAGTTCGTTTGCCTCCAAAATACCTCTACATCTTATTGCCCGTTATTCCTTTGTGAAATGCAGACTTGTCACTCCACCCTAAATTGTTATGCATCCGTACTTTAATGTTGGCATTACACGCAAGGGCTGCAACCCCGTATGTATTTGGGCCAAAGTTAAAAATGTAAGAGAAATCAGCAAACTAACGTCAGTAATGGAAAACAGTATGCTGTTACACCAAGAGCTGAATAAACTACGTTGTGACTCAATCCCTCCTTTTACAATTTACAATTCTGAAAAATAAAGATTGGAGCAAAAGTGGAACATTGGTTAATCCAGCAAAACCACTTACACCTCAGATGAACTTCCGAGCACCTGCCTTTTTACACATGCGGCGACATATTGCTGTTTGAAACGCACGAGAGTGACGCAGGGAGCCATGTTTTGGCACCATTACACACGGAGGTTGGAGGCACTTTTGAGCCAGATTCCAAACTTCTGCGCTCAACGGGAGAAAACGACGGGGTTTCAAAGAGGTGAATTTTCATTTCTTTTGCACCGTGTACGTATTTCCCTCTTCGACGATGTTGCAAAATCATACATTTATGTTAGATATTGGTGAAAGTAATGCCGTATGAAATGACAAGCAGTGTTTTAATCAAAGGTTTTTTGCTTCAGGTTCACTGTGCGGTTGCAGAATGTAACTGCGGAGGAGGATTCCAATTAACAAGGTAAGTGACAACGCCATTTAACTTACACTGATGGTTTAGTACTGATGTTCAAAGGGAACGACATAATTAATTATCTTATGCCATCGTACTTTCATGGTGGTGCTGATCCATTCGCTAGAAAAGTATCTTAAAACGACGCTATACTATTGTAATAGAAATGTGATATCTCAGTATAGAAGCCACTATACAGGGTGAATCACCTGAAACTTACACCGCAAATATTACGGAAATGGAAAGTGCTATTGTTGTGCGGTTTTCACAGAATAGGTTGGTATTCAAGGGCTCAAATTTTTAGCCGATCAACAGCTTGTATAATGCTTAGAAAGTGTATTTTTGTGTAAACTTTCTCTTTATTAAATGTAACAATGCTTATTTACATTAACAAACTAAAAGTAGGGCCAATTAGGATCTCAGCGGTGTTTGATGCAGGATTCTATTTCGGGTCGTCTACGAGATATCTTATTTTGAAAAGTTCCCTCACCGACACCGGTTTGTTCCATTTAGCCTTATTACTTGCTATAAACGGTGTTGTTACGTTTGCTTACAGTGTGTTTGTGTGTTCCTTGAGTACACTACGACTGGCTAGTCAGTCAGTGTGTGCCAGTACAACCAGTAGGTTGTTAGTGGACGATGGGAGTTACCAATGCAGAAACAACCGACATGCTCAAGGTGCATAAAGTGTGTAGGATGGACGTAGCTCGTATGCGGTAGGATATCCCGATAGACGCCAACCGCCTCTGCAGTTATTTATCAATCTCTTCAACCAGTTACGTGAAAGTGGTAGCGTAACACCTAGACAACGTAACAGAAGGAAAGAAGTGACGACAGAAGAGGAGGAAATAAATGTTCTTGCTGCTGTTGCAGTTGATCCACACGTTAGCTCCCACGCAATCGCACAAGGAAGAGGCATGAATCAGGCAAGTGTCTTACGCGTTCTCCATCGTAAGAGGTTTCACCCCTATCACATTCCTTTCGATGAAGAGCTGCATGGAAGCGATTATGACTATCGTGTTAATTTCTGCACTTGGACATTAAGTCAGGATAATCCACATGTATCATGTATCTTGTTTGCTGATGAAACTAAATTTACCAGTCATGGCCAGGTAAGACGCCGAAACATGCACTGACGACCTGGTGACAATTCCCGTTGGCTTTGTTAAGTTTTACGTCGGTGTCCATGTAGTGTAATCCCGTCATGTGGGGTAGTGAACCATGAGCTTATAGGGCCGTTTTTCATAGGCGTAACACTGAACGCGCAAAAGATTCTCCACCTCCTAACAGACCATCTTTCATGGTTGTTAGATGTTCCAATATAGGCTAGGAGGAACCTGTGGTACGAACATGATGGCTGTCCAGCTCATAGTGCTCGAAGTACTGCAACATTTCTTCACGAATTCTTTCCAAATCGTTCGATTGGACGGAGAGGACCTGTACCTCGGCCGGATCGCTCCCAGGATTTGATGCCTGTAGTTTTTTTGTGTGGGAAAACATGAAAGACGCTGTCTACGACAACATACCATCTACACCAGATATGCAGTGGCGTGTTACTGTAGCCCGCTCAGACATCGTTGAAATGCTAGCACGTGTGCAGCTGTCTTTCCACACCTGCCAGGAAGCTTGCATTGCCGCACTAGTGGTCATTTTTAACAGAACCTGTGATAGCCAATTGGCTCGCTGTTGATCAGAATCCACATAACTAATGTCTGCACTTGTGTTGCTCTTTAGTGTGTGCTACCACAGGTATTGTACAAGTGTCGGTGTGAGAAGTTTTCAAAATACGATCTCTCGTAAATGATATCCACTGGAATCCTGCAACAAATACCACTGACATTCTAATTTATCCTACTTTTAGTTTATTTATGTCAACAGGAATTGTCCCATTTAAAAAGTGTATGTTTGCACAAAAAATACACTTGTTCTGCTACAATCCTTTGATTGGGTAACAATACGTGCCCCTGACTTCCAATCCATTCTGTGAAAATCGCATAGCAATAGCACTCTCCATTTCCGCAATATTTCGGTGATTCACCCTGTATGCAAGGCTATGCTATTTGCTTTGCTTGTAGGATATCACTTCTAATTACTTGTTTGCTAACTTCAAATGCGAACATTTTAGCTTAGGCTTTACCGTGACTTATTGACATTAAATGAAACGTCAAGTTTACTGTTACCAGTCACTGTTTATCTATCTCCACGACGCGTTTCAAAGGTTTAAACCTCCATCATCAGATGGATTTACATTTCTTAATATGACATTTGTGTGCATGTTGTGTTACGATTTTTTGAGGAACTTGTGGCACTCCAGTGGTCACAGGTTTATTTCACTGTCGTGACATATCACATGTATACTGTCATATTTGCGTAGTTACCTTTAGCGGCCTTTGTGTCTACTCTCAGCGAAATATGTTGCCCATACAGTTAGTAGAACAAAAGTAATAAATTTAGGTGTTATACACACTGCGACAGTTTTTCATGAGCCTTGTTGTTTATGAAGTTATAAATGCCGCACGATGATAGGTATGTGGTTATTACCCCACAGTGATTGCTGACGGAAAGGGACACGTGCACTAAATTTGGTTGAAGTCGATCCAGTGATTTAGGAGGAAACACACACACACACACACACACACACACACACACGCACACACACGCGCGCGCGCGTGTGTGTGTTCCATATATATAATTGTGGTCGCTTAGGTCTTTTCGAAGCATCTGATTAATAATGTACATTCGGGTGTCCTGCTGTGTTGTCTCCATTTTACATATGCACAATGTTTCGATGACAGATCCATCCGTCTCCCTCAGACGGCGCCAGGTTTGCTTTTATGTGCACTCGCTACCTGGACTCCAGTCAGAATTATTGTTGGTCTCACGCCGCTATTTCTAGCCGAATTACATTCCCGACGCCCACAACTCCCTTTGATGCTCATCTGTTTCTCGCACTGGTATTCTATGAAACGCAATTTCTCTCAGCGTTTTCCAACTCTGGTGGACGCGGTGGCCGACAAAGTTTGATAAATTTCGTGCTCGACTCAAAAGCGTTATTTAAGCTGGAACCGCCGTCCCTGTTTATTAGTTTTTCTGACGTCTTAAACGCCCTAACTATGCCGTCCCAGAAACTCGACGTTTGCAACACGATACTGGTCTCGTCGTATTTAATTTCATTAGTGCCCGGCAACAGCGATATAGCCAGAATACAGAATGCCAGAGAAAGGGATGGAGAGTTAGACCGAGGAAGTTAAGACAAATATCTCGTATCTACATTATACTGGAAAATGTTCAAATGTGTGTGAATTCATAAGGGACCAAACTTCTGAGGTCATCGGTCCCTAGACTTACACACTACTTAAACTAACTTATGCTAAGAACACCACACACAACCATGCGCGAGGGAGGACTCGAACCTCCGAAGGGAGGGGCCGCGCAATCCGTGACATGGCGCCACAAACCGCACCGCCACTCCGCGCGGCTTCATTATACTGGAGTAATATCTGGAACGATAGGTAGATTACTACGGAAACATGGTACCTGATGTATTTCGCTCCTTCCAACTAAGATAACAAGTATTCTTTGTAATGTTAAAGACGATCTAGGTCTCGGAACACTGAGCGTGTATCGCATTCCACGCGAATGTGGCGTGTCTTACTTGGACTGAGTATCACAAAAGTCGAGCAGAGACACAAGGAACGTCAGCGAAATACCCGACTAAAGTAACTGAGCAAATCAGCTGTCGTTCAGCATTCCCTCCAATATAATCATGAAATGAAATACGATGAGACCAGTATCGTTGCGCAAACGCCAAGTCATTTGGGGGGGGGGGGGGGGCAACGTAATTAAGTAGTGTGTGGAAGACTT
The DNA here is from genome assembly GCF_023864275.1 of Schistocerca cancellata. NCBI lineage: Eukaryota > Metazoa > Arthropoda > Insecta > Orthoptera > Acrididae > Schistocerca > Schistocerca cancellata. The sequence goes on from NC_064628.1 coordinate 340,984,369, forward strand.
CGAGGAACGTGTATTGGAGTCGGAGCCTTTGAAACCCACCTGTTTCGTCAGATATGTTAACGATACTTTTGTTGTTTGGCCTCATGATAGGGAGAATTTGAATGCCTTTTTAGAACATCTGAACTCGATCCACCCGAATATTCGTTTTACGATGGAGGTGGAGAAGGATGGTTGCCTTCGCTTTCTTGACGTTTTGATTAGAAGGAAAGTTGATGAGGCATTGGGACATGCAGTTTACCGGACACGAACTCACACTGGCTTGTGTTTATAGGCTGACAGTTGTCACCATCCGCTATGGTCTTAGGTTCGAATCCTGCCTCGGGCATGGATGTGTGTGGTGTCCTTAGTTAGGTTTAAGTAGTTCCAAGTTCTAGGGGACTGATGACCTCAGAAGTTAAGTCCCATAGTGCTCAGAGCCATTTGAACCACTTGTCACCATGCGGCACATCGTGAAGGGATACTTCGTACCTTGGTACGCAGGGCTCATATCATTTGCGACACTGAGACTTTGCCAGCTGAACTGGCCCATCTTGAAGCTATATTTCGTCAAAATGGTCCTAGGGAAAGTCAGATTGAACGTGCTTTGCGCTATCGACCAACTGTGGACGGGTGACTGATGATAATACCGAGTCGACACCTAAGTCTACTGCCTTTTTGCCTTACGTTGGAAGCACGTCCAATAAGATCGATCGTATTTTACGATGTGAAATTTGTTTTCCGACCTCCATCTAAAATTTGAGTACTTTTGGGTTCTGTTAAGGATGATCTTAGTTTGCGTAAGGCATGTGTATATCGCATTCCTTGTAGCTGTGGCATGGCATATAACTGTCAGACTATAAGGACCGTGGAGGACAGATGTTCTGAGCGTAAACGGAACACACGATTGCAACAGCCAAGTAGATCTGCTAGTATCGAACATTGTTTGGATGCTGGTCATCCAATGTTATATAACAATACCGAGATATTGGCATGCACGTCCAGGTATTGGGACAGTGGTATTAAGGAGGCGGTTGAGATTAAATTAGCGAGCAACATTGTCAACATGGATTGAGGTTTTTTTTAAACTCTGCTTGGAATTCTGCTATCTCCCTTGTCAAAAAAACAGAGGGATACAGTCAATGTTATCTCACTTGCTAGTTCGTAGTCTTTCACTATCGATACCTTTGACTTTGATCATCTTTGGTGGCTCTAGTGTTCAATGTGTTTGTTTTATCTTTCCTGAATCAAGAACCAAGTTTTTAAATCTGCCGGTACATCGCCTGTCCGTTGCAGTTTCTGCTTTGAAAATGGCGGGATGTACTCCCGCCGAAATATTGGCGGTTTCTGTAAATATTACCTGGCTGAATTCCCGTAAGTTTCTCGAAATTAATGTGTCATAAAACTAATAAACGGGCACGTCGAATGCAATTCAAATAACGCTTTGGGGTCCGGCACTCAATTTATTAAAATCTCGCCGGCCATCACATCCACCAGAGATGGGAAGCGGTGAGAGAATTTGCGTTTCACGGAATATTAGCGTGAGCTCTGAAAAACAGAACAGTATCCAAGGACCTAGCGGACGTCGAGAACCGAACTAGGCTGCAAATAGCGGCTTGAGGCCAGTAATAGCTCAAAGACTAGTTGGAGTTCAGGCAACGAATGCAGTTAACAGCAAAACTACCAGCACCTGAAGGATACCGATGGGTCGTTCGTAGAAATATTGTGCGTGGAATGGAAACATCAACTAGGTACAATAATCGGATGCACACTATAAACATGAAGCATTGCAGATCATACTCGTATGAATGTTTGTAATATCTCGTATGAATGTTTGTAATATCTGTTTACTCCAGACCAGTGAACACTTTTTTCCACGAAATCATTTTATTTATTTTATTTTTCAGGCCTTAGCAGTGTTTTCATGACCCCGACTTCTTCATAAAATCACACTTGTTGAAAGAGTGCCATTGTAATTGCATTTGATTCTGCCTACGCAATGTTCACCAGTCAGAAGACTTTCTCTCTACGTACACAGACTATGGATGGCGATTATCACTGAAACAACTTGTTTTTGGTTATACTGTTGTTGTTTCACACCAGTTTCATCTGACTGTTAAAACCGTTCAAAAAACCGGTTTTTTATACCTGCTGCTCCAAGTAACAAACGTAGAAACTGAAGAAAGACTGAAAACTTTTGGTTCTCTCAGTTTCATGCTACATAGACTCGAAATGTTACTCCATCCACCATTCACTGCTTTTGTCGAAAAGCCGTAAGTAGCTGAAGACTCAAAAAATAATCATCAGAATTCTCCTATTGACTGCAACTTTTTGAAGTTTTGCTCAAAAATCATATTGCAATCGGGGATCATGACACTGTTTGGGCATCAGGAATCGTCAGTGCTAAAAGGGTAAAAACTGAGGTTGATAAACTCTGTTTTTAGTGTTAATTTGTCTGTTTCCAAGGGCTGCAAACAGATGTTGTTGTTGTTGTTGTGGTCTTCAGTCCTGACACTGGTTTGATGCAGCTCTCCATGCTACTCTATCCTGTGCAAGCTTCTTCATCTCCCAGTACCTACTGCAACCTACATCCTTCTGAATCTGCTTAGTGTATTCATCTCTTGGTATCCCTCTACGATTTTTACCCTACACACTGCCCTCCAATACTAAATTGGTGATCCCTCGATGTCTCAGAACATGTCCTACCAACCGATCCCTTCTTCTAGTCAAGTTGCGCCAAAACTTCTCTTCTCCCAAATTCTATTCAGTACCTCCTCATTAGTTATGTGATCTACCCATCTAATCTTCAGCATTCTGCTGTAGCACCACATTACGAAAGCTTCTATTCTCTTCTTGTCTAAACTATTTATCATCCATGTTTCACTTCCATACATGGCTACACTCCATACAAATACTTTCTGAAACGACTTCCTGACACTCAAATCTAAACACGATATTAACAAATTTCTCTTCTTCAGAAACGCTTTCCTTGCCATTGCCAGTTTAAATTTTATATCTTCTCTACTTCGACCATCATCAGTTATTTTGCTCCCCAAATAGCAAAATTCCTTTGCTACTTTAGGTGTCTCTTTTCCTAATATGATTCCCTCAGCATCACCCGACTTAATTCGACTACATTCCATTATCCTCGTTTTGCTTTTGTTGATGTTCACCTTATATCCTCCTTTCAGGACACTATCCATTCCATTCAACTGCTCTTCCAAGTCCTTTTCCTTCGCTGACAGAATTACAATGTCATCGGCGGACCTCGAAGTTTTTATTTCTTCTCCATGTATTTTAATGCCTACTCCGAACCTTTCTTTTGTTCCCTTTACTGCTTGCTCAATAAACAGATTGAATAGCATCGGGGAGAGGCTACAACCCTTCCCAACCACTGCTTCCCTTTCATGTCCCTCGACTCTTATAACTGTCATCTGGTTTCTGTACAAATTGTAAATAGCCTTTCGCTCCCTGTATTTTACCCATGTCACCTTTAGAATTTGAAAGAGTATTCCAATCAACATTGTCAAAAGCTTTCTCTAAGTCTACAAATGCTAGAAACGTAGGTTTGCCTTTCCTTAATCTTCTTTCTAAGGTAAGTCGTAGGGTCAGTATTGCCTCACGTGTTCCAACATTTCTACGGAATCCAAACTGATCTTCCCCGAGGTCGGCTTCTATCAGTTTTTCCATTCGTCTGTAAAGAATTCGCGTTAGTATTTTGCAGCTGTGACTTATTAAACTGATTGTTCGGCAATTTTCACATCTGTTGACGCCTGCTTTCTTTGGGATTGGAATTACTATATTCTTCTTGAAGTCTGAGGGAATTTCGCCTGTCTTATACATCTTGCTCACCAGATGGTAGAGTTTTGTCAGGACTGGCTCTCCCAAGGCTGTCAGTGGTTCTAATGGAATGTTGTCTACTCCGGGGGCCTTTTTTCGACTCCGTCTTTCAGTGATCTGTCAAACTCTTCACGCAGTATCATATCTCCCATTTCATCTTCATCTACATCCTCTCCCATTTCCATAATATTGTCCTCAAGTACATGGCCCTTGTAGAGACCCTCTATATACTCCTTCCACCTTCCTGCTTTCCCTTCTTTGCTTAGAACTGGGTTTCCATTTGAGCTTCTGATATTCATACAAGTGGTTCTCTTTCCTCCAAAGGTCTCTTTAATTTTCCTGTTGGCAGTATATATCTTACCCCTGGTGAGATAAGCCTCTACATCCTTACATTTGTTCTCTAGCCATCCCTGCTTAGCCATTTTGCACTTCCTGTCGATCTCATTTTGGAGACGGTTGTATTCCTTTTTGCCTGCTTCATTTGCTGTATTTTTATATTTTCTTCTTTCATAAATTAAATTCAATATTTCTTCTGTTACCCAAGGGCTTCTACTAGCCTTCGTCTTTTTACCTATTTGATCCTCTGCTGCCTTCACTATTTCATCCCTCAAAGCTACCCATTCTTTTCAATATTTCTTCTGTTACCCAAGGGTTTCTACTTGCCCTCGTCTTTTCTACCTATGTGCTTCTCTGCTGCGTTCACTATTTCATTTCCGTTATAATTATCCGGGCTGTTATGCCGTGGTCGGTTGATGAATTCTGTGTCAATTCGCAACGTTTCGTCTCCGACTGCGGGAGACATCTTCAAGGGGGTCCGCAGATCGATGGAAGGTCCAACACAACCACTGGCTCGCTTCTGACTGCCGCTAAATTCCGTGTCCGCGCGCTCCCGCGCCGCGGCGTGATGTCACGTGTTTTGAAAACGTCAGTGCAATTGGCCGCTGTCCGTCGCCGTCGATCGCCGTTGCCATCACCCAGTAGTGGACGGGTGGTACACATCTTCTTTAACACCGGCATCCATATACCGTTTAATTTCACGCTCTCCTCCTTTCGATTGAAATTATTAGGGTGTTTAGCGATTTCGATTGCCTCCCTGTAGAGCCTTTCGTAATATCCGCTTGTGGCCACTAGTACTTGCGTCTCCTTGAAACGAATATTGTGGTTCCCTGGCTGGAAAGCATGCTCCGCAACAGCTGATCGTTCCGTTTCTCCTCTTCTACAATTTCCCTTGTGCTCTTCCAAACGTTTAGAAACAGTTCTTTTAGCGGTACCCACATAAACATCTCCACAGCTGCATGGGATCCTATACACTCCAGCTTTTTCCAATGGTTTGCGAGCGTCCTTGGCAGGCTTAAGGTATTCCTGTATCTTCCTGGTGGGCTTGTAAATTACGGTAAAATTCCGCTTCGTCAATATTCTTCCATATTCTTTCCGTTACATTTTTAACAAACGGCAGGAAAACCTTAGATTTTGCAGTAGCCTGTACGTCACTATGATTTCTGCGTGGCTTCCTCAACGCACATTTTATTTTGGCGGACGAATATCCGTTCTTCATTAGTGCATTGTGGAGATGTTCCATCTCAGCGTCGAGCAACTCAGGTTCACAAATAGTTCAATCTCTGTCCGCTAACTTCTTGATAACACCCCGCTTCTGTTGTAGGTGGTGGTTCGAATCCCGGTGCAAATAACGGTCCGTATGCGTGGGTTTGCGGTATACTGAGTGGCCCAAACTACCATTTTCGTTTCTAAAAACAAGCAGATCGAGGAAATGTAATTTGCCGTCGACCTCCTTCTCCATTGTAAACTGAATTCTCGAGTTTATACTATTCAGATGTTCGTGGAACCGGCTTAGTTCCTCCCTGCCAGGTCTCCACAGCACAAATGTGTCATCCACGTATCGGAACCATACATTTGGTTTTTTGCTGGCAGTACCTAAGGCCTGTTCTTCAAATTTGTCCATAAAGAAGTTTGCAATTACGGAACTTAGGGGGCTTCCCATAGCCACGCCATCCGTTTGCTCATAAAACTGTTCATTCCCACTATATCTAACTTTAACCTATCCATTTCCATTTTAAATTTTCTAACCTACCTGCCCTATTAAGGCATATTATTTAGACACACGCAGCAGAACAACTACTATCTACTTTTATTGTTAAGTTTTTAATATATTACTGTTACCATAATTTCCTTCCTCTTTTATTATTTCATAAAGTTATCAGACAAATCTTTAACATTTTGAAGCAAATGAAGCATTGTGCTTCATTGCTAGGTAACTTCGTAAAATGTTTTCAGACTCGATTTGGTACCATTGTGCAATACAACGGATGTCTGGCGACGACAGGAAGAAGCTTCCATACAGACCATGTGCGGCCAAGTCTTGCACACTTCACATACACGCATACCTTCAGCCACGACATACGGCTTCAAAGACATTATTGTCTCAGCAATGCTGTACGATTCTAATGCCATGTGTTCGTTGCTCGTCTCTGACGGCATTTTTATTAAAACAGCACTGGACCCTTTCCTCATTTTCTATTATAATGCAGTTCTTAAACCTAATGCAAATGTTATAAATAAAAATTACTCCTTTTTTTAAAAAAAATGTTTATTTAAAAACGAAAAATTTTAGTACGTTGCTCTTACTAATCGATATTTCAGTTATTTACGTGGTTATTATTAAAAGACAAAAAGCACCTGTTATAACCGAGATCAAACAAGTAGCGAACAATACAGGTTATTTAGAACTATAACACCGGTATCGGTTTTAACCGGTCGGTTTTTACCATCTATAACACAGATGCATAGTTATTACTCTGGAGCGATGCACTCATTGTAGTAGTATGTATAAACATCCATGAAACTAAGGTTGATCACTATATTTTTTCTTACGTTAATGTGAAAAATACAGCCACAAACTTGCTTGATTTACTTTTTGCAACAGCTGCGGAGAATAGCTTTACTCGTTATATCTCTCGCCTCGTAACTTCCTCGCTTTCTGTCATCACGCTCAACAGCTATTAAGGATTACAAATGACGAGAATAAGTAAGAGAAAAAAAATTTTTAAATTAGGACAGAACAAAAACGCACGGAATTACGAGCTACACAATTATTAAATCTAGGTTCGTTTGAACTCTGTCTGGGTGGCAATATTTCGTTGATTTCATTTACAGCTTAGCATTTTCTGTGCGTGTTCTGAGAGAAAAAGTATGCGAATGAATCAGGGCTAATCCATTTGAGAGTACAAAACACTATGGCACGTTCTGTGTCTGTTTCATGTATGCGTAAGCGTTAAAGGTATTTCGCAAACACATCCACCGTAAATTCCTTTTGTTTCAGAGAATGCAAAATCGTGTTATAGCTTCGTCTCGCCGCTACTGAATATTCTCTCTCGTTCATCCCCTTTCAGAAGATCTCTCAGTAAACAGAACGCAGACGGCCCCATATCTGTTTTAGCCAGACACATCTCTCATGCCGCCGTAAACCCTTCCCTTTGTAGCTGTAGAAAGTGTTAAGCCGCGTATTGAGCCTATCAGAAATGTTGCCAGAGTTTCTGCATTCTGCACCTCGTAATATTCCACATTCTCTTTACAATGTAGCAGGCATAAATCGTGAAAAGTCCGTTCCAAATATATTTAAAACAAAGAATAGTAACAGAGACGTATGTAACTTTCGCCTCGTTTTGCTCGTAAATTCTTCAACAGATGTGTTTACACGTGAATACTGTTTCTGGAACTCGAAAACAAATCCGCTGTATCTTGTAACGCATAATATACCGACGTGAAGCTACACGCTTTTTAGAGAATCATCTTTCATGCCCTCGCAACTCACTTGAAAGCTTGGTATCCTTACAAAACCGTTACCTTTTTGTATACAGAATATTTGCTAGACGAACAGTTAATGCTTCCATTAGACCCTAGGACTCCACAAATATACTGCTCTGCAAAACTTAAGGACGAGCTAGGTACATCAACGTAACATATTAATTACTTGATGGAAATGAACAAAAGTGCGGAACCACGTCACCAGAGATCTCACGGTTGTACACAGAAACTTGGACGTCATATGTGTTCACTCCAGCATGGCTATAGCGCCAAATGAGGCTGACCCCACATCAAGAGGAAGCTAAGAGAACGGTAAAATACAATGTGTGTCAATCAGCTACAGTTACAGTACATTGGGATGGTGTTCTTGATTACAACATGGCTCGGAGATAAAATTTTGATCACCTCGCACAGGGAAGAATCAACGGGAACCTGGAAGGAAGACGAAGAGTGACGAGTGTAGCCCAAGTGTTTGATATTGCTCATAGCATTGTTTCATATGCATGGGCATACTGACCTCCAAATCACTGAACCAGCTACCTCACCGGCCAAAGTTAACTTACAGTTTTCCACTTCCCCATGAGCGTCTTTTCATTCCGCCCCAACTTCATTTTCGGCAGTTCCTAATTCCCTCCCGCAAAAGCCAAATACCAACACATGCAGAGTCTTTCGGCTTCTGAAATTGGAAGGCTCTTCCCTCGACGGAATTCGTTCAGCCTCCAAAAAGCGTCCATAAAAGCCTTCATTGTCTACCACCCGTCATTTGAGGTCACTTTGGTGGCAAGCATTTGTTACGAGGTGAAATTGTGAGCCGATATGGAAGATGTAGAGGATCCAGTACTAGTCAGAGATTAGGTGATTTGTAAGATCAGCTCTCAAATAAAAGTCAAGGTAGGGGGCGGGGGATGGCGGAGGAGAAAACGAGTGATAACCGAAAGACTACTCTCGTTGGTCTGTAGAAGCTATGAGTCTGGAGGCATACCATCAGACGTGCCGAAAATATGTGTGGATACACAACCTAGCAGTTAATAAGTGCGAGTATTGTCGCACAATCAGCTAAACAAGTAATGCAAGTTACTGACAAGAATAACATACAAAAGAACGGGAAAGCCAATCGAGGATCTATTTGATGACGATCAGTTTGGCTTTAGGAAATGTAAAGGCGCCAGAGAGGCAGCTCTGATGGTGCCCTTTATGATGAAGCGAGTTGTATGTGGTAGGTTCCTGTGGGACCAAACTGTTGAGGTCATCGGTCCCTGAAGCAAGATTTTAGAAAATTAAATAAGCGTTCATAGGATACGTCGAAGTAGAAAAAGCCCCGACCATGTAAGACTCTGTAAAATTTTCGACATTCTGAGAAAAATTAGAATAAGCTACAGAAAATGACAAGTAATACACAATACGTATAACAACAAGACCTCCCCCCCCCCCCCCGCCAATGAACCATGGACCTTGCCGTTGGTGGGGAGGCTTGCGTGCCTCAGCGATACAGATAGCCGTACCGTAGGTGCAACCACAACGGAGGGGTATCTGTTGAGAGGCCAGACAAACGTGTGGTTCCTGAAGAGGGGCAGCAGCCTTTTCAGTAGTTGCAGGGGCAACAGTCTGAATGATTGACTGATCTGGCCTTGTAACACTAACCAAAACAGCCTCGCTGTGCTGGTACTGCGAACTGTTGAAAGCAAGGGGAAACTGCAGCCGTAATTTTTCCCGAGGGCATGCAGCTTTACTGTATGGTTAATGATGATGGCGTCCTCTTGAGTAAAATATTCCAGAGGTAAAATAGTCCCCCATTCGGATCTCCGGGCAGGGACTAATCAAGAGGACGTCGTTATCAGGAGAAAGAAAACTGGTGTTCTACGGATCGGAGCGTGGAATGTCAGATACCTTAATCGGGCAGATAGGTTAGAAAATTTAAAAAGGGAAATGGATAGGTTAAAGTTAGATATAGTGGGAATTAGTGAAGTTCGGTGGCAGGAGGAACAAGACTTTTGGTCAGGCGAATAAAGGGTTATAAATACAAAGTCAGATAGGGGTAATGCAGGAGTAGGTTTAATAATGAATAAACAAATGGGAATGCGGATAAGGTACTACAAACAGCATAGTGAACGCATTATTGTGGCCAAGATAGACACGAAGCCCACGCCTACTACAGTAGTACAAGTTTATATGCCAACTAGCTCTGCAGATCACGAAGAAATTGAAGAAATGTATGACGAAATAAAAGAAATTATTCAGATAGTGAAGGGAGACGAAAATTTAATAGTCATGGGTGACTGGAATTCGGTAGTAGGAAAAGGGAGAGAAGGAAACGTAGTAGGTGAATATGGATTGAGGCTAAGAAATGAAAGAGGAAGCCGCCTGGTAGAATTTTGCACAGAGCACAACTTAATCATAGCTAACACTTGGTTCAAAAATCATAAAAGAAGGTTGTATACATGGAAGAAGCCTGGAGATACTGACAGATTTCAGATACATTATATAATCGTAAGACAGAGGTTTAGGAACCAGGTTTTAAATTGTAAGACATTTCCAGGGGCAGATGTGGACTCTGACCACAATCTATTGGTTATGAACTGTAGATTAAAACTGAAGAAACTGCAAAAAGGTTGGAATTTAACGAGATGGGATCTGGATAAACTGACTAAACCAGAGGTTGTACAGAGTTTCAGGGAGAGCGTAAGGAAACAAATGACAGGAATGGGGGAAAGAAATACAGTAGAAGAAGTATGAGTAGCTTTGAGGGAGGAAGTAGTGAAGGCAGCAGATTATCAAGTAGGTAAAAAGACGAGGGCTAGTAGAAATCCTTGGGTAACAGAAGAAATATTGAATTTAATTGATGAAAGGAGAAAATATAAAAATGCAGTAAATGAAGCAGTCAAAAAGGAATACAAACGTCTCAAAAATGAGATCGACAGGAACTGCAAAATGGCTAAGCAGGCATGGCTAGAGGATAAATGTAAGGATGTAGAGGCTTATCTCACTAGGGGTAAGATAGATACTGCCTACAGGAAAATTAAAGAGACCTTTGGAGAAAAGAGAACCACTTGTATGAATATTAAGATCTCAAATGGAAACCCAGTTCTAAGCAAAGAAGGGAAAGCAGAAAGGTGGAAGGAGTATATAGAGTCTATACAAGGGCGATGTACTTGAGGACAATATTATGGAAATGGAAGAGGATGTAAATGAAGATAAAATGGGAGATATGATACTGCGTGAAGAGTTTGACAGAACACTGAAAGACCTGAGTCGAAACAAGGTCCAGGGTGTAGACAACATTCCATTAGAACTACTGACGGCCATGGGAGAGCCAGTCCTGACAAAACCCTACCATCTGGTGAGCAAGATGTATGAGACAGGCGAAATACCCTCAGACTTCAAGAAGAATATAATAATTCCAATCCCAAAGAAAGCAGGTGTTGACAGATGTGAAAATTGCCGAACTATCAGTTTAATAAGTCACGGCTGCAAAATACTAACGCGAATTCTTTACAGACGAATGGAAAAACTAGTGGAAGCCGACCTCGGAGAAGATGGGTTTGGATTCCGTAGAAATGTTGGAATACGTGTGGCAATACTGACCCTACAACTTATCTTAAAAGAAATATTAAGGAAAGGCAAACCTACCTTTCTAGCATTTGTAGACTTAGAGAAAGCTTTTGACAAAGTTGAATGGAATACTCTCTTTAAAATTCTGAAGGTGGCAGGGGTAAAATATAGGGAGCGAAAGGCTATTTACAATTCGTATAGAAACCAAATGGTAGTTATAAGAGTTGAGGGGCATGAAAGGGAAGCAGTGCTTGGGAAGGGAGTGAGACAGGGTTGTAGCCTCTCCCCGATATTATTCAATCTGTATATTGAGCAAGCAGTAAAGGAAACAAAAGAAAACTTCGGAGTAGGTATTAAAATCCATGGAAAAGAAATAAAAACTTCCTGGTTCGCCGATGACATTGTAATTCTGTCAGTGACAGCAAAGTACTTGTAAGAGCAGTTGAATGGAATGGATAGTGTCCTGAAAGAAGTATATAAGATGAACATCAACAAAAGCAAAATGAGCATAATGTAATGTAGTCGAATTAAGTCGGGTGATGCTGAGGGAATTAGATTAGGAAATGAGCCACTTAAAGTAGTAAAGGAGTTTTGCTATTTGGGGAGCAAAATAACTGATGATGGTCGAAGTAGAGAGGATATAAAATGTAGACTGGCAATGGGAAGGAAAGCGTTTCTGAAGAAGAGAAATTTGTTAACATCGAGTATAGATTTAAGTGTTAGGAAGTCGTTTCAGAAAGTATTTGTATGGAGTGTAGCCATGTATGGAAGTGAAACATGGACGATAAATAGTTTAGACAAGAATAGAATAGAAGCTTTCGAAATGTGGTGCTACAGAAGAATGCTGAGGATTAGATGGGTAGATCACGTAACTAATGAGGAGGTGTTGAATAGTATTGGGGAGAAGAGAAGTTTGTGGCACAACATGACTAGAAGAAGGGATCAGTTGGTAGGACATGTTCTGAGACATCGAGGGATCACCAATTTAGTATTGGAGGGCAGTGTGGAGGGTAAAAATCGTAGAGGGAGACCAAGAGATGAATACACCAAGCAGATTCAGAAGGATGTAGGTTGCAGTAGGTACTGGGAGATGAAGCTTGCACAGTATAGAGTAGCATGGAGAGCTGCATCAAATCAGTCTTAGGACTGAAGACCACAACATCAACAACATAACAACAAGAATGAATAAGAAGACTAAGACCAGAAACGAAGTGCTCAGATTAGAAACGGGTTAACACAGGGATGTAGTATTCGCCCCTACTGTTCAATCTATTCTTACGGGTCTCCTTAGCACGTTTTCGACGAAAGTTTTCTACTGAGTGGGCCGAAGGTATTAACAGGTATGTCGGCGAATAGACACAAAAAGGTACGTCGATACTGTTAAAATTGCGGAATCGTCATCTTAAATAGTTCGTAGTTTGCAAGATCATTACTGTCAGTCTTTTCCAATTTATTGTCTAATAAAAACGTCAGATGCCCGTAGGGGATCCTTTTTTCTCGTTCTACTCGCAGTTACACGGCCATATGAATGTTATGGTAGCATCAATATGAACTCTGTGAGAAACAGAGTTATTAGCACCGATAAACGTCAGCATGAGGTCAACTGTCCGAATTTCAATGCAGAGAACTGTTATCTACCTAACACCCTCTTTTTGGAATTGACTTGTGAGCTCTGAATGCTTATTCGCGCTCAATTTCTCGAACATTTCATTTCCAGACTTTTTCGCATTGGGAGACGAATTTTTCCATGGTAAAAATACACAACAGGCAGGCTGCACGTCACCGTACAAATCGGTCTGTGACACGTGTTCACGTTGGTGTAATTGTGGGAAGGAAGACTGCTGTGCATCTTCGCGTCAACGACGAAGTCACTACATTGACTCAGATTGGGGAAGGGCGGGGAAAGAAACAGGCCTTGTCCTTTATAAAAGATCCATCTCAGCACTTGAATTTAGCTAGAAAGTAGGAAATGTAGGACGCCCTTTAAGAGTGTTACAGACCATGCAGTTGTCTGTAAGGAAGTAGCAACTCCAGAAGATTTGGAGAATGGCGTGCAGGGCAGTTATGAACGATGCAGGCTCCTGCAGTTGACCGTGAACGTAAATAAATGTAGCACACTGCGCATACATACACTACTGGCCATTAAAATTGCTACACCAAGAAGAAATGCAGATGATAAATGGATATTCATTTGACAAATATATTATACTGGAACTGCCATGTGATTACATTTTCACGCAATTTGGGTACATAGATCCTGAGAAATCAGAACCGAGAACAACCACCTCTGGGCGTAATAACGGCCTTGATACACCCTTGGCATTGAGTCAGACTGAGCTTGGATGGCGTGTACAGGTACAGCTGCCCATGCAGCTTCAACACGATACTACAGTTCATCAAGAGTAGTGACTGGCGTATTGTGGCGAGCAGGTTGCTCGGCCACCATTGACCCGACGTTTTCAATTGGTGAGGGATCTGGAGAATGTGCTGGCCAGGGCAGCAGTCGAACATTTTCTGTATCCAGAAAGACCCGTACAGAACCTGCAACATGCGATCGTGCGTTATCCTGCTGAAATGTAGGGTTTTGCAGGGATAGAATGAACGGTAGAGCCACGGGTCATAGCACATCTGAAATTTAACGTTCACTGTTGAAAGTGCCGTCAATGCGAACAAGAGGTGACCGAGACGTGTAACCAGTGGCACCCCATACCATCTAGCCGGGTGATACGTCAGTATGGCGATGACGAATACACGCTTCCAATATGCATTCACCGCGATGTCGCCAAACACGGATGCGACCATCATGATGCTGTAAACAGAACCTGGATTCATCCGAAAAAATGACGTTTTGCCATTCGTGCACCCAGGTTCGTCGTTGAGTACACCATCGCAGGCCCTCCTGTCTGATGCAGCGTCAAGGGTAACCGCAGCCATGGTCTCCGAGCTGATAGTCCATGCTGCTGCAAACGTCGTCGAACTGTTCGTGCAGATGGTTGTTGTCTTGCAAAATGGCTCTGAGCACTATGGGACTCAACTGCTGAGGTCATTAGTCCCCTAGAACTTAGAACTAGTTAAACCTAACTAACCTAAGGACATCACAAACATCCATGCCCGAGGCAGGATTCGAACCTGCGACCGTAGCGGTCTTGCGGTTCCAGACTGCAGCGCCTTTAACAGCACGGCCACTTCGGCCGGCTGTTGTCTTGCAAACGTCCCTATCTGTTGACTCAGGGATCGAGACGTGGCTGCACGATCCGTTACAGCCATGCGGATAAGATGCCTGTCATCTCGACTGCTAGTGATACGAGGCCGTTTGGATCCAGCACGGCGTTCCGTATTACCCTCCTGAACCCACCGATTCCATATTCTGCTAACAGTCATTGGATCTCGACCAACGCGAGCAGCAATGTCGCGATACGATAAACCACAATCGTGATAGGCTACAAGCCGACCTTTATCAAAGTCGGAAACGTGATGGTACGCATTTCTCCTCCTTACACGAGGCATCACAACAACGATTCACCAGGCAACGCCGGTCAACTGCTGTTTGTGTATGAGAAATCGGTTGGAGACTTTCCTCGTGTCAGCACGTTGTAGGTGTTGCCACCGGCGCCAACCTTGTGTGAATGCTCTGAAAAGTTAATCATTTGCATATCACAGCATCTTCTTCCTGTCGGTTACATTTCTCGTCTGTAGCACGTCACCTTCGTGGTGTAGCAATTTTAGTGGCCAGTAGTGTAGAGGAATAAATCCACTACAGTACGTCTACGTGATTGATGACAAGCTGCTGGAAACAGTATATACTGCAAAACATCTTGGAGGTACCATCCGGAGGTGGAAGGATGAAATGTAGCTCATCCAAGAAAAAGGTGGCTGTGTATTGCTGATCATTCTGGTACCCTTACCAGGTAGTACTGATCGAAAAGATATAAAATATCCAACGAAGAGGAGCGCTTGTCGTGACAGAGTCGTTTACTCGGCGTGATACCGTTCCAAAGATGCTCAATAGCCTTCAGTAGCAGACGCTGTAAGAGAGGCGTTGTGCATGACGGTGCGATGTCAAAGATGTCCTGACCATTCACAGAGAAATCAAAACTGCATATATGTATTATTTGTTATACGTTGCAGCGCGCTTGTTGAGTGGCACTCTTTTCTGGTATTGGATTTCTGCGGCTCGCCGAAATGAGTTCTCTGCTGCCCGACGTCTCGCTGTTAAGTTTATCGCAGGGGTAGACCACAACTTGGCAAAATATTAGTCTGTTCGCATGAGATGCAATGACAGGATTCTAGATTGGATTCCTTCTAGGAATACTTTTACGACGTAGAAAAATAATTCCAGGAAAGTTCTGACCGCGCACAGGCTCTTGGATTGCTACCGAAGTACATCCGCCCGAAGGTCTATGCCGATGAGCAACACGGCGAGATTCATAACTGTTGTATAAACTGAAATAAAAATCGTATGGTATATTTTCATATATTCTCCGTATACAACTACAAATCACGTTTTTATTTATCTTGTTACGACCTTAACAAATCATTAAACTTTCTGAATTACAAATGTAACAAAATGGCTGACTTTCAACAATGCATCAAGTTAGCTTCAGACAAGAACTCATTACACGTCTATTCAATCGGAGAACTAGCACCAGAGTGTCCTTTCACAATTCGCTAATCGCACAGATACATTACAAGACGGGCAATAGCGCTTGCAGTATCATTGGTGTCACTGAACCAGCACTTTAGAATCGCAATGTGGCAGCGAGCGCAAATGACATGCAAACCATTGTTTAATAAATGGGGTTGGACTGATGTAACTACGTTGCCTTAAGAGGTTTCACGTAATTGGAAATGAATGCATCGTTTTTGGCTGTAATTTTTCGTAGAGCAGAGGGAAGATTTGTGAACAGAACACGTTTCAGTCAAGCATAACGAGAAACATCTTACAATTTTTTGCTTTTGTACTATAGGTAAACCTAAATAATTCCATTATAATTTGTTTTATCTGAAAAACCGGCAGTGTTTAAATAATTATCATACATTTTAAAATGTTTAATGAATATAGCATAACAGACGTATCTTATAAATGCTTTTCAACCAGTTTCGATTAGTTTAGGCTTTTCTTCGAATAGCATGCTCGTTATGGAAGCGTTTCTATAAGTGGAATGTTTTATTGGTCATTTGAGTGTTCTTACGAAAATTACAGGCGATTCTACACTGCAGCACCTAAGACACTAATATATTCAAATACAAAGATATGTAAACAGATAGAATACGGCGCAGCGGTCGGCAACGCCTATATGAGACAACGAGTGTCTGATGCAGTTGTTAGATCGGTTACTGTTGCTACAATGGCAGCTTATCAATATTTAAGTCGGCGCACGAGCGATGGGACACAGCATCTCCGAGGCAGCGATGAAGTGGGGAATTTCCAGTACGACCGATTCACGACTGTACGGTAAAACATCAAATCTCCGATGTCACTGAGGCCGGAAAAGATCCTGCAAGAACAGGACCAACGACGACTGAAGAGAATCGTTCAGTGTGACAGAAGTGCAACCCTTCCGCAAATTGCTGCAGGGCCATCAACAAGTGTCGGCGTGCAAACCTTTCAACGAAACATCATAAATATGACTTTCCGAGCCGAAGACCCATTCGTGTACCCCTGATGACTTCACGACACTAAGCTTTACGCCTCGCCTGGGCCCGTCAACACCGACATTGGACTGTTGATGACTGGAAACATGTTGCCTGGTCGGACGAGTCTCATTTCGGATTGTATTGAGCGAATGGACGAGGACGGGTATGGAGACAATCTCGTGAATCCATTGACACTGCATGTCAGCAGGGGACTGTTCAAGCTGGTGGATGGCCACACAGGGTAGCCGTGCGTTCTAGGCGCCTTGTCACGGTCCGCACAGCTCACCCCGTCGGAGGTTCGAGTCCTCCCTCGGGCTTGGACGTGTGTGTTGTCCTTAGCGTAAGTTAGTTTAAGTTAGATTAGGTAGTGCGTAAGCTTAGGTACAGATGACCACAGTATTTTGGTCCCATAACAGCTTACCACAATTACCACAAGCTGGTGGAGGCTCTGTAATGGTGTGGCGCTTCTGCAGCTGGAGTGATATGGGACCCCTGATATGCCTAGATACGACTCTGACAGGTGACACATACGTAAGCATCCTGTCTGATTACCTGCGTCCATTCATGTCCATTGTGTATTCCGACGGACTTGGCCAATTCCAGCAGGCAATGCGACATCCCACACGTCCAGAACTGCTACAGAGTGGCTCCAGGAGCACTCTTCTGAGTTCAAACGCGTTCGCTGGCCACCAAACTCCCCGGACACGAACATAATTGAGTATATCTGGGATGCCTTGCAACGTGCTGTTCAGAAGAGATCTCCACCCCCCCGTACTCCTACGGATTTATGGACATCCCTGCATTATTCATGGTGTCAGTTGCCTCCAGCACTACTTTGGACGTTAGTCGAGTCCATGCCACGTCGTGCTGCGGCACTTCTGCATGCTCGCGAGGGCCCTACACGATATTAGGTGGGTGTACCTGTTTCTTTGGCTCTTTAGTGTATAATACATGTGTTAAACTCAACTAGTACCCAAATATTTGCTCACCGCAGGACTCGCTTAGGCCCTTTCGTGAAGCTTACATCATCATTTCGTTTCAGAAAATCGTAGTAATTCCATAAACAAACTCCTTGACGCCGCCATCTCACCCCACCGAACACCAGTCTTCAGTGAAAGATGCACCTTTACCAGTCTAGTAATGTATGTCTGTGATTAATCGCTTATTAGCAAAGTAGAAAGGAAATTGCTGCGCGCCGCAGAGCGCATAGCGTCTCTCTCGCAATCAGTAATCAGAGTGTCAGTCATATAAAGGTCCCGACCAAGCTTTCTGGCTTCTTGGAGACTGTTGGTCTGCTACGTATATACATGTATACAATATTTACTAAGACATATTTTGATTTTTTGCTAAATATCGCCTTTAACGAATGACGATAATCCAAACATGAATCGATAGGGTTCCAATCACTCAATTTCGACCAATGTTTTTGGGAGGCTTCTCTTGGTTGAAAGGCTTATGGCGGAATTGGGAAAGCCCTCCCACATATTCTCAATTGAAATTTAGCATCTGATCCACAGCCAGATTGTATGATAATTGGTTGAGTAGAACCGCAACTCTTTAATGAACCGGATCTCGAACAGCAACTTCTTGGAATGGATAAAGATAAGATTTAAAAAAAAATAATTGCACGAGATGCGCGTCACTGTACACGTCTCAGAGGTAGCATCATCTCAATGGAATTTCGTTCCTAAAATTGTAGACACTCATACTTTAAAGCTGGTAAACGTTGAATGTGCGATGTTACACTTGCCATTCGCGAATGGAACAAAGGAGAGATCTGCTAGTGGTACTAAAAGTACCCTCCACCACACATCGTCAGACGGCTTGCAGAGTATTGATGCACATGTGACAACCATGGAAAATCTAAATATGGATGACCGCAAGGGGATTTCAGCTGCCGTCCTCGAAAGTGCAACCCCAGTGACATCACTATGCCACCACGCCTGTGTTGTAGCTGGAATCAATCCCTATTGCCAAGAATCCGTCCGGATTTTTACTAAAAGTCTAAATCAGTAACAAAAGCCTCTATGAGTTTTTGGTGCAGCACAACTTCCAATACGTTTAGTGAATATCCGTCTGACGTATGTAGCTTTCTCCAGGAATACTCTTAACATGGCCATAGAACGTTATCTTTGGAGAAAGCAACTTGGGCTGACGTGTGGGCAACTTTTTGAAACGTTGCTTCAAGCGACTTTGTTACTGAGCTGTTACAAGACAACATTTGATCTACATGTGTACTCCTCACGGCACTCTACAGTGCGTGAAAGAGGGTATATCCGTTTTAGCTATTTTTTTCCTCTCTCTCATTCTCTTTCCCGTATTATGTGACGAAGCGCCTCTGTGCTTGCCCAAGTTTCTCTTTTCGTATTCCCTAGTCCCTAAAGCAAGAAATGAGGAATCCTCATAAATTTTTATTACGTTTATGGCTACAATATTGACTTCACAGGATCGATAGTTTCTTTTTAATAATTCTTATGATGTCAAAGTATCCAAGATCGAAAGATACGAAGATGATATCATCACTACTTTACGCGAACTGAAATTATAATACTAACGACATCGCCTCATCTCTGAACGGAAAATTGATCCAAGCGCTATGTAGTAATATTGCCTTTATGGAGAAAGGAGCTTCGCAAAAAGTAAACGTTTACTGCCTGATACCGTGCTTCCACATCTGTATAAATTATTCGTATGTTTCTGAACGTAATTCGCTGATTAAATTAACTAGCTCGCCAATTTTTACTTCGCAGTTTTCATGTATAGTTGGCAAAATTTTTATTTTGGAATGTTTCATAGTTCTCTTCGGTTTGTTGAAAATGGAGGTTTGCGTGTCCGCTGCAGCAGCTGCATCGGTCTTTGTCCCCAGTGTCGTTCCGGAATCCGGGAAGGATAAGAATCTGCTGCAAGTCGCGTGCCTCCTGGTCGTTGCTCGCGACGCTATTAAAACTTCCCTGTTTTGTATCGGCTTTGTCTGCACGCCAACAGCGTCGTCATAACAGCCATTATATGCAATCCCTTATCGGGCTTCGCAGCACGGAGACATCAGCTGCTCAGCGCCTCCACGCCGGTCGATGGGGCTGCGTGCCTTGAGGTACAGCCTAAGTGCAGGAAAGCTCTGCTTCGGAGGCGCACTAGTCTCGTCCTTGAACAATTTACAACGCCTCACCTTTGCGGGGTCGCTTATTTGTAAAACCCATACAGTGAACGCCGATTACTATTCGTTAGCTCTGTAATCGTAACTCCAGCAATATACCATGTATTTTAATACGGTAGCTTCCTGTTATTCTCAGCTGAATCAAGCTGATTGTAAAATAGGTAGACTTTACGTGTACAAATTTATTTCGAGAAAAATAATAATTTTCTCAGAAAATAGAGGCTTTCATAGCCTGTATACCCCTGGCAATTTATGTGTGTGGCCATTATACCGTTGTCCAAGACCTATTTTGTGTAAACCATTTCATCTCAGAACAGCACTTCCAACTTACGTCCTCGATTATTTGCTGCATTTATTTCAGTCTCTGTGTTCCTCTGCATTTTCTACCCTCTACAACTCCCTCTATCACTACGGAAGCTATCCCCTGAACCCTTAACGTATGTCCTGTCATCCTGTGCGTGCTTGCCATTGTTTTCACATATTCATTTCTTCGCCGATTCTTGGAGACCCTCTTCATTCCTTACACTATCAGTACTTCTAATTTCTAATTCTCTCCTGTAGCACAACATCTCATATGCTTCTATTCTGGTTTCCTCAGAGTCAATGTCTCACTACCATACACTGCTGTGCTCCAGATGTACTTTTTCAGAAATATCTTCTTCAGATTGATGCTAGTAGTCTTCTCTCGGCCAGATGCCCTTTCTGTCAATGCTAATCTGCTTTTTATGTTCTCAAATTTATCAGAGATTCATTTCTTGTTATTGACAGTCTGCATTTTATACACACTGTACTTCTGTCATCGTGTTATTCTGATGCCTAAATGCTTGAAAGCCTAATCCTTGAAGTGAAAAAGAACAAATTAATGTTATTTTTAATATTTTTATTGTAAAAAGAGGTTGGATGAAATGTTATAAAACTGATTATAGCCTTGTGATGAACATCAACTTACAGAATACCATTACACCTACATAAATGATCTACTATAACTTTAGGATAACTATCTACTACAAGAACGTCTCTTGCTTATGAAGATATTTTATATATTATTGTGTACAGTGTGTAGTGCACACGCATTCGGTAAGTGTGTATCCTTCAGCGAAGGTCATCGAGTACACTCTTGGTAACCAATATGCTCCACTGACTGGATTGTGGCAGTTTCTAATTCCCAATTCATATAGACCAAATGACGAGCACATTCAGATTCTTTCGGCTTCAGAAACTGCAAAGAAATTATTCAACCGACTTATGTTCCACCTCCTAAAAGCGTCCTTAAAACCCTCATTGTCTACCATTTACCATTTGATGTCGCTCCGATAACATGCGTTTGCTACAAGGTAAAATTGTGACTCGGTATGGAAAGCATTTTTAGAGATTAACAATCCTTTGGAAGATAAGCTCTCAAATAAAGGTGAATTCTTTTATCATTGGCGGAAGTGACAAATAAAAAATTACACTAGTTAGTCTGTAGAATCTATGAGACTGTAGACATATCATCAGGCTAACGGAAAATATATGTTGATACTTAATCCAGAAGATAAGTGAGAGAACTATTGTACAGTCAGCTTGACAGGTCATTTGTCCAAATTGCTGGCAAAGAAATGTACAGGGGAATGTGAAAGAAAATCGAGGGGCTGTTAGATGACGATCAATTTGGCTTTAGGAAAGTTTAAGGCACAAGAGAGGCAATTCTGACGTTGTGGTTGATAATGAAAGCAAGAATGAAGATAAATCAATACACATTCATAGAATTTGTAGACTCGAAAATGCGTTCGACAATGTAAACTGGTGCAAGATATTTCAAATCCTTAGAAAATAGGAGTAAGGTATTGGAAAAGACGGGTAATGTACAATGTGTACAAGAACTAAGAAGGAACAGTAAGACTGGAAGTTCAAGAACGAAGAGATCGGATTAGAAAGGCTGAAAAACAGGGGCTATTCTTTCACCCCTGCAGTTCAATCAAATCTCATCCATTTACCTAGCACTATTTCGACAAATACTTTCTACTGGGTGTGTCTCAGGCATTAACAATTATTTAGTAGATCGCACACAGAGAGATGGCAATGATACTGTTAAATCTGTGAAGAGCATGAAATTACTTAGTGTTTTTTTGTTTTTTTGTTTTTTTTTTGTTTTTGTTTTGTTTTGCATGATTTTGAAACTTACCACCTAAATTTAATTACTCACAGTTCTGAACAGTACTATTTTAACTGCGGAAGTATTGTAACGAAGGATTACTTGACTGTCGGTCTTTTATAATTAAGCGTTTGTTAAAAAATTTAAACATCTCTTTTATCGCTTCTACAAGCGATTAGGAGGCCATTTCAACGCAGTGGCAACAACAACGTGAACTCTGTAATATACAGCATTATTAGCACCGACTGATGTCAACGTTAGGGCAAATGTCCGAACTACAACGCAGAGAAGTGATACCCTATCCAGTAGCACCCTCGCTTTGGAATGGAACTGCGCCCTATCAACTCTTATTCACACTTCATTTCTCGAACATTTCATTTCCTGACTTTTTTCGCATTGCCTTTTAGCTCTGCTCCTTTCAGACTTTCCGATCCATTTGGCTTGGGCCGTCAGCTGATTACCGCCTAAATTGAACTTTTCGTCGCCTCGCTCCATCAAGGGGTTCGCCTCCATATTCCTTTATACGCCTTTAGAAGCGCCAAGCAAAATCTTGGAAGCTAATAGAAGTTCGGTTCTCATGGCCGACCGAAAGCTCTAAAATCAATGTACCTCTAAAGGAACAGTAATCACGGCCAACATTTCACCCACGTGTTTTATTGCCTAGTTTATATCTTGTGATGAAATCGACAAGTTCACGGAGCTTACTATTACTTAAAAATGGATAAACAATCTTACTCTTCTAAACCTAAAGTTGGTAGGACATCCTATTGCACTATGTCTGTTGATCTAATTTAAGGTGCAGCGTTTAAATTATCTCGGTGTTACAGAAGTTAAAGAATTTGTAATTTCCTTGAAGATTAGTTAGTGAGCGACATGTAATACCTTTAAATACCAGATGTGAGAAGAATAAAAGCAACAGCTTCGTTTCACTTTACGTGTTGGTCAAATGTCCTTTTTATGTAGTATGTAGCAGAAACATATGATCAAATTTTTAAGAACAAATTTCTCATACTATATAAGAGCATAGGCATTCGCAGTAGGAGTCCATTTCAACAAAATTATTCTGCCTGTTAAAGGCAGGCTGCAGCAGCAGCTAGAAACGTCGGTATTTTTATCATACAGTAGCTGAGAAACCAGATGTTACCCAGTTTTTATTCATTCATGTCTTGTATTAGTCCATCTCCTCTTCTCCCTTCTCTCCGTTCATCTCCTCCTTACCTCTCTCTCTATTCCTCTCCTCCACCCCCTATTTTACCGCTTCTCTCTCTCTTTATCCATCTCTTCTCCTTCCTCTCTCTATCCTTCGCCCCTGTCCCTCCCCCTCCCTCTCTCGGTCAATGTCCCCCACCCCTTTCTCTGACCACCTCCATCACTCCCCCTCTGCTCATCTCCTTCTGCCCCTCTCTCTGTCCATATCCTATTCCCCCTCTCTATGTCAATGTGCTCCTCCCTCATCTGTCCATCTACTCCTTCTTTCTCTATCCATCTCTTCCTCCCACCTCCATCTCCTAAGACACCAAACTGCTGAAGTCATCGGTCCCTAGACACAGTAGATAAACTAACTTAAACTAACTGATGCTGAGAACAACACAAACACCCATCCCCGAGGGAGGACTCAAACCTCCGGCGAGAGGGGCCGTACAATCTACGACATGGCGCCTTTAACCGCGCGTCCACTCCGCGCGGCCCTTCCTCTTCTGTCTGTCTCTTCTGCACATATCTATCTCCATCTCCTCCTCACTCTTTCTTTGTCAATCTCCTCCCCCTCTCCCTGTTCATTTCCCCATTTCCTTTCTGTGTCCATCTCTTCCTCACCCCTCTGTCCACCTCCTCCTCCCCCAACTCTCTGCCTGTCTCTTCCTTTCCCCTCTTCTATCTCCTGCTCCCCCAACTTTCTGCTTGCCTCTTCCTCCTCTTGCCTCTGTCCATATCCTCTTTCCTTTCCTCTCTCTGTCCATTTCCCTCTCCCTTTGTCCATCTCCACTTCCTCCTACCTGTGCATACTTCCTCGTTCCGTTTCGCTGTCATCGGTCCCTAGACACAGTAGATAAACTAACTTCTCCACCTCATCACACTGACCCAGTAGGAAGCTGGAGATTCTTACCCCTACAGAATTTCTTTCCAGATTATAGCTAATATGTGTACCAAATTTGGTTGAAATCGTTCCAGAAGTTTAGGATGAGCTTTTTACCCGCGACTTTGCTCACATGCGCACGTGCCAAATACATTTCATTCGAATTTAACACACTTCACGCGAACTTATACACATATTTCACTTGTATGTCTAGCGAATTTCGCCCTACAGTTTCATTCAGCTTAATGTTTATGACGTTGTATTCCGGACACGTACACATCATCGATGAGTACGTTAATGATGAAAGTTCCAATTCTCTGTGACTGGTAGAAAGACCTCCAGAGAACATTAGTGTTTTTCGTGTGTAGTGTTGATAGCAGGCCTAGCAAGGAGTGAGAACAATGTCAGGTACTGGTTAATCACTGTGAATGGCGCGGACATGGCGCATATCTATATGAGACAGCGTTATCAGCAACCATCATAGTTTGAAAGGAGTTTCATTGTGGGTCTCCATTTGGCCTGCTGGTCTAAGGTGCGATATCTATATTTGTGGGGCATACAGATGTGGCAGTTGTCCAAAATTAAACTGCATGGTAGTGTAAGGGCAGGCATACTTGTCAACATTTCTGGTCCATCACGTCTGACCAGCATAGGGATGAATCGCTTTGTTTTGACGAAGCACATCGTAACCCCATCACGCCTGTGCCAGCCAATCGAGAACAAGTGATCGACTCCCAGCAACGTTCTGTGTCATCCTGCATCTTTGGTTGGAGACTAACAGCAGCCGGACTAAGAAATTACTGTCCCGTGCGTAGGCTGCCGTTAAGATCACAAAACAAACGGCTGTGTTTGGAGTGGTAGCGTGACAGAGAAGGTGGAATGCTGATGAATGGTGTCACATTGTGTTTAGCGATGAATCGTCGTTCTGTACTAACTCCACCACAAACTGTACGGTGGATACGAAGTATCTGGAAACGTGTATCTTGAAGCAAATACGTAGGTAATCATTGTCTCCGAGTAAGGAGTCGATCTGAGGAAAGGTCCCACTCTTATGATGTTTTGGAGAGACACAGCGATATTCCTCCTGGTGTCATCGTGTGGGAAGACATCCTATATCACTTAAAATCATGGTTGGCAGTGACAGGTGGAACTCTGACGTCACAAAGGCCTGTCACGGACATCCTGTGCCTCATGTGCTACTTCTCATACGACAGCATCGTTGTGCCATTTTTCAACAGGACAATCCACACTTGTCACGTGTCTCTAACAAGTATTCGCTTCGCCGTTAAGCTCCCAGTTCTATTACTGACGGAACATGTGTGGGCTAACTCGGACGTCAACGCCGTCCCAGTGACAATATCAAGGATGTCAAAGACTAAATACGTTGTGGGTACCTTGCCTCAAGAGAGGGTATAATGGTTTTGTGAAAACTTGTCAACCGAATCAGAGTATGTATCCGGGCCAAATGGGGTGCAACGTCGTATAGCTGGTCTTATACTTCCAAATTACTGGTACATTTGACTCGATATTGTAATCACTGAAAAAATAGCACATATCCTCTCAACCCGTGAAATTTCATTTGCTTCCTGCTCGTTTCTTTATCTGGAAACGTGTATCTTACATGAAGTGTTAAAAATTCATTCCAGAAGCTTGCAGAATCCCGCTATCGCACTGATCCCTGTATCCCTGGCGTAATTCTTATAGTTTGTATCTTTCGATAATGAGAGAACCAAGACTGTAAGATGGACGAACCCAGAAACTCTTTCAAGTGCTTCCACTAACGAACGTCAGGTGGTTTTAGTTCCGGAGAATCTAGTGGTCAATGGACTGGCCAGTCCGTTACCTAGAACCAGATAAACGCTGAAATGAGGAACTCTATCTTGCATCAAGAAAATGTTTAGTCTCACCGAAAATGCTCATCTGCTAGCATATCGAGTTGAATATTATCGTAAAAAAAATTTTAAGCTTCTTCGATGAGCCTAAGTGGAAGAACATCATTTCTTAACACTCATAATTCCGGACCAGTCACTGGCGGGAAATTTTTATTGGTGACTTGCTTCAGTAGTTCCATGAGGATTCACTTGAGACCATACCTGCTGTTTACGAAAATTTCATATCTAATTACGATGTAAGTATCCTCATCTGGAAATAGCACTAAACAAGGGCTGGCACGTTATTGAATAAGACATTCGCAGTAGCAAAACTATGCAGAAAAATCAGCTGATAACAGTGCATGAAAACGCTGTAAATGGTACGAATATTGCAGGTTGGCATGCAAAACTCGACAGACAGTAGAATGATTGCCTTTACTTATTGCAGTTACTTGTTTTACGGTGACATTAGGGTCGTAGTCAACCGCATGAAGGACTGCTTCATCCAGATGCGCCGTTCTTCTAAGAGGCTGATTTCGGAGACTTACTAGTTGCCTCACCTTCCATAGTTTTCAATAAGTCCGATGGTACCTCATCGATTCCTGCTAGCTTGTTTGCGGTCAGGTTATTCAGTTATCTGTCCAACTCTAACTGCATTACTTCTACATATACATGACTACTCTGCAATTCACATTTAAGTGCTTGGCAGAGGGATCATCGAACCACAATCATACTATCTCTCTACCATTCCATTCCCGAACAGCGCGCGGGAAAAACGAACACCTAAACATTTCTGTTCGAGCTCCGATTCCTCTTATTTTATTTTGATGATCATTCCTACCTATGTAGGTTGGGCTCAACAAAATATTTTCGCATTCGGAAGAGAAAATTGCTGACTGAAATTTCGTAAATATATCTCGCCGTGACGAAAAACGTCTTGGTTTTAATGACTTCCATCCCAACTCGCGTATCATATCTGCCACACTCTCTCCCCTATTACGTGATAATACAAAACGAGCTGCCCTTTTTTGCACCCTTTCGATGTCCTCCGTCAATCCCACCTGGTAAGGATCCCACACCGCGCAGCAATATTCTAACAGAGGACGAACGAGTGTAGTGTAAGCTGTCTCTTTAGTGGACTTGTTGCATCTTCTAAGTGTCCTGCCAATGAAACGCAACCTTTGGCTCGCCTTCCCTACAATATTATCTATGTGGTCTTTCCAACTGAAGTTGTTCGTAATTTTAACACCCAGGTACTTAGTTGAATTGACAGCCTTGAAAATTGTACTATTTATCGAGTAATCGAATTCCAACGGATTTCTTTTGGAACTCATGTGGATCACCTCACACTTTTCGTTATTTAGCGTCAACTGCCACCTGCCACCTGCCACACCAAATTGTTCAAATGGCTCTGAGCACTATGGGACTCAACTGCTGTGGTCATAAGTCCCCTAGAACTTAGAACTACATAGACCTAACTAACCTAAGGACATCACACACATCCATGCCCAAGGCAGGATTCGAACCTGCGACCGTAGCGGTCGTGCGGTTCCAGACTGTAGCGCCTTTAACCGCTCGGCCACTCCGGCCGGCTCCTGCCACACCATACAGCAATCTTTTCTAAATCGCTTTGCAACTGATACTGGTCTTCAGATGACCTTACTAGTCGGTAAATTACAGCATCATCTGTGAACAACCTAAGAGAACTGCTGAGATTGTCATCCAGGTCATTTATATAGATCAGGAACAGCAGAGGTCCCAGGACGCTTCCCTGGGGAACACCTGATATCACTTCAGTTTTACTCGATGATTTGCCGTCTATTACTACGAACTGCGACCTTCCGGACAGGAAATCACGAATCCAGTCGCACAACTGAGACGATACCACATAGGCCCGCAGCTTGATTAAAAGTCGCTTGTGAGGAACGGTTATGTGATCATGCAGTTGTTCCAAATCACTTTCTTCCTCCATTTTTACCGTACTTCGGCGCAGTCCTTCTGCATAGCGCGGGTCTTCAGTGTACTCTTATAACGTACCTGTACTCCCCGAAAATCAATGCTGGGCGGATGATGTAAGTTGGGTTGCTTATCTTAAGGTGCATGAAATATTTCCCAGGCCAGTTTTATTCGGCGCACCCTGTAGATAATCCTGGTTCTTATTCCGCCATCGAGAGAATCGACCAAAGAAGCACCTTACCCCGTCCGTTTTCTTGCTTTCCAAGAAACGCTCTGAAGTGGTAGCCACCGCGTCAGAGAGCAAGCTAAACCGCCTGGGCCCCTCCTGCAAGTTTGTTCTGGTGTTGCGCTCTCTCGCCGAGTTGCCGAACCGTTCACTTGGGACCGCAGCTTTCCCAGCAAAGTTCCGCGGAGTCACGTCTTCCTGAGACCGTACATCCGTCCAATAGCGGCCCCACTGCGCTTCCCCAATACGTTCCTATAAGTTCCACCACTGCTTTACAGAGTACAGCTATGACCTCTTCAGTGTACTTTAAGCTTCGTACTGGAGCATGACACATGTTAGTGAAACATTATGTACGAAGTAAATGAAATATGTCTACGTCTAAGTCCTGTCTCCTCAGTATCGTCCGTTCTTTTTTTTTCTTATTATGACATTCGGGTAAACCCAATCAACTGTCTGCACCAGTGGCCGTCAAACTTTCTTGCTCAAGCGCCATTGCTGATATTGTGAAGCCGAACACCTGGCCACAAATTTATTATTAATTGGTAACCTACGTAAATGACTACGTTAGTAGATGCCAATTGTTTATCTACAGTAAGGGCGCGCTGAGTTGCCCGCCAGATCCCAAGTAGTAATCACTGAAAGTCGGCATGATTCGGAACAGTGCATGTCTAGTTTTCTTCTGTTGCAGATTGCTGTCTCCCTCAGCGATCCCACGGCTATGACACTGTACTTGCCTCGCGAGTTGTTGTGTTGTCTGCGCGATCGGATGATAATTGACAAATAACAGTAATTGTACATATGTTTAAATATATTATGCAATATAAGACAAGGTCACCATACTTTACTAAATGTTATGAATTTCACTTTTCTTCTACTCACTGGGTTGTGTTTCAACAGCCTTAATTACTTCAATTTTCTTGCTAGAAATAAATACCGTGTTTGAAGACCACTGTGTCTGTAATGCGCATTCACTAATCCGCATTACAGGCGTGAAAAAATTTATAATATCCTCTGACCGCGCAGTGGCTTCTGTGTTGAATCAATTATCGCTAAGGTAAGCGGCCGAATTCACCAACGTCAATTAATATTAATCACTTCTTAAAATATTACTTTCTAATAGTATTTTTGTTTGTTACTGAGCAGGAAAACGATACTCTTAAGAAGCTCTTAACGTTCGTTGACGGTTTTGAATTCGGCTGTTAGTTGCTAGATGAATACTATCGTACAAAGCAGCTGAGAACCGCGGGCAGCACGATCACTTCATTCGGGCGGCACTTTGATGACCACTGGTCTACACGTGTAACACAGCACATTTGAAGGAAATATTTAGACAATGCGTAATAGATACATACTTACTGGCTCATTCAGATGTAGCAAATGCGATTATAATGAGATTCCAGAGTTAAAATAGTTCTTTTTACTTCATAAATGTGTCTCATACACGAGGGCTATTCGGAAAGTAAGCTCCTATCTGTCGCGAAATGGAAACCAGCTACAGTTAGCTATACCTTCCAGCTACTTCTCTACACAGTCGTCACTCAGACTGAGACGTTTGTCCTAGCGTTGTCCCACCTTTTCAGTACCCTCGTCATAGAAGGCAGCCACCTGTACTTTCCTCTAATTCTCTACGCTCGTCTACAGCTTGTTCACTGTGCCAAAATATTGTCATCAGAGTCAACAGTTCACGTGAGCAGAGGTGAAACGCAGGGCTATCTAGATACGGTCTGTATTGTTGGTGATCAAACACTTCCCATCGAAAATGCTGCAGAGGTTTAGAAAACGTTGTTCTTGTGAAACAGAACTAGCTCATTATTCGCATGAAGTGTTGAGTGCTATTGATAAAGAATTTCAGATCGATTCCCTATTTCTGGATTTCCGGAAGTCTTCTGACACTGTACCACACAAACGGCTTATAGAGAAATTGCGTGCTTATGGAATATCATCTCAGTCATGTGACTGGATTTGTGACTTCCTGTCAGAGAGGCCACAGTTCGTAGTAATTGATGAAAAGTCAAGAAGTGATTTCTGGCGTTCCCCAAGGTAGTGTTATAGCCCCTTTCCTGTTCCTTACCTATATAAACGATATAGGAGACAATCTGAGCAGCCGTCTTAGGTGTTTGCAGATGACGCTGTCGTTTATCGACTAGTAAAGTCATCATAAGATCAAAACAAATTGCAAAACGATTTAGAAAATATATCTGAATGGTGCAAAAATTGGCAGTTGACCCTAAATTACGAAAAGTGTGAGGTCATCCACATGAGTGCTAAAGTAATTCTTTAAACTTCGGTTACACGATAAATCAGTCAAATCAAAGGCCGTAAATTCAACTAAATATCTACGAATTACAATTACAAACAACTTAATTTGGGAAGAACACATAGAAAATGAATGTGGAAGGCTAATTGGCTTATTGGCAGGGCACTTAGAAAACATAACAGACCTACTAAGGAGACTGCCTACACTGCGCTTGTCCGTCCTTTAGAATACTGCTGCGCGGTGTGGGATCCTTACCAAATAGGACTGACGGAGTACATCGAAAAAATTCAAAGAAGGGCAGCACGTTTCGTATTACCGCGAAATATGGGAGAGAGTGTCACTGGAATGATATAGGATTTGGGCTGGACATCATTAAAAGAAACGCTTTTTTCGTTGCGACAACATCTTCTCACGAAATTCCAATCACCAACTTTCTCCTCCGAATGCGAAAATATTTTGTTGACACCGACCTACATAGGGAGAAATGATCACGACGATAAAATAAGGGAAATCAGAGCTCGTACAGAAAGATATAGGTGTTCGTTCTTTCCGCGCACTATACGAGATTGGAATAATAGAGAATTGTGAAGGTGATTCGATGAACCCTCTGCCAGGCACCTAAATGTGATTTGTAGAGTATCCATGTAGATGTAGATGTAGAGATGTAGGTGGAGCATCTTCATTGCCCCTGCAGAGTGCGGCCGAGAATTGTCATGAAGAAGGAAACGTGTGGTATCTGGGTTGCATGACATCAGGCGAAATCTCTCATCAGGCCCTCATACTTGCCGGGAGACAGTGCCTTTTAGGCATCTTTATGTACTCACTGTGTGTTCAGAACTGAATAGGGCGCCGTGACGCGATCGAGGAGCATACTAGAAAACTGCCCAACACATCTGTCTAAAGCTTTATCTGATTTTCACTGTGGTTTCCATTTCGTGCCCAATCGGACCTTACTTTCCGAATAGCCCTCGTATAATGTTCTACGCATTCAGACTCTTTCTATGCTAAACACAACAAGACTAATGTAGGTAACAGTCCACATGTGGACTGATGTATTAATTTACATGTCACATCTGTTGTGGCATGGCGCATTGAAGTAATCTATATGTTGCTTGGTAATGACCGTACACTCAAAAGTGGCAATAGCAACAAATTATTTTCTTTGAAAGATAATATGTTTCAGACGTCCGATGTTTCTTAGTAATGCAGTTAACACGTCCTTACGGTATAAGCAGTCAGGAGAAATATCGTTTAGATCTTTTCTTCACCGCTGTCGCACGCAAAACACGCTATGGTGTTGATGCGATGGAGGTGTTGATGAATCGATTGCGATTAAACATAACGGCTAAAATTTCCCTCCCGCAGCTGAGCCCACTATAGCAAGGTCTGGTTGATGTTGCTGCTACTACCATGGCGTAGCGCTCTTCTCTTATTATTTGAAAGGCTCTTCACTCCATTTCTCATTCTTTCCTCACAAGATAATTGTCTTATGGACCCAACAAACTGTATTATCTCTCTTCACAATCAGTCGACACATATCGGTCACTATCAGTTACGCTGTTTGCTGGGATGGGTTCCACATTAACAAGTTTTTTTAGAAAAGCGAACAGCAGGTTTTGAGGCGGAAACTATAATCACATGCTTATCTGTTAATGAGTTGGCATACTTTGCAGCTCTCGAGACGGCATTAATTCTGCAGTATTGGTAGTGATATCATTATAAATTTTTTATTTGCCTCTTTGTCGTCTCATTCGGTGACTTAACGCGTGTAGAGTGTCATCCACATCGTTTTACCCACCCATATATAATATTCTATTGAATACATACATAACAATATTAAACAGAAAATTCAGGTCTAAGAAAGATCCTAATGTACACTTCTAGAATTCTTCTTGTTTTTATTTCTGTCTAGTCACGTGAGCCTTTTCTTTCCAACCTTCACGTGTCATTATCAGGTTAGGGCAACTAGAGGTGTATATCAAGACCTCAATTTCTAGCATTAATGATCGATTAGCAACTGTTACGGAATGTGCTTTTGTTAAGGGACATTGTCACTATAACGTCGTTTATTAATTATGTGCGTGAGACGTCGGTATAGTTTTGAGAATGAAAAACAATTGTACGTGAATTACATTTTATTGAGGTGTGTTCGAAGTAAACAAAACGTGTTGAGTCTTCCTTGTGCGCCACTACATGCTTGATAAGTATGCAGAAATCTCTGTGTGTCAGGTATGGCGATATTATACTAGAGGCTATTCGGAGAGTAAGAAACGGTCGGTCGCGAAATAGAAAACACAGTGAAAATCAAAACTGTTTGGTTTGCAACAGCTAGATACACCTTCCTGTTACTTCTCTACATACTCGCCGTTCCGTCTTAGAGATCTGCGTAGCGTTGTACCAACATTTCAATTCCCTCGTCACACAAGGGAGCTTTCCGTGCTTTTCGACAATTTTCTACGCTAAACTGTAGCTCGTTGTCTGAGTAGAGATGAATACCAGATGGGATTAAGTATTGGCTGTATGATGGATGATCAACCCCTTCCCATCGAAAATGGAGCAGGAGCGACCTAATTTCCCCTACAATGTGTAGCCGAGAACTGTCATAAAGAAGTTACGATGTGCGCGGTTGCATGAAAGCAGGCAAAATCTCTCTGCAGGCACCCATAGGTGCCAGGAGACCCTATTTTTTAGGTATCTATCCTGCGCTGAAAACTGAGAAGAGCGACGTAACGCTATCTATTCGCGTACTGGAGACACTGCCCAACACATCTGTGAAGAGCTTCATCGGATTTTTCACTGTCGTTTCCATTTCGTAACCGATCGTTCCTTACTTTCCGAATGGCCTTCGTAGTTTCATCTTGAAAACGCATAACCGATCCACAAAATGAGCTAAAATTGCACAGTTTGAGTAATGTACCAAATATACTTGACATTCCCCTAAAAGCACCGGGATAGCTGGCGTCATTTCATTGTAATTATTATTATTAATCTTTTGAACCTGGACACCACTTATCTACCACCCTCAATTACCTTAAATGATGTTAATATTTTCCGTTTTCGTTCTACATCTTTTGAGACTCAAGAAGTAGCTCTAGCAACCTATTACATGAATACGTAACTGTATTAATTTAGAAATGAATCGATTGTGAGATTATCAAATGTGAACCGATGACAGTTTTATGAGTTGCACAACTTACACCGAAGGATAATTTTAGACTCACAAAGAACTCTGGAAACGTCACAGAAAGATTAGATAGAGAATCGTATACGTTAATACGTTTAGATTACGAACACGTAGCACGTTTTATTGCTCTCTTATAGTAGAAAAGTGAGTTAAATGGATCAATTGAGAGCAGCTTCCACGAAAAGACAACAAAATGGTGAAATTTGTTAGGTTCTGGTATAAAAACGACGTTGAATAATAAGGGTAATAGAATACACTCTAACGACTTAATTAAACACATGGATGTAACAATCTGTTTCATCTTATACATTTTTCCTATCTCTTTCTTTGTCTCCCAATTCCAGTTTTCTCTCTGTTTGTGTCTCTGTGTCTCCCTCTCTTTCTCCCCTGCTTAGAATCATAGTCTATTGCATAGTACTCTGTACCTCAGTTTGCAACATGCAAGGGTAATAAACGAGGCACATGGTGTTAAATGAGTTATTACATTAATTAGTTAAAATGTCTTCAACAAATAATTTATTCATCTGGGACATCAGAAAAGCGAATCCAACACGACTGGATAGTGGCGCAACCACCTTGTAATGCTGTCGTGTTCTCCGCACGCCCTTTTTAGAATGGTTGTTTAGGAGTGAACTGAGACAATGGAGCTCCTCTTCCCAAGAAATCGAGGGTGCGTATACAGTAAAAGAAAATTTTTGGGTCGCGTTGTTAACGATCCAATAGAGGCGAGGGGACTGTGGGTTCATGAGGTTTCAAGAAATTTTCTGTGACGCATTGTTAACGATCCAATGGAGGCAATGGAACTGTAGTTTCATGAGGTTTCCTATTTTCAGGCGAGAAACAGAGGAGGAAGCGTAAACAGATAAAACACACAGTGGTTCGAGAATGCCGTAACCTCAGCACCACTGGTAATGAGCAGCTAATTATGTATTCACTATGTGATCAAAAGTATCTAGACCCTCCTGTACAAAACGGAATTGACAACTAGGTGTCACGACTTATAAAACTGCAAGAAAAGGCGGGCAGTATTGTCATTAGAGAAACAAAATGGATCGGTCATTAAAGCTGAGGGATTAGGAACGTGCACTAGTCACCGGATGTCATCTGGGTAACAAAATCCACCAGGGTCATGTAAAGCGCTTCTAAAGCCGCCCAAGTCGACTGTTGGTGATGTGACTGTGAGGTGACAGCGCGAGGGAACAACAACAGCTAAACCAAGATGAGACAGAAGTCATGTACTGGCGGACACGAACCGTCGAGCACTGTGGAGGATGACTATAAAAGTTGCATGACATGACAGACTCACTCGTGAGTTACAAAGTGCTACCAGCGGTCCAGTTAGCACAATGACTGTACGTAGGGAGTTAAGAAAATGGGATTCTATTGTGGATCAGCCACACGTTTCTACAATCAGTGCTAACGACGCTTGAAGTAGTAAAAAGAGCGACGCTATTGGACAATGGATGTCTGGAAACTGGTGATTTGGAGTGATGAATCAAGCTACACCTTGTGGCAATCCCTTGGAAGGGTTTTGTGTGGCGAATTCCTGGAAACCTGGAGAATATAATCTGTCATCATGTTTAATTCCAGTAGTGAAGTAGAAAGCCAACGGCCTTGCCGCAGTGGTAATACCGGTTCCCGTCAGATCACCGAAATTAAGCGCTGTCGGTTTGGGCTAGCACTTGGATGGGTGACCATCCGGTGTGCCGAGCGTTGTTGGCAAGCGGGGTGCACTCAGATCTTGTGAGGTAAACTGAGGAGTGTAAGGGATCCGTGATACCATGAATATAAATGCTAGTATCCGACGCCCAGGTCGATAGTAGACAGGAGTGATTATCGAGCGATGCAGAAGGCAGTAAGATTAGTGTCGAGTGCGGAGTAGCACTGGAGAGTGTCGAGTGAGCTGTAGTGCGGGAGAGACGGGCAAGAATGGTGGTCGAGTGAGTTGTAAACGGTAAAATTCACCAATGACGAGTGAGCACGTCCCCCTGATCGTCGTAGTGTTGACCCTCACTAATACCGATTCGCGAGTGATATGGAACAGAAAGTGGCAAGTGCCGAATTACGTGTTTCGCGTCAACCGCGTCGGCCAGCAACAACCGTGGACTACAGTGAGGATTGTTGTGAATGTTAACCATCAGCATTGCATGTGACGAAGTACTGAAAATCAGCAACCAATAAAAAGATATAACTGTAATTAGGCGTGTAAGGCGAAGGTAGCAACTGCCTCAGAAATTTTGTGTTAGCAGGAAATATATATCAGTTTGTACATCGCAACCTCTATGGTCCTTAATAATAGACAAACTTTCAATCGTTCCACTTTCAATCGTCTCAGAACAGCCGCACTCGGTTGAAATATCCCCGAAACCAAAGCAGAAAAAACCGATAACCTTTCATCCATTAAGCACACGGTCATAATTAACGGTTTGGCGGCTTCGAGGGGGGGGGGGGGGGGTTATGGGCGCTCAACATCGAGGTCATCAGCGCCAGGCGGTTTCGATAAATTACGCAAAACCCAATTAAGGAACTTAAACGGGGGTGTTTCAGGAGCTACTTGACTGTGAAGTAGCGTCTCCGGTGACGGAAACGTACATACGGCCGGTAGAGCGGTGTGCTGACCACCTGCCTATCCGTATCCGCATCCAGTGACGCCTGTGTACTGAGGATGACATGGCGGCCGGTCGGTACCGTTGGGCCTTCATAGTCTGTTCGGGAGGACTTTAGTTTTGGTTTAGTTTTTTAGTGAAGTAGAAAGGAAGTGGTGTTACGGTATAGAGGTGTTTTTTGTGGTTAGGTTGTCGTCTCATTGTTGCACTTAAGAAAACGCTAAAGGCGGACGGAGCTGAACGAATTTTACAGCAGTGTGTACTACGCACAGTAGTGTTACCGTTCGGAGACAATGATCTCTAGCATCAGCATCACAATTCACCCTGTCACAAAGCAGCATGTGTGAGGCAATTATTTGTGGACTGTAACACTCCTGAAATGGACTGGACCACCCAGAGTCCCGAACTGAACCGAATGTAACAAGTTTGGGATGAGCTAGAACGTCGACATTTCTCCAGACACCAGCATCCAGCACCACAACAATCTTTGGCTTTGGCTCTTGAGGAAGAATGGACTCCTCCACATACGGACACCACACTGAAAGTATTCCCAGCAAATTTCAAGGTGTTATAAATGAGAAAAGTGGACACACCCCACATTCACGTCCACTAACATGTCCAGATACTATTGATTGGATGGTGTATATCATGTGCAAATGGTACCCCACACTCGGTAAATATTTGAAGAATGTCATAACGAAGATCCGCCAATAGCTGCTGGTATAATACAACTTTATTCGCTACCAGTTATAATCAACGTCTCGTAATCGGGTAACATAAATTTATTTACATCAGACGTACATCTGGTTCACTGAAACAGATATCAATAGTTATTTTTATTCTTGTTGATTTATTTACAATATCCTCCATTACAATATTTGTTCAAAATGGTTCAAATGGCTCTGAGCACTATGGGACTTAACATCTATGGTCATCAGTCCCCTAGAACTTAGAACTACTTAAACCTAACTAACCTAGGAACATCACACACATCCATGCCCGAGACAGGATTCGAACCTGCGACCGTAGCAGTCGCGCGGCTCCGGACTGAGCGCCTAGAACCGCGAGACCACCGCGGCCGGCACTTTATTTGTAATATAACTTGTAAGTATTGTGTGTGTGTGTGTGTGTGTGTGTGTGTGTGTGTTTGTGTGTGTAAGAGGGAGAGAGAGAGAGAGAGAGACAGAGAGAGAGAGAGACCGAGCGAGGCAACGCAGTGGTTAGCCCCACTGGACTCGTATTCGGGAGGACGACGGTTCAAACCCGCGTCCGGCCATCCTGATTTAGGTTTTTCGTGATTTCTGTAAATCTCATCAGGCAAATACCGGGATAGTTCCTTTGAAAGGGCACGGCCGATTTCTTTCTCTATCCTTCTCTAATCCGAGCTTGTGCTCCGTCTCTAATGACCTCGTTGTCGACGGGACGTTCAACACTAATCTCCTCCTCCTCTGCGTGTGTGTGTGTGTGTGTGTGTGTGTGTGTGTGTGTGGTGTTGTGTAATGCTTGTGTTGTATGACGATATGGCGATAGTAGAAGGGAGAGGATGGAACGTGGTGCCGGGACATAGCCTACCCCTCGCGAATAGCAGCAAGGGGCCCACCAATCTTAACTTCCATGCCGGCCGGAGTGGCCGATCGGTTCTAGGCGCTACGGTCTGGAACCGCACGACCGCTACGGTCGCAGGTTCGAATCCTGCCTCGGGCGTGGATGTGTGTGATGTCCTTATGTTAGTTAGGTTCAAGTAGCTCTAAGTTCTAGGGGACTGATGACCTCAGCTGTTAAGTCCCATAGTGCTCAGAGCCATTTGAAACATTTTAACTTCCCTGTCCGACGGACGGATCGCCATCCACAATGTTACGTCCCTCACTTCACGACACACTGCAGAGAGGATTTGGTATTTAAACCAGGACACTGTCCCAAAATCTGGTGATCAGGAATTTTACGCCACCATCTCTCCTGCCGGTGAAATACTCACAAGGGAACCTCCCCATCGCACCCCCCCCCCCCCCTCAGATTTAGTTATAAGTTGGCGCAGTGGATAGGCCTTGAAAAACTAAACACAGATCAATCGAGAAAACAGGAAGAAGTTGTGTGGAACTATGAAAAAATAAGCAAAAGATACAAACTGAGTAGTCTATGGGCAAGATAGTTTAGTTTTTCAAGGCCTATCCACTGTGCCAACTTATAACTAAATCTGAGGGGGGTGCGATGGGGAGGTTCCCTTGTCAGTGAAAATTTTTTGTCACCAGTTTTCGAAGCAGCCTCACCTGCGTCGAGCGCCACCACACATGCATGCCTTAGTAATGACGGCCACGGCGGCGGGTGGTCACGAAGAGTAGAATGTACTAAAACAGTCAACACTAAAATGCATTAACATAGTGAAATAACGTTACCGCGATACCTATATCCAATTCTCTTCTGGTGGAGTGCACTCTGCGTATTCCATACATGGTGGTCTTTTATTTTAGTTTATTTAATTTTACGCCAGAGTACGAGAAGCACTATACATGTTGCCTGATGATCGGTTGATCTAACTTGGTAGTGGAGCTCTTGGAAGGTCTTGAATAATACATTTTTCAATTTTTATATCATTGAGAACGTTTAATTTTTTTTGAAAGAATTATGTCGATACATAGTTTTTACAGTGACACGATTGATCGAGAAAACGCTTCGTTCTCCACGGGAACTTAGCAGACACGCAGAGACTAGACGCCCTGTCCCGATTTTGGGTAACGGACGGCCATTACGGTTATCTGTTCCGGCGACAGATGCTCGTAATGGCACCCCTAAGAGGCGACCAAGGGGAGGGTGGGGGTATATACGACAGGCATTAGCCTCTCCCCCCCCCCCCCCCCTCTCCGCCACCCCACCATAGCCAACTCTCCGCTCGATACGACAAGCGCCGTGGAGGAGCCTCACCTGTCTGCCTACACTGTGTCTTCCTCAACACTACAGCTGGTTCCTCCACTAACACAGCGGATCCCCTGTGAACAGAAGCGCATTTATTGCGAGTATATCTTTCTTTGCAGTAGACATTAAAACACTTAAAGTATAATTTTAATTTATTTTTGTTGCGCTTTGTTACCAATACCTAATAAGACAGATCTTGACGGATATGAATATTACCGAACCATCAGTTGGAACACATTAACGCGAATCACCTACAGAATAACGCAACCGCTCACTGCAACCGATCTAGAGCATGATGTGTCTGACAAGGGGAGGCCACGACAGTCGGATCACGGATTTACTAGAACCTTTGTAAACTTTTAATAGTCCATTAGGACAACATAACGTGCCAGTTGTAAGGCGCATTACAGAGGTGATTTGAGAAAATCGCAAGAGAAGTTTAACACTTATGTTACGTACCGGCGCATTGCGTTCCTGAGCATAAGCCGGTGGCGGTCATGTGGGTAGATTTCAAGCTGCGTAATCAGTGGGTCGCTGTATCGAGTCCCTCTCACGTCTATCTTATTTTTCTCCAACACTACTCTTATTATCTGATACATATTAAATTTTAAAGGTAATATGCTGAAAAATTACGTGTATTTGCAAGAACTTTCATTGAATTCCCAGCGTAATTTAACTGTCTGTTAAGTTTCATTATCACAGCATATTCTATATTTATAATCATCGACAAGTATATGACCAAACGCGTGAAGTTTCCCAGAAAATGAATGTCTGTCGTGATTTCACAAACACCTTATACCGACGAACGGGTAAGGTGCCGAGAACTGCATTTCACCTGGACGCATCGATCTGCAGACAAGGATTTCAAGGACAAGGGACAGGTTTTGAAAGCCAAAGTGAAACATCGATAAGTAAAGTTGGAAACAATTTCATTCAATAATACAATGAGTTACAATATGCCAGAATATGAGTGTAATGTACGTTGGATGTTTTTCAGACACACATTTACTACACCGAATTAATGCAGTTCTCCAGCATAAACGAGGTGTGTTCAAAGTTTCTAAGGAAAAACAAAGCTCTGACATTTTGAAAAATTTATTTTTCTTTCAACAACTTGGATGCAAACCATGAGCAACGCAATATTTTCGTAAATATCGATGTTGAAAATTGGCGATGTACGATTGACTGTATTTTATTGGAGTCTTCATTTGAACCAGTTTCTCGTTCTAGTTAATCAAACACGAAAAAGTTGGAAGGCGCATGATAAAGTTTTTAATTTGCCTATAGAAATGAAAGTCACTTAATATTGGCTGTCAAAATGAAAATTAGTAAACAGCTAAATAACAATTATTCAAAATGATAGTCAGAATCGCATTATTTATTTTGCCGCCAACCGGTTTCAACCCGCGATGGGGTCATCTTCAGGGCAATTTACACCATTTGGTCGCTCACTGAAGTCGTCACTCTGCCTGTGCACGGTTGGTAGGCATAGTTACCAACCGTGCACAGACAGGGTGACGACTCTAGCGAGCGACCTAATGGTGTAAATTGCCCTGAAGATGACCCCATCGCGGGTTGAAACCGGTTGGCGGCAAAATAAATAATGCGATTGTGACTGTCATTTTGAATCATTGATTATAAGTAAAT
Organism: Schistocerca cancellata; assembly: GCF_023864275.1. Classification (NCBI taxonomy): domain Eukaryota; kingdom Metazoa; phylum Arthropoda; class Insecta; order Orthoptera; family Acrididae; genus Schistocerca; species Schistocerca cancellata. The sequence goes on from NC_064628.1 coordinate 341,025,212, forward strand.
TAATCGCTGTTTATCTCCAGACTACTATGTTGCGTGAAAAAAAGCGAGATAACATCGGAAATTCTAAGATGACTAGTTCTGAAAAAATATAAATTGAAAGAAAAAAGGATGAGCGTGGTTGGATCCAGAGATCAAGCGATTACGAAGCTTGCACGCCAACCACTGACCGCCGCCGACTCGTGCTTCGGGCCGCAATGCAACGCTATTTCACTGACGCGTAAAATTTCTCTTGCGATTTTCTCGAAATCGTCTCACTAATACGTCTTACTTCCTGCACATTATGTTGTCCGGATGGATTATAAAAATGTAACATGTTTGGAGTAATGAACCAAACGTTGAGGCGTCCCCCTGTGAGTTCCGGAAAAAACGTAGGATTACACGTGACAGTGCTGTTCCTATGGTTTATCTTAGAAGGTAGAATGGGAAACAATAAACAGGATCTGTAGATGTAGAAACAAGTTCTGACAGCGTTGTCTTTGAAAATCCGAAGTTTTTAGGGATAAAACACGAGGAGAAAAAATGAACGGAAACCAGACTGCAGTTATAAGAGTTGAAGGACATTAAGGACAGGCAATAGCTGGGTGTAAGACAGGTTTGTAGCCTGTCGTACATGTTATTCAATCTTTACGCAGAGCAAACAACAAAGGAAACCAAGGAGAAACTATGAAAAAATAATTACAGTCCAAGGGAACGAAATAAGAGATAGGGAGGTTTGCCAACGACATTGTAATTCTGTCAAGAACGAAAAAGGACTTGAACATTTTAACGGATTGGAAAGTGTTTAAAAAGAGCTAACGAGTTGAAAATTAACTAAACCAAAACATGAGTATCGGAATGTTTTCGAATTAAATCACACAGTGCTAAGGGAATTAGATTTGGAAATGAGCCACTAACATTAGGTAGCTTATGAATTTTGCTATTTGAGCAGCAAAGTAACTGATAATGGCAGAACTACGAGAATATACTACACAAAAGTTTAATTCTACGATTAGCAAATCTAAAGTTATTAAATCAATGAAGATAACTAGGAGATTATTTATGCTAAAAATAGCAGATAAGCAGTTTTTAGTATCCCGCTTAGACAATGAATTGACGTCATTTAGTTCCACTACGATGGACGTAGAGGAATTACGGGCGAAGTTTAAATCGTTTGCTGGAGAATTAGGTGCGGAGTAAGCGGATTAAACACGGATAAGAGGCACCGTGGTTTAATAACGATCTTCGGAAGAAGTTTAAGAAGCAAAGGCTGTTGCACTCTCGGTTCAAAAGAGAACTCGAAAATGGCGACAGGCAAAATAGAGCTTCGTGCGTCTGTAAAAAGATCGATGCGCGAAGTGCACAACAAATATCATCGTCATACCTTAGCAAAGGATCTTGCCGAGAACTCGAGATAATTCTGGTCCAAAGTGAAATCGCTAAACGGGTCGCAGGCTTCTATTCAGTCACTCGTTGAACAGTCTAGTGTGGCAGCAGCAGACAACAAAACGAAAGCCGAAGCTTTAAATTTCGCGTTTATGAAATCGTTCACGAGGAGAATCGTACAAACTTACATACAGCATTTTGACCATCGTACAGACTCCCGTATGGACGACATAGTAATGGGCTCCCCTGGTGCAGAGAGACAAGTGAAAGAGTTGAAAACAAATAAGCTGTAAGATCCGGACTGAAACCAGTTCCGTTTTACAATACTCTACGGTCCCTTACTTAGTTTGCATTTATCGCGAATCTCTCGATCAGCACAAAGTCCTGAGCGACTGGAGAAAAAGCGCAGGAGACTCCCATGTATAAGAAGCGTAAAATAACGGACGCGCAAAATTACAGACCAATATCTTTAACATTGGTTTGCTGCAGACTTCTTCGACATGTTCTCAATTCGAATGTAATAAACTTCCTTCAGACGGAAAAGCTTCTGTCCGCGAATCAGCAGTTCTAGAAAGCATCTCTCGTACGAAACTTAGCTTGCCCTCCTCTCACATGATATGCTGCGAATTATGGATGAACGGCAACAGGCGAATTCCGTGTTCCTAGGTTTCCGGAAAGCATTTGAAGGTACTAGCGTACCGAATAGGTTTCCAGATGTGTGAGTGGCGCGAAGACTTCTTAAGTAACAAAACGCAGTACGACTGCGGGAGCTCATGAGAGACAAGAGTGACGGCGGGAGTGTCACAGGGAAGTGTGATACGACAGATTTTATTGGCTGTAAACATAAATGATCTGGCGGACATGGTGAGCAGCAGTCTGCGCTGTTTTCTGATGATGCTTCGGTGTACGAGTAGGTGTCGTCTTTGAGTGACTGTAGAAGGATACAAAATTTCAAATTCGTGTGATGAGTGGCAGCTACCTCTAAACGTAGGAAAATGAGTAGGAAAAACTAGTCCATAATGTTCGAATACAGCAGTAGTAGTATACTGTTTGCCACAATCACGTCGATTAAATATCTAGGCGTAATGATCCAAAGTGATATGAAGTGAAACGAGCTTGCAAGGGTTGTGGTAGGAAAGGCGAATGGTCAGTTATTTGGAGAATTTTGGGAAAACGAGGTTTATGTGTGAAGGAGTCCGCATATAGGACACAGTGTGACCATTCTTAAGTACTGCTCGAGTGTTTGGTATCCGCACCAGGTCGGGTAAAGGTAGACATCGATGCAATTCAGAGGCGGGCTCCTAGGTTTGTGAGCGGTAGGTTCGAACATGACTCAAGTACTACAGAGATGTTTCTGGAACTCAAATGGGAATCCCTGGAGGGAGCGCGATTTCGTTTTTGAAGAACATTGTTGAGAAAAATTAGGAAATCGGCATCTGAAGCTGACTGCAGAACTATCCTACTACCGCCAGTGTGCATTTCGCGTAAGGACCACGAAGATAGGATAAGAGGAATTAGTGATTGTATGGGGCACATTGACAGTCGTCTTTACCTGGTTCTGTTTGCAAGTGGAACAGGAAAGGAAATGACTAGTAGTGGTACCGAGTACCCTCCGCCAAGCACCGTGTGGCTGCTTGCGGTGTATATAATGAGAAGTGGATGTAGAATAGCAAGAAAGACATTTCTGAAACAGACAAATTTGTGAACATCGAGTATAGATTTAGATGTTAGCGACACTTTCCTCGACGTATTTATCCGGCGTGTGGTCGCGTATGGAAGAGAAACGTGGACGACAAACAGTGCAAACAGGAGAAGAATGGAAACTTTTGAAGTGTGGTGCTACTGAAGATATGTGAAGTATAAATGCAGCTGTTCCCTCCGGGAGACATCCTTTGTTGTAACCCTTCCCAATTCGATCGTTTACATCATCATTTCGAGACTGACATTTACTTATGTATTTACATTTATGGTATTGGTACATTAGTATATATTATTTTTGTATAAAGCAACAGTCTAACACCTCAAACAAACTGGAGAGCATATACAACAAACAGCAGTACGCTGATACACACACACACTGCCTGACTAAAAAAGTAAATCACCCACAACGGGAGGTTCAAAAATGGCTCTGAGCACTATGGGACTCAACTGCTGAGGTTATTAGTCCCCTAGAACTTAGAACTAGTTAAACCTAACTAACCTAAGGACATCACAAACATCCATGCCCGAGGCAGGATTCGAACCTGCGACCGTAGCGGTCTTGCGGTTCCAGACAGCAGCGCCTTTAACCGCACGGCCACTTCGGCCGGCTACAACGGGAGGAGAAAACGAAATGAAACATCACAAGCTGAGAGGGTATGTGTTGCTACTGCAGTGATTACAAATTCAAGTGAAATTAACAAAGTACTTGGCGGTATAAGTCCACTTATCTGTGTAAGATTGCACCCTCTCTCGATTGGATGTATGCTCTGATCCGCACCGGGCGAGGTGGCGCAGTGGTTAGCACACTGGACTCCCATTCGAGGGGACGGGTATTCAAATCCGCGTCCTGAGATCCAAATTTAGGTTTCCCGTCATTTCCCCAAATCACTCCAAGCAAACACCGGGATGTTCCTTTGAAAGTGCAGGGTCGATTTGCTTCCTCATCCGTGACACATTCCGATTTTGTGCTCCATCTCTAATGACCTCAGTGCAGGCGGAATGTTGAAGCATATTCTCCCTTTTTCCACTGATTCATTAGGGAATGATGTCATAAGGCCGATGCATCCTCTACTGAAGCAAAGTGGCCCACAATTGCTGTAATTGGTAATTTACACTGAAGCGCCAAAGAAACTGGTGTAGGCACGCTTACTCAAATACAGAGATATGTAAACAGTAAGAATACGGCGGTGCAGTCGGCAACGCCTATATAAGAAAACAAAGTCAGGAGCACTTGTTAGATAGATTACTTCTGCTACAATGGCAGGTTACCGAGATTTGAGTGAGTTTGAACGTGGTGCTATAGGCGGCGCACGAGCGATGGAGCACAGCATCTCCGAGGTGGCGATGAAGCGGGGATTTTCCTATACGACCATTTTACTAATGTACCGTGAATATCAGGAATCCGGTAAAACATCAAATCTCCGACTTTGCTGCGGCCGGAACCAGGTCCTGCAATAAGGGGATCAACGACGACTGAAGAGAATCGTTCAACGTGACAGAAATGTAACCTTTCCTCAAATTGCTGTGGTTTTCTATGGTGGGCCATCAACAAATGTCAGCGTGCGAACCATTCAACGAAACACCATCGAAATGGGCCTTCGGAGCCGAAGGGCCACTCGTGTGCCATTGATCACTGCACAACATATAGCTTTATGCCTCGCCCAGACCCTCCAACACATATATTGGACTGCTGATGACAGGAAACATGTAGCCTCGTCGGGCGAGTCTCGTTTCAAATTGTATCGAGCGGATGGACGTGTACAGTTCTGGAGAAACCCTCATGAATCCATGGACCCTACATGTCAGCAGGGTATTGTTCAAGCTGGTGGAGGCTCTGTAACGGTGTGGGTAGTGTGCATTTGGAGTGATTTATGGGGCCCCTGATATGTCTACATACGACTCGGGTAGGTGACACGTACGCAAGAATCCTGTCTGATCACCTGCATCCATTCATATCCATTGTGCAACCCGACGGTCTTGGGCAATTACAGCAGGACAATGCGACACCTCACGCGTCCAGAATTGCTACAGAGTGGCTCCAGGAACATTTCTGAGTTAAATATTTCCGCTGACCACCAAACTCTCCAGATTTAACCACGAATTGACATGCAGGTGCAGAAGTTTACATTGTAGTTTCGAGGCTGTCTGTAGCCGATTTCAGAGAGAGTCTTGCTATCGGCCCGCCACGTATCGCTCGCCCCAAGGTGGCGAAAGTGCTGCGCCGAAGCGCAAGAGAGGGAAATGCGGAACGGTGGAGACAGTGGGAGACGAGCAAGTGAATGTGGTGGCGTAACACCGAGCGAATTGCAGTGCTTCGTTGAGCCTGAGTTTACGGCAGTCCCGAGTTGGTGTGGTGCCGTAGTATACTTTAAAACTTGTAGTAGACATAAGGTGTAAGCCGAGAAATATTATGACGTGTACGGCCTTACACGGAGAGACTGCGCTCGGTGTGAAGGGAGTTCCTCGCAGTAGCGGGTTGAAATGGCCGTTACAGCCTTACTCGGTGGCGGCATTTGGTGGTTCGCTGAAAGTGGCTTTAGTTGATGTCACATTGGGAATAGATGTTATGCACTGAAGGAAAGTTATCGTATGTGGTAGAACAGAATTCAGCTTTGTTTCGGCATGATATGGGTGAGCATCTGCAAGTCTGTGAAATTTTATTCATTGCCCAAACTTTAACTGTTTAGTGTTGTAATGTTGATGCATTAATTTGTTCTGAAAGCGGTGCTGATATTCAAGACAATAAAAGCGGGTTAAAAGCTGTGAGCTATCTGGGGAAGTTAACCTTGCATTACTGAGCAACTGTTTCACCAGGTATCCAGTCTAGCTTACCAAATTCCCAACCAGGCTAACATTAATTATAATCTTTTAGTAGTCATCTTACGATAACCGGTGATATATATATATATATATATATATATATATATATATATATATATATATATATATATATCACCGGTTATCGTAAGATGACTACTAAAAGATTATAATTAATGTTAGCCTGGTTGGGAATTTGGTAAGCTAGACTGGATACCTGGTGATATATATATATATCACCGGTTATCGTAAGATGACTACTAAAAGATTATAATTAATGTTAGCCTAGTTGGGAATTTGGTAAGCTAGACTGGATACCTGGTGAAACAGTTGCTCAGTAATGCAAGGTTAACTTCCCCAGATATATATATATATATATATATATATATATATATATATATATATATATATATATATAATGACAATTTAAATAAAAGGAAATAAATCAGTTTATATTTCGACATTTATTTTAACATTGATCATTGTTCCGTTAAAATTTCAGCATATTAAACTTGACTCATAACTAAACTGGTGCCTTATTTAGGATTGTGAAAATGTGAGTTCGTAATCCTACGGAACACATCAAATATGGAGCCAAGATTGGGAGACTGCATACAATACTGCATTCATAAAATAACACACGAAGAACGTCGAAACATATGCAAGAGGAAATTAACCACAACCAACCGATTCAATTTTCACCCAAAGAAGTTACGTTCGTAGCGCAATCCTTTCCCTCATGAAATTACCACACACTGGTAGACTAAATTCATACTAACTCTCTGTGAAATCTTCCCGAAAAGAATAGCTGAGGGCTACTTTGATGATTACACTACATGCTTCACGTGGTCAATTTGGTTCACACAAAGAGTATAACTCCACAATAATTTTGAGAATTAAAATAAATTACATAGAAACACAAATTACAAAAGAAAAACCTCGAACTGGTTACTATCGTCTTACTATTAACCTGATGGGTCAAACAATTGTATAAGCACGTGGTACTGGTCTCACAAAGTACACCCCACGTGGGTTGAACATAAAGAAAAGTTGCTATATTGAAAAATATTGTCAACACGAGACGTTATAATCTCACGCACATTCCCATTTAAGATTGATGATCTTAGTTAGAGTTACAGATCATCCACACGTGGTTCCACTTTATTCACAAAGTAGTGACAAAGCAACTACTGGAAGATATTCTGAACTTCACACTCGAATTACACTGCGTTGCAATTTAGGATAACATTAGATATTTTAGATATAAACGTGAAATAAAGGTGATTAAATTTTCGGTTAGGCTGAACTTAAGAAATCCATTGTCCTACGGACTTAGCAGAGACGCGCTTAGCCGGAGATCTTACCACTTCAGACGCTCGCCGCGGACAGACTGCCGTGGGCCCCTACCAAGGGTGTTTCCAGATACAAAACGGAAGTGACCAGAGAGGCAGCTTCCTATACCAACATGACAAGGAACGGACAGGACCATACTAAGAATAGAAACCTCTTTGCTTTTAGAAAGCGTAGCTACCTGTTCCGACGTTGGTCCTACTGTTCTCTAGCAGGCAGGCTTGTCTGCTACCATCAAGGATGCAACTAGAAATACATTTGCTCATTCATCCTTTCACACAGAAGCGAAGGGGGATGACAGTATCTTATCCCGTACAGTATATAAAAAGAAAGCGGATGTAGGTTCCGTATGAGACTGTGTGACATGAATTGCATATAAACTGTATTTTAAAGTGTAGTAGAGTGACAGATCGTTCTTGATTATGTGTAAAAGTAACACGTTCCACAGCTCAGTCTCCTCCCAGATAGTCAGAAGCACCACAGTAAATTTAGAAGTGGAATGTATGCCATAAATGACAACAGTTTTAAAAAATTAACATGAAAGGAATCCAACAGATACCTTTCAGGATATTTTGCGCCGCTCCCAATAGCACTGAGCTTTATTAGCCTTTTGTGAATTTGGTATGTCAAAGTGCTGGTTGCTTTTCAGAAAATAGGTGTTTTATTTTCATATGTGTGTTGAAGTTCCTTTCAAAGCTTTTGTGCGAATTCCATTTCATTGAATTGTCTTAAGCGAGCGGAGTTTATTGAAATGCACTCTTTTTTAATAATCCTAAATTTGCAATAATTGGCCCATTAGCTAATCACAGCAAACGTTCATTAATTGTTTGTTATTGGACGGCTATTACCAGAGTGTATTGTCCTTTTTAAGTAAAGTAAGTGGTGAGTAATTTTGCGGCGCCATTAACTGACGCCGTGTATATTTCATGTAAAGATGGGTTTTAAAGTTTGATTATTTATAAAAAAAATTTTATGAATTATATTTATTGCCATGATGATGAACAGTCCCGGGTTGTGAGCTTGTGAAATCGTTTCATTTGTTGTTACATATTCGCTCATTTCTTGCTTTAGAAGTTTGCTGTTCATGATACACCAGGCGGCAGCTGTTGGCGTAATGTAGGGCATGTTGTGCCCATTTGTTACAGCCTTTGTAATCAGTAATGTATTTTGGTCATAGATATTTATTTCATGTCGAATACGACAGTGAATTGTTGTGAATTTCAAATTATTGCCTCTGGGTTATGTTCCTCCATAGTCTGAACGTAATTTGGTCCTTCCTCTTGTGCTCATGAGTGTTCAAAAATATGTGTGAAATCTTATGGGACTTAACTGCTAAAGTCATCAGTACATAAGCTTACACACTACTTAACCTAAATTATCCTAAGGACAAACACACACACGCACGCCTGAGGGAGGACTCGAACCTCCGCCGGGACCAGCCGCACAGCCCATGACTGCAGCGACCTAGACCGCTCGCCTAATCGCGCGCGGCCTGTGAGTGTTCTTGGGCTGCATTTAATTTGCTGTGTCGTCCCAACAGGACACAGCCAAGATAAAAGCACCACAGGGCGCAAAGATGAGAGCTGCTGCTAGTGCCGTAGAGACTCGCCACTTGCGCGAGTTCCATCAGCACCACGGGCGGCGCTGAGGATGAATACATCGACTTCGCCTCGGCCAATTGCCGGCCGAGTACAACCCACTACTAACTGGACGACAACGGACAGAAGCCTACTAGGAAGATAGAAGAGCAGTTCTCGCCCACTTGGTTATAGATCATCGTCCAGGGCCGACTTCGACAGGGAACATCGTTTAGTAAACTCTTAGAAGTGAGCAGACAGTTGTAACAAACTGCCTATTGGCTTCTGTCTCGTGTTCTTCGGCCGACGTTCATCTAATGATTTTTCTGACGTTTCGCCAGCACGAGTGGCTGGCATTGTCAAAGCTTCACCCTCCATTGCCGGTGGTGAACTGGAGCCGAGCTCGCGGCCGCAGACTATACGTACCTGGCGCGCCAACGTCCGAGGGCTTCTCCCCGGTCATTTCCGGTGCGGTTCTCCTCTTGCTACCTGTGACGGTCGTTCGCTGCGGTACGGGAAGCCAGGATCCGTTTACCTTAAGGCTTTCCTCTTTCTTGTTGAAACTGTTCGCGTGTTTTTGTATTTCTACAGCTTCTCTGAACAAGCGCGTGTGATAGACACTTGAACAGCCTCCATGCCAACATAACATCTACCATGGAAGTAGAAAACGACAAGAAACTGCCATTTCTAGATGTGCTGGTCACAAGGGAAGGCGAAAACCTGGGACACAGCGTGTATCGAAAACCGACACACACAGACCGATACCTTCACAAACTGTCAAAGCACCACCCGAGCCAGAAAAGAGGCATGATTAGTACGCTCGTAACGAGAGCAGGACGAATATGTGAGCCGCAACACCTCAAACGAGAAATGCAACACCTGGAAACTGTTCTGAGGAGCAATGGGTACTCCACAAATTACATTAGAAGTGTAACAGAGCCAAACACTCGGCGAAGTAAGAAACCAGAAAAAGAAATGTCGGGTACGGCCTTTCTGCCATACATTCCCAGAGTGACGGACAGTATCGGCCGTATATTGCGCAAACATGGCGTAAAGACGATTTTCAAACCGACAAGGAAGATCAAAGAGTGTCTTAGATCGGCGAAGGAGGAATGAGACCCACTTGCAATGTCGGAAATATACCGTATACCATGCACATGCGAAAGTTTATGTCGGAATGACTGGGCGATCAATTAACACCAGGATCAAAGAGCATAAGCGACATTGCAGGTTGGGGCGGGTGGAGAAATCGGCCGTGGCAGAGCACGCACTGAATGAGACCGACCACGTAATAAAATTCGCCGACACGGAAGTTCTGGCTGTAGAGAAGCACTATCACACGCGCTTGTTCAGAGAAGCTGTAGAAATACAAAAACACGCGAACAGTTTCAACAAGAAAGAGGAAAGCCTTAAGGTAAACGGATCCTGGCTTTAGCAAGAGGAGAATCGCACCGGAAATGACCGCGGAGAAGCCCTCAGACGTTGGCGCGTCAGGTACATATAGTCTGCGGCCGCGAGCTCGGCTCCGGTTCACCACCGGCAATGGGCAATGGAGGATGAAGCTTTGACAATGCCAGCCACTCGTGATGGCGAATCGTCAGAAAAATCATTAGATGAACGTCGGCCGAAGAACCCGAGACAGAAGCCAATAGGCGGTTTGTCAACAACTGGCCACGAAAGCCTTAACAATTTTGTAGACAGTTGTAAACTGCACTTAGCCACTGAGGGACTTTTTTGTGTTATATTACGTGCAGTGTTGTAGACTTAATCATTTCAAGCAGTCACAAAATTAAGTAAACCTTTTTTATCTCCTTTGTGTGACTGTGTTACTAATTTGTTGGAGTGTAATAGAACCTTCGTTCTCTTAACCTGTTACCTGGCCCGGGGACATAGCTGTGTAACAGTGGCAGGGAGAAATTGTCTTAGCGGTGTACTGCACGAGAAGCTGTTTCACGAGCACACAAGCTAGGCCCACCGTAACTACAGTGACGACTTGGCCTCCACAGCAGTAGCGACGAGGCCTTTACAAATCTGGGGACGTGGGTGTAGAAAATAATTTGATTTAATGCTTAGTCTCAAGCAAGTTCCAGCTTTTCATGTTCTATTTTCTTTATGAGAGAAAGGGATAGTCAGACTGTTGAAGAAGTATTGTGACGCTACAACGCAGTCCTTGCTATGAATTTTTTCGCTTACTTAACACATGAAACTATTTGTATACGATGTATTGTCTAGTGTAAATATGTATTGTAAATACTATGTTTAAATTGTGTAATATTTAACACTGACAAGTCAGGGCATATTTAGTTAACGTTGAAGTCAGAGAGATTGTTTTGTCGCGCCTCTGGGCGCGGCAGCGCGCCAGCGGTTAGTAGTAGCAGTAACGACCGTGCTCGGAGTAAGAAGTACAGTCGAGTGCTGCTAGTCCTCTGTTACATCTAACGGCTAATGTGTGGATCTAAGTACGACGGGAAAGAAATGGTCGGCGTATCTGGAAGCATGGCCGGGCAAGTTATTATGGATTAATGGTCATAGTGCTGAAGAAACGAGGACTTAAATGTGAAGCGCACTGTGCGCCCAAGTCGCAACAGTAAAAGCCCGACCCCATTGTGTCGCTGCCGTGGATTTCCGTCGATCCACCGACAACGAGGGAAGTAAGATCAACAAAATTTTCGTAGGATAGAATTGTAGAAGGCTTGCCAGTGACTGCGCTTTTCTCTGAAGTTGAACAATTAATAACAAGCACCTTATAATCGAAGTGTTGCGGTTACATTCCACCAGACAATAACACCAAGTAGGTTCCGCCCAATCCTTACCTTATTGAACCGTGGGTGTCACGCCATTACCAAGAGAAAATATGTTAATTATCAAATTATTTGCATAGACGGTGAAGAGTAAATTTCAGACTGGTTATCGTAGTTAATTGTTGCACTTAATAAGCTTACGCCAACCGTAGTAACTTAATAATAGACTGAAGTAATAAATTTGATTATTAAGATTTATTTCAATGCATATTCAGCTGAAGTTAATTCAATGATATTTCATGGAAACTAGAAAGCTTATTCCACCTGACAATTCCCCAATTAATGAATTATTATCATTCAAAACATAGTTCATCAATTATTGGAAATCTATTTCATTATCATTAGATTAAACTGTGCAAAGTACCTAATTTTAAAGACAGAATGCCAGACCATTATTCAAAATCTCGTTAGATAATTATCTGTGTTGTCAGCATTGCACTTAGCTGACAAATTATGAACAAAATAAGTGTAGTTTGATTGTTATGACTTTGTTTTATATAAATACTGAGCCTGACACAGCACTTACGTAAAAGTTCCCGTCCCACCTGCTGCGCTACAAACAGGTAAACTTTATTTTTGTCACAATCATTCACGTATTTAACAGTACTGTCGCTCATCAGTTGAGCTGGCGACCGATTTTTTAATTGCTTTTACAACTTAATCATTTATTTCGGCAAAATTTCCACTGGCAAAATTTATTTCCAGATTATTTCCATTATTTCATTTACCGACCGTTATTGAATGAAATTACTCATTCAATAACGATCAAGCTATAACGTCTCCTGTTTCCCGCGGAATAATCATTATTTACTTCGGATTCGAATGCCTTATCCCGACGCGGGTCAAAATTCATAATTCACGGTCACTGTCAACTTGTAATTTCGCAAATCCCGGGATGCAGAGGGGTGTTATAGTATGACATCAGCTTATCTGTAAAAGCACTTCTAACGTAAGACTGTGAAATGTAAAATTTCTAGTGCTGCTGAAGACCTGGTTTAACAGCGCATATGCGAATAACCTGAGGAAGTCTGCCGGCCGACGGCTTTTGGTTGCGTCGTGTATGTCGTCCGCCGCGAATGAGCTACGAGGCTGGCCGTGATTGGCGCAGCGGCTGGCGGCTGGCCTGATTACCCCCCGACATCCCCGGCCAAACACCAGCATGGGTGGCGCGGCGTGGCGTGGGGTGGGGGGCGCGCCTCTAATGAATTTCCACTTAGCGACCGGCCGGTTGCGCGTCTAATCAGCCAATAGCGCTGATGGCCACAGCGCCGCTACCTGCCTACCAGCGTCTATGACGTCACGAGCCGCACTGCGAGTCCTACTTTACCGAAGTTACCACAGCCGTATTTCGGTGCCGGAAGCAAACCTGCGCAGAAGCTGTAAGGGAAGAACCAACGCTGCTCTAACAGCTATTCCCCTACTTTTTCCGAATTCGGTATAGTACGATTTGACAGAAAGTTACTTTTTCGATTTCTTAACATTTTTCCTGCAGTTATTTCGTCTTGGTTCCCCTGCACGCCCTATTTATTTCATTCCTGAGTGATTTATATTGCTGTATTCATGTATTTCCTGAACATTTTTTACTTACTTCTTTCATCGATCAACAGATAATTTTTTCTGTTACCTAAGGTTTCTTCTGAGCTACCTTCCTCGTTCAACATCTAAGATTTCCCTTTGTAGAGATGTCCACTGCTCTTCAATTTAACTGCCTACCGTGATATTCCTTATCGCAGTATCTACGTCCATATCGTAGTATCTACATCCTTAACGTATTTCACACGCGTATCCCTCAGTTCAGTATCGCACATCCTTCTCCATTGATTATTCCGTAAGATTCTCTTAAATATTAATGTACTTATCTTTACTAAATTATGATCTTGGTCAATATCTTCTCCTAGGTGCGCTTTGCAATGCTGTAATCGTTTCAGAATCTCTGTCTGATCATGATGTAATCTTACTGTGTCTCGGGCCATTTCCAAATATATCTCATCATCTTGTTATTCCAGAGTAGAGTATTCACTATTACCATCTGAAATTTATTGCAGAACTCAGTTAGTCTTTCTCCTCTCTCACTATCACTGCTCAGCCCGCCTTCCAGAACCCTTTCTTCTATTTCTTCCCCTACAACCTTGTTCCCGACCTCACTATTAATAGAGTTTCTTCTTCCTTTACATACTGAATTACCCGTTCAGTTTCCTCATATACTTTCTGTTCCTTCATCTTCTACTTGCGATCCTGGCATGAATACCATAACTGTTGATATCGGCGTTGGTCTGCTGTCGAATGTAACGAAAACAGCTGTATGAATGTTCACAGTAGCTCACGCTCTGCTCCTTCCCTATTCATAACGAAACCTACTCCCATTATACCATTTGCTGCTGTTTATTTTAACCGCATTCGTCTGGCCAGAAATTTCTTCTTTCTGTTTCACTCAACTGACACCCACTGTATCTACATTAACCATTTGTACTTTCTTTATGAGATTTTCTAGCTTTCCTGCTACGTTCACACTTCTATGCTCCGACTCGTAGTATGTTCTCCCTTCGTTGGTTGTCTCATCTTTTTTCCGTGGTCACCGCCCCCTTGGCAGTCTCCTTCCGGTGATCAAAAGGGAGTCTAATGAGGAATCTTTGACAATGGAGAGATGTCCTATGGATACATATTATGTGCCTTCAATGCAGTGATTTCCGTTGTCTTCTGCATCCTCATTGCTGATTCTTCTTCCTTTTAGGGGCAGTTTTCCATACCAAGGGCAGGAGAATGCCCTGTACCTCGGTCCGCTTCTCTGCCCTCTTTGACAAACTCGTTAGCAGAGCCAGAATGACTCCTTATGACGGAAGTCTTCGGTCACCATTTCTGAGGATTTTTACTCAAAATTTAAGGTGTGGCTGGGTTCAAAACCGGGACTTTACCAATCTCAGTCGCTATCCTTAAGCCACAGGCTCCTATGAAAATAAAATCTATGTAGACATATGCGAGAAATTCGCCACAAATTTCTGCCATCATTCAAACAGAGAAAAGTAATTTTATTGTGGAACTGGATGATTTGTTTTTGAATTCGCTTTACTTCCTCGCTTAAATAGAGCCGGCACAGACACTGTACTTCGCTGGTTCTACACCTTCATCTACATCTGTACTCTGCAGAGCATCGTGGAGGGCATGGCAGAGTGTACGTCCTATTATACCAGTTATCAGGGTTTCTTTTCGTCCGTTCTAGTATGGAACGCGGGGAAGAACGATTGTCTGAATGAATCTGTGCGTGCTGAAATTATTCTCATCTTTTCTTCACGGTCCCTATGTGAGCGATGCTTACGGGGTTGTAGTATATTCCTAGAGTCATCATTTAAAGCTGATACTTGAAACTTTGTTAATAGACTTTCTTGGGTAATTTACGTCTACCTTCAAGAGTCTTCCAATTCAGTTCCTCCAGTATCTCTTTGACACTCTCCCATGGATCAAACTTCCAGTGATCAATCGTGCTGCCCTTCTCTATATACATTCAGTATCTCCTGTTAGTCTTATCTGATACGGGTCCCACACACCTGAGCGATATTCTAGATTGGTGGCAAGCGCGTCTGTAAGCATTCTCCTGTGTAGATTGATTTCAGCTCCCCACTACTCTATCAGTAAACCGAAGCTACCACCTGCTTTACCCACGACTTAGACCATGTAATCATTTCATTTCGTATCCCTACAAAGCGTTACACCCAGGCAATTGTATGATTAGGCTGATTCCAACTCTGACCCATTGATACTGTAGTCACAGGATGTTACACTATGTAATCAGAAGTATCCGGACACCCCATAAAACATACGTTAGTCATATTAGGTGCATTTTGCTGCAACCTACTGCCAGGTACTCCAATCAGTGACCTCAGTAGTCATTAGACATCGCGCGAGAGCAGAATGGGGGGCTCCCCGGGACTCACGGACTTCGAACGTGGTCAGGTGATTGGGTCTAACTTGCGCCATACGTCTGTTCACGAGATTTCCACACTCCTAAACATCCCTAGGGCCACTGTTTCTGGTGTGGTAGAGCAGTGGAAACGTGAAGGGACACTTACAGCACAAAAGCGTACAGTCCGACCTCGTCTGTTGATTGACAGAGAAGGCCGATAGTGGAAGAGGGTCGTAATGTGTAAAAGGCAGACGTGTATCCAGACCATCACACAGGAATTCCCAACTGCATCAAGATCCACTGCAAGTAGTATCGCAGTTAGGAGGTAGGTGAGAAAACTTGGGTTTCATGGTCGAGCAACTGCTCATAAGCCACACACCACGCCTGTAAATGCCAAAAGACGCCTCGCTTGGTGTAAGGAAGTGAACATTGGACGATTGAACAGTGGAAAAACGCTGTGTGGATTTACGAATCACGGTACACAATGTGGCTATCCGATGGCAGGGTGTGGGGATGGCGAGTGCCCGGTGAACGTCATCTGCCAGCGTGTGTAGTGCCAACAGTAAAATTTGGAGGCGGTGGTGTTATGGTGTGGTCGTGTTTTTCATGGATGGGGCTCGAATCCCCTTGTTGTTTTGCGTGGTACTATCACTGCACATGCCTATATTGATGTTTTTAAGCACCTTCTTGCTTCCCACTGTTGAAAAGCAATTCGGGGATTGCGATTGCATCTTTTAACAAGATCGAGCACCTGTTCATAATACACGGCCTGTGGCGGAGGGTTACAAGACAATAACACCCCTGTAATGGACTGGCCTGACCTGAATCCTACAAACACCTTTGGGATGTTTTGGAACGCCGCCTTCGTGCCAGGCCACACCGACCGACATCGATACTTCTCCTCAGAGCCGCAATCCGTGGAGAATGGGCTGCCATTCCCCATGAAAGCTTCCAGCACCTTATTGAACTTATTTATGGCAGCGAGAGTGGAAGCTGTCATCAAGGCTAAGGGTGGTCCAACACTATATTGAATTCCAGAATTACCGATTGAGGACGCCACGAAATTGTAAGTCATTTTCAGCTAGGTGTCCGGATATTTTTGATCACATAGTGTACGTTTTTCCATTTTGTGAAGTGCACTGTTTCACATTTCTGGACCTTTAAAGCCAGTTGCCAATCTTTACACAACTTCGAAATTTTATCAAGATTTGACCGAGTATTCATATAGCATCTTTCAGACAGCAGTTCCATATTGATAACTGCATCATCTGCAAAAATTCTGGGGTTAGTATCAATATTTTTCGCAAGGTCATTAATATACAATATGAACATCAAGGGTCCCAACGCACTTTCCTGGGTCAGATATGAAGTTCCTTCTGCATCTGATTATGACTCTCCATCCATGATGACAAGCTGCGTCCTCCCTATGAAAGAGTCCTCACTCGAAACTTCACTTGATATCCCGTATGATGGAACTTTTGAAGAACTTCAAGTACGGCCAATACCTTAGACGAGTTAAAAGGAAGGCAGTTTAGTACGGGATTAGAGAATGACGTGTTTCAGGTTGGGGCGTGAGTAGAACTTTCGTGAGGTGTCTGTCAACATCGGTGGCCGTGGACTTGGACGCAGCCACGTGCGCCCCTGACAGGTAGGCCTCCTAACGTGCGGCGGCGTGGGGCTCGCAGCGGCGAGTGCCGCGAGCGTCAATGATTGATGGGCGCGCTGCCCGCGAGGGGAAACAGCCGCCCTGCATAATTCACTCTCCGCCACGCGCCACTCCACGTGCCGACTGCGTGCCGTGTCCACGTGCCGCGGGCCGACCACGCACTGCCTACCACGCGACCCTCCGTTCCTCTAAGTGATGCGTTCCGACGTCTTATCTGCTCACTAAACTGGGTGTTCGTGAAGGATGGAACAATAGCCAGATATTAGTTACTCGGGTAACGAGTGCAAGACTGGACAGTAACGAGATTTCCGTAGAGACGAACTAAAAGTGACTGATTGATTTGAAAATAATTTATTATCCCTCATGATCATACAAATTTAAAGCGACCTGTTTGATTTCGGCCAGCATCGGCCATCGTCGAGTCGTGACGAACATGCTGTGGTACACTCTCGCTACTTCAGAGACGATATTGTCAATATGATATCTTCAGGGGTGGAACTGTACCAAAGTATGTGTTTTATGATCTGAGGATGGCCAAAGGCGGCTGGAACCAATCACTTGGCTTGACATTAGTATGATTGTACGCGGCAACGAATTATTTTGTGTATAGTTCCTTCTTCCAAAAGGATCGTGAACGAGATAAATTTTTGATAACCCTTGCCTCTTTGTCTGAGACATATCTCTATCTGAAGCATGTAAATTCTGAACTAATTGCATTTTGAAGGGTATTCATATAAATTTGTAACTGCCACTTCTAAGCCGGCCGGAGTGGCCGTGCGGTTCTAGGCGCTACAGTCGAAGGTTCGAATCCTGCCTCGGGCATGGATGTCTGTGATGTCCTTAGGATAGTTAGGTTTAATTAGTTATAAGTTCTAGGCGACTGATGACCTCAGAAGTAAAGTCGCATAGTGCTCCGAGCCATTTGAACCATTTTTTTTTTTGCCACATCTAAAATATAAATTTTCACACTCATTTTTTTATATCTTTTGCAGGTACATGTCGAAGAGTTACTATGAAGTTATGAAGTAATATTTTTTTTCAGACTGATAGGATAAGGCTTGACTTTCATTACTACCTGTTAAGTGTTAAGTTGGTGTCACTTGTAGCAACAACACAACATCGTAATGTTCCCTGTTTTACCATTCCACTTTAGTGATATTTTGATTCACTTTCTGACATTCCAAAAAAGTCTGCTCTGGTTGCAGGTCCTTTTACCATTAAGAAGGCAACAGAAATTGTTTTAGTAACCTTTTTGGTTCATGGTGTGGGTTCCTGGTATCATGTCCTAGTTCATGAACCACGGGAAACGTATGAGTGGCCAAGTAAGTGGTCTTCACAGTCGGGATACCAGTTACTTTGGAATAAGGCTGGGCATATCGGACATATTCCGAGTCGTGGCCACCTTTGCGCTCAGACGGCAAAGACTACCAAATCCACCGGTTAGTCCCTCAACCGTTAGGGGTAAAACTCAATGGGACCCGGGGCAAGTAAGGCTAGCTACCTGCTTCCCTGGTACTATAAATATGATGCTGGCAACAATCAGAGCAAAATGCCTCGGACCTTTGGAGGTGACGGAGTCCCACCTCTAATTGACAAACCAGGGACTCCTAAGATACGACTCGGCAAACGAATGGTAACCAAATGGGGAGCTATTAATATCAATGGAGGCTACTCTGGGAAGAAGGTAGAGCTGGCAGAGGCTGCAAGTAAGATGGGATTGGACGTTTCAGCTGTTAGTGACATTCGGGTAAGGGGTGAGAAAGAAGAGGAAGTGGGAGAATACAAGGTCAACCTGTCAGGAGTCAAAGCAGGAATAGCACAATGAGGTGTAGTGCTTTTCATCAGGAAAGAAATGGAACCCAGTGTAGTTGCAATAAGGTATGTAAACGAACGACTGATGTGGATAGATTTGACAGTGTCTAGCAAGAAAATTAGGATTGTGTCAGTATATTCGCATTGCGAAGGGACAGATCAAGATAATATGGGTAGTTTTTATGACGCACTCAGTGATGTAGTTGTTAGAGTAAAGGACAAGGACAATGTTCTGCTCATGGGTGATTTTAATGCCAGGATTGGAAATCGAACTGAAGGGTATGAAAAGGTTATGGGTAAATGTGGAGGCCAACAGGAACGGGAAACAACTCTTGGATTTCTGTGCCAGTATGGGCTTAGTAATCACAAACTCCTTTTCTAAACATAAGAACATTCACCGGTATACTTGGGAAGGCAGGGGAACCAGATCTGTCATTGACTGTATAATAACAGATCAGGAATTCAGGAAGGCCGTGAGGGACACACGTGTATTCAGGGGATTCTTTGATGACACTGATCACTATTTAATCTGCAGTGAAATTGGTATTGTGAGGCCGAAAGTGCAGGAGGTCAGGTCCATGTGTAGGAGGATAAGAGTGGAGAAACGTCAGGATAAGGAAGTCAGACTCACGTACATAACAGTGATCTCAGAAAGGTAACAGTTAGTTGAATGTAGTCAATTGCAGTCACTGGAAAAGGAATGGACAAGGTACAGGGACACAGTACTAGAAGTGGCCAAAGAATGTCTTGGGACAGTAGTGTGTAAAAGTAGGATGAAGCAAACAGCTTGGTGGAATGACACAGTCAAGGCAGCCTGTAAAAGGAAAAAGAAGGCGTATCAAAAATGGCTACATACTAGAACTCAGGTAGACAGAGAAAGTTATGTTGGAGAAAGAAACAAAGCCAAACAGATAATTACAGCATCCAAGAAGAAATCTTGGGAAGACTTTGGAAACAGGTTGGAGACCTTGGGTCAAGCTGCTGGAAGACCATTCTGGAGTGTAATTAGCAGTCTTCGAAAGGGAGGTAAGAAGGAAATGACAAGTATTTTGGACAGGTCAGGAAAACTGCTGGTGAATCCTGTTGATGCCTTGGGCAGATGGAGGGAATATTTTGAAGAGTTGCTCAATGTAGGTGAAAACACGATCAGTAATGTTTCAGATTTCGATGTACAATGGGACAGGAATGATGATGGAAATAGGATCACATTTGAGGAAGTGGAGAAAATGGTCAGTAGATTGCAGTGCAATAAAGCGGCTGGGGTGGATGAAATTAAGTCGGAACTCATCAAATACAGTGGAATGTCAGGTCGCAAATGGCTACACAGGATAATTGAAATGGCGTGGCAGTCGGGACAGGTTCCATCAGACTGGACGAAAGCAGTAATCACACCAATCTTTAAACATGGAAACAGAAAAGATTGTAACAACAACAGAGGTATATCTTTGATCAGCGTTGTGGGTAAAATCTTCTCAGGCATTGTTGAAAGGAAAGTGCGAGTATTAGTTGAGGACAAATTGGATGAAAATCAGTGTGGGTTTAGGCCTCTTAGAGGGTTTCAAGACCAGATCTTTAGCTTACGGCAAATAATGGAGAAGTGTTATGAGTGGAACAGGGAATTGTATCTATGTTTTATAGACCAAGAAAAGGCATATGACCGGGTTCCTAGGAAAAGTTATTGTCTGTTCTACGTTATTATGGAATAGGAGGCAAACTTTTGCAAGCAATTAAAGGTCTTTACATAGATAGTCAGGCAGCAGTTAGAGTTGATGGTAACTTGAGTTCATGGTTCAGAGTAGTTTCAGGGGTAAGACAAGGCTGCAACCTGTCTCCACTGTTGTTCATATTATTTATGGATCGTATGTTGAAAACAATAGACTGGCTGGGTGAGATTAAAATGTGTGAACACAAAATAAGCAGTATTGCATATGCGGATGACTTAGTTGTGATGGCAGATTTGATTGAAAGTTTGCAAAGTAATATTTCAGAGCTAGATCAGAAATGTAAGGACTATGGTATGAAGATTAGCATCTCCAAAACAAAAATAATGTCAGTGGGAAAGAGATATAAACGGATTGAGTGCCAAATAGGAGGAACAAAGTTAGAACAGGTGGACGGTTTCAAGTACTTAGGATGCATATTCTCACAGGATGGCAACATAGTGAAAGAACTGGAAGCGAGGTGTAGCAAAGCTAATGCATTGAGCGCTCAGCTACGATCTACTCTCTTCTGCAAGAAGGAAGTCAGTACCAAGACTAAGTTATCTGTGCACCGTTCAATCTTTCGACCAACTTTGTTGTATGGGAGCGAAAGCTGGGTGGATTCAGGTTGCCTTATCAATAAGGTTGAGGTTACGCATATGAAAGTAGCTAGGATGATTGCAGGTACTAGTAGATGGGAACAATGGCAGGAGGGTGTGCACAATGAGGAAATCAAAGAAAAACTGGGAATGAACTCTATAGATGTAGCAGTCAGGGCGAACAGGCTTAGATGGTGGAGTCATGTTACACGCATGGGAGAAGCAGGGTTACCCAAGAGACTCATGGGTTCAGCAGTAGAGGGTAGGAGGAGTCGGGGTAGACCAAGGAGAAGGTACCTGGATTCGGTTAAGAACGATTTTGAAGTAATAGGCTTAACATCAGAAGAGGCACCAATGTTAGCACTGAACAGGGGATCATGGAGGAATTTTATAAGGGGACTATGCTCCAGACTGAACGCTGAAAGGCATAATCAGTCTTAAATAATTATGATGATGATGATGATGATGATGACCTTTTTGAAAATTTCTTAGCTGCAAAATAAAATGAGACCTTGTTTTATTTACTTCTTTGGCCTTCAGGAAACAAAATTACATCGTTCCCGGTACATCGACAGCTGACTCTTTCAATGATAATCTTTGAATTAATTTTCATAATTATTTCTTCAATAACTATTATAAGAGGAGACCAAAAAGTTTCTGTTTGCGGACGTTGCTGCAACGTATATACAACGTGGTGCGACTCCGATCAGGATATATATAAACACCGGGAATGTAGGTAAATTATCGGCGTGGCATTCGTGTTTTTCCGCCGTGCATGAAGTAAATGCGGAAACGTGAACTCTGCCGACATTGTTACCGAACGTGTTCAAACAGGACCAACGTGCTGTTATTTTTTTCTTGGCTGTCGAAGAACAAGCACCGGTCGATATCCATCGGAGAATTAGGAATGTGTATGAGGGAGCATGTCGGGTGGAAACTACTGTCTGAAAAAACTGCGACAAAGGGTGCTCATGCTTCATGATAACTCGCATCCCCATATTGCAAAATGTTAAGTTAAAAATACCTTTAGCCTTATATATTTTAAATTTAATTTATTTATGCGACCCGTTCTGCGTTTTACTACGCCACCTTTAGGTCTCTCGACCAACGTGTAGTAGTAATCCAGTCTCGCGTGCAAGTCGAAACAGGGGTCGGCATTAAGTAACTGGTACCCGTATCCTCAACAACCGATCCTCTCCGTTCAGCAATTAAAGATCAGCGGATGCACAGAGGGATCACGTCGTTTTTATTACAGATTTGCAGACACCGGTGTATCCTATCTAATTTTGTTAAGCGGCTAAAGACGTTGTAATGTAACGTCAAAACCAGTACCTAAATAAAGAGATGAAATCTGTGGACGCCAGTTATTGGGGCTCCTACAATGACTACATGCGGTTGGTCTTCATCCGATCTACTTTTGTCAAGGGGCTGATGACGATGCAATGTAACATCGAGATCGGTAGCTTAATAAAGAGTAAAAATGAAAATGAACTGCTGTTTACTTCAAATTGATCAGATGGATACAAAAAGAACGCATCGTCAGTTCTATGTGAAATGACGTCAGTTTGTCACTTGGAGAAGACTGGTACCCTCCTTATGCATATTAAAATCGCTGTCTTGATCATAGCGTAGTTTACTGAAAAGATGAACTATTTCAGGATTAAAGCCGTGATTAGATCTTAAAAAACAGTGACTCAACGTCCCATTAATCGAAAAACTTAGTATCCTCTTCGTACAAGGCTACATTTATTATCAATCGGTAGTCTAAAATTTATTTTTAATCAGATTTTCGAAATCTTTTATATGCAAAAAGCTAAATTAAAATACAAGGTCAATCTTAATTTTCAACTGATATCCTCGTGAAGTAAAACATTTTAGTGGTCGAACTGAAGACTCATGTCTTTATTTATTGACCATTCATTTTTCCTGTATGGCAGTTCAGGCTGATAACGAAGGATCAACGTGACGAGCGTAGCGCCCTCAAGCCATTCCTAAGACTTTTGGAGGTAGGGATATCGCGTAGTTTCTCTGCAACACAGAGTCCGACAGTAGTACTATTCGTTTATCGATATTACATGACCATGATGGAAAATAAACTGTATCTGGGGCCGCAAATAATTTTCCCTAGTAGTAGCACGTTTAGAAGTAATACTAAATGTTTACAGATACAGAGGAGAAAAGAATGTGAACCCAAGAGAGGGTCACAGGAAACCCGGGGGGAAAACAAACTGTAGGTTCGGCTAAATGAATCACCCGTCTCATGTCTCCATTAATCATCGTCGCAAGATATCTGTTTATAGAGGGGCCGTGCACAGCAGACTGTTTGCTGTAGCTAAGGACTTCAGTAATAACAGGTGAGAGACTACCTCTGATCTCGTACTCCGTACCGTTCGTGGATTATGCCTTTGGTAATTGTTCGATGGCCATGTAGGTAGGACCAAGGCCCCGAATTGTATCTGTAAGTAGGTATACTTCAGGCAAGGTATCACGTCTCTGCCGAAATCGTGATAAATTTGTAACCATTCCAACGGTTACGTAACGCGCTTGACAATCACAGCTGAGAAAACCTGAGTTAAAACAACTTGACGTCACTCTGACCGATTTTCTCTAAACTTGGCCTCTGTCATTTCTAATTAAGCGCCAAATGAACACTGCATTTTCACGTGCGATGTATGAAATCACGGTTACTCTAGTATCTGCTTCAACCATTCGATGACGAGTGTGTAGTTTGATCGTACTTCGGTCATATCTACCCGTACTGCGTTAGAAGGATGTATTTCATGGGATTGTTTTTAAATCTTATTCACTTGTAATTCATCGGACACAAAATGCATTTGTATGAAAATTTCTTCGTAGTTTCCGAACGTAATAAGAGAAATGTATAAAATTTCAGTTTACTTGATACATTACTTACTAAGTGGGCCCGTATTAAAATAAAAATTAGCGCATATCATTTACTATTTGATTTTGACTACCGATATAGCTGTTTAAAACTATGATCTGTAAATACACCGAAGCAACAAAGAAACTGGTACAGGAATGCGTATTCACATACAGAGATAGGTAACCAGGCAGAATACGGCGTTGCGGTCGGCAACGCCTACCTAAGACAACAAGTGACTGGTGCAATTATTAGATCGGTTACTGCTGCTACAATGGCAAGTTATCAAGATTTACTTGAGTTTTAACGGGGTGTTATAGTCGGCCCAAGAGCAATGAGACACAGCATCTACGTGGTAGCGATGAAGTGGGGATTTTCCCGTAAGACTAATTCTCGAGTATACCGTGAGTATCAGGTATCCGGTAAAACATCAGATCTCCGACGTCCCTGATGCCGGAAAAAAGGTCCTGCAAGAACGGGACCAACGACGACTGAAGACAATCGTTCAACGTGACAGCAGTGTAACATTTCCGCTGATTGCTGCAGATTTCAAAGCTGGGTTATCAACAAGTGTCATCGTGCGACCCATTCAACGAAACACCATCGAAGTGGGCTTTCAGGGCCGAAGGCACGCTCGTGTACCCTCGATGACTGCACAACACAAAACTTTACGCTTCGCCTATGCCTGTCAACACAGACATTGGACCGATGGTGACTGGAAACACGTTCCCTGGTCGGACGAGTCTCGTTTCGAATTGTATCGAGCGGATGGACGTGTACGGGTACGGAGACAACCTCGTCAATCCATGGACCCTGCAGGTGAGCAGGCGACTTATCAAACTGGTGGAGACTCTGTAATGATGTGGTGCGTCTGCAGTTGGAGTGATGTGGGACCCCTGATACGTCTAGATACGACTCTATTGTGCATTTCGACGGACTTGGCCAGTTCTAGCAGGACAATGCAACACCCCACACTACCAGAATTGTTCAAGATCTTCTGAGTTTAAACACTTTCGCTGGCCACCAAACTCCCCAGACATGAACATTATTGAGCATGTCTGGAATGCCTTGCGACGTGCTGTTCAGAAGAGATCTCCATTCCCTCGTAATTTTTGTATTTATGGTCAACCCTGCAGAATTCATGCTGTCAGTTCCCCCCAGCACTACTACAGATATTAGTCGACTCCATGCACTTCTGCGTGTTCGCAGGGGCCCTACACGATATTAGGCAGGTGTACCAGTTTCTTTGGCTCTTCAGTGTAAATAAAATAAAAAGGACACAATTTTATATATTACATATCATTACCAGTCATTTATTTGTTTACTAACGTATCCAGTCTCTGCTAAAGTTCGTTGATATTTCTTAAGACCAATTCTTTAGAAGAAAACCAACAACATTCGTTTATCAAAATTCCTTGAGATCATACTTGATCTGCGTAAAATCGAAAGTACCTCTTCCATGATGGTTTTTCTCTAGATCCGCTGCCACTCTCTACTAGCAGGCATTACTAATTCCTTGCCAGCGGTGTTTCATGGCATTTTTCATAGAGCGCAACTCCATTATCTGATAAAAGCATCTTTTCGACAAACCACGTCCACGAAGTTACATATCGAAGGCAAAAATAATAATTTTAGTTTCTTATAATATTTTTGCGTATTCTGTTGTAACTCGCTGCTATTACATTGTAAATTACGTTGGACGAAAGAAATATGAAAGAAAGAAAATTTCCGTTGGGTCCAATAATGCCAGGTTAAAGTATGCCGTGAGAATGACTGCATTTTCCTCCATTTCTGTTTTCTGATGAAATCAAGTAATGGTAAACTGCGTGGTAACAAACGGAATTCACTCTTTTCCGACTACTTTGGAGTGAACACCAATTCCCAAACCTTTGTAGCAGTTCTTTAGCACACACAACTCAATGTGATAGTCTTTGCTATGGTATCATACTTAAAACGCCAGTGCTTTAGGTGCTAACCTCACTTTTATGGAAGAACTGTACAGCGGTAATGAATAAATAAATGTTCACACATTGTAGCAATTTCTACAATATGTTTCGTCTCTTTGATCTCCTTTGGATAGTTTTAAGTACATTGTGTGACCGCTTACTGAGTGACTGCAGTTTAGTGATTTAATTTGTCACGGTCATCCGTGATCAGATGGCGCTCAGGAGTGCTGTCGGTGCACCCTCTGTTCTGACTCTGCAGCCAGTAAGTGTACTGAGTTTAGAGGCGAGCGGAGCAACATTCATTCTAGGGCGCAACCATGTCTCACAGACAAGTAAATACTCATGCTGGACAACTTCAGCCAGTTGAAACGGCTCGCTCTGTGGGTCTGCGGGAAGCTGGATGAGCGTATCGACGGGTTGCTACACTTACTGGGCACAGTGCATCGGTCGTGTGTCGCTGAGGTCAACAGCGGTCTGTAAAATATTCCCATACCTCTAGACCAGGTTTTGGTCGTCCGCGTAGTATAGATGCACGTGAAGATCGACGCGTCGAGCGATCAGCCTTAGCAGACCGCACACCATCAAGGGACAAACTCTAGGAACATGTGGCAACTGTGGTGTCATCTCGGACCATTAGGAACCGTCTGCCTGTAGCATGATTAAGATCATGTGTACCTGTGGTCAAGCTACCACTGACACCAAGACACCACCCAGCATAACAAATGAGGTGTCGTTACAGAGTTGACTGGAGTTTGGACGGCACTCTCTTGTCTTCTGTGATGAGAGTAGGTTCTGTCCCTATGCGAGTGATGGACATACACGCTTGTGGCGTAGATATGGTGAGCTGCCTTTTCCAGAGTGCACTGACCTACGACACACAGGCTCCGTCGCAGGCTTCATAGTGTTGGTAGATCATCAGTTGCAACCGACGGTCATGATTTTTGTGCTTCTGTAGAATAAAGTTACCAGTGGTCGCTTCATTTCACAGGTTGTTATCACCTTGCTACTGTCACATCTTTGACAGGAAGTTAATGTGCATTTTCAGAAGGACAACGCACGTTCATATTCGGCTGCTGCGACACAGTGTCTTGCCCTGGCCAGCAAGATCGCCAGATGTCATCCCATTCGCCAATTGAAGACGTGGGACATCATGAAGTGGGATCCTGCAAGAACCTTTTGCTGAATTGCAGCGAAATGTTCGAGATACCTGGGACAATCTATCGCAGGATGCCATTCTGCACCTTTATTATCGTTTTACTGCAAGAATACACGCCTGCATTGCCGCCGGAGGAGGAGGATACACTGTGTATTGATGTATTGATGCAACTGCTTGGGCACATTTTACTGTGATACGCGTGTTTCATTTCGTCTGATTTTGTTATCGTATACCCTTACAATACTTTTCACCTCACTTGTCGATAAAATGACCTTGTCCTGAGGGGAATGAAATATTTTTCCGGGTTTTAGCAGAGCCATCATCATCGCCACCATCGTCCGCTGGTGCCTGTTAAGTCAGTGAGTACGAGCTGAGACCAACGTCGATATGCAGTACAGTTGGTATGGCGTGCTTTCCAGCCAGTCACTGACCCAACACCATTTTTACAGGTTCCCAAGGCTTACCAGAGGTCGGCAAGAGGACGTCGAAGTGCAGCCTAAATCGGAAATATTTTTCAATGACCTAAAATGTGTTCAAGACACCAAGGTCTGCAGTTTCTTCATAATTTGTTTACATTCCTGTGTGTTTTATTCGAGTCTGTGGTTCTTGAATAAAGCGATTCTTATGATATTCATTGGACCTCTTCACAAACCGGACATTAGAAGTTTACTGTGAGTGAAGCGTGTCTTCTAGAACAAGAGTCATTTACTGATATGATTGATCGTTGTAGAGATAGACCATGTAAATCTACATCCATACTGTTCAAAAGAACATCGAGTGAGGTAGCTCAGTGGTTAGCACACTGGACTCGCATTCAGGAGGACGTCGGTTCAAATCCCCTTCCGACCATCCAGATTTAGGTTTCTTGAGATTTCCCTAAATCGCATAAGGCAAATGCCGAAATCGTTCCTTTGGAAACGTCACTGCCGATTTCCTTCCCCATCTTTCAACAATTCGAGCACGTCTTCCATATCCTTCTTCCTTCATTCTCCAAGGTGGATGGAAGAAGGTACTTCTTACTGTAACAAGAATCAGAGTCTTTTCCCGTACCAGTCGTGTATGAAACGCAGAAAGGAAAACTGTTTAAATGAATCTGTGGGCGTTGTAATTAATGTAATTTTGGTTTCTCTTTTGTGGTACATACATAGAGAATTGTAGACAGCTGTAAAATGTTCCTCATTTAATGGTAGTTCTGGGAACTTCGTAAGTAGGCATTCGCAAGATAGTTTGCGAGTGTCAGCTATTTCAGGCTTTTTAGAATTTCTGCTACGCTCTATCGCGGTAAACCAAGCCGGTAATAATTAGTGCTGTCCTTCATTGCATAAATGGGTGCCACAAAATTGAGCCGTGTTCTACAATTGGTCACACGACTGTTTTTAAGGGGATTGGTTCGAGAACACAATGGGGTAATTTGAAAAATTTGTCAGTTTTCTGTATAGTGTAGGTCAAAGAAAGTTGTAAGGCCACGTTATGCTTACCATCTTTTAAAAGATATTTTGGGAACAATTTGATGCACAAACTACATCTTTAGGTTTCACACATTTTTCTGAGTTGCATTTTGTGTTGCAAGTGAAACAATGTATTTTAATTATTTAATGCACAACCTAGGTACACATATCTCGAAATAAAAACAAAGTAAATGCTTGTTTTTTTTCTGAGCGCTCTTTACATAGTTATGTTTAACGTACACTTTCAAAAAGATGTTTCTATCATAAATTACAGTTCAAAAAATGTTCAACAGTGATAATCAAATGTTTCACTAATTAACTCATAGTTTTATTTGATAAAGTCTTTAATTTTCAAATTTAAGTAATGAGAATAGTCTGCTTTCTAGTTAAGTATGTTTTAAGACAGCATACAAAATTTCAGCCCCGTATCTTTAATAGTCTTTAATCAATGTATACTAGAATATCAAACTGTGAACTTCCGGGAAAGCCAAGTTGTTTCTCTACCTACCCTGCACAACACTAATGCACCCTATATCAAAAATGGTTCAAATGGTTCTGAGCACTATGGGACTTAACATCTGAGGTCATCAGTCCCCTAGAACTTAGAACTACTTAAACCTAACTAACCTAATGACATTACACACATCCATGCCCGTGGCAGGATTCGAACCTGCGACCATTTCGGTCGCGCGGTTCCAGACTGAAGCGCCTAGAACCGCTCGGCCACACTGACCGGCGCACCCTATATCAATATTCGTCTTGTTTCGGGTGGTGCCCTTCACCCCTTTTCTTTTTCAGACTTCTTGCTTCTTTGGGGGCTTCCAAGACTGATTTCTCCTGTGGTCAATGGCAGCTAAAGTTCTTTTCGTATTTAGTCCACCAGGCCCTCCCATTAATTCCATAACCTTAAATCTTGACACTGTACCGTCACTGAAATCTAGAAGAGCGTTCAGCAACAAATATTTTCAAAATATTTCCTCCTACCATAACAGTTTCTGGTATCTGTTCACATATACAGTTGTTAAACGCTGAAACTGGTTGCTAAGTAAAATAAGGTTGGAAACTTGACGGCTGAAAGATTTTTAATTTGACATCCTCTATCGAACAGCCGAGTCCCGCAACCATCTCTAAAAAGATGGACATACAGAGAACTATAAGAGTGTGTTCGTACCTGTAAGAGACAGTTGATACTGATTGTAGTCGTATAGGACAGCAAGTTTCAGCATTTTGTGACGCGCGCGGTTTTACGTTTGGCAACATTTAAGCTGGTTGCCAGAGATTGTGAGGAAAAAGCCTGTTGTCCAGCGTCGATTCACGAAGAGCCGTCACCCAAGCCCCGGGTGTGCTTCGGCCACGATATCGGGGGAAGAGCTCTGTGCGAGGCCTGGCTCTTCGATCTCCGATACGAACCGGCTGGTGCGCCGGACCAACCCTTTAGGGAAGCGAGGAGAGCGCGGCATGTGAAAGGTGGGGGGGGGGGGGGGGCGGAGAACGGGGCCACGCCCATCGCCAGGAATTCCACTCTCCACATATCGCATCGCTGTCGGAGTAGCCACCGAAAAAGCAGGCCCGCTCTGGCAAGGAAGAGTTCTCGTGGAGAGGTCGAACCACCAACCGACGTTCTAGTCACAAGCAGGCATAAGGGATCGGTGAAGTTCACTTGTTTACAGCAGGTATTAACATGAGACACTTACATACCCCACCCAATAAAACAAGTAAATTTGCTCCACACACATGTACACACATCCATCGAAACCTATCCCTCCAAAAGAATACGTAAGATACATGCAATAACAACGACAATAAAATAAATGAATGAGATACTGGTGGTCAATATCAATATCTGCTATTAATGGTCGGTCCACAATGTCAACATAGACAGTAAACACGCTTCACTGAAATTACATTTATTCCCAAGGAGAACAAATACTGAGAAAAGTTTGTCACCAAAAGACAAAGAAATTACATTCGAAAGTACGCAAAATACTTTGAGTCTTTACAGGGATGAGAGGACTTGGCGTTGCAGCTTATCTTTTTGTAGACGATACGTTGTGACGTTAGCAGCGGTTCGGTGATTCTGACGGCGTAATTATTGTAGCTACTTCAACAAATAAATCAACAATAATCATCTGTAAGTAGCCTGTTTATATGTTTGTATGTTGGAAGCCCCGCGCGAACCCCCCCCCCCCCCCCACTCGCCCCCTCCCATGAACCATGGACCTTGTCGTTGGTCGAGAGCCTTGCGTGCCTCAGCGATACAGATCGCCGTACCGTAGGTGCAACCACAACGGAGGGGTATCTGTTGAGAGACCAGACGAACGTGTGGTTCCTGAAGAGGGGCTGCAGCCTTTTCTGTAGTTGCAGGGGCAACAGTCTGGGTGATTGACTGATCTGGCCTTGTAACACTAACCAAAACGGCCTTGCTGTGCTGGCACTGCGAACGGCTGAAAGCAAGGGGAAACTAGAGCCGTAATTTTTCCCGTGGGCATGCAGCTTTACTGTACAGTTAAATAATGATGGTGTCCTCTTGGGTAAAATATTCCGGAGGTAAAGTAGTTCCCCATTCGGATCTCAGGGCGGGGACTGCTCAGGAGGACATCGTTATCAGGAGAAAGAAAACTAGCGGAGCACGGATCGGAGTGTGGAATGTCAGATCCCTTAATCGGGCAGGTAGGTTAGAAAATTTAAAAAGGGAAATGGACAGGTTAAAGTTAGATATAGTGGGAATTAGTGAAGTTCGGTGGCAGGAGGAACAAGACTTCTGATCTGGTGAATACAGGTTTATAAATACAAAATCAAATAGGGGTAATGTAGGAGTAGGTATAATAATGAATAAAAAATAGGAGTGCGGGTAAGCTACTACAAGCAGCATTGTGAACGTATTATTGTGGCCAAGATAGACACGAAGCCCACGACTACCACAGTAGTACAAGTTTATATGCCAACTAGCTCCGCAGATGACGAAGAGATTGATGAAATGTATGATGACATAAAAGAAACTATTCAGATACTGAAGGAGACGGTGACTGGAATTCGATAGCAGGAAAAGGAAGAGAAGGAAACGTAGTAGGTGAATATGGAATGGGGGTAGGAAATGAAAGAGGAAGCCACCTGGTAGAATTTTGCACAGAGCATAGCTAACACTTGGTTCAAGAATCATAAAAGAAGACTGTCTACATGGAAGAGGCCTGGAGGTACTGGAAGATTTCAGAAGGATTATATAGACCGGTGACCTCGCTGTTTGGTCTCTTCCTCCAAACTACCCAACCTCCCCCCCCCCCCCCCCAGAAAAATTATATAATGGTGAGACCGAGATTTAGGAAACAGGTTTTAAATTGTATGACATTTCCAGGGGCAGATGTGGACTCTGACCACAGTCTATTGGTCATGAACTGTAGATTAAAACTGAAGAAAATGCAAAAAGGAGGGAATTTAAGGAGATGGGATCTGGATAAACTGACAGAACCAGAGGTTGTAGAGAGTTTCAGGGAGAACGTTAGGGAACAATTGACAGGAATGGGGGAAAGAAATACAATAGAAGAAGAATGGGTAGCTTTGAGGGGTGAAATAGTGAAGGCAGCAGAGGATCAAGTAGGTAAAAAGACGAAGGCTAGTAGAAATCCTTGAGTAACAGAAGATATGTTGAATTTAATTTGCGAAAGGAGAAAATATAAAAATGCAGTAAATGAAGCAGGTAAAAAGGTATTCAAACGTCTCATAATTGAGATCGACAGGAAGTGTAAAATGGCTAAGCACGGATGGCTAGAGGATGTAGAGGCATATCTCACTTGGAGAAAAGAGAACTACTTGTATGAATATCAAGAGCTCAGATCGAAACCCATTTCTAAGCAAAGAAGAGAGAGCAGAAAGGTCGAAGGAGTATATAGAGGGTCTGTACAAGGGTGATGTACTTGAGGACAATATTATGGAAATGGAAGAGGATTTAGATGAAGATGAAATGGGAGATATGATACTGCGTGAAGAGTTTGACAGAGCACTAAAATACCTAAGCAAAACAAGGCCCCGGGAGTAGACAACATTTCATTAGAACTACTGACAGCCTTGGGAGAGCCAGTCCTGACGAAACTCTACCATCTTCTGAGCAAAATGAATGAGACAAGCAAGAAGAATACAATAATTCCAGTCCCAAAGAAAACAGGTGTTGACAGATGTGAAAATTACCGAACTATCAGTTTAAAATGTCACGGCTGCAAAATACTAACACAAATTCCTTACGGACGAATGGAAAAACTAGTAGAAGCCGACCTCGGGGAAGATCAGTTTGGATTCCGTAGAAATATTGGAACACGTGAGGCAATACTGTCCCAACGACTTATCTTAGAGAATAGCATTAGTAGACTTAGAGAAAGCTTTTGACAATGTTGACTGGAATACTCTCTTTCAAATTCTGAAGCTGGGAGGGGTAAAATATGGGGAGCGAAAGGCTATTTACAATTTGTACAGAAACCAGATGGCAGCTATAAGAGTCGAGGGACATGAAAGGGAAGCAATGGTTGGGAAGGGAGTGAGACAGGGTTGTAGCCTCTCCCCGATATTATTCAATCTGTATATTGAGCAAGCACTAAAGGAAACAAAAGAAAAATTCGGAGTAGGAATTAAAATCCATGGAGAAGACATAAAAACTTTGAGGTTCGCCGATGACATTGTACGAGGTGCATTCAAGTTCTAAGGCCTCCGTTTTTTTTTTTTTTTCTAATTAACTACTCACCCGAAATCGATGAAACTGGCGTTACTGCTCGATGTAATCGCCCTGCAGACGTACACATTTTTCACAACGCTGACGCCATGATTCCGTGGCAGCGGCGAAGGCTTCTTTAGGAGTCTGTTTTGACTACTGGAAAATCGCTGAGGCAATAGCAGCACGGCTGGTGAACGTGCGGCAACGAAGAGTGTCTTTCATTGTTGGAAAAGGCCAAAAGTCACTAGGAGCCAGGTCAGGTGAGTAGGGAGCATGAGGAATCACTTCAAAGTTGTTATCACGAAGAAACTGTTGCGTAACGTTAGCTCGATGTGCGGGTGCGTTGTTTTGGTGAAACAGCACACGCGCAGCTCTTCCCGGACGTTTTTGTTGCAGAGCAGGAAGGAATTTGTTCTTCAAATCATTTTCGTAGGATGCACCTGTTATCGTAGTGCCCTTGGGAACGCAATGGGTAAGGATTACGCCCCCGCTGTCCCAGAACATGGTCACCATCATTTTTTCAGCACTGGCGGTTACCTGAAATTTTTTTGGTGGCGGTGAATCTGTGTGCTTCCGTTGAGCTGACTGGCGCTATGTTTCTGGATTGAAAAATGGCATCCACGTCTCATCCATTGTCACAACCGACGAAAAGAAAGTCCCATTCATGCTGTCGTTGCGCGTCAACATTGCTTGGCAACATGCCATACGGGCAGCCATGTGGTCGTCCGTCAGCATTCGTGGTACCCACCTGGATGACACTATTCGCATTTTCAGGACGTCATGAAGGATTGTGTGCACAGAACCCACAGAAATGCCAACTCTGGAGGCGATCTGTTCAACAGTCATCCGGCGATCCCCCAAAACAATTCTCTCCACTTTCTCGATCATGTCGTCAGACCGGCTTGTGTGAGCCCGAGGTTGTTTCGGTTTGTTGTCATACGATGTTCTGCCTTCATTAAACTGTCGCACCCACGAACGCACTTTCGACACATCCATAACTCCATCACCACCTGTCTCCTTCAACTGTCGATGAATTTCAATTGGTTTCACACCACGCAAATTCAGAAAACGAATGATTGCACGCTGTTCAAGTAAGGAAAACGTCACCATTTTAAGTATTTAAAACAGTTCTCATTCTCGCCACTGGCGGTAAAATTTCATCTGCCGTACGGTGCTGCCATCTCTGGGACGTATTGACAATGAACGCGGCTTCACTTTAAAACAATGCGCATGCTTCTATCTCTTTCCAGTCCGGAGAAAAAAAGTCCAAGGCCTTAGAACTTGAATGCACCTCGTAATTTTGTCGGAGACAGCAAAGCACTTGGAAGAGTAGTTCAACGGAATGGATAGTGACTTGAAAGGAGGATATAAGATGAACATCAACAAAATCAAAACGAGGATAATGGAATTTAATCGAATTAAGTCGGGTGGCGCTGAGGGAGTTAGATTAGGAAATGAGACGAAGTAGTAAACAAGTTTTGCTATTTTGGGAGCAAAATAACTGATGATGGTCGAAGTAGAGAGGATATAAAATGTTGACTGGCAATGGCAAGGAAAGCGTTTCTGAAGAAGAGAAATTTGTTAACATCGAGTATAGATTTAAGTGTCAGGAAGCCGTTTCTGGAAGTATTTGTTTGGAGTGTGACCATGTATGGAAGTGAAACGTGGACGATAAATAGTTTGGACAAGAAGAGAATAGAAGTTTTCGAAACGTGGTGCTACAGTAGAATGCTGAAGATTAGATGGGTAGATCACATAACTATTGAGGAGGTATTGAATAGAATTAGGGAGAAGAGAAATTTGTGGCACACCTTGACTAGAAGAAGGGATCGGTTTGTAGGACATGTTCTCAGACGTCAAGGGATCACCAATTTAGTATTGGAGGGCAGCGCGGAAGGTAAAAATCGTAGAGGGAGACCAAGAGATGAATACACTAAGCAGATTCAGACGTAGATACTGGGAGGTGAAGAAGCTTGCACAGGATAGAATAGCATGGAGAGCTGCATCAAACCAATCTCTGGACTGAAGACCACAACAACAGCAACATGTTGGCAGCGCCAGGAGTGCATTAATAACACTGACATCGCTGTGCGTCCTCTGTAAGAAACTCCGTTGCTGGTCTGCCTCGCAGTTAGAAGTTAATAGTTAGCAGTGTTAGAGGTGAGCAGTGTTACCGCGAGCTGACGAGCTGGAAATGCAGATTTAGTGTTGGTTGGGAGCGGATTTTAAATGATCATTCATGTATGCCCTAATGTCTGAAAAATGGAACTATTAACGATTATATAATTTTGGAACTGGATGTCACATGATTAAGGTAAAATTTGTTAAATACATTGTTTGCTTGGCAATAAAATCATTCCTTTGCTAACCACATGCCTATTAGTAATTAGAGCCTACTGTAGTTAGAATCTTTTTATTTAGCTGTCTGTATGCTTGCTGTATTTGCTGTAGTTTGTGTCATGAAGACTTTCTGTGAGGTAAGTGACTTATGAATTTATGGTTTTTGTTGGCATTTCTTCTAATTCAGGGCCATTCTTTAGTATTAACTATTTGCAGTCAGATTGCGTTGCGTTTGTATATTGTGGGTCATAAATGAACAGAATAAGTTTGAGATTTATTTGTCAGAGAAAATTCTGTAAGTCAGTGTTGAAATGATAAAAAAATAAGTAACGAGACAGTAGGTTCAATTGCACTCAGCAGTTTAAGAAGGTTCAGTAGTTGCAATCAGCGGTTTAAGTAAAAACATAGAAGTTTCACACCACCTCAGTGTATGTTTCTCCATATCATTTCTTTTGTCACTGGTTGGCAGACGTAGTTTTTGCTGTACAAATCCACGTTCTTAGGTGTATGATTACAACGTTCTTTACACACACATTTCTGTTGCTAATGTCTTGCACGCAGTTTTAAAGCAGTATAGAATGCACTGTTACTCGCCGATCGCGGACCAAGGACGTAGGTAGGATTTTGTCGAATGGCGATTGGCGGGAGCGGGAGGGCGGGGGGGTGGGTCTGATTTGCTAAATGACACTTGGTACAAAACGACGATCGGTAGACCCCTTCTACTGTCTACTGTAAATATCGTTGATCGACGCGTATTGTATAAACCTTCGCAAAACAACATTAAAATTAAATAGAGTCTGCCCGAGAAATAAATATTCCGCAAATCAAGGTAAGCACTGCTAAGGTAATAGAAAAGTAACTTCTATATCATGGTTTTATAGCTGCAAACCATTACAGACTGAAAATAGTAAACAATATCTGAAAAATTATAAAAAGTACTGAACTCCAGACTATGAGTAAAAATAATTATTCTGAATATTTTAAACAGAGTAGAGAAATATTTAATACAAAATTGTTAAGGCTTTCGTGGCCACTAGTTGACAAACTGCCTATTTGCTTCTGTCTCGTGTTTTTCGGCCGGCGTTCGTCTGATGATTTTACTGACGTTTCGCCAGCACGAGTGGCTGGCATTGTCAAAGCTTCACCCTCCATTGCCGGTGGTGAGCTGGAGCCGAGCTCGCGACCGCAGCCTATATGTACTTAGTGCGCCAATGTCCGAGGGCTTCTCCGAGGTCATTTCCGATGCGGTTCTCTTCTTGCTACCTGCGACGGACGTTCGCTGCAGTATGGGAAGCCAGGAAGCAAGAGGAGAACCGCACCGGAAATGACCTCGGAGAAGCCCTCGGACGTTAGCGAGCCAGGTTCATATAGGCTGCGGTCGTGAGCTCGGCTCCTGTTCACCACCGGCAATGGAGGGTCAAGCTTTGACAATGCCAGCGACTCGTGCTGGCGAAACGTCAGTAAAATCATCAGACGAACGTCGGCCGAAGAACCCGAGACAGAAACAAATAGGCAGTTTGTCAAATATTTAATGCATAGTCCAGTCACACAGTTATCCGGATGTCTTATTTATCAGTTATGTTATGTGATAGCAAAAGTCTAACTATAACCTGAGTTAAGCAGTTTAGCTAAAGATACACGCCAAGCCACAAGACAAAAAAAAGCTACACACCACGAAGGAGTTATCCGAATAGAACGGAAATCGGTAGATGAGATGTACATACACAGTCATACAAATGGTCACAATTTCAGAAATGTTGTATGATTTATTGAAAATAAACCACTTCAGGAAACAAAAGCAAAGAAAACGAGTAAAGGAAACAAAAGAAAAATTCGGAATGGAATTAAAATCCATCGGGAGCAAAATAACTGATGACGGTCGAAGTAGAGAGGATATAAAATGTAGACTGCCAATGGCAATGAAAGCGTTTCTGAAGAAGAGAAATTTGTTAACATCGAGTATAGATTTAAGCGTCAGGAAGTCTTTTCTGAAAGTATTTGTATGGAGTGTAGCCCTGTATGGAAGTGAAACGTGGACGATAAATAGTTTAGACAAGAAGAGAATAGAAGCTTTCGAAATGTGGTGCTACAGAAGAATACTGAAGATTAGATGGGTAGATCATATAATTATATTGAATAGAATTGGGGAGAAGAGGAGTTTGTGGCACAACTTGACTAGAAGAAGGAATAGGTTGGTAGGGCATATTCTGAGGCATCAAGGGATCACCAATTTAGCATTGGAGGGCAGCGTGGAGGGTAAAAATCGTAGAGGGAGACCAAGAGCGGAATACACTAAACAGATTCAGAAGAATGTAGGTTGCAGTAGGCACTGGGAGATGAAGAACCTTGCACAGGATAGAGCAGCATGGAGAGCTGCATCAAACCAGTCTCTGGACTAAAGACCAACAACAACAAAGAACTTCACAAATGGTGAAAGTCAATAATGCGTTGGTCTACTTATTCCAGCCGTTATTCGGCCTTGGTTTTAGTATTACAGTTGTTGGGTGTCCTCCTGAGGGATATCGTGCGAAGCTCTGTCCAGTTGGCGCATTAGATAGTCAATATCCGAGGTCGTTGGAGGGTCCTACCCATAATGCTCCGAACCTTCTCAATTGGGGAGCGATCCAGCGACTTTCCTGGCCAAGATAGGATTGGGCAATTACAAATAAAAGCAGTAGAAACTCTCTCTGTATGCGGGAACTCATCTTCTCGCTGAAATACAATCCCAGTATGGCTTGCCACGAAGAGCAGCAAAACGAGACGTAAAATATTGTCAATGTACCGCTGTGCTTTAAGGGAGTAGCGGATGACAACCATAGGGATCCTGCTATGAAAATAAATGGCACCCTAGACCATCACTCCAGGTTACCGTGTCGTGCGACGGCTACAGTCATGTTGGGACCTCACCGCTGTCTGGGGCGTCTCCAGACAGGACTCCACTGGTCATCGGAACACATTTGGAAGCGAGACTCGTCAGTGAAGATAATTCTGTCCCAATCAATGGCATTCCAAGCCGAAGACGTGTCTGAAGACATCCAGAGAGCAGTGGGGTACCAACCTGACTCTCGCCCACCACACAGCCCGACAATCAGGAGTGATGGTCGAGGGTGCCATTTCTCTTCATAGCAGGACCTCTTCGGATGTCATCCACAGTAGCCTTACAAGTCAGCAGTCCGTCGACGATACGGTAGGGCCCCGTTTTGTAAGCCATGCCGGGCTTACATTTCAGTTACGAAAATCCCGCCCGCACATGGCGAGAGTTTCTACAGCTTTTGTAAGAAACTGAAAAATTTACAGCCGTCCTTACGTTGTCACTTATTGTGTAGCTATCAGTTTCGGCGCTTCAGTGCACTATCTTCAGGCCTTAGTTGATGTTGAAGGTGTTTTCACGATTCATGTATACGATTCATCAGTAGCCCGCAACTGGTTCTTGACAGTTGATGGTTGGAAAGACGATATCACAGTTACAGGCAGTCTGCGTAAACCAGTTGTTGGTCACTGATGCATCGTGTATCTGGATCGTGATAATCCCTTCAGCATCAGCTAGGGCCTGAAGATGGTGCACTGAAGTGCCGAAACTGGTAGCTAGACAATAAGTGACAACATAAGGACGGCTGCAGGTGTATCATTTTCTTGCAATAGAGAACAGCCGTAGTCCCCCAACACTCCTGGCACAAGGATGGACGTACAAAAACTTTCTACAGCTTGTCTTCGTGCTTGCCGAACCCAGCACGTTCGGCGGATCTCGCCCCAGTAGAGTGTTTGGAGTGTTATGGGCAGGGTTCTCCTACCATCTTGGGATTCTGACGATGTAACGCGCTCATTTGTGCAACGGCCTTGCCACATTGGTAACGTCCGTTCCCGTCAGCTCACCGAAATTAAGCACTGCCGTGCTTGGCTAGTACGTGGATGAGTGACCGCCCGGGTCTGCCGAGCACTGAATTTTCCATGAAATGTTTTAAGGCCTTCTGCCTTTTGATTAAAACTCTTCTTATTGCTTACTATGCAACCCTCAGCTAAGTTCCATTAAAATTAAATTGCGAAGGCCTTCTGCCTGTTTAGATTGAAGATTTAGAATATATTCTTGGATGAAACCTCCAGAAGAACCTTGTATTTCAGTTTCTTGCTTAGGCCTTGTGTCTTGGATTTTGAGAGTGGCCTTCAGACGATCTAAAATTAATCAAAGGAGATCGATTAAAGTTTTGAGTGTTTTGCATCCTTGTAATATTGTGTGTTGATAAATAAAGTTTGTGTGTTGAGTGCAACTAACAGCAACTTATTATGGCCCCTTTTCACAACCTAATCCGCTCTCTCCTGGTAGCCCAGGCATTTCACGATAACTTACTGGTCTATGGGGAAACCCACTGCAATGCAGCTGAAGCCCAAAGGACGTATTCACGGCGTTTTCCAACGCGACCCACCTGATATTGCCCAGAACGTAATCGAATATTTTGGAGCACGTGCCACGCTCGGGAAGCATATCTTAAGTGAAAATAGCGCGAATGTGCACTGTAGTATAAACGAAAGTGTTATCGTGCTGTCGCATTTAGGTTGCAGTTTTATTTGTACCTATAATAATAGTAATAACAACAATAATAATACTGTTAATTATTATATTATTAATATTATGGAAGTCATTAGATCTCGCCCAATAATACATAGTTCTCATTTTATTTACTACAAAGAAGAAATGCAATGGACATGGAGATATTGACGTCTTCTGTACAAGGGATTCTGGAGGAACAAAAATGGCATCCCTTTAAGCTGCACCTCCACCAACAGCTACATGGAAACGTTTTCCAGAATTGCGTATCGTTCTGCAGACTTCTCGTAAATAAAGTAGCCGTAAATATGGCTTTCTTCAGGCAGATTTTATGGGGAAATGAATGGTATTTCACCAATGACGCCACTGTCAATAGGCACAGTCTACATTACTGGGCACCTGATATATATATACAGTTACATTTACAGTTATATTTCTCACTACAGAACAAAACGACAAATATTCTAATCCGTCAAATGTATGTGTACAGGATACAGAAACGCCCACAGCATAACCGATACCACTGTCCGCCGACCGAGCGGCTGTAGGCGCTTCAGTCTGGAACCGAGCGACCGCTACGGTCGCAGGTTCGAATCCTGCCTCGGGCATGGATGTGTGTGATGTCGTTAGGTTAGTTAGTTTTAAGTAGTTCTAATTTCTAGGGGACTGATGACCTCAGATGTTAAGTCCAATAGTGCTCAGAGCCATTTGAACCAGTTCACCATTGTCCAGGAGGTGAATTCACTCGTTATTGAAGACCAGTGACTTACATCGACAGCCTTTGCCACAGAGGTCGAACTGAGCGCTCAGTTCGAAACTGCAACGGACGTGCAGTGCTCGTCGTACACTTGTGCACCGTTCGATGAATTTCCGTTCTCCGCACTCCTTGCGCTGTAAGGAAAAGGCACTACACCCGTTGCACTTTTTTGAAGCCTCCCTTTCTGTGCCTTCAGCAATACCGATTGCAGTGGATGGTCGGCGAGAGCACGTGCTCGTCTCTGTTGTCACGTGGGCGAGCACGTTTGTCACTTTAGCGGCGTATTTGGTGCCTCGGCGGTCTTTTAGGGATCACACGGCTTTCCGTAGGCATTACGATCCCTTCAGCTGTTTTCGTTTTACAGCCTCCGGCACGTTTCTTTTTCAATGTCCTGTA
Source organism: Schistocerca cancellata (assembly GCF_023864275.1). Classification (NCBI taxonomy): domain Eukaryota; kingdom Metazoa; phylum Arthropoda; class Insecta; order Orthoptera; family Acrididae; genus Schistocerca; species Schistocerca cancellata. The sequence continues at coordinate 341,066,661 of NC_064628.1, forward strand.
AAACCAGCTAACCTTAATAACGTAACAAATCAGGTTAACAAGCTACTTAGTACTCTTTTGTCTCAGCCGTCTTCCAGAAAGATCTCTCGTGAGTTCAGCAGCATTTACTAACAATAGATGCCTGTAAAAGTCCATATGTCCGCATTTACATCATGCTACCAATTTCGCAGTTGTGCAGTATGTAGCAAACGATAACAAAAAGCTTCGAGATGTTGCAGATGATTTCTTGAGGTACCAAATAAGGACAGAAACCTCCGCAAATGGTTTCCAGTGACACTACGGAAAGACGAAGCTATAGGGCCATTGCCTCCCACTTGGCCGCATCACTGAGAGCGCTGCTTCTCCTATATTAAGACGCCTTCAAAAAAGATGTTTCAAGCAAATGAATAATGCCAGTCGAAGGAGGAGGTAAAAATACCTACGTTCACATCAAAGACGATATTTTAATAATATCAAGTAAATAAAACTTTTATGTATAGCGACAAATTTACACTTTTATTTGAAAAGAAAAATCGGGTTTCGGATTTGCACTCCCTTAAATCAAACGCACGTATCTGATATGTACAAAAACCTTTTGTTCCTTTTTTTAGTTTTTTGAGTTATTTTGATTTTTGTATGTATCGAGCCCCCCTATACGGAAGTTAACGTAACACACTCGGTGTACTAAGAACGTGATTTGTACGTACACATTTTTGTTATGATGCACTCTACCTACACTTATATAAAAGGCAATATCCCGACTGAATCATTCACTCACTCATCCGCGCCCAGCCTAAACCGTTAAGGATAGGAACCTAAAAAAGATGCAGTGGGTTTGGATATTATACTGTAGGCATTGTTTGGGATTTTTCGAATTTCTACCCCTAAAGGTGTGAAATAGGGAATGAAAGGTATTTTTGAAAACATGTCGCTATTAAGGCAATTTCGAAGCTATATTTACGATGATAGTTATTTGGTTTCTCAGTCAGAAATAAAGAAACGTGTGTTTCAGCATTTTAACAATTTTAACCCCTGTGGGGTAAAATAATGGGCGACAGTTTCTTGGAAAATAAATAATTATTACAGAGACAATTAAGAATTTTTAAGGGAACATCTACACCAAAATTATTATTTGACTCCATTTTTAGAAATAAGAAAAAACACATGTTTCATTGTTTTTGGAAATTTAAATCCTAAGGAGCGGGAATAGGGAATGAAATGTTCCATTAAATATTTCATTATGAAAGCATTTCCAAAACTGAATCTATGAAAATTTTAATTTGGCTTCTCGGTTAGAAATAAAAAAACTGTTTCACAGTTGCGATTCTTCACTGTCCACAGTTGTTGAAAATTCAACCCCTATCCGGGGTGAAAGAGGGTATGAAAGTTTTTATGGAAATATTTCATTATGCAAGCATTTTTTAAGCTAAAGCTATTAAAAGTTTGCGTTTGGCATCTTGTTAGAAAAAAGAAAAATACGGCATTCACTGTTTTTGGAAATTCAACCCCAAGGGCGTGAAATAGGACCAGACTGATTCACTAACTCCTTATCACCCAACCAAAACCGCAAAGGTTAGAAACATGAAATATGGAGAGTGTTTGGAATCATACTGTAGGCATCGTGTAAGAAGGGACTATTCGAAATTTTACTCCTAAGTGGGTGAAGAAGGCTTTTTGAAAATATTGGTATTTGGTTTCTTGGTCAGAAATAAAGAATCACATGTTTCAATTTTTTTTGAAAATTTGGCCCCTCGGGAGTGATTAGTGAGTGAAAGGGTTTTTGGAAATAGATAATTACTACAGAAATAGTAAAGTATTATTAAACCTACTTCTATGAAAATTGGTATTTGACTCCTCGCTTAGAAATAAAAAAGACACATTTGGAGAAAGAACCCCTTAGGTAATGAAACAGGGGATGAAATGTTTATGAAATATTTCATTACGAAAGCATTTTCAAAGCTAAATCTTCGAATTTGGCTTCTCAGTTAGAAATCTGAAAAAAAAACCGTGTTTCAGTCTTCTTGGAAATTCTTCCTCCTACGGGAGTGTAATAGGGGACGAAAAGTTTTATAACATTATTTCATTATGAAAGCATTTTCAAAGTCACATTGTAAGTAGGCTGATTATGTTTTCTTATTGGCAACGTTACGTAGCGCTCTGTATGAAAATCACTGGCTGTGCTATGTGCAGTCTGTGGCTAGCTTGCATTATTGTCTGTCATTGTAGTATTGGGCAGCTGGATGTGAACAGCGCGTAGCGTTGCTCAGTTGGAGGTGAGCCGCCAGCAGTGGTGGATGTGGGGAGAGAAATGGCGGAGTTTTGAAATTTGTAAGACTGGATGGCATGAGCTGCTATATATATTATGACTATTAAGGTAAATACATTGTTTGTTCTCTATTAAAATCTTTAATTTACTAACTATGCCTATCAGTAGTTAGTGCCTTCCGTAGTTTGAATCTTTTATTTAGCTGGCAGTAGTGGCGCTCGCTGTATTGCAGTAGTTCGAGTAACGAAGATTTTTGTGAGGTAAGTGATTTGTGAAACGTATAGGTTAATTTAGTCAGGGCCATTCTCTTGTAGGGATTACTGAAAGTCAGATTGCGTAGCGCTAAAAAATATTGTGTGTCAGTTTAAGCACAGTCATGTATAATTGTTCTAAGGGGACGTTTCAACATCTCTGAAAATTTGTATATGGCCTCTCTGTTAGAATTAAAAAAAAAAAAAAAAGTATTGCACTGTTTTCTGGAAATTTAGCCCCTAAGTGGGTGAAATAGTGAATTTTCTATGGAAGTATCGCCACACGAACGCAAGAGGCATGATTAACATAAACCTTGATATCCATCAGAATCGCTCTTTGATCAGAAGTATATTCGGGAAAGACCGTGCTTCTACGGCCTTCATTAGCTTGAAAATTTTAGAAGGTGTCACAATTTGTAAACAGCATAAAAATTCGAGTAAAGAAAAACAAACAAAAATCTGTGCAGACTATACAGTCTACGCGATCGAAGCAGCTGTCGCTAGGCTCATCTTCCACAAAAACGGCTTTCCGCGTAATGTGATATCACATAAAAAATCACTTGAACTGAGACATTTTGTAATTACGAGTGATGGCTTGATTGAGCCCATAACAGCTGCATCCGAACGTGGATAGAAAAAAGTGCTCGGCCTTACAATAGGGATGATGAACGCTTGATGTGTGCCGCTAGAGACGGGACTGTAATTCATTTTTAAATAACTGTGGAACACAAATGGCAACCATATTGATTTCATTCAGTAACGTGTTTTTTGTGCTACATATTAACATAATAAAATTTTGTAAAGCTTTTACTTGTTATCCACACCGTAACATCAGCTCAGACTTTCAGTGAAGATGTATACCTTTAATTCCAGACAAAATGTCAGCAAATGAAATGAAACTATCAGTGGGAGATGTAGAATTAGGTATCTGCCAACAGGGGCCCAATTCAGTGCTAGAAAATAAACCTAAGAATAGTTCATGCCAGCGTAGACCGAGAGAGTGGATGGTGAGCAATGCAGGATAGAAAATCATATAGATGCGTTACTTGTGTTAAATGTATGGTGTTAGAATCTCTAGTGGGTAGCTTTGGCAGTTCCATTCAACTACAGCTTGTAGACGTACACTTTGGTGACAAATGCCATGGAATAGCGATAAATACAGATAGCGGAGGTATGAAAGGGCATAACATTGGCGGAGCTACCATTAGTACTCTGGTGACTCACGTGGAAAGGTTTCCGACGCGATTATGGTCGCACAACGGGAATTAACGGACTTCCAACGCGGAGTGGTAGTTGCAGCTAGACGCATGGGGCATTCCATTACGGAAATCTTTAGGGAATTCAATATTCCGAGATCCGCTGTGTCTACATCTACATCTACATTTATACTTCGCAAGCCACCCAACGGTGTGTGGTGGAGGGCACTTTACGTGCCACTGTCATTACCTCCCTTTGCTGTTCCAGTCGCGTATGGGCCGCGGGAAGAACGACTGCCGGAAAGCCTCCGTGCGCGCTCGAATCTCTCTAATTTTACATTCGTGATCTCCTCGGGAGGTATAAGTACGGGGAAGCAATATATTCGATACCTCATCCAGAAACGCACCCGCTCGAAACCTGGACAGCAAGTTACACCGCGATGCAGAGCGCCTCTCTTGCAGAGTCTGCCACTTGAGTTTGCTAAACATCTCCGTAACGCTATCACGCTTACCAAATAACCCTGTGACGAAACGCGCCCCTCTTCTTTGGATCTTCTCTATCTCCTCCGTCAACCCGATCTGGTTCGGATCCCACACTGATGAGCAATACTCAAGTATAGGTCGAACGAGTGTTTTGTAAGCCACCTCCTTTGTTGATGGACTACATTTTCTAAGGACTCTCCCAATGAATCTCAACCCGGTACCCGCCTTACCAACAATTAATTTTATATGATCATTCCACTTCAAATCGTTCCGCACGCATACTCCCAGATATTTTACAGAAGTAACTGCTACCAGTGTTTGTTCCGCTATCATATAATCAAACAGTAAAGGATCCTTCTTTCTGTGTATTCGCAATGCATTACATTTGTCTATGTTAAGAGTCAGTTGCCACTCCCTGCACCAAGTGCCTATCCGCTGCAGATCTTCCTGCATTACGCTACAATTTTCTAGTGCTGCAGCTTCTCTGTATACTACAGTATCATCCGCGAAAAGCCCCATGGAACTTCCGATACTATCTACTAGATCATTTATATATATTGTGAAAAGCAATGGTCCCATAACACTCCCCTGTGGCACGCCAGAGGCTACTTTAACGTCTGTAGACGTCTCTCCATTGAGGACAACATGCTGTGTTCTGTTTGCTAAAAACTCTTTAATCCAGCCACACAGCTGATCTGATATTCCGTAGGCTCTGACTTTGTTTATCATGCGACATTGCGGAACTGTATCGAACGCCTTCCGGAAGTCAAGGAAAATAGCCTGTATCTAATATTTTCTGGGTCTCATGAACAAATAAAGCGAGTTGGGTGTCACACGATCGCTGTTTCCGGAATCCATGTTGATTCCCACAGAGTAGATTCTGGGTTTCCAGAAACATGATACGCGAGCACAAAACATGTTCTAAAATTCTACAACAGATCGACGTCAGAGATATAGGTCTATGGTTTTGCGCATCTGCTCGACGACCCTTCTGGAAGACTGGGACTACCTGTGCTCTTTTCCAGTCATTTGGAACCTTCTGTTCCTCTAGAGACTTGCGGTACACGGCTGATAGAAGGGGGGGGGGCAAGTTCTTTCGCGTACTCTGTGTAGAATCGAATTGGTATCCCGTCAGGTCCAGAGGACTTTCCCCTGTTGGGTGATTTCAGTTGCTTTTTTATTCCATGGACACTTATTTCGATGTCAGCCATTTTATCGTTTGTGCGAGGATTTAGAGAAGGAACTGCAGTGCGGTCTTACTCTGTGAAACAGCTTTGGAAAAAGGTGTTTAGTATTTCAGTTTTACGCGTCTCATCCTCTGTTTCAATGCCATCATCATCCCGGAGTGTCTGGATAAGCTGTTTCGAGCCACTTACTGATTTAACGTAACACCAGAACTTCCTAGGATTTTCTGTCAAGTCGGTACATAGAATTTTACTTTCGAATTCACTAAACGCTTCACGCGTAGCCCTCCTTACGCTAACTTTGACATCGTTTAGCTTCTGTTTGTCTGAGAGGTTTTGGCTGCGTTTAACCTTGCAGTGAAGATCTCTTTGCTTTCGCAGTAGTTTCCTACCTTTGTTGTTGAACCACGTTGGGTTCTTCCCGTCCCCCACAGTTTTACTCGGCACGTACCTGTCTAAAACGCATTTTACGATTGCCTTCAACTTTTTCCATAAACACTCAACATTGTCAGTGTCGGAACAGAAATTTTCGTTTTGATCTGTTAGGTAGTCTGAAATCTGCCTCAAGAGTGTGTCGAGAGTTCCAAATTTCAGGCACTACCTCTCATCACGGACAACGCAGCCTTCAGTTAGCGACCGACAGAAGCTAACACTGCTTGAAATGACCCCAGATATAAATGACGGACGTACGACGAACGTGTCCGTTATGAGACTGAGGCGAAATCTGGCGCTGACGGATTACCGCAGCAGACGACGTAAGCGAGTGCCTTTGCTAACAGCACTACATCGCCTGCAGCGCCCCTTCTGGGCTCGTCACGATATCGGTTGAACTCTAGAGACTGAAAAACCATAGTCTGGTCGGATGAGTCCCGATTTCAGTTGGCCAGAGCTGATGGTAGGGTTAAAATGTGGTGTTGATCCCATGAAACTACGGACTCTAGTTGTCAACAAGCACTGTGCAAGCTGGTGGTGGCTCCAGAACGGTATGGGCTGTATTTACATGGAATGGACTGGTCGTCTGGTCAAACTGAACCTATAATTGACTATAAATGGTTATGTTAGGTTATTTGGAGATCATTTGCAGCCATTCATGGACTTCGTGTTTCCAAACAACGGCGGAATTTTTATGGACGACAATGCACCTTGTCATCGACCCACAAATTTCGCGACTGGTTTGATGAACATTTGGATAATTCGAGCAAATGTTTGGCCACCCGGATCGCCTTAAATGAATCCTATCGAACATTTATAGGACATTATCGAGAGATCGGATCTTGCACAAAAATCCTGGACCGGCAAAGCTTTTGTCATACGACGGCTGTAGAGTCAGCAATACCCAATATTTCTCCAGGGGATTTCCGAGTTGTTAAGTTCACGCCACGTCGAACTGCTGCACCACGTCGGGCAAAAGGAGGTCCGAGACGATTTTAGGAGATATCCCATGACTTTTGTCACCTCAGTGTAAGATATCAATGTTGTACCTGTTAACCATTCACGATGGGAAAATTTGTGAGAATGTAGAAGAAACGTTGGAATTAACAGGCTATAGAAGGTATCATTCGGAAGAGAATGAGCTAAGTAATTGCGTTCATATCTCTGAATGAGTCCAAGAAACTCCTGTCTTGTCTGTACAGTTCTTATCTGAGATGCACTCAAGAAGCAACAGAATAGTTTTCCGCAGGCTGTCACAAATTGAGAACACAGAAGAATGAGTCACCGCAAGGCAACGTGCTCCTACCATTTTTATTCAATATCAGCCATTGCCTGAAGCAACCCAGAGTTTTATTATGCTCATGACTATGCAATCTCTGCTCAAAGCGATAGTTTTGAAACGGAGAACAAACTTTATCTAAAACCCTGGAAGAATTTTCCGTCTTCTAGGATGAAAAAGGTCCGATGCCGTATCCTGCAAAAACTCAGGAACAAACAAGCAACTAAAAGCCTTCACATTGCTTGCGAAGGAATTGCACTTGAACACAATCCGACTTCGAAATATCTGGGAGAGACACTGGACCGTACACTTACATATAAGAAACACTACCTAAACATGAAACAAACAACAAAGTGCAGAAACTGACAAACATGCGGCACACGTCCATACACCGTGAGAACTCCAGTGCTGGATATGCGTGTTCTCCATGGTACAAGCCCATCCATGCCAGAATGATAGATGTGGCGCTCAACGAAACCTGTAGGATTATCACGGGTTGTTTAAGACCTACACCCGCAGATACACTCCACTTCCTGTCTGAAATAAGAGCGAGATAACTGCTAGGTGCGAGAAAGCCGAAGCTATGACTACGGAAGCCCAGGCTTTATACGGCCGTCAGCCAGCGCATCCTCGACTGAAATCAAGAAAGAGCATCTTGTCAACTTCTCAAACTGTCACAGGAACACAGCAGCAAGCAAGGATCTCACAGTGGCAGGGGAAATATCATCACTGGAGAAATCAAAGGTTCAAATAGCTCTGAGCACTATGGGACTTAACTTCTGAGGTCATCAGTCCCCTAGAACTTAGTACTACTTAAACCTAACTAACCTAAGGACATCACACACACCCATGCCCGAGGCAGAATTCGAACCTGCGACCGTAGCGGTCAACTAATGTACAAACTGTTGTCAACCATCGATTTCTGACACGAAAATAAGTGAGTAAACCAATGTCAGCCATTCGCCATTACCCTAACTGACCTTGGGTGCAAGCTCCATTTCATGTCGCTTCGCAAAATTTGGCACAGGGATAGAAGCTACATGACTGATTAAAGCAACACTGAAGTTGTGGAATGTAAGAATATTTCTCCTACCAAGGAGGACAGAGATTTGATATTCCTAGCTGTCTCAGATAGTTATCACATCTTACCACACTTTTTTTTCATCAGCCTTGTGACTGGTTTCTTGTGGCGCACCACTATTTCCTCGCCTGTGTCAAACTTTTCACCTCAGAGTGGCTCTTGCACGCAAGCACCGGATGTCTTAACAAATATCCCGATATCCTGCCCCTGTACTTGTCAATGTTCTCCACTAGTTCCTCTCCTTGTTGGTTCTGTGAAGAACCACCCCTTTCTTTTATCAGTCCACATAATTTTCGATACTCTACTAAAGCACTAAATCTCAAATGCTTCGTATGTCTTCTTTTCCCGTTCCTCCATAGACTATGACTTACTTCCATACACCCTTATGATCCAAACGCACCGTTCTCAGAAATTTCTTCCTAACCTGAAGTTGTGTATTTGAGAACTGTAGACTTCTTTCGCCGAGGAATGCCTTCTTTGCCTGGATTAGTCTGCCTTTTATGACGTCCTTGATTTGTCCGTCAGCCATTATTTTGCTTCCAAGGTAAAAGGCCTTAGTTGTAGTAAGTTTTCATGAACTTTTTTTCAGTCTATGACCGGTCTGACTTTTAGAATTTGTTTTAGCCTGATACATGTTCAGGTGTCCATAAATAATATATATGCGTAGCTGCATGATGTTAGTAAAGAGATGCCTTTCTAGATTTCTCATTAGATTTTACAGAACTACTGGAGAGTCTACTGTATCGTATCGTTTCGTATAGCCATTTTTCACAGTAGTTAGATTGCTGAATTCTTTTTGCGGTTTTCAGAAATGAGAGACCATCACGAACTGAAAACTTGATGAAATCACATGGAAATAAATTGAAGAACTAAATGAAAACACTTTGCATAACGTAACGTCCGCACTTTTGTAGCTTTCTAACTTTTAGAACAATGGAAGTAAACCTTTCTGTTTCCCTTACGTCAAGCAACTCATTAAAAAAAAATTTACAGGGCACGGGAAAAATAAAGTTATTGTGTGTGCGTAAGAGCGAGCATAATGCAATGCTGACGGATTGATCAGTGCAGTAAATCGAGTCAAAATTTAATTACGTGTTTGAACTAATTGAATGCCATACTCAGAACACCGTACTGATTGATTTGTCAGACATATATGTTAGTTACACGGACACAGCAGTGGCGAGATATGGGTTTGCAATAGCCAGTAGCATATTCTGAAAATAATTAGCAGTGGTATATTCAGAAATGAGTTCTCGTCCGGAGTTGGACATTACAGGTTCTCCCACACGTTTCAAAGGGAATGCAACACTGCTGAAGCAGAACTGCTATACTAATTATCTAATCAGTGTGCTCTTAAATTAACAACAAAATTAAGTTTCCTGCAAAATGTCAGATACAAGCCTGTCATATCAATGAAGAGCAGTGTGGGGTTAATCGTTGTCACTGTCTGAGTGTTATACATAGAAGTAAGACAGTCTTCTGATGTACAGGTTGTGGTACTGATGCACTGATCGTCTCTAATAATTTTTTTACGCTGCATATTTTCACAGAAACATCGTTAACTGATAAACAGTTTCGATGTAACAAGTTCTTTCGCAACTGTCGAGAAAAATTATTATGCACAGATTATTCCTTAAGGTTGTGCTAGTAGGCTGAACACCGGAATGTGGGATTTTTTCCCAAGGCCAGAATGATTGTGCTTGACTGAAGGGTAGAACGACACAACGGTAGCTAAGGTAGACCAAATGAAAGATGAATATCATATTCTCAACTAAGCTACATGACAGAACTTACAAATAGTATACAGGAAACGAAGTAAAACAAATAGATCGCGGTTATGGGAAGAGCTGATCGCAATTTTAATCATTATTTTAGAATTAGAACGGTTTTAATTACAATAACTTGTAAAATTAATGATAAAGAAACCTCTGTAAGGCTATAATCACGTGAAGTGTCAAACGAAAGCTAACAAGACCAGTAAACACAACAAATTACACACGTATTTGTTAAAGGCTGATATTCAAGGGTGCCAATATTATAAATCCTCCACGGTTACACGTAGTATTAGGACAGCATGCGTTTTCCAGATCCTTGCATGATCTTCCTTGTTGATGATACCCAAAAATTTACTATTTGATATGTTTTGATTGATGAATTACGTAAATGGCCACTAATAAAACTGCGTAAAACCGCCATGGGGTGCGAATAGTAATGAATAAAACATGAAGATAAAAGATATTCCATCTAAAGAGGAAAAGGACACGCGTTCTTCAAACTTACCACGTGTATCTGTGATTTTTTTACACAGTTTTGTCACATGTTAAAACCTGGTCAGGCATGTTTTGCGAATTTTAATACTCCTTTAATACTGTGTTATTATTGCAAAAAAAGTCAAAAAATGACTGCAATCAGTTTAACTGCAATCTGGTATAAGAACGAGGAATTAGTCTTGGGTATAAATAGTGGTCGTGATTTAGTAGTGTGTGGCGTCACAGAAAGTACGTCAAGGGCAAGCTGCAGGATACGTGAGATCTTTGGTCTTTGGTGGTGGTTTACTGGTGAGTGGTTGTTATGCTTCTGTCGAGGTGGCTGTCAGTCGAGCAGCCGTGGTATTTACAAAAGTTAACTTTTCATTGGAGTATATCTGTAAGCATGAGTTATGTGTTTAACTTTTCCTTGGACTTTGATTATTTGACTGTTTTTTCCGTGACTGGCCAATTTTTATTTTGCGCGACTTTACGAACTTTAGCTGTGAATTGTAATTATTTGCGGCAGTTTATACTAATATTCGTTTCAGATGGACAGGTTGCATGTTTTCACAGTGGTTTCAGGGAATAACGTAATTTAGTTTACGTCGCGATTGATAGTCGTAGTTTTTTTTTTATTTTTTGAACCGACAATTTATGTGAACCCACCATTCACAGTTTGTGAATATTATTCAGTAAAATTTTATTTCCTTTGAAGTATAATCTTCTAGTACCATCAACATCATTAGTCCTACGGAATTCATCCAATCGGTTCACATATTTATATATTATTTGCTAATTAGTCTATTTATTTAGAAGTGTGAAGGATCAGTTTTGTATTAAATGTATTGGGTTTAAAGCTATGGTGCGAGAGCCAGTAAATGAGGCCGTGCACTGCCACACCAATAGCGACAAAATAAAACCGGCGGTGTGTCCGTAGGGCACCCACGAATTCAAATACCAAAAAAAAATGGCTCTGAGCACTATGGGACTCAACATCTATGGTCATCAGTCCCCTAGAACTTAGAACTACTTAAACCTTGAAACGTCCCCTTAGAAAAATTATAAATGACTTTGCTTAAACTGACACACAATATTTTTAGCGCAACGCAATCTGAATTTCAATAATCCCTACAAAATAATGGCCCTGACTAACAATAACCTATACCTTTCATGAATCACTTACCTCACAAAAATCTTCGTTACTCAAACTACTGCAATACAGCGTGAGCCAATACTGCCAGTTGAATAAAAGATTCTAACTACTGAAGGCACTAACTACTGATAGGCATAGTTAGCAAATGAAACATTTTGATAGAGAACAAACAATGTATTTACCTTAGTTAGCAAATGAAAGATTTTGATAGAGAACAAACAATGTATTTACCTTAATGGGGTTCAAAAGTCGTAATATATATCAGTTCATGACATCCAGTCCTACAAATTTACTGTCTCTGATGGACACATGTCCAGATCATCCGCTCTCAAAACTCCACCATCTCTCCCCCACATCCACCACTGCTGGCGGCTCACCTCGAACTGCGCAACGCTACGCGCTGTTAACAGTCAACTGCCCAAAACTACAATAGCAAATTCCAACTATGCAAACCAGCCACAGACTGCACACAGCACAGTCAGTGATTTAGAGCGCTACATGGCGTCACCAACATAAAAACCTAAACAGCCTACTTACAACCTAACTAACCTAGGGACATCACCCACATCCATGCCTGAGGCAGGATTCGAACCTGCGACCGTAGCGGCCACGCGATTCCAGACTGAAGCGCCTAGAAGCGCACGGCCACACAATTCAGTACAAATTCACTTTCTGACATTCTAAAATGTGTGTGAGGAGGGGGGGGGGGGAGGATAAATTGTCTGCAATTCCTCAAGAAGAACAGCAGTCTGTTACAAAGCCGAATAACGCACCAGATAGTTATCGGTTTTTCTTTGTTTTTCTGGAAATACACGCGTGGAACACCGTCAACGTAACAGACATATGCATTAGATTCGCTAGGAATGTCAATTTTTGCTGGCGTTTGCACAAATTTAGTTTTCTGTAAATTCAAAACTGTGTTCTGTCTTTTTTTTTTAGTAGTTACGTAAATATCGCCACCCTGAAAAAGACCCTCTCTGTATTCGAAGCGAACGCACGACTTGCCTCTACGACAGATTAAATGTAGACATGTCGCCCTCATCCACCTCTGTGTTATTTTAACTACACTACATATCAGAGATCTGAATTGCAACGAATAAACAGAGTTCACTTTTGCAATAAGAACAGAAGAATAGAAGTTTTGGATATCATTTGTCTGATCACCAAAATTACATATACCGAGTGTTTCAGAAATAAGTACAGAATTTGTGTGGTATGGTAGGTTGGCTGAAACTTCCTGGCAGATTAAAACTGTGTGCCGGACCGAGACTCGAACTCGGGACGTTTGCCTTTCGCGGGCAAGTGCTCTACCAACTGAGCTACCCAAGCACGATTCACGCCCCGTCCTCACAGCTTTATTTCTGCCAGTATCTCGTATCCTACCTTCTCATTCTAGTAGGTTGGCTATAGGCAATCATTTTAAGTAAACGAACTTGGGGTCACCTAATAATTGTTAGTGCGCTAGACAACGCGAAAGGGGATTCGCTTTGTCTGGAGGAAACACCATTATGCACAGTGATTACTGTAGTAAACATTCGATGTCTACTGCATTAACTTGACGTCATAACTGAAGCCGTCGAACGACGGAACGATGAGCACTGGGTAATGTTTCACTGACTTGATCTCGGACGTCTCCCGCAGCGACAGCAGTTAGAGCTACAAGTTATTCCATGGAGTTTACGGGAATCTAATACCCAAGAGCCTTTATGTACCTCCAAACATAAAAATCAAGTGGTGTGAGATCTGGAGAGCTTGCGGGCCAGTGAAAATGTCCAGTATGTCTAATCCACCATCAAGGCTATTTTCTGTCCGTGTCATTCGATTTGTGAAATGGGGAGGCGCCTCATCTTGCTGGAATAACATTTTTCTTCAGGTCTGAAACGGCACATTTCGACCGGAAAATACGTGTAGAAGAATTCTTCCTCACTATTGGTTGTAATAATCCAGACCAAACATTAGCTGAAAATCGTTCCTGAAAGTTGTGAACAGTCGTATCTTGATGATTTTCACGAGACCATAGATGGGAGTTGCGACTGTTGAATATTCTTTCGCGGCCGAAGGTTGATTATCACTCCACAGAACAAAGTTTGCGAAGTTGAGCGTTAGCATTTTTTGCTGCGCTCCTGTACCTTATGCAACTTGTAGGGATGACGATGGTCATCACTCAGAGTTCTCCAAACATTGCTACAACTAGCATTTGGAGCATGAGTAACGGAACGTATGCTATACGACGGATTTTTGTCGAACGTTTGTAGTACTCGTTCCTCGAAACCAGGATAGCGTACACTCTCTCATCGACCTCGAGCATGAAAATCTCCCTCTAATGTGACCCTTTTACGGAGAAGACGATTCACAGCAGCAAATATTCTCTGTTTTGCTATTCATCTGTTTGGATAACGTTTTGCGTTCGAACGCCGTGCCGCTGCCCTAGTTTCTGCGGCGCCAAATGTCAAGTGCATCTCTGCAAGTTCATTCCACGTAAAACATTCCATACATTACGCACGACAGCGTACAGAAAACAATCTTTTTACATTTTCAAGTGCACACTATTGTTCCATAACACACTACCTTACCTTTCGTACAATATTTGATTAGGAATTACGTTGAGGTGGAATTGAAGTACATAAACGACAATTCACTTCAGGTATACAGCACCAAATGAGGACAAAGGGAACTAGTACAGAGTTTCTTTATTAGGGCGCGGGTACCAATGAATACGAATGACACTAGACATCCAGACTACGTACCGCCGGTTATCGCACTACCAAGCGGACCGATGACTTTTGAGGTCGCCTACCATCGACAGCGACCCCTTGTTCGTACGCTTAAAATGATTGCCTACATCCAACCTGTCATCCCACAAAAATTCTGTACTTATTTCTGAAACACCTAGTATGCTATTGAATAAAATAACGATAGTAAAACTTACCACGATCACAAGACTATCTACTGAAAATTTGTACCATCCCGGCACTTGAACACAGTTTTCTTGCTTTTCGTGAATTTAGGAAATCAGAGTCCTTGTCTGGGTCTGTGTGAATTTTCAGTTGTCAAGATATATTGATTACACTGTGTATACATAACTTCTGAACGATCTCCATTGACACCATTCCCATTTTGAAATATTCATTTTATTTTAGTGCATTACATTCCAGTCAGATGCTGAATTACTTGGTTGTAGTCAGAACGGTTACTACGACGAGTATCATCGATTACATAAACCTTATTGCCACACTCAAAGACAGCAACACAGTCATGTTATTAGATTTGTCCGTGATACATGGAGGATACAACATTCGCAGGTAGATAGATAGGGAGATAAAAAAAATTCAATATCACTCTACTGTATTTCAGCATCGCTACAGTAGCTAGTTAACACTCTTTCTAGTCGTTCTCAAGTAACACTGTAAAGTAGGAAGCAGATTAAGGTTGTGACACCCCAAGAAGTAGATCCCGCCACAATCTCAAAATATAATATAATTAAGACGACGACGGCCAATGAAATGCACACTATGCTCGAATCCCTGACGGGAATCGGCGAGATGCAGCGAGTAATGAAGCTAAAGAGCAGGGGCACTGCATCTGTGGAGTCTAGTATAAGTTGATAATTTGGGTATGACAGGAAGCGTGCTAGAACAGTCCGTACGGTTGTGGTGACCACTGTGTCCGCATAGTACAGTAGTTAGCCCATCTGCCAATAAGCTGGAAACCCGAGTTCGAATCCCAGTCCAGCACAAATTTTCAAATTGCCCCATTGGTATAAAACAACGCCCACTGGCAGCTAACGTCTTTATTCCCGTGTGTCATGATCTGAAAGGTTTCCTTTCTTCACACTTCTCGATGCATTTCCTTCGCGGAGGATAATTGTTTAAATTAAGTGGGCCTGCTGAGTGCTTGCAGACTGTAATGTATATTTATGTTGAAACTTCCTGGCAGATTAAAACTGTGTGCCCGACCGAGACTCGAACTCGGGACCTTTGCCTTTCGCGGGCAAGTGCTCTACCATCTGAGCTACCGAAGCACGACTCACGCCCGGTACTCACAGCTTTACTTCTGCCAGTACCTCGTCTCCTACCTTCCAAACTTTACAGAAGCTCTCCTGCGAACCTTGCAGAACTAGCACTCCTGAAAGAAAGGATATTGCGGAGACATGGCTTAGCCACAGCCTGGGGGATGTTTCCAGAATGAAATTTTCACTCTGCAGCGGAGGGTGCGCTGATATGAAACTTCCTGGCAGATTAAAACTGTGTGCCCGACCGAGACTCGAACTCGGGACCTTTGCCTTTCGCGGGCAAGTGCTCTACCATCTGAGCTACCGAAGCACGACTCACGCCCGGTACTCACAGCTTTACTTCTGCCAGTACCTCGTCTCCTACCTTCCAAACTTTACAGAAGCTCTCCTGCAAACCTTGCAGAACTAGCACTCCTGAATGAAAGGATATTGCGGAGACATGGCTTAGCCACAGCCTGGGGGATGTTTCCAGAATGAAATTTTCACTCTGCAGCTGATGACATTGAAGAGAAAAGGGGAAAATGAAATTCGGTGCAGGCAACTAGCACATTTTGTTTGAATAGCATCTTGGGGTTATCGAGCTTGACGTCCTCATCCAATCGACACCCACGATCAACGCACCCACACTTGCGAGGGGTCAAACGTTCCTTTCATCGGAGCCTCGAAGCTGTCTAAAGTCACTAATCAGAAAATCCGTAGCTGTCTAACTGCTTTCAGAAAATATTCCGAGATACGACCACTGGAATGGAAAATGTTTATTTCTAACAGTCCTGTGTGATGTCCCCAACTGGAAACTGGAGCCTTTCGCCGTTGTTTATCACAATAACAAACTGAATAGGGAAGGGGTCACACAAAAACATCATCCTGAAGTACAGTGTCTGAGATACCGCCTTGACAGTCAATGCGGGCAAGTGTTCTACTACGTCTACACATCTACACCTACATATATACTCCGCTAGCCACCAAGCGGTGTGTGGCGGAGGGCACAATTCGCGCCAAAGTCATATTTCCCCCTCCCCCTCTGTTCCACTCGCCGATCGCGCGAGGGAAAAACGACTCTTTAAAGGCCTCAGTACGAGCTGTTATTTCCCTTATCTTTGAATCGTGATCATTGCGCGATTTGAAAGTTTGTGGTAATAATATATGCTCTACATCCTCGGTGAAGCTACCCAACCCGTCCTCAGAGTTTTATTTCTGCCAGAAATGCTAGTTCTGAAGTTTCCACGTTAGAGCTTCTGTGAAGTATGGAAAGTAGGAGACGAAGTCCCGGCGAAAGTACAGCTGTGAGGACGGTCGTCCGTCGTGCTTGGGTGCCTCAGCTGGTAGAGCACTTGCGTGCGAAAGGCAAAGGTCCTGAGTTCGAGTCCCGCACTGATACATAGTTTTAATCTGCCAAATGTTTCGAATAATGGTGTTATAAGTCTCCTTTTCGGTTCAGCGCTTTACTACTTCTAGTTCCATGATCACTGCAATTTTAACTATTGCACAGCAGCAGATTTCGATTTCACAGATGTGCAAAGATCTCCCTTATAGAACCGACTGCCTTTGTCGTGGTTTTTTATTGCAGTGAGGTTTATTTTTTATTTTATTTTATTTTTAGTTTCGTTATGCTTATAATTTCATTCCCTAATCCACTTGAACATTACCCCGAACACGCTTGTAGACATGTAGATGGTGCAAAAAGTTTTTCGAGCACTTTATTTTCGGGCAAATCCACCTTCGGGCTAACCTACACTGACGATCGATACGCGGTAGAAGCCGCCGTGGTGGTCAGAATTTGGTAGATAGGTCCTACCTACGATTTTAAACAGAGTCGTGTTGCAAGCGTCCTCGCGAGGTGGGAAAGACGCGACAGCGAAAGCGTGGCGGCGGCCAGTGGCGGGCTAGAAAGCGGCCACTCGTTCGGCTCCGCCGACCGGAAAAGGAAGTGCAGTGCCGGCAGCAGCAAGAGTAGATGGCCGCAGGGCAGACGGAGCCGGCGACGCCGCGACAGCTGCCTCACCGGGGTCCCGCGTTCAGAGCCCGCTAACACGCCGCCATGGGGTCTCAGCCAACTCCTGCAGCAGGCGATGCCGAAGTGTTCAAGAGAGGTACGTGCGTCGCATTAGTTTCTACACTGCTTGGCAACTACTGCGAAAACCTCGTGCATCTGGAGATATTGCGTTCTTATACAATATCAGACAAGCTTGGAATCTTCCGTGCCAACTCTCCCAATATTGTATGGAAATTAGGGGTACAAGTTAGGACTCTGGCATTCAGGTACCCAAAGGTAGGTGACAGTGCGCCCAGTACCCTTCCTTGTCCACTGTTTATATGGGTAGGCATGCGACATCGTGTGTACCTAATATGTTCCCAAATGCCGCACGTAAAAACGGGATGTTCGGATGCCCATACCTTGTTTTCTATTGGTGGTAAAAAGGTAGGGTCAAGTATTTTGGATATCCCTTGGGCTAGGAATCATTTGCATATCCGTCAGAAGGATCGTCTTAACGTCAATATCCTACAGTACATACTTAAAGTATGAATATTACACACTTCCTCCTGTTTAGGCATTTATAGCAAATAGGTTTGTTCTTTTTGAATTTCATGTTGTCTACTGACACCATTATTTCATGGGTCGTTCCTCGGAGAGACCCCAAAAATGATGTATTTTCGCCTCATCGGTGCACCAAAACACAGCCGAGGATTAAAAAAAGGCTTATATCCCGATCTCGGGCAGCCTTGAAAATACACTCCTGGAAATTGAAATAAGAACACCGTGAATTCATTGTCCCAGGAAGGGGAAACTTTATTGACACATTCCTGGGGTCAGATACATCACATGATCACACTGACAGAACCACAGGCACATAGACACAGGCAACAGAGCATGCACAATGCCGGCACTAGTACAGTGTATATCCACCTTTCGCAGCAATGCAGGCTGCTATTCTCCCATGGAGACGATCGTAGAGATGCTGGATGTAGTCCTGTGGAACGGCTTGCCATGTCATTTCCACCTGGCGCCTCAGTTGGACCAGCGTTCGTGCTGGACGTGCAGACCGCGTGAGACGACGCTTCATCCAGTCCCAAACATGCTCAATGGGGGACAGATCCGGAGATCTTTCTGGCCAGGGTAGTTGACTTACACCTTCTAGAGCACGTTGGGTGGCACGGGATACATGCGGACGTGCATTGTCCTGTTGGAACAGCAAGTTCCCTTGCCGGTCTAGGAATGGTAGAACGATGGGTTCGATGACGGTTTGGATGTACCGCGCACTATTCAGTGTCCCCTCGACGATCACCAGTGGTGTACGGCCAGTGTAGGAGATCGCTCCCCACACCATGATGCCGGGTGTTGGCCCTGTGTGCCTCGGTCGTATGCAGTCCTGATTGTGGCGCTCACCTGCACGGCGCCAAACACGCATACGACCATCATTGGCACCAAGGCAGAAGCGACTCTCATCGCTGAAGACGACACGTCTCCATTCGTCCCTCCATTCACGCCTGTCGCGACACCACTGGAGGCGTGCTGCACGATGTTGGGGCGTGAGCGGAAGACGGCCTAACGGTGTGCGGGACCGTAGCCCAGCTTCATGGAGACGGTTGCGAATGGTCTTCGCCGATACCCCAGGAGCAACAGTGTCCCTAATTTGCTGGGAAGTGACGGTGCGGTCCCCTACGGCACTGCGTAGGATCCTACGGTCTTGGCGTGCATCCGTGCGTCGCTGCGGTCCGGTCCCAGGTCGACGGGCACGTGCACCTTCCGCCGACCACTGGCGACAACATCGATGTACTGTGGAGACCTCACGCCCCACGTGTTGAGCAATTCGGCGGTACGTCCACCCGGCCTCCCGCATGCCCACTATACGCCCTCGCTCAAAGTCCGTCAACTGCACATACGGTTCACGTCCATGCTGTCGCGGCATGCTACCAGTGTTAAAGACTGCGATGGAGCTCCGTATGCCACGGCAAACTGGCTGACACTGACGGCGGCGGTGCACAAATGCTGCGCAGCTAGCGCCATTCGACGGCCAACACCGCGGTTCCTGGTGTGTCCGCTGTGCCGTGCGTGTGATCATTGCTTGTACAGCCCTCTCGCAGTGTCCGGAGCAAGTATGGTGGGTCTGACACACCGGTGTCAATGTGCTCTTTTTTCCATTTCCAGGAGTGTATTCATGACATCTTTATCAGTTTCCAAGACACAGAGGTTCAAAGTTACCCTACATCTTCACGTAAAATTCGGTATGCGGCGACAAGCAGATAATAAATAACTGTGGAAAATTGCTCAAATTGTAAAGCTGTACGCTCTAGGCATTTATCTAGAAGAGCCATCTTCCCGTTTTCAAAAATCTTTGTCCGTTATCGAGAAACACCCCAAAAACTTCTTTTCTGAGTACCAAGTCCCAGCCACGGATTCCGAGCCAGCTATGCACGGAAAATGACTGTAATTTTTATGCTATATTCCTAATATACCATACTGACTAACCTTGGAAATTTTCTTTGTATCTTGATCCTTTTCCGAGATACAGAGTTTCAAAGATGAGCTACTTGTAAACATAAAATACGCACGTCAAATCCGGTGTCTGACAAAAACGTGACTTAGCAACGGAGAAATACCCTGTGAAGTGTGTCCCTCATCATCAAATGATTATGGGAATCCCATGTTGTACGAGTAGTACCGAAGCACGCGAAAAATTTTTGCAGGTAAAATCCGTCCTGAGGTTTGAAATTAGTTCTGCGTTATTTCAGTTTCAAGTAATTAAACTACCTCAAATTTACTGACCAATACCTTTTTTTCATATGAGTTACATGCTCTGCTGCAGCATGGGAAGAAAGGAACCAGTGGAAAAATGCTCCTACCGGAGCACATAAAATACGTTCATGTTTGTTTAAAAGACTTTGACTGAAAGTAGGCTACACGCTGCTTCGTTCTACCTTCTTCAGCACCTTCAAAAATTTCCCAAAAATTTTGGTATGCTAACATATGCACCTTTTTTTTCCTATGGTGGAAGAAGGCAGTGGCAAAGAGACCGAAAAGTAATAAATGCTGGAAGACATTAGACGGTGCTTGTGTTATAGAAAAAGAAGTGAAGGAGAGCATGACAGTGTGAGAGAATGACAGGGACAGACTGGCATTGGAACATAGCTGACAGTGACAGAACTGTGCTAAGAAAGGAGAGAAAGGGGGGAGGTGAGGATTAATGAGAAAGAGAAAGGGGAAGCGGGTGAGAACCAGCGATAATGCAAGACAGAGCACATGAGAATGATGACGAGGAGAGGGAGACAGTGACAATGAGAAAGAAGAGAGCTCATCAGTAGGGAGGCAGGAATGAGATATTAGCAATAACCAAGAGCAAGTGGGAGACAGTTATAGTGTGAGGAGACTGTAGTAGTAGGACAGGACGAAAGGAATGTGGCTGTGACACAGGAGACAATGACAGGGAGACACAGTTACAATGAGTTGGGCTGAATGAGTGAGTAACAAAGGGTAACTGGTAGTGGATGGGTATGAGGGACTTATAGTGATGGACTAGTGGGCTTGAGTGAGTTACAGTTAGGAGGCATTGTGGGACTTTACAGTGAGTTGCATGTTAAAAAAAACCGCAAATATGTTGGCATGCCAAAGTTTTGGAAAACTTTTCGAAAGTACTGAGGAAGATAGCATGTGGCAGTTGGTACCCCACTTTTCAGAGTGTTTTAAATAAACATGAACATATTCGCATTCTTTGTGCTCCGACAGTAGACGCACACTAATGGCGGCGGTTAGTGGCGCGGAAGCATGGCTCACGACCAACCATAACATTTATCTGTGTTATTGCCGTCCGTCCCATCCGCATACGGAGGAGTCGATCCCCACCTCGAAGATGAACACTGACCACGTCGCCTCACAGGTATGCATGGATGCAGTGGAGACGACTTGGTGCTAAGCTGTCAGCCGTCGCACGCACTGTGGATCGGCATTAACTAGGATCAAATGCATCAGGTGCTCTCCGGCAGACACTGATGGCATATGGCAGGGACGCAGCAACCTGTAGAGAACACGTGGTCGACTTTTACTATACCCTGCTATGTGAATGTTTCACTATACCACCGCATCAGGTCGCCAATGCTGATCAGTGACGTCAAAGCTAGAATCGTCGCCCTGATGAGCCTTCAACTACACAGTCCCAAGATAAGGGTGAGAGGTCGTGACGGGTACATCAGGAATGACCAGCGATTCAGAGCGCTGGTGCATCGCTTGGTTACTGACTACGGCCAACTACTACAGGTGCAACGGGACATTGCACGAGCCTTCCATGCGCAATACTCGCGCCTCTATGCAGCAGAGCACGCACATCCGCGACGGCATCCACCGTTTCCGGATTACTCCACGGTACAGATCCACCGTACGTGGCAATGGATTTACAGCAGGAAATGACATAAGATCATGTTCACGAAGATAGGGACTGCTAACAGGACCCGACGGGCTGGAACAGGAATTTTACAGGACTATCCAACAGCTGTTGATATTGTGTTTCTCTGAGATATGTGAAGAATTACGTGCCCCCTCGAAGGACTGATAGTGCCAACACACAACGCTAAAGGTGGGGAATAAGTGGGAGACTACCTGCCTTTGATGATGCTTAAGAATGACTTGAAATTTTTCACACGGCTGATGACAAACGGTACACGTCATCTTCACGGGAAAAAAGCCCCTAGGAGATACATACAATATCATGTCTGCTCTGTGCTAATATAATGACGTAATCTCTCATGTACAGATTCGGCGCCTCCGGTGCGAGCTGGCCTAACTAATTTTAGTCATACATTTAATCGTTTCGACCACACATACCTCACGGCAGTGCTATGCAATGTGCGATACCCGGATACCATTATTGATGCAATTACGTGCCTCCTACATGGGGCAACCGTCGATGGTCGCATGACCCGTACCCTGCACATCAACCTTTTGTGTCCCAGGGTTGTTCTTTATCTGTAGTGCTTATGGCGGTTTTATGTGTATCATCATCATCGACAAGTGCAATGAATATGGATGATACGATACTCTTTGGTATTCTGCGGTTTGAATTCACTCTGCTTTTTTTTTGTTAGCAGTTGCATTGATTTGATTTTTTAAATGATACTGACAATATTATACACATGTATAAGGCATTATTCAAACTACAACTTCTCCCGGATAATTATTTCATATCACTAAAATTACAGGTCGTACATCAGAGCTTTTATAATTTTTTTTATCTTCGATTGATTTAATTATTCTTAGCAAATTGATCATGAAAAGGAACCACAGAATACCACCCGCACGCAACACTGACGTATGCTACCAGAAATATTTTTCTCCGTGATTCGTGCGTAGTTTCATTTTGGCCACATACATCAGCAATGAAATCTTGTTGAACAATAAATACCATCAGCACTGTTCTTAGAAAATGCAGTCTGATTCGATTAATTTTTTTCTTTTATAAATAGAGTTCAGTACCACTGGTGCACATTTATTTCTTAAACATCGGAATAATGAAAGTTTGCAGTTTCAAGTAATTTAAATTTGCCGCTGTGATAAAAGTTAAGATGGCGGCCAACAAAAGATAGAGGATTTCTTTTTTAATTAAGAGTTTCCTTTTCCCAATAAATCATTTAAATCATTTAAATTGATGCCACCAATAAAAAAATATTAATTTTTTTTTCTTTTTGCAAATTAGTTTAACACAAACCCACGATATTTTTAACTAGAAGTACAGACGTAGTTGCTATATAATCGCAACTAACAATGGCTGCGCTTCTTGCAACTATGATAAAACAATTAATATAAAATTATAATTAAAAGAGGAAGTGAATTTTCAATAATTAATCATAAATAGTTTTAACGCATTTGGCTCTATTTGTTTTTACCAGCAAATGAACATAAGGGTACAACAATTTTACATTAAATGTTTTTCATTTAACAGGCCTCAAATCGATTCGCGTCTTGCGTCGGCGATGTACATCAGAGGAAGACGACAAAAGGGTACAAAACAAAAGAAAAGAATGACATAGATTAACAAAAAATGTGAGACAAATATTGTCTCTGTTTTACATAATTATCATCTTTTAAAGAAATAATTACATAGTTGAATGAATATTATCCACACTTTCATATTCCACTCGTAATTAAAAAAAAATATATATATATATATATATATATATATATCGTGGATGTTACATGCTTTACGCTTTGGCCTTAGAACCATTGCCGTGTGGCCTGCTCCAATGATTAACATCACTCCAAATCGGTGGTCGAGCTTACCAATGTACGCCTCACGGCGATGATGTGATGCTCGTCGTCCGTGGAAACGATGACATGACAGAGGCCACGTCCTGAATTGAGTGGCATCGGGAAGTAAACTCAACATCGACAAGTCGCTCGTGCTGCATATAGAGTCGACTTTGTCACGAAAGCGCGTTGCCTCCTTTCGGCATACCGACACACTACGATGCGTAGGTCTGGAGTTCACAGCCGACATCCGGCGCACGACAGTATTGAGCTATAGACGCCTATTGCAACAGACATGGGCCAGCACAGTGGAACAATACGACTCCCACACCCTACCCAACGAGAGGGGGCGTCGGGCTTGTTTACGTCTATGACAGGGCAGTATAGAGGGCAGTTGGGCTTTATGAGCTGGTTACTGATCGCGATGGAACCAGCCTCTCTCAACCCACCGGTTATGTTGGGAGAGCTCTAGGCTCCCTTAAATCACCTCGGCTGATTCTGTTTGCACCCCACGTTTGGAGAAGGCGAAACGAGTCTACTGTGAACTGCAAAGGTATCGCCGTCCTAACGTGATCGAATCCAAAAATGCAATGGAGAATGGTGTGGAGAATGGTGCACTACCGAGCGGGGTGGCGCAGTGGATAGACACTGGACTCGCATTCGGGAGGACGACGGTTCAATCCCGCGTCCGGCCATCCTGATTTAGGTTTTCCGTGATTTCCCTAAATCATTCCAGGCAAATGCCGGGATGGTTCCTCTGAAAGGGCACGGCCGACTTCCTTCCCTAATCCGATGAGACCGATGACCACGCTGTCTGGTCTCCTTCCGCAAACCAACCAACCAACCATGGTGCACTATCCCTTCCTTAGTTCTGATGCGCAAGCCAAGTGTCATGTGGCTGTCAACAGGACGTATGTACACACAAACATCTTTACAAGATCCACCTGGTGCAGTGACCCACTTGTCCGACATGCCACGAGGGCGCTAGCCAGAGGTGGTACCTTGTACGCCAGATTTTAGCATATATCTTACGTGCAACGCTGCGCCATATTGGCACACACATCATTCTTCTACTGGGTGAAACATTCTACTCCAGAGCTCGGACGAATGCAGTCTTGTGGATCCACGTCCTGATCGTGAAATATCTCTACCGTGACAGCCACAAAGGCGTTCTTCATATCTGGTGCTATCTCCATGAGCGGCACCACACCGTTTTTCGCCAGCCATAATACTGTCAACTTTCTTTACATTACATATGGAGTGTCTTGCACCATCCACCGAGTAGCTGAAACGTCCGTTGATGCTACTAATCATATACTTTAACGAATATACATGGCACAACACAGACAAGCGAGAAGGTACGCTAGGTGACCAGGCACCAAGTAAAATAGTGCGTCACTACTGCCGTGTTTGTTACTACTTTGTTTTGCGTTTTTTTTCTTAATTGTCAATCACGCGCTAGAAGCGTCAGCTCTCCCTCTCCTACTTAGCATGGCGTACCTTCGGTTCTTCATGTATATATAAAAATAAAAAGGAATAAAAAATTAAACAAAATAAAAATTTCGACAATTGTTGCTCTTTGGCTGCAAACTACTATATCTGTCTTTGGTTCTTGGTCTGTCACATATTTCCTCTTTTCTCCCTTTTCCACAAGTTGTAACGTGGACACCGTGGCCAGCCCTCAGGTTGTGACCACTGTTCACTCTGCCCCTTGACACCTTCCTATATACTTGAGATAGGAAGAAAAGAGGTTTGCAGAAAATCCGGGTTCGAATCCCAGCCAGGCAAAGAAACAGTGTTTACCTTGTAACCCTGATGTGTAGAAGTTCGTAGTTTCGTAAGTTTTAATTTCTAAGTATAATCAGAAGACTGATTACTATTTTTATCCAATAAATCGATTTAAATGTTCCTTTTCTTATTTCTTAAACTTCGCGCGTCATTTTCATCACCATATTGAGATTGCTCTTATTTTTTTCCCTTTCATTCTTTTTTCGTTTGGTATCTACTGTTTCGCCTATAATCTCTAACCAAATGCGAATAAGAACTGCTCATTGGTCGGTAACGCAACAGTGTGAAGATAATTTCAAGTAATTTTTGTCCCTTGTGTTTTCTAGCAGCATCGAAACCAATTGAAAAAATTAAGTACTGATTATTACTTCGAAAGTGATCGGGATAAGTATTAATACATTTATCCCACTGTGAGACAAGTCCGCCAATGCCTCCATGGAAAAATGCTTGCGGTTGCCTGCGGAACCATGACTGGACCCGGCCATGCACCTCTTCGGCCCAAGGCAAAAACGGCCATGAATGTTTCACTTCGAGTCCAAATATATGGAAATCGCGTGGTGAGAAATCGGAACTGTATGGAGGATGTATAAGGGTTTCCCAGTAAAATTTATGCAGCCATTTCATTTCATTCCCCCTCAGATTTCATCACCATTCATGTATCATAATCATTGACCGATGTTCGGAACGCAAAAATATAATAACCATTCTCTATATTAATCTGAAAAATAATTAAAAACAAACATTTATCTTGTGGCTCATTTTTCGCCGCTAGGGGCAGTAGTGTCGTTCAAACTGCCAGACAGTAACAATTTTCACAGCAGCAAGTGTCGCGAATGTATATGTTAAACTGTGATTGCACCTCACTTCCTTGAAATCAAAATCAAAAAAGAGCAGTAGATAATAAACTGAAAATTCTTTTCTCCTCAAAGCTGCGAAACGTAGCTAGCAACGATTATTTTCACTGTTAAGGTTAATATCATTCTTTTTATCAAAGGCGATTTGATATTATTGAACTACCTTAAGTTTTAGTTCAACAGTTTATTAACTATGATATCTACCCTACGTAGCCCATGTACTTACATATCCCACTCGTGCATAATTCCAGAAAAAAAAACAATAAAATTAAATAGAAAATAGTATATCATGTTTGGTAGAAATTGCCCCAAACGTTTCATATCCTGACGTCCACGTCTAGGAGTTAAAGATGATTATAACTATCACGAGGCAGCCTAGTAACTCCGAAAACTCTGGATTCGACACAGACATAGAAAATCTCCGATTATTTGTACGTGTCACCCACTTCAAATCCGTACCCAGCCACCAAGAGCGTCTTTTGTTTTTCTGATAGTGAGACGTATATGTACCTAGTTCGATCAAAATTTGTCCTGGTCTTCCGGAGCTACTATGTTTACAGGTCACAATTTCCTCACCCCCTGTACTAAATACAGGGGTTCCATCGGTATTTTACTCCCACAGTCACATCCTTTTATAAAGAAATGTACCAAGTTTGGCTGAAATTGATTCTAGCGTCAAAGAGCTACTCATGAAAACACCCAACCACCCTCATTTGGTTTCATGTAACATTTATAGATTTCCACGAGAAATAAAAGGAATATCAGAACATCTGTAGGATAAGCCAACGTCATTTACACGACTAGTCGGAAATCTTGAACTATGGACGAACAGGACAACAAAAAGCACAGGAACTGGAAAGGAATCGAACATGCAGTGAGAATTTGGATCAAGGAGGAAGGAGTGCCGGGATAATCCGTGCAGTTGTGTGAACGGCTGTGCCAGGATAACTCAGTGGCCAAAGCACCTGCCTAGTAGGCAGGACACCAGGGTTCGTTTCTCGGCCTTGGTACAAATATTCACTTGCCGCTTCAGCCTATGTACTACTATCTTCCATCTTATTTGCAAAACAGAATGTCATTATCAAGTATATTACATCACAATAGTTAACTTTCTTTGTGAAACGTGCTCCTACTGGTACAACTTTGTCTAATTAGGCTGGAGAGTTTCCTTTTGTGTAACTACAGTTTGCTAATAGAATGTTGGTTCGATTCCCGATTGTTGTGCTACTGTTTTCTTTCATTAGAAATCTTTAGAGAAATGAGAACAGTCCAGTACCTTAACGATTTATGTACAAGCTTGGTCAAGTTAAAATCCTTTCACAGAAGTAACATTATCGGTGAACTGATAATAGAGCAGTAGCCGGTAGTGTAATACTTCGCTTTTCCCGTGAAAGGACTAACAGAAATGTGAGGGAAGAGTGATGTACGTTACCCCCTGGCGTATGGCCCCAAAACCTCACAAGACAACGGTCAGGTACAGTCGCCAAATGCAGTACATGTTGCGACAGGTTACTGCCCCATTAGCCTTCGTTATCAACGCGGAAACTGGATTTCGTTAAATGTTGAAATATCAGCGGCTTGACGATTTAATCCCGTCGCGTTTGCTTGAGCCGTTCGAACTGTAGCTAACAGGCTCCAAGCAAGTTCAGAAATATTACACAAGCTAACAGTGGAGTTTTAAGGGGAAGGAGGCCAAAGTAGAATGGAGGAGCGAGACGACGAAAATGGGAATTTAACGCCCCGTCGGCGGCGCCGCCATGAAGGGCGCCAGCATTCGCAGTCAGTGAGTAATGGGAACCTCGGGGACGCTAAATCAAGGCGGCAGGACGCGGATCTGAATACCTCTCTCCTCACCAATTCCAGTCTCTTATAGGGTGATATCATCCACATAATCCCAAAGATAGTAAAGGCAGAAAGCTGGAAGAACTAACGCACAATCAGCTTAACAGCTCATGCATCCCGAATTGCTGACAAAAATAATAAAGGGAATAATGGAAAAAGCTTGAGAATCTTTCACATGACTAATAGATTGGATTTAGAAAAGGCAAAGGCGCCGGAGGCAGTTGTGCCGCTGCACTTGATACTGTAGATACCTTCGTAGGATTTGTCGACATAGTGAAAAATCATGTAAGATGTTTGAAATTCTCAGAGAAGTATGTAAGCTATAAGGGAAACACGAGTAAAAACAATATGTGCAGGAACAAACAGGAATTATAGTCTTTTTTCTCTGCTGTTCAACCCAGCAAAGAAGCAATGACGAAAGATAAGGAGGAATCAGAAGTGGGATTAAACGTTAGGGTGAAAGAATATCAATGATTTCTTGACGAAAGAGAGGAATAACACTAGTTAACGAATATAAACTTTTTTCTGCATCTGGTTTGTAAATGGGTGGATTTACCTAGTTTTAAGGTGCTGAATACACTGGTAAATCAGTTTTCCTCTATGACGTCACATTCCCTAAATACACAGTAGAATAAAAAATGGCAATAGCGAAAATTGACACAACTAAGTCAAACAAAAATACACATTCAGAACTTTTTAAATCAATACGATTTTGTATGTATATATGGGCATATGCCAATAAAAGGTCCAAATTAGTTCAGAAGATATTTTCACCTTTAACCGTCTTTGGTTTTTGAAAAATGCGACGACGGAACTCTTCTTTTGTTTGCCGTTCCATTACTCTCCCTAACAAGACCCCAGCAGTAGTTACTCAGCATCGAAGGGTTCCATTGGCCTGGTAACGGTGTTTCATGGTAAGAACATCTTGGTGAAAGCGTTCAGCATCCTCATCTCTTACGATTACCAAATTTTAAGGGAAGAAATCAAGGTGAGAATGTAAAAAGTTAATTTTAAGCGACGATCTACACCCCATGTTCTTATAACTGTCCAACAAAAAAAATGGCTCTGAGCACTATGGGACTTAACTTCTAAGGTCATCAGTCCCCTAGAACTTAGAACTACTTAAACCTAACTAACCTAAGGACAGCACACACATCCATGCCCGAGGCAGGATTCGCACCTGTTCCAGACTGCAGCGCCAAGAACCGCTCGGCCATCTCGGCCGGCTAACTGTCCAACAGATCATTCACAATGGCAACATAGTTTTTGTCTTTTCTGATACCGAAAAAGCCCTTCACAATTGCTTTAAAAGAAGACCAAGCAGCTAACTGGATATCTGCGAGTTTGGTATCGAAGGTTAGATCTTTCAGCAATTTTCTCATTTGTGGTTCAACTAACATACCCTCTTTCAGCTTTGCCTCACTTAATTAGGGAAACTTTTCTTTTAAGTGATTGAAGGCCTCACCTTCTTTATCCAGAGCTCTTACAAAATTCTTGATAAGGCCCATCTTGATATGAAGGGGAGGCAAAATGATTTTATCGGGCTCAACCAATGGGGTATTGTTCACGTTTACATTTTCAAGAACATGTGACTTCCTTATAGGCCATTCCTTGACTGTGTAATGGTTCTTGGTGTCACGGCTGTCCCAAAGGCACAAAAAGTAGCAGTATTTCGTGAATCCAGCCTGTAAACCTGTAAGGAGTGCCAACTTTTAAATCACAGCAAAGCTGCCATTCATGATCCTTATACAGTATTTGATTGCGTCTAGCAGCAAAGCCATGGCTTCATAAGTTTCTTTCATGGCTACTGCGTAAGCCAAAGGTGCCAATGGAAATGCATTCCCATTATGCAGTAGTACTGCTTTCAAGCTGGTTTTACTGTAGTCAATAAATAGTCGCCACTCCAGTGGATTATGTTGTACACCTAGCTGCATCATCAGACCATTGACATTTCTACACACACACACATTGAATTATGCATATCGAAATACTGAGCAAAGGAAGCACCTCTTGATCTGAGACAGGAAATTTTTGGCCCTGGAGTTAGAAGGTTGCCTTGTTGCAGTCTCGATCCCAAGAGTTCAGCATGCTCTTTCGAAAGTTTTAGATCGCGAACCAAATCGTTCCTTTTGATTAAAGAGCTGAGGCGAAATGTCATGATATTGAGGGCAGTACTCTCCTATATGTTCAATACTTTATGATTCACTTGACGTGGTATCTGGTTCCGTGACTTTCAAGTTACAGACGGGAACAGGCAACCCCTCATATGGGGCACAAGCAAATGCACTAAAGATACATTCGGATACTTTATTTTATGCCTAATTTTTCTTGAATGTCTCGAAATATTTGTAAGACAATAGTAACAGTCTGAATAATGGTCATTAGGCTCACACCACACTATCTGAACAACGAATGGCATGGCTCGGCGTTTTCCTTTCAACCACTCGGTTAAGGTTGTAGTACAGGTTCTGCAGGAAATATGAGGTGCAAAATTTTTATGTTGATCACCAACAGGACAATCAAAATACAATTCATACACCTTCTTAACCAAATCAGTGATTGGTTTTATTTGGGCTTTTGGAGTGAGTTTTCCACACACGTAACAAAACTTGTCGGGGTGGTTTAGACAGCAACGAGGTTTACTAGTTGCAATTTTTCTTAGTGTAAGTTTCAAGCACAAAAAGTTTGCACTATCTTTACAAGAAACACTCACTGAGGATCCCTTCCACACCACTGGATTACCACACCAACCATTTACTGACGATTTGTAGATCTTCTAGCTCTCCTCTGCAAATCAAAAACAAACGATTAAACATCAAAACAGAACAGCAAAAAGCGAAATAATGAATACGAAAAATAAAAACCTATAAAAACTCAGTAATGGTACATGCTAGAACATTTTTAAAGGTATATTCGGATTATACACAGCAAAATACACACTTGTTGATGTATCACACTCCAGATGCAAAATGGCTATTGACTAGTGTAATTAGAGAAACTGTCAAATGGTATCAACAGTCTAATTAGCATAGAATATGAACTGAAAGTAAACCGAAGGAATGGGAAGTAATTATAATTAGCAGAAACATGATTCGCGATAAACTTTATATAACAACTGGAATCATGCTATCGACAGCGTAAGGAATTCCGCTACCTTCAAATGAAAATAATAGCTGGCAGATGAAGCATGTAGGACATAAAAAGATTACTGTAGAAGAAGACGATATTCGTTGCCAAAATAAATCTACTGATATCAAATATTGGCCTTTATTTGAGGAAGTAATTTCTAAGAATGTACGTTTGGACCAGAGCATTGTATGTAAGTGCGTCATGGACTGCAGGAGAACTCGTACAGAAGTCAATCGAAGCGTTTGGAATGTGGAACTACAGAAGGGTGTTGATAACTAAGCGGAACTGGCACAGGAAGAAACGTATTGAAAAAACAGACAGAACGAACTGAGGTATTGTTTTGGAATTCGAGCTCGTCCTACAAATCCCAGCTTATGGGGCTCTCTTCGTGTTGTTATTCGTCAACGGCTGTGGTGCTTCACCTCACTTTGAATTGAGGGTTCGTGAAAACCTGAATCACACCTGCGCTGGGAAATGAACAGGTAGATGAGGTTCTGTTTCCTGGCCACAAATTCATGTGATCTCAGTCCTCTTGATTTCTTCTCGTGGGGCCACGTGAAAAGTCTTGCGTACGAGACACCTGTCAAGACTGAAGAGGATCTTCTGTCAAGACTTCTCACTGCCGGCGACACTGTTCAAACGACACTGACGA
Organism: Schistocerca cancellata; assembly: GCF_023864275.1. Taxonomy (NCBI): domain Eukaryota; kingdom Metazoa; phylum Arthropoda; class Insecta; order Orthoptera; family Acrididae; genus Schistocerca; species Schistocerca cancellata. The sequence goes on from NC_064628.1 coordinate 341,098,724, forward strand.
TGTTAGAGCGGGTACGACAGAATTTCGTGCAACTATGCCATACCTGCATCGACGCTAGGGAATGCCATTCTGGGTAACTGTTGTATATGTAGCGGCTTGTAAAACTTGTGTAGGAAAATGGAATTCATTATTACTGTGGCATCGAATTACGTGCATCGTTACTAGTCCACCAGCAGGGTAAATCATCCGAGAGTACCGGAGACCGTTCAGGCATTCGGGGAAAGGCTGTACGTAATGGTCAAGATTCGGAAGTTGGAACCCTTAATTTGAGCGCTGCGCGAGGAGCAGGTTCAGAAATGGTTCAAATGGCTCTGAGCACTATGGGACTTAACATCTGAGGTCATCAGTCCCCTAGACTCAGAACTATGCTTACACCTAACTAACCTAAGGACATCACACACATCCATGCCCGAGGCAGCAGCGCTGTTCCGAACTGAAGCGCCTAGAACCGCTAGGCCACAGAGACCGGCAACAATTTTCCAGTTGTCTATGGCCCAATAGATGTTGCCACGACCCTAGGAAAGCGCTGTAGGCGATGCCGTGCTGTTAGCGAAGGCCCGTTAACGTCAAATTTCACCACGCTGTTCTAACGGACACGTTCGTCATACGTCCCACATTAATTTCTGCCATTACTTCACGCAGTGTTGTCTGTTAGCACTGACAACTTGTAAATGTAGTGTCACTTCGCTGGTTTAGTTGTGGAGTATCTTTGCGAGCAGCCGCGTCTAGAGAGTCGAGCGCGGGACGCCGAACTGTTATGTTGTGTTGTGCATAGCTCTGCATGTAAGAAGCGTTGTTAGTATGGAAGTCGAAGTGCTGCTACAAGTGCTATTACAGTAAAGTGATGATATATGGAAATGGTTCAGAGGAAAGTGCGACAAGAAGTAATTGAAAATGAGCAGTGCCGTCAATAACGTATTTGAGTATCCTCTCGTTGCGTGTCGCACAGCATTGATCATCTGCGCCGTGTTCGGTCTCCCGGAATGAACTAATGTGAATCAGTAAACATTAGTTACCATAAACGAGTTCAGTCAAGTGCCAGTGTCTTGTAGCGAGCGTGAGGACGTGCGTTCGGTCATCGCGTTCTGCATTTATCAACAATCAACCGCGCCGCGACGGTAACGCGCACGCTCGTACAAGTGAGAACTGAGAACTGAATAATTAACTCTATAATCAGTGTTATATAATTACTAGTTCCAAGGAGGACTATTACCAGATATCTGTATGTGTGACGAGCGCAAGAACTTTCGATCGATCATTCGGCTTCCGCATCATCAACAATCACCCGCGTCGTGTCGGTTAAGCGTACGCTCGTCCGAATGATCTTTTGGACTGTTAATCATCAAGATTGTTCATTGGGATATACATTTACGATTTAGAGTGTAAACAGTGCAACCTGTGGTTTCCATATCATCTCAGAATATAGATGTTAATACCAGACATAGCACAGTGTTGTGTTTTAACGTTGAGTGGCTCCGCTAAACCCGCTTGCATATCTCGATAGATAATTCCAGGCAAGCCAACAGCAGTGTGGAGCAGAACAGTACGACCGCCGCGGGATTATCAGGTACGTGGTGTGGACAGGCTGTGCGGCTAGTCCCGGCGGAGGTTCGAGTCCTCCCTCGGACATGGGTGTGTGTGTTTGTCCTTAGGATAATTTACGTTAAGTAGTGTGTAAGCTCAGGGACTGATGACCTTAGCAGTTAAGCCCCATAAGATTTCACACACATTTGAACATTTTTGTGTGGACAGGGTGCACGATCACGAAACGACAAACAGTTTAAAGGTACCACCCCCACCGGTTTGTACTCCCAAGCGTGTTACAAAGTCTGTTTCTGATCATCAAGTGAAAGCCGTCGGCCACTGCGTTGCATGTGATGAGTGCTAATGTCTTAACTTGGTATTCGTGGCACATTGTGACACGGTGGATCTCGGAGTATTGAAGTCCGTAATGATTTCAGAAATGGGACGTCAAATGCTTGTAGTTGTTGTTGTTGTGGTCTTCAGTCCTGAGACTGGTTTGATGCAGCTCTCCATGCTACTCTATCCTGTGCAAGCTTCTTCATCTCCCAGTACCTACTGCAGCCTACATCCTTCTGAATCTGCTTAGTATATTCCTCTCTTGGTCTCCCTCTACGATTTTTACGTTCCACGCTGCCCTCCAATACTAAATTTGTGATCCCTCGATGTCTCAGAACATGTCCTACCAACCAATCCCTTCTTCTAGTCAAGTTGTGCCACAAGCTCCTCTTCTCCCCAGTTCTATTCAATACCTCCTCATTAGTTATGTGATTAACCCATCTAATCTTCAGCATTCTTCTGTAGCACCACATTTCGAAAGCTTCTATTCTCTTCTTGTCTAAGCTATTTATCGTCCACGTTTCACTTCCATACATGGCTACAGTCCATACAAATACTTTCAGAAACGACTTCCTGACATTTAAATCTATACTCGATGTTAACAAATTTTTCTTCTTCAGAAACGCTTTCCTTGCCATTGCCACTCTACATTATATATCCTCCCTACTTCGACCATCATCAGTTATTTTGCTCCCCACATAGTAAAACTCAAATGGTTCAAATAGCTCTGAGCACTATGGGACTCAACTGCTGTGGTCATCAGTCCCCTAGAACTTAGAACTAATTAAACCTTACTAACCTAAGGACATCACACACATCCATGCCCGAGGCAGGATTCGAATCTGCGACCGTAGCAGCAGCGCGGCTCCGGACTGGAGCGCCTAGAACCGCACGACCACCGGGGCCGGCTAGTAAAACTCCTTTACTACTTTAAGTGTCTCATTTCCTAATCTAATTCCTTCAACATCACCCGATTTAATTCGACTACATTCCATTATCCTCGTTTTGCTTTTGTTGATGTTCATCTTATACCCTCCTTTCAAGACACTGTCCATTCCGTTCAACTGCTCTTTCAAGTCATCAGCAAACCTCAAAGTTTTTATTTCTTCTCCATGGATTTTAATACCGACTCCGAACTTTTCTTTTTTTTTCCTTTATTGCTTGCTAAATATACAGATTAACTAACGTCGGGGATAGGCTACAACCCTGTCTCACTCCCTTCCCAACCACTGCTTCCCTTTCATACCCCTCGACTCTTATAACTGCCATCTGGTTTCAGTACAAATTGTAAATAGCCTTTCGCTCTCTGTATTTTACCCCTGCCACCTTTAGAATTTGAAAGAGAGTATTCCAATCAACATTGTCAAAAGCTTTCTCTAAGTCTACAAATGCTAGAAACGTAGGTTTAACTTTCCTTAATCTTTCTTCTAAGATAAGTCGTAGGGTCAGTATTGCCTCACGTGTTCCAACATTTCTACGGAATCCAAACTGATCTTCCCCGAGGTCGGCTTCTATCAGTTTTCCCATTCGTCTGTAAAGAATTCGCGTTAATATTTTGCAGCTGTGACTTATTAAACTGATAGTTCGGTAATTTTCACATCTGTCAAAACCTGCTTTCTTTGGATTGGGATCTACATCTACATCTACATCCATACTCCGCAAGCCACCTGACGGTGTGTGGCGGAGGGTACCCTGAGTACCTCTATGGGTTCTCCCTTCTATTCCAGTCTCGTATTGTTCGTGGAAAGAAGAATTGTCGGTATGCTTCTGTGTTGGCTCTAATCTCTCTGATTTTATCCTCATGGTCTCTTCGCGAGATATACGTAGGAGGGAGCAATATACTGCTTGACTCTTCGGTGAAGGTATGTTCTCGAAACTTTAACAAAAGCCCGTACCGAGCTACTGAGCGTCTCTCCTGCAGAGTCTTCCACTGGAGTTTATCTATCATCTCCGCGATTACTAAATGATCCTGTAACGAAGCGCGCTGCTCTTATACGATTTATACACTTGACCTAGAATATGTGTATCAGTTTGATGCACATGGCCTGCCGGGGAAGGCACCTTGTATATCAATTTGATATACACTGTAGCCAAAGTGTCAAACGGAATGATGGTTTCTGGGATAGAGTCATAAAAGTAGAGATCTAGACACCCTCAACAAAGACGATGGTCTATAGTTAAGCATAGTTTGCGACTCGGCCAGTGGAAGGTTTAATTTGGTGCGGCGAGCGCGCAACGGAAATATTACTATATAGAGCACAAGAAAGAGTTTAAATATCTTCAACATTTCGCGGCCCTGTCAGCAACTGTGTAAATATTAATTTTAATTTTAATATTTAACAGCCTCAGTTGCACCGTTTGCCTTGAATTAACCTAGGTTTCAGTCGAGATAACCCAACCGTCTTCAGAATAACAGTAAATACTGTCTTTACGCTAGGTAAATTCTAGGCAAACGGTGGAACTGAGGCTGTTAATTATTAAAATTAAAATTAATCACTAGAAAGAGCATCAGTGGCGTCACAGAAGGCAGCGCAGCTATGTGAGAACGGCAACAGCAATCCTTCGACAGTGAACGCTTGACAATGGCTGAGGAGCAGTCGGTAGAACCATTTGACGTGAGAAAATTTGTTATATATATATATAAACTATAAAAAAGTGTGTTTCTTTCCAAACGTGAAAAACTGTTCTGAAGCAAAACGTAGCTATATACCTATGAACAAATATTCTATTCAATTTTTTAAAGAATCAATCTTGTCAGTACCGTACTTAATAGCGGATGTGTTACTTTATTACCCAAGTACACTCAAGTAATAAGTACGTGAAATAAAATTAAGAAGAAGCCGCAAAACTCTGTAATTGAAGTGTTAACAATATCCTCTAAACACCTTTAATACATTATACAGCACTTAAATATGTAGAACTCGTAATATTTACAAATATTACGCAAAATACAGTATAATGTCTCACAACAACGAAAACAGTAGAAAATGTTCGGAACTGCTTATGGATTCCTTCATGTGATTCTAAAATCAGCCACCGACCAGGAAACTTCAAATGTTTCTAGGTGCGCTGTCCTTCAGGCACAACGGTCTCCATATCACCTGACAAGGCATAAATCAAAAGGTGCAGATAACAGCAACTACCACTTGGAGATCAAACTGTTGGTCAGAAGGGTGACGTACCGAATTCTTAAACGTGTAAATAGCAACTGAAATAATTTAAAGACTGTATCTTTCACACTGCACCGGATGGTGCTCAGTTCTGTAACTTCCTGGCAGATTAAAACTATGCACTTGATCGGTATTCGAGGGCGGGACCTTGTCTTCACAGGCAATGATCTTATCTACTTAGGTACCGAGGCAAAACTCGCTTCACATCAGCCAGTAACTCTGTTCTAGTTTTCTCGTACGTTCTCCTGCATATCTCGCTGGAGTAACTAGCGCTCCTGGCAAATAGAGAATTGTGAGAAGTGGCTTGGCGACAGACTGCAGGATTGTTTCCAGAGCGAATCTTTCACACTGCAGTCGAATGGACGCCATCTCCAAGCATATTAAAACAGTGTGCTTCGCTTGGAGCTGGATGGTAGAATCGGAAGAGCACTGTTCATGGAGGGCCAGCTTCTGTGTTCCAGTCCTGCCGGGAAGTTTCCGTTAGCTAAAATGCATTTCCTGATGTAAACAATCGGGACAACCTTTAGCGGACATTGATAAGGGTTGTTTCCGCACTTTGTACTCTGCTGGATACATTGTAAATGGCCTGTCAATTTCTATGGAGGAATGGCAGCCATTTTTCCTCAAGAACCCATACCGCAGAAAGTAGTGACGTTGGACGCTGGGGTCGGGAGACGTTGTAACACATCCCAAAGATGCTCCACTCGGTTCAGATCAATCCGTTTCACGAATTTTATTGTTCACAAACCATTATGCTGCTTTATGACAGGGTGCATTCTCACATTGATACAGTCAGTTATCGACTCCGAACTGTCGCTGCACGCAAAGCTGTAATATGAGGTCTTATGCTTACGCATTTAGTGTTTGTCACGTACGATAATAGAAGCACACTCTTACCACGGAAAACACCACTCTCCAGCATACCACCTCCTCCTTACTTTCATGTTGGCACTACATATGATGGAAGGTAAAAGTGTTCAGGTATTCGCGAAACCCAATCCCTTCCATCGGACTGTCAGAGGGTGCATCGTTATTCATCTCTCCAAATCACTCGTTTCCAGTTATCCATTGTCCGGTGGCTTTGCTCGTTACACCACCTCAAGCATTACTTTGTGCTGACTACAGAAATGTCTGGCTTACGAGCAGCTGCTCAACCCTTCTCACCCACTCATTTTAACTGCCTAAGCACCGTCATTTTGCTAGCTGGACTGATGGGAGTATTTTCAAACTAACGAGTGATTCCTTCAGCTGATTTTATGCGATTTTTTACAACCACCCTCAGCAAAGCTCCACGGTCTCTACCCGTCAGTTCATCGGGTGTGCTTGGCGTCAGTTTTGCTGCGGTTTTTCTTTCGCTTTTCCAATTCAAAATCACATCATCAACAGTCTATTTGGGCAGGTTTAGAAGGACTATGGGATCAAACAGCTGAGGTTATCGGTCCCTAGGCTTACGCACTACTTAATCTAACTTACACTAACTTACGCTCATGCCCCAGAGAGGGCTCGCACCACCGACGGGGAGAGCCATGCGAACCATGACAAGGCGCCAGAGACCGCACGGCTACCACGCGTGGGTTTTGTTGTTCAGGTGACATCCGAAAACTATTTCAGGTTCGAAGTCACTGAGCTCTTCTGACCGACCCATTCTGCTGTTACTGTTTGTCTACTACATCTACATCTACATATACATAGATACTCCCCAAACCACTGTACTGGGCTAGGCGGAGGGTACCATGTACCACTACTAGTCATTCCTCATTCCCTCCCCTGTTCCAATCGTAAACAGAGCGACGGAAAAACGACTGTTTATACGCCTCATATCCGCATCCTGTGACGCCTTTGGGCTGAGGATGTCACGGCGGCTGTCGGTATCGTTGGGCCTTCATGGCCCATTGGGGTGGAGTATTTTTATCTTCTCGGTCCCTTACGCGCAATTTATGTTGGTGGCAGTAGAATCTCTCGGCACTCAGCTTCAAATGCCGGTTACTCCAAATTTTCTCAATAGTATTCCTCGAAAAGAACGTCGTCTTTCGTCCATGGACTACCATTAATTCCCGAAGCATCTCCGTAACTCGTGTTGTTCGAACCCAACGGTAACAAATCTAGCAGCCCGTCTCTAAATTGCTTCGATCGCTTCCTTCAGTTCGACCTGGTACGGATTCCAAACACTCAAGTGATACTCAAGAATAGGTCGCTCCAGTGTTCTATTTGCGGTCTCCTTTACACGTGAACTTCACTTTCCTAAAATTCTCCCAATAAACCAAGTCTACCACTCGCCTTCCCTACTACATCTACATCTACATACATACTCTGCAAGCCACCTGACGGTGTGTGGTGGAGGGTACCCTGAGTACCTCTATCGGTTCTCCCTTCTATTCCAGTCTCGTATTGTTCGTGGAAAGAAGGATTGTCGGTATGCTTCTGTTTGGGCTCTAATCTCTCCGATTTTATCCTCATGGTCTCTTCGCGAGATATACGTAGGAGGGAGCAATATACTGCTTGACTCTTCGGTGAAGGTATGCTCTCGAAACTTTAACAAAAGCCCGTACCGAGCTACTGAGCGTCTCTCCTGCAGTGTCTTCCACTGGAGTTTATCTATCATCTCCGTAACGCTTTCGCGATTACTAAAGGATTCTGTAACGAAGCGCGCTGCTCTCCGTTGGATCTTCTCTATCTCTTCTATCAACCCTATCTGGTACTGATCCCACACTGCTGAGCAGTATTCAAGCAGTGGGCGAACAAGCGTACTGTAACCTACTTCCTTTGTTTTCGGATTGCATTTCCTTAGGTTTCTTCCAATGAATCTCAGTCTGGCATCTGCTTTACCGACGATCAACTTCATACAATCATTCCATTTTAAATCACTCCTAATGTGTACTCCCAGATAATTTATGGAATTAACTGCTTCCAGTTGCTGACCTGCTATTTTGTAGCTAAATGATAAGGGATCTATCTTTCTATGTATTCGCAGCACATTACACTTGTCTACATTGAGATTCAATTGCCATTCCCTGCACCATGCGTCAATTCGCTGCAGATCCTCCTGAAGATCCTTCTTCAAGTCTGAGGGTATTCCGCCTGTCTCGTACATCTTGCTCAGCAGATGGTAGAGTTTTGTCAGGACTGGCTCTCCCAAGGTTGTCAATAGTTCTAATGGAATGTTGTCTACTCCGGGGGCCTTGTTTCGACTCAGGTCTTTCAGTGCTCTGTCAAACTCTTCACGCAGTATCGTATCTCCCATTTCATCTTCATCTACATCCTCTTCCAATTCCATAATATTGTCCTCAAATACATCGCCCTTGTATAGGCCCTCTATATACTCCTTCCACCTTTCTGGTTTCCCTTCTTTGCTTAGAACTGGGTTTCCATCAAAGCTCTTGATATTCATGCAAGTGGTTCTCCATTCTCCAAAGGTCTCTTTAATTTTCCTGTAGGCAGTATCTATCTTACCCCTAGGGAGATAAGCCTCTGCATCCTTACATTTGTCCTCTAGCCATTCCTGCTTCGTCATTTTGCACTTCCTGTCGATATCATTTTTGAGACGTTTGTATTCCTTTTTGCCTGCTTCATTTACTGCATTTTTATATTTTCTCCTTTCATCAATTAAATTCAATATTTCTTCTGTTACCCAAGGGTTTCTACTAGCCCTGGTCTTTTCACCTATTTGATCCTCTGCTGCCTTCACTATTTCATCCCTCAAAGCTACGCATTCTTCTTCTACTTTATTTCTTTCCCCCATTCCTGTCAATTGTTCCCTTATGCTCTCCCTGAAACTCTGTACAATCTCTGGTTCTTTCAGTTTATCGAGGTCCCATCTCCTTAAATTCCCACCTCTTTGCAGTTTCTTCAGTTTTAATCTACAGTTCATAACCAATAGATTGTGGTCAGAGTCCACATCTGCTCCGGGAAATGTCTTACAATTTAAAACCTGGTTCCTAAATCTTTGTCTTACCATTATATAATCTATCTGATACCTTTTAGTATCTCCAGGGTTCTTCCATGTATACAACCTTCTTTCATGATTCTTAAACCAAGTATTAGCTATGAGTAAGTTGTGCTCTGTGCAATATTTTACCAGACGGCTTGCTCTTTCATTTCTTACCCCCAATCCATATTCACCTACTATGTTTCCTTCTCTCCCTTTTCCTACTGACGAATTCCGGTCACCCATGACTATTAAATTTTCGTCTCCCTTCACTACCTGAATAATTTCTTTTATCTCATCATACATTTCATCAATTTCTTCGTCATCTCCAGAGCTAGTTGGCATATAATCTTGTACTACTGTAGTAGGCCTAGGCTTCGTGTCTATCTTGGCCACAATAATACGTTCACTATGCTGTTTGTAGTAGCTTACCCGCATTCCTATTTTCCTATTTATTATTAAACCTACTCCTGCATTACCCCTATTTGATTTTGTATTTATAACCCTGTATTCACCTGACCAGAACTCTTGTTCCTCCTGCCACCGAACTTCACTAATTCCCACTATAACTTTAACCTATCCATTTCCCTTTTTAAGCTTTCTAACCTACTTACCCGATTAAGGGATCTGACATTCCACGCTCCGATCCGTAGCACGCCAGTTTTCTTTCTCCTGATAACAACGTCCTCTTGAGTAGTCCCCGCCCGGAGATCCGAATGGGGGACTATTTTACCTCCGGAATATTTTACCCAAGAGGACGCCATCATCATTTAATCATACAGTAAAGCTGCTTCCCCTCGGGAAAAATTACAGCTGTAGTTTCCCCTTGCTTTCAGCCGTTCGCAGTACCAGAACAGCAAGGCCATTTTGGTTAGTGTTACAAGGCCAGATCAGTCAATCATCCAGACTGTTGCCCCTGCAACTACTGAAAAGGCTGCTGCCCCTCTTCAGGAACCACACGTTTGTCTGGCCTCTCAACAGATACCCCTTCGTTGTGGTTGCACCTACGGTAGGGCTATCTGTATCGCTGAGGCATGCAAGCCTCCCCACCAACGGCAAGGTCCATGGTTCATGCTTGTAGTACCAATCACCATTCCGCATCCCGTCGAGCGACCATAGCCACGGCCGAAACCTTTTCACATGAATCACCTGAGTGCAATGACAGCTCCGGCAATTCACTGCCCTTTTACACAGTTTGTACGCGATATCACCGCCATCTGTATACGTGATTATCGCTGTCCAATGACATCTATCAGCTCAGTGTATACATACTTTAAGTTTGTACGGAAAGCTCAGAGCACGAACCCTATTCGGACCTGGCCTGTTTTTTGCGTGGGCTGTTACTTATGCGTTACAAATTCCGCCTTTATGTTTTGCCCTGTTATTTATTACGTCACGAGGTCTCCCTTTCTCATATGTTCCGTTAGTTCTTCCGCCACAAGATGGTTCTTTCTCGCGTGTTCTGTTACTTCTTGCGTTGCGAGAGCTGCCTGGCGTGAAAGGCGCCGCCGCCTGTGAAGTGCGGAATGCAGCCAGTAGCGGCGCAGTATCGACTGGGCGCTCGGGCGCTCATTCACGGCGCGAGTGGAAGTTGTGCGTTGCCAGGCAACTGTTAGCGCCACTTTGGAGAGCCGCGCGCGCGCCCCGCAACCACAAAGGTAGCGGCGTCGACCGTCCCCGTAAATCAGCGCACGCCCGCCGACTGCCGCCCCTGCCATCCCGGCACAATAAGCCGACCCGCTGGAACGCTCACGAGCTGGATCTTAACGCTGTTCCCGTAGGCGACGGGGACACGCTTCGCGAAACGGGGAACTCGTCTGCGCGTAATTAGGGCTCTGCGAACTTTGCTGTTTGCTTTTGCTGTGACGTAAAGAGCACGAATAACGTATGGAGTGAATGTAGCCATTCGAAACTCAGGTCTCTAGGACTGGGATACGTCAGGAACTAAGTGGCAGCAGCAAGAGCATTCACAAGTACGTCAGGCACTGCTCTCAGAGTTACCGCGGAAATTAAGAGCTGGACCGTACGCAAGTGTACGCTCCTTCTTTAAGCGACTCCTAGACGGTCAATGGTCTTGCGCAATAACTTTCTGAAATGACGCTGTGTTTCGGAATGTTGAATGGTAAAGATGCGGCTGCTGCAATAATTGCTATACTTTACTGTAAGAAGAAGGAAAAAAGTGAATGAAAAATTACTTCAAGATGCGTCAAAGAATCAGTCACGAAAACTTGTTGAGAGAATTAAGGTTGAACAAAAAAGAACGTCATACATTTTTGTATTTTGGTAGTCCAACATATGCTGTTTTACTGGAAATGGTTCATCCCATAAATTGGCGTCCCTATACATAGGCACTTACTCGACTCCTCCTCCTCGGATAAAGTTCTACGGACGCCCTTACCGCCATCGTCAAAGAATCAGATAACACAGTGAGAGACGCAGTTCCACCAAATCACCACCGCTTATCTGTTACTATACGTGTGATACCCCAGTCCAGCCGAGTTAAAAAGCCCGCCACAAAACATGGACCTAGATGACTGCCGCTAGGCGACGCTGTAACTTCCCCCTCACTTATCGACCTTAATGACAGTGAAAAATTAAACCGCGTGTACCTAATGGAAATTTGGGAAAAGCAATCGTCACCGAAGTTAATCTGTCAGTAAAGAGGGAGGAAAGGGTTACATCTTAATGAAATGAAAAATGCATGAGAAATTGGTGGAAATTAATTTTGAAAAAGGGTAAAGTTAATAAAGAAAGTAAATGTGCGGGCGTCACGTTAACAATTAATTGGCGTTAATTAGATATTTGAGATTTGGGAAAATTACGGTCGCCAGTCCTGTGGACAACTACTATAATAACTGAAAAAGAAAGGTTATTGCACACATAATTAGCACTAAAAGCGTGGCAACTGAAGGTTGACCGCGTTGTGTGAAAACTGAATGTTTGTCAGAAGTAATAAATTTCGCTGCACTCTGACTTAATTTAGTAAAACAATTAATAAAACCGGAAAATTGAAAGTTAATTTAGTGACTGAATTTAATAGTGAACTTTGTTTCTGAAGCAGTAGGAAATTCAATAAATTAAGGTTAGTTTTGGGCCACCTCAACAATCATTTCAAAAGCTACTTGAACCTACGCAATTTAGAAATAAGAGATTTAACTTTGAACTTGAATTAAATGATTCTGAACAATTAACAATAGTAAAATTTAGTACGTACCAATCTGAGCTGCAGTCACAGGTAAGGTAAAATATGGTAACAAAGCTCGCACTTTTAATTTGTGCTTGTTTAATCTAAATATTGTAGCCAGCTATGAATACCTTAACTGAACTTTGAAATTAAAGCAGTGAAATCGAATGATATTACTTTAATGCTGGCGTTTGAATTTCAACTACACTCGAGTTGATTTCGGAAAAGAAAGGGATCCTGCTTGGAAATGCAATTGGGACAATGAGCAACAAAGGTTCATGCTAAGTTGCTGTATTTTAGTGATGCTAATGGAATAGTTTGAAAAGCTAAGGTCTGCCATACAGTTTTAAAACTTTACGTGGTACCAGTCTTCCTTGTTGGTTGATTGAAGGTTTGAAGGCGTCGATCTAGGAGGTGGCGACAATCACTTATGTCGGCCGTAGCTGTTGCAGAAACTGGATGTTGGCGCGCCTTCTTCTCGACACGGTCACCAGGCGAAACGGGCTCTTGATGTGTGCCAGCTAATGTTTCCCGTCCGCGACACCGTGCGAGAAACTATCATAGCAAGTCGAGCGCAATTACATGCTGCCAAACCCCAGAAGCGCGGCAACTCGAGGGAGCGACACACAACACACCTGCTCCACCGCCCTACTCCCGCCAGACTCCGCTCTACCCGCGCTCCACGCGGCAGAGTTAACACTACCAAGGATCCTAAACACTTTGGTTCTCCACACGACCTATCGATGTAATCGTTCGATAGCATAGTTTTCCCTAGGCGAGACACAGCGTAAATATACAAATAATATTTACAAAACAAACCAATTATACATCGACATAAATGCATAAATATATGTATGTATACAAATAGTAAAACAATTACAATATATAAAGACACAGAAATGTGATATCTTCAGGTAACAAAATAAGGAAAAAATTATAGTACAATAGATGGAAATAGGAGGATATGCATTTCCGGCGTTACAACGCTCCTTAATATTTGCGAGCGCTACTGTCGCCGACTCAGCGCTATGTGCCTCGCACCACGTGGCAGCCTATCTGCGCCCGCGGCCGCCCTGCAAAGCTGGCAGCGCAGTGGGCGGGACCTGAATACGCTTAACGTCACTAAAACTACGACGGTGTACTTCACCAAACCTCCGTCACAACATCACTATTGCAGGCGTCTGGGTCCCATGGCCCCCAGATACCAAATATCGAGGTGCCTGGATGAATAAAAAACTGCTCTTCCATCGACATGCAGAATACGTCTCCCAAAAGGGGCAGAAGCTGAAAAAAGCTTCTTCAACAGCAGGGAAATGATCTTAGACACCAAGCTCCGAGTCCGCAGCTCGTGGTCGTGCGGTAGCGTTCTCGCTTCCCACGCCCGGGTTCCCGGGTTCGATTCCCGGCGGGATCAGGGATTTTCTCTGCCTCGTGATGACTGGGTGTTGGGTGATGTCTTTAGGTTAGTTAGGTTTATGTAGTTCTAAGTTCTAGGGGACTGATGACCATAGCTGTTAAGTCCCATAGTGCTCAGAGCCATTTGAACCATTTTTTTGAACCAAGCTCCGACTGTACCGGACGGTTGTCCACCCTTCCCTCAGCTATGGCTCCTCTATGAGGGACTGGATTAGTGACGAAAATGGTCTCTCTAAGGACGCCCATTCGAGAGAAGGACATGCACCTCTACGACAAAGTAGAGCCCTGCGTGACATGGTTAGTGGACTGCAAAACATTAGCACCACGATTCCTCGGCATTGGCAGCGCCGCCTTGTTCTCGAGGACTCGAATTCGAACCATGGCTAAGGATAGCTCCAGTACGGCCAATAATAATGTGTGTTTTAATACGGCCACTCTTGCTGTGAAACGGCGCGACCACCTCTCTAGCTACCTTTGTAGTTGTGCCACACCTTACCAGCAACCTTGAACTTACACCGTCGGAGAGTGGTATGGACTTAAAGTCCCACCAACACACTTTGAACACGCGGTACAATGACGTCATTGTGATGCCATCATTATTCTTCTTCTTCTTTTGCTACTGTCTTTGCCCCGAATCGCATGCAGGGTCGACAGGGTTAAATACGGAATTGGCATGGTTAATTTTAAGGGGTGCCCTTCCTGCCACCACCCCATACAACCCGAGACGGAATCATTGTACCCCAGCTGTCTGCAACGAGTGTAAACCATGAAATAGTGCGAGCGTGTCTCAAATGTCTGTGAGGCGTGTAACTTAGGCGGGACGTGGGGACCATCCCGGTATTCACCTAGTGATATGTGGAAAACCGCCTAAAAACCACATCCAGGCTGGCCGGAATACCAGCCCTTGTCGTTAATCCGCCGGGCGGATTCGATCTGGGGCCGGCGCGCCTACCTGAGTCCAGAAAGCAGTACATTAGTGCTCTCAGCTCGCCTGGCGGGTCATTGTGGTGCCATCACTGTAAGACAGAAAAACATTACTACGCCACCAAGACAGACTGGTCTACACCGGTGACGCTGTACCACAACCAGCCACAAGAAAAAAGAAAAAAAAGTCCGTACCTCAAGTCGTATTCCAAATGCGCTCGGGTATTGTTCATTGTTCTCAGCGTTGCTTGGTTCCCGACATTCTTAGGTCTAGGCTCTCGATTTGGATCCCTCTCTGGACTTGTCATTCGTGTTGTCTTCGTTGTTCGCCCATTGCTCTTGCGATCTTTCTGTGTGTGATAGATCTTATTGTGGATTAGCCATAAAGTATACATGTTATCTTATAGGTATCTGAAAGTTCTGGGCAAGGATACTAAAACATGCCCTCACCAAAAAGAGATATCTACCAAGAGAAAGATAAATACAGGGTCAGTCACCTAACGTTACCGCTGGATATATTTCGTAAATCACATCAAATACTGACGAACCGATTCCACAGACCGAACGTGAGGAGAAAAAAATGCACGAAAGTATGTTTTTTAACACAAACCTACGTTTTTTAAAATGGAACCACGTCAGTTTTGTTAGCACATCTGAACATATAAACAAATACGTAATCAGTGCCGTTTGTTGCATTGTATAATGTTAATTACATCCGGAGATATTGTAACCTAAAGTTGACGCTTGAAACCTCCGACGTTTTCAGTTGCGTGTTGTAACAAACACGGGCCACGATCGGCCAGCAGCATCTGCAGGGACATGTTTACGATGACGACCGTGTTTACGATTGTGGCTGTAGTGCACTGTTGTGGTTTGGTCTAGCTGTCGCAGTGTCCGCACGTAGCGCTTGCTGCTATTGTTATTCTGCATTCGTCTCCGCACGCAGACCAACTGTAGTACACCGTGTTACCAGACGTCTGTGATAGTGTAGTGTTGTAGGAACTGTGACCATGGTGTATTCGAACTCTGAAAAGGCGGAGATGATACTCATCTATGGCGAGTGTCGACGAAATGCAGCTTAAGCCTGCAGGGTGTATGCAGAACGGTACCCGGACAGAGAGCATCCAACGTACCGCACATTGCAAAACATCTACCGCCAACTGTATGCAACAGGTATGGTCGTAGCACGCAAACGGGTCCGTAACAGGCCCGTCACAGGAGAAGCGGGTACAGTTGGTGTGTTAGCTGCTGTTGCCATGAACCCACACATGAGTACACGGGACATTGCGAGAGCCGGTGGACTGAGTCAAAGTAGTTTCATGCGCATACTGCATCGTCACCGCTTTCACCCGTTTGATGTGTCGCTACATCAGCAATTACATGGTGATGACTTTAATCATCGAGTGCAATTCTTTCAATGGGCAATAACAGAAAATACGTTGCAATTCTACCTGTTTACCGATGAAGCGGGTTTCACAAACCACGGGGCAGTGAATCTACGGAACATGCATTACTGGTCCGTGGACAATCCTCGCTGGCTCAGACAGGTAGAGCGACAGCGACCGTGGACTGTAAATGTATGGTGCGGAATCATTGGCGACCACCTCATTGGTCCTCACTTCATTGCAGGGGCCCAAACAGCTGCAACATACATCGCGTTTCTACAGAATGATCTGCCAACGTTGCTCGAAAATATCCCACTGGAAACGCGTCGACGTATGTGGTATCAGCATGATGGTGCATCTGCACATTCCGCAATTAGCACTAGGCTGACCCTTGACAGGATGTTCGACGGGCGTTTCATAGGACGTGGAGGACGCATAAATTGGCCGGCCCGTTCTCCTGATCTTATACCTCTGGACTTCTTTCTGTGGGGTACGCTAAAGGAGAATGTGTACCGTGATGTGCCTAAAACCCCAGAGGATATGAAACAACGTATTGTGGCAGCCTGCGGCGACATTACACAAGATGTACTGCGGCGTGTACGACATTCATTACGCCAGAGATTGCAATTGTGTGCAGCAAATGATGGCCACCACATTGAACATCTATTGGCCTGACATGTCGGGACACACTCTATTCCACTCCGTAATTGAAAACGGAAAAACCACGTGTGTACGTGTACCTCACCCCACATGGTAATGTACATGTGCGTCAGTGAAAAAGACCAATAAAAAGGTGTTAGCATGTGGACGTAATGTGCTGTTCCAGTCTCTTCTGTACCTAAGGTACATCACCGTTCCCTTTGGATCCCTACGTAATTCGGTGCTCTCCGATACACACGATCGAACAGCGGAGGAGTGGTACTCAAGCGTCAACTTTAGGTTACAATATATCCGGATGTAATTAACATTTTACAGTGCAACAAACGGCACTGATTACGTATTTGTTTATATGTTCAGATGTGCTAACAAAACTAACGGGGTTCCTTTTAAAAAAACGTAGGTTTGTGTTAAAAAACATACTTCCGTGCATTTTTTTATGGTTTGTATTAACCATTTACACTAGCCCCTCTCCTCACGTTCGGTCTGTGGAATCAATTCGTCAGTATTTGATGTGGTTTACGAAATATATCCAGCGGTAATGTTAGGTGACTCGCCCTGTATATATCTGTATTCTAATGTTTTCTTAAGACGATATCAAATGTTTCATCTTTCTATCTCTTACCGCCCGTGATTCTGGGTGGACATATTGCATGAATGTCAGACAGCAGTATATATTTGTCTAAAATATTTTACAATATATCGTCTGGAAAGGGTGGCACTTTCTTTCATTTCAAAATTGCTTCACCCTGGAAACGATACCTGGACATGCCGTAGCTTGCAAACTTCGGAACACACGGCAACATTATTTATGGTTGCATTATACTGCATTCTTTATCACGGAGTTTGATGCTGCATCTTCTTCTTCAAGAAAGAAGAGGTAAATATGACTCTGTCCAAAGAAGAGTTAGTATATCAAACAATTTAGACTATCACAGTGGCAGCGGCAGACTGTGGAAGTGTGAACTTAGATGCGAAAATTGCTGCTGTTGAAAGTATACACCAGCCGCACACCTCGAAATAATCCACATTATTCGCATTTCCTTATGCCGCCTGTACGATATGTGGTTTTCGGGGAATCACCGTTGACGCCCTCGACCTATCGGCCGACCTCCCCTGGTCGCAGCAATCTGTGGTTGTTTGCTGATGATGCTGTGGTGTAAGGTAAGGTGTCGAAGTTAAATGACTGTAGGAAGATGCAAGACGACTCAGACAAAATTTCCAGTTGGTGTGTTGAATGGCAGCTAGCCTTAAATGTGGAAAAATGTAAGTTAATGCGCATGAGTAGGAAGATCAAACATGTGATGTTCGGATACAGTATTACTAGTGTCCTGCTTCACACAGTAAAGTCGTTTAAATATCTGGACGTAACGTTGCAAAGCGATATGAGGTGGAACTAGTATGTGATAACTGTGGTAGGGAAGGCGAATGGTCGACTTCAGTTAATTGGGAGAATTTTAGGAAAGAGTTGTTTACCCGTAAGGAGACCGCATATAGGACGTTCGTGCGACCTATTCTTGAGTACTGCTCGAATGTTTTGGATCTGTACCAGGTTGTATTGGAGAAAGACATCGAAGCAAATGTGAGCGGGCTGCTAGACGTGTTACCTGTAGTTTTGAACGACACGTAAGTGTCACGGAGATGCTTCGGTAACTCGAAATTTAGAGAACCGGCATTTGAAGCTGACTGCCGAACGATTCTACTGCCGCAAAAATACATTGCTCGTAAGGACTACGAAGGTAAGGCAGAGAAATTAGGGCTCATACGGAGGCATATAGACAGTCGTTTTTCCCTCCTCTGTTTGCGGGTGGAACGGGAAAGGAGATGACATGTAGTGGTACAGGGTACCCTCCGCCATGCACAGTACCGTGGCTTGCGATTTGTAGGTGTAGATATAGATGTAGATTCCGGTTACCATACTACGATATGTTGCGACTGTCAGTTCTTTCGAAGAACTGGAAATGATTCACTCAATTCATTGACACCCCCATACATAGGCATTTAGAGCTATTTTGCACTTTCATCTTTTATTTCCATCCGTAAATAAAACTCACCAGCAGACAAGTCTTACAAACGAGTTATTATTTTGACTTTATACTCAATATTTCGACGACCGATGCATTCGCCTTCTGCAGGTGGTGCGAGTTACGCTGTTACGTGTACTCGCTGCGTTGACTACAACCAGACTGTGAGCTATTGTTGGTCTCGTGCTTCTGGTTATAGACTTTAATTCTCGACACCTGCTACTCCCTCGACTCGACGCCTTTTAGGAAGATGAATCTACTGAGAAGTCTCCCTTTCTTCTTGGTGGAGATTATCTAACTTGTGTACATTGTGAAAGATCTCCTCCCCGTGAAACATTGTACATAAAATGGAATCAACTTGGATGAACACCATTAATCAATCACGCCCAGAAAACCCGAGAGATCGCAGATATTTAAGCGCCTTGTGCAATATCTGTCAGCGAATTTAATGACAGGCGTATCCCAGCTATAGTCTCTCACTGTGTCACCAATGGCCCTTCCGTGATTATTTTACATACTTTCAGGGATGGTGGAGAAGATTAAATGTATTAATCTGACGGTAAGGGATCCTGGTCCAGAAACGACCGAGTCGAAAGCTGTAAGCGACAGTCGTTCTGATACTTCTGGTAGTGCAATACATATACTGGTACAGTTATTGCTAAGTTTGTTGAATAGGCAGCTTTCAGAGGTGGTAGTACGGATGAAAACAAGGTGAAGTGTTTAGTAAACGTGGTCCCTGAAGTCCATACCTTAAGATATATGAGAACTTCTTCATTTTCGCTAATGTGAAGCGCATCTTTTCTACTTAACAATTGCCCATAGCTCTTGACGTATGCATATTAGCGTCGATATTTACTGAATACATTTTTCTTGTTTTGGTCCATACTACCTCCTACAAAAATATGGAAATCAAAGAGCATGCAGTAAAAGGGATGTGTTTCACAGTATCGAAGATACTGTTTACTAGTTTTTTTCTTGTTTCTTGCACACTACTATCACTGAAAATCGCCTACCCTATATTCTCTGGAACAATAGTACCGGTCTATGCGTTCCATTATCAGGGTTACCAAAACGATTTTCGTAATTGATTAACAATTATACTGTACAACGGGTGTTCGAATACAAGTTTTAAAACTATTAAAATATAAAAATGAATGAAAAATTTTAATAGTCCACTGTAGCTGTATTTATTTTAGGAGGGGGATTGTGTGTTGCTTCACAAAGACCGTCAGGAACATATTTTAATCGGTAAAGTGATGGCAGTTCGTGATTTTAACACAGACTGGTCATTCATCATTGATAATTGTTTTTATCAATTGAGAAGGGCTGAGAACTTTGCCTAGCTGCGCCAACTGTTACTCTGCGCTATTCTACAGTATAACTCCCTACACAATGTGGCATAACATTTCTATACGCCAGAAGAGCCAACGTAAGTTGCGAAACCGGTTGTGTGGATCTCTAAATCACTTAAATAAATACAGCTACAAGAGTGGTACTGGACTTCCCATTCAGTTTTATATTTTAATAGTTGTAACACCTGTATTTAAACACCCGTTGTATTGTATGAACTGTCAGTCAGTTATGTATAATAATTTTAAATGTGTCCGAGTTTTAAAATTATCTGTAAAATGATTTTCGCTTATAGTTTTCGACTCGCTTCTTTCCGACCCAGGGTCACTAACCTCAAACTGATATATTTACCCTTCTCTATCATCTCTGAAAGCGTGTAACTTCATCACGGAACCACCGCGTACATACGGCACAAAAACACTGCAACTGTATTGTTTCAAATACGCTAGTTCCAGGCCAGATTATTGTGGAGCGACATATTCACAACTCATTTATACACTACTGGCCATTAAAATTGCTACACCAATAAGAAATGCAGATGATAAACGGGTATTCATTGGACAAATATATTATACTAGAACTGACAGGTGATTACATTTTCACGCAGTTTGGGTGCATAGATCCTGAGAAATCAGTACCCAGAAAAACCACCTCTGGCCGTAATAACGGCCTTGATACGCCTGGTCAATGAGTCAAACAGAGCTTGGATGGCGTGTACAGGTACAGCTGCCCATGCAGCTTCAACACGATACCACAGTTCATCAAGAGTAGTGACTGGCGTATTGTGACGAGCCAGTTGCTCGGCCACAATTGACCAGAAGTTTTCAATTGGTGAGAGATCCGGAGAATGTGCTGGCCAGGTCAGCAGTCGAACATTTTCTGTATCCAGAAAGGCCGGTACAGGACCTGCAACAAGCGGTCGTGCATTATCCTGCTGAAATGTAGGGTTTCGCAGGGATCGAATTGAGGGTAGAGCCACGGGTCGTAACATATCTGAAATGTAACGTCCACTGTTCAAAGTGCCGTCAATGCGAACAAGAGGTGACCGAGACGTGTAATCAATGGCACCCCATACCATCACGCCGGATGATACCCCAGTATGGCGATGACGAATACACGCTTCCAATGTGCGTTCATCGCGATGTCGCCAAACACGGATGCGACCATCACGATGCTGTAAACAGAACCTGGATTCATCCGCAAAAAATGACGTTTTACCATTTGTGCACCCAGGTTCGTCGTTGAATTCACCATCGCAGGCGCTCCTGTCTGTGATGCAGTGTCAAGAGTAGCCGCAGCTATGGTCTCATAGTCCACGCTGCCGCAAACGTCGTCGAACTGTTCGTGCAGATGGTTGTTGTCTTGCAAACGCCCCCATCTGTTGACTGAGGGATCGAGACGTGGCTGCACGATCCGTTACAGCCATGCGGATAAGATGCCTGTCACCTCGACTGCTAGTGATATTGGCCGTTGGAATCCAGCACGGCGTTCCGTATTACCCTCCTGAACCCACCGATTCCATATTCTGCTAACAGTCATTGGATCTCGACCAACGCGAGCAGCATTGTCGCGATATGATAAACCGCAATCGCGATAGGGTACAATCCGACCTTTATCAATGTTGGAAACGTGATGGTACGTATTTCTCCTCCTTACACGATGCATGACAACAAAGTTTCACCAGGCAACGCCGGTCAACTGCTGTTTGTGTAAGAGAAATCGGTTGGAAACTTTCCTCACGTCAGCACGTTTTAGGTGTCGCCACCGGCGCCAACCTTGTGTGAATGCTCTGAAAAGCTAATCATTTGCATATCACAGCATCTTCTTTCTGTCGGTTAAGCTTCGAGTCTGTAGCACGTCATGTTTGAGGCGTAGCAATTTTAATGGCCAGTAGTGTATATTATTCCATAGTACACGATCAGGAGGAACTGTACACCCTAGTCTAATGCGGATTTGACCACTATTCGTCACGAGAGGCAGATCCGTCAGTACAAAATGAGGCGTGGAGTATTGTCAGTAGAGAAACAGGAACTTCAGAATGGGTCGGTCAATTGAGCGTGGACTAGCCACCCGAGTAAAAAACCCTCATGGGATCTTTCAAACTTTCTGAAGCTCCACAAGTCGACTGCTTGTGATAAAGTAATGTGGCTGTGAAGTGGAAACGCGAAACAACCGCAGGTAAACCGAGACCAGGTGCCATCAGCTGCTGACGGAGAGGGACCGTCAGGCATCGCAAATTATAGGTGTAAAAAAATCACATGAAATCAGCGGAGGGAATCACTCCTGAGTTCTAAAGTGCTTCCAGCAATACATATAGCAGTATTATTGTGCGTAGTGAGTTAAAAATAATGGGGCACGTTGGAGCGCCCCTCATAGGCCATATACTTCTGTAGTCGGTGCCAAATGACACTTGAAGTGGTGTAAGAGCGAAGAGCGATTTAGAGTGACAAATTACGCTGTACCCTGTAATCATCCGATGAAAGGGTTTGAATTGGCAAATGCCTGGAGAACGTTAGCTGCCATCGTGCGTAGTGCCAGCAGTGAAGTACGAGGGAGGTTGTGTTACAGTATGGGGAAATTTTTCGTTGTTACGGTGGGGTTCCGTTATTTCGCTTAAGAAAACTCTAATGCAAAAGTATATTAACATATTTTATAGCTTTGTGTACAGGGTACAGTAGAGCAACAGTTCGGGGACGATGACGGAATTAGCATGATGATGCATTCTGTCATGATGCAGCCTGAAGCACATGAGACAATGGTTTGTGGACAATGGCCAGGACTCCCCACCTGGAGAAGTTCGACCACGGAGTTGCAAGTCTTTTCAATTGACGCCACATTGGGTGACCTGCGTGTCGATGAGGACGAAATGATGATGAGCACAAACGACATCCAGTCCACTCTCGATCCGGCCGGGATTCAAACCCGGGCCCGATGCATGGCAGTCAGATTAGGTGACCACTCAGACAAGAGGGGCGGACTGTGGACGAGAACATTACTGGATTGTACTGCCCAGAATCTTAACCTGAGCGCAATGGACCACCTGTAGGATGAGCTAGAACGTTGACTTCACTCCAGACTCTAGTGTATGACAACACCATCTACTAACACTGTCTACTCTGTTTTCAGCTCTTGAGGATGAACAGACATTCGGACACCTCCCTAGCAGAGTTCAAGCCGTTGTAAAGGTGAAGGGTGTACATGCCTCATATTAATGTCCAGTAATAGTGAGCACTTTTAATTGATTGTTTAGGGCAAACAAATCAAAAGCAATGAGTCCTTGAAAGTGGTAAGATCAGGTTACCCACAGTAAAATATTAATATTTACAAAACGTTCATCTTAACCCAGAAACGTATTACAAGAAAATTTGGCGCTTACAAACTACTAAAATTGAAACACGTAATTGCTATATATTTATATTTTAACAAGATATTAAATATTTTCTATTTTTTTATTAATCAGATGCACTATTAGCAAAATATCGTATACAGAGGAAACATGTCTTAAATGCATGCAGTTTAAATTAAACTTTAACTGACTCGAATTCACAGGCACAAGTCCAGATGACGCAGTGTGAGGATTTAATTTTAAGTGACACGTAACGCAGCAACTCTGAAATAGCAACTTTCCAAAAAACATCGCTCGTACTATAAAAATCCAAAACAAATACTAATGCCTTCGTTACATTCATCCAATATAAAAATAGGAAGAAACTTAACCCATAACGACTTCAAAATCTGCCGGCCGGAGTGACCGAGAGGTTCTAGGCACTTCAATCTGGAACCGCACGACCGCCACGGTCGCAGGATCGAATCCTGCCTCGGGCATGTATGTGTGTAATGTCCTTAGGTTAGTTAGGTTTAAGCAGTTCTAAGTTCTAGGGGACTGATGACCTCAGCTGTTAAGTCCCATAGTGCTCAGAGCCATTTGAAACATTTTTGAACTTAAAAATCTGACAAGGAACACGTGAGGCAATACTGACCCTACGACTTATCTTAGAAGATAGATTAAGGAAAGGCAAACCTACGTTTCTAGCATTTGTAGATTTAGAGAAAGCTTTTGACAATGTTGACTGGAAAACTCTCTTTCAAATTCTGCAGGTGGCAGGGGTAAAATACAGAGAGCGAAAAGCTATTTACAATTTGTACAGAAACCAGATGGCAGTTATAAGGAAAGCAGTGGTTGGGAAGGGAGTCAGACAGGGTTGTAGCCTCTCCCCGATGTTATTCAATCTCTATATTGAGTAAGCAGTGAAGGAAACAAAAGAAAATTTCGGAGTAGGTATTATAATCCATGGAGAAGAAATAACAACTTTGAGGTTTGACAATGACATTGTAATTCTGTCGGAGAAAGCAAACGACTTGGAAGAGCAGTTGAACGGAATGGACAGGGTCTTGAAAGGAGGATATAACATGAACATCAACAAAAGCGAAACGAGGATAATGGAATGTAGTCGAATTAAGTCGGGTGATGCTGAGGGAATTAGATTAGAAAATGAGCCACTTAAAGTAGTAAAGGAGTTTTGCTATTTGGGGACCAAAATAACTGATGATGGTCGAAGTAGAGAGGATATAAAATGTAGACTGGCAATGGCAAGGAAAGCGTTTCTGAAGAAGAGAAATTTGTTAACATCGAGTATAGATTTAAGTGTCAGGAAGTCATTTCTGAAAGTATTTGTATGGAGTGTAGCCATGTATGGAAGTGAAACATGGACGATAAATAGTTTGGACAAGAAGAGAATAGAAGCTTTCGAAATGTGGTGCTACAGAAGAATGCTGAAGATTAGATGGGTAGATCACATAACTAATGAGGAAGTACTGAATAGGATTGGGGAGAAGAGAAGTTTGTGGCACAACTTGACTAGAAGAAGGGATCGGTTGGTAGGACATATTCTGAGGCATCAAGGGATTACCAGTTTAGTATTGGAGGGCAGCGTGGAGGGTAAAAATCGTAGACGGAGACCAAGAGATGAATACACTAAACAGCTTCAGAAGGATGCAGTAGGTACTGGGAGATGAAGGAGCTTGCACAGGATAGAGTAGCATGGAGAGCTGCATCAAACCAGTCTCAGGACTGAAGACCACAGCAACAACACCAAAATTCTGTTATTTGAACAACTTTTAAAACTAAAACAAAAATCGAAGGCAGCATCGACCACAACAGAACAGAATGCAAGATGCTTCTTTCTACTACATCAACAGCCTGACAGTAAAAAACAAAGACGTGAATGGTTCTTCTTGCTACAGCACATCAAAATTACAATTATAAACACGCAGGGAACAGATCTGCGCAACACAGAAGATGAATATGATGAAACAACCTGCAACAACGTTTTAACTAGAACCTTCAGAACTAATAAACTCAATCAGGCTCAACTGTGTCAAAACGGTGCGAAAGTTTAAATGTTCTTCAACGGATCGCATGCCATTGCCAAACAAATGTGATTTCATCTTCCATGGAGGCTACTTGATTTTGCTATAAAAGAACCAATATTTCTAACGGCTTACAGACACGCGGAGCAGATCAGCTTACGCAGACACCAGTAGTTATGTAACGATAATGCGAGCGCGACCATGGTTTAGCTAGGACCCACCGAGTAACACCGTTACGAGCCTTAAACGGAAATCCTCACCAAAGGCGATGTCCATGGTGCAGTACCATCGGTGCTGTTCCAAGCCGCTCCTTTGACAATGAGATGACTGTAGTCATAGGATAACGATAGGTACATATACAAATGGCGGTAGTATGCAAGGGCAGAGCGTTGTCAGTGCATTGGCGGAGCTGTCAGTTGTACTCCGATGATTAATGTGAAGAGGTTTACGACGTGATTCTGGCCATGCGGAGGGAATAAACAGACTCTGAAGGCAGGATAGTAGTTGGAGCCAGACGCATGGGACGTTCCATCTCGGAAATTCAATATTCGGAGATACATAGTGTCAAGAGTGTCCCGCGAATGCCCCATTTCAGCTATTACCTCTCACCTCGGACTGCATAGTGGCCGACAGCCTTCACTTAGCAGTGGCATCTTCGTAGAGACAGACAAGCACTAGTGAGTGATAGAGCCGCAGAAATCAATGTGGGACGTACGACAAACGTCTCCGTTAGAACAATGCGGCGATATTTGGCGTTAATGGGCTGTGGCAGCAGGAAACCGACGCGAGTGTCTTTGCTAACACCACGACATCGCCAACGGCGCCGCTGCTGAGCTCGTGACTGTATCGGTTGGATCCTAGACGAGTTTCTGCTGGTAAGAGCTGATGGTAAGGTTCGAATGGGCTGCAGACCTCACCGTGCCGTGGATCTAGGTTGTCAACAGGCACTGTACAAGGTGGTGGTGGCTCCATCATGGTGTGGGCTGTGTTTAAAGGAACGGACTGGGTCCTTTGGTCCAAAGGAACCGATGAATGACTGGAAATGGTTATGTCCGGTTACTTGGAGACCATTTTCTACCAAACAACGATGGAATTGTTATGAATGACAATGCCCCCTCTCACTGGGCCACAATTTTTGGCTATTGGTTCTAGACAGTTCGAGCAAATGATATAACCACCCAGACTGTCCAACATGAGTCTCACAGAACACTTATGGGACATAATCGAGAGGGCATTTCGTGCACAAAATCCTGCACCGGCAACACTTTCGCAATTATGTACGCTATAGAGAGGGAATGGCTCAATATTTCTGCAGGGAACTTCCAATCACTTGTTGAGTCCTTGCCACATCAATTTGCTGGACACGCCGAGCAAAATGTCTTCAGCACAAATTTTCCTATGCATAACTTCACAGACAAATTACGACCCACACTAAGCGATCACTGGCCATTCATCAGTTGCTGCGTCGACCTATTCGCGTCCTGACTCTCAGAGCACGATCTTCATCTATATCCATACTCCCTGAAGGTGTGTGGCGAAGGGTACCTTGAGTACCTCTATCGGTTCTCCCTTCTATTCCAGTCTCGTATTGTTCGTGGAAAGAAGGATTGTCGGGATGCTTCTGTCTGGGCTCTAATCTCTCTGATTTTATCCTCATGGTCTCTTCGCGAGATATACGTAGGAGGGAGCAATATACTGCTTGACTCCTCGGTGAAGGTATGTTCTCGAAACTTCAAAAAAAAAAACCGTATCGAGCTACTGAGCGTCTCTCCTGCAGAGTCTTCCACTGGAGTTTATCTATCATCTCCGTAACGCTTTCGCGATTACTAAATGATCCTGTAACGAAGCGCGCTGCTCTCCGTTGGATCTTCTCTTTCTCTTCTATCAACCCTACCTGGTACGGATCCCACACTGCTGAGCAGTATTCAAGCAGTGGGCGAACAAGCGTACTGTAACCTACTTGCCGGCCACTGTGGTCGAGCGGTTCTAGGCGCGTCAGTCCGGAACCGCGCGACCACTGCGGTCGCAGGATCGAATCCTGCCCCTAGGGCATGGATGTGTGTGATGTCCTTAGGTTAGTTAGGTTTAAGTTGTTCTAAGTTCTAGGGGACTGATGACCTCAGATGTTAAGTCCCGCTCAGAGCATTTTTTTTTTTTTTTGTAACCTACTTCCTTTGTTTTCGGATTATATTTCCTTAGGATTCTTCCAATGAATCTGAGTCTGACATCTGCTTCACGGCCGATCAACTTTATATGATCATTTCATTTTAAATCACTCCTAATGCGTACTCCCAGATAATTTATGGAATTAACTGCTTCCAGTTGCTGATCTGCTATATTGTAGCTTAATGATACGGGACCTTTCGTTCTATGTACTCGCAGCACATTACCCTTGTCTACATTGAGATTCAATTGCCATTCCCTGCACCATGCGTCAATTCGCTGCAGATCCTCCTGCATTTCAGTACAATTTTGCATTGTTACAACCTCTCGATATACCACAGCATCATCCGCAAAAAGCATCAGTGAACTTCCGATGTCATCCACAAGGTCATTTATGTATATTGTGAATAGCAACGGTCCTACGACACTCCCCTGCGGCACACCTGAAAACACTCTTACTTCGGAAGACTTCTCTCCATTGAGAAGGACATTCTGCGTTCTGTTATCTAGGAACCCTTCAATCCAATCACACAATTGGTCTGGTAGTCCATATGCTCTTACTTTGTTCATTAAATGACTGTGTGGAACTGTATCGATCGCCTTGCGGAAGTCAAGAAACACGGCATCTACCTGGGAAACCGTATCTATGGCCCTCTGAGTCTCGTGGACGAATAGCGCGAGCTGGGTTTCACACGATCGTCTTTTTCGAAACCCATGCTGATTCCTACAGAGTAGATTTCTAGTACTCGAACGTAATGCGTGTTCCAAAATTCTACAACTGATCGACGTTAGAGATATAGGTCTATAGTTTTGCACATCTGTTCGACGTCCTTCTTGACAACGGGGATGACCTGTGCCCTTTTCCAATCCTTTGGAACGCTACGCTCTTCTAGAGACCTACGGTACACCGCTGCAAGAAGGGGGGGCAAGTACTCTGTGTAAAATCGAACTGGTATCCCATCAGGTCCAGCGGCCTTTCCTCTTTTGAGCGATTTTAATTGTTTCTCTATCCCTCTGTCGTCTATTTCGATATCTACCATTTTGTCATCTGTGCGACAATCTAGAGAAGGAACTACAGTGCAGTCTTCCTCTGTGAAACAGCTTTGGAAAAAGACATTTAGTACTTCGGCCTTTAGTCTGTCATCCTCTGTTTCAGTACCATTTTGGTCACAGAGTGTCTGGACATTTTGTTTTGATCCACCTACCGCTTTGACATAAGACCAAAATTTCTTAGGATTTTCTGCCCTGTCAGTACATAGAACTTTACTTTCGAATTCATTGAACGCCTCTCGCATAGCCCTCCTCACACTGCATTTCGCTTCGCGTAATTTTTGTTTGTCTGCAAGGCTTTGGCTATGTTTATGTTTGCTGTGAAGTTCCCTTTGCTTCCGCAGCAGTTTTCTAACTCGGTTGTTGTACCACGGTGGCTCTTTTCCATCTCTTACGATCTTGCTTGGCACATGCTCATCTAACGCATATTGTACGATGGTTTGAACTTTGTCCACTGATCCTCAACACTATCTGTAATTGAGAAAAACTTTTGTGTTGAGCCGTCAGGTACTCTGAAATCTGCTTTTTGTCACTTTTGCTAAACAGAAAAATCTTCCTACCTTTTTTAATATTTCTATTTACGGCTGAAACCATCGATGCAGTAACCGCTTTATGATCGCTGATTCCCTGTTCTGCGTTAACTGTTTCAAATAGTTCGGGTCTGTTTGTCACCAGAAGGTCTAATATGTTATCGCCACGAGTCGGTTCTCTGTTTAACTGCTCAAGGTAGTTTTCAGATAAACCACTTAAAAACGTTTCACTGGATACTTTGTCCCTGCCACCCGTTATGAACGTTTGAGTCTCCCAGTCTGTATCCGGCAAATTAAAATCTCCACCCAGAACTATAACATGGGGGGGGGGGGGGGAAATCTACTCGAAATATTTTCCAAATTATCCTTCAGGTGCTTAGCCACAACAGCTGCTGAGCCAGGGGGCCTATAGAGACATCCAATTACCATGTCTGAGCCTGCTTTAACCGTAACCTTCACCCAAATTATTTCACATTTCGAATCTCCGTCAATTTCCTTCGATACTATTGCACTTCTTACCGCTATAAACACGCCTCCCCCTTCACTGTCCAGCCTGTCTCTGCGGTATACATTCCAATCTGAGTTTAGGATTTCACTACTGTTTACGTCTGGTTTCAGCCAGCTTTCTGTCCCTAGTACTATGCTGCACAGTCGTGTACTACTCCCTTACGAAGACTCGGTAGGCGCTTTACTTTCTCCCGACAACCTTACTGCCTTCACGTGCTGGGCGTGGAACAGTGCATCAATTCGTAAGGAAAGATCGATTCGAGCCAACCACAGCTCAAATGGATGTCCGAATGCTTTTGATCAGGTGATGTTGGGAGAAATCTCTTATCAAATTATGGTACACCTATTGGCGTCTCTTGCGTCTCTTGTGTGAAGTGACAACGGTAGGCTCAGTGCAGAAAGGCGACTTCAGTGAGCGGAAACACAGAGCAGTGGTTGTGGTGCTGGCATCTGCCAGAGCACAGCAGCTAATAACCAGCGAGGCCCGATGCCCCGCCCACCGTAGCCCGTGGCTGCGGCTGCGCTTGCGGCCAATACCGGCGCATCCGCCCGCCGGCACACTGCCACGGCGCACCACGCCACAGGCCGGTCGATACGCGCCGGATTTCAAAGCCGGCCGCAGACGCGGCCACAGCGGGCGAGCACGCCTGAGCCGATACGGGAATGCGCCGGCGACAGATTCTGCTGCCAGGCGAAACTCGGCTGCGGTCGCCGCCGCCCCCAGCTCAGATCGCGCCATCTGACAAGATCGCCCTTTATATATATATATATATATATATATATATATATATATATATATATATGTGTGTGTGTGTGTGTGTGTGTGTGTGTGTGTGTGTGTGTGTGTGTGTGTGTGTCTGTATGTCTGCTTGCGTCTGAGGCTGCCGCGATACCCGACAGGCCATCCGCGGCCAGAGTGGCTGATCTCATCGCTGCGACCAACCATCTATCGACGCTTTTCTAGAGTGGCATTCAATTACTACTGTAATTTTTTTGGCCAGTTTCGTTTCAAAAAAGCGGAATTTGTTGTGGGACAGCGTAGAATATTCCCTCTTCAGTCCTTAGAATTCTATGAAGTTTCAATACGTAGCGACGCTATACGTAGCCTCCAAAACGCTGTCTGTAACGAGATGCGTTCCAAGCAGAGCTGTAATTTTCTTTCGGCGAAAAACCAGAGCATTACAGATATTCAAAGGCGCTTGAAGAAAATCTACGGAGACCTCTCAGTGAACAAAAGCACGGTGAGTCCTTGGCCGAGGCGTCTGTCATCACCGTAGGAAAGTCACGTAAACCTGTCCGATCTCTGGCAGCCGCACGCAGCTGTGAGTCCTGCAATTTTGGAACGTGCGGACACTCTCATTCGAGCTGATCGACGGATCAAACTACGCGCTGCACAATTGGACGTCTCTGATGTTAGTGCTGACACACTCGTCCACCAGTTGGATACCCCTAAGGCGTGTGTCCGCTTGCTTCGTCGCCATCTGACGGAAGACCATAGCCGGCCGCTGTGGACGAGCGGTTCTAGGCGCTTCAGTCCGGAACCGCGCTGCTACTACGATCGCAGGTGCGAATCATGCCTCGGGCATGGATGTGTGTGATGTCCTTAGGTTGTTTAAGTAGTCATAAGTCCAGCGGACAGATGACCTCAGATGTTAAGTCCCATAGTGCTTAGAGCCACAGAAGACCATAAAGGGCAATGAAGGCTGCACTCTGCAGGAAGCAGTACGTCAATCAAGAGGAGGTTATTGATTCAGCAAGACGATGGCTCCGACATCGACGAATAGAGTGGTAACCTGCGAGCATACAGGCACTTACAGTAAGGTGGCGTAAGGCTGTCGCATTGACCATACATTATATTGAAAAATAGGTTAAAATGGTTGAAATGGCTCTAAGCACTATGGGACTTAACATCTGAGGTCATCAGTCTCCTAGACTTAGAACTACTTAAACCTAACACATCCATGCCCGAGGCAGGATTCGAACCTGCGACCGTAGCAGCAGCGCGGTTCCGGACTGAAAAATAGGTTTTTGTAGCCAAAATAGTGGGGAATAATATGGTGTGTTGGAATTACAAATAAAACCAATCTGCTCACAGAAAGAAAAATACGTTGCATTACTTACTGAGCGCCCCTCGTACATATGATTCCTCTTTACAGCAGCCCTCATTCCGATGCTACTTCAGTAGTGTGAAGCAGATGATGTTGTCGGAAAGTGACAGGTTCCTACAATTTACACACATGCTGGCAAAGTGACGTCGATGGGCCACGTGTTGGTGAGAATGTAACAGCAGTCGACACGTTTCTTGAATGCTTCGACCTATCACGAATCATTGTCCACCACTTCCGTGGCCGAGGTCTTTAACGGCCGCCTGTGCAGTGGCACTCGACTCGGTTGTAACCGGTTCGAATCCTGACGCCGAAAGGAATATTCGCTCATATTCTTCGGCCGACAATTTAAGAGATGTGGTGGAGTGAATTTCCAGCTCAACACGTCGCGCGTTCAATTAGAAATCTCTCCTCAACGTTTTATGGAGTGAGGATAAATGACATCGTTGTTCGTGATCGGTCCGTCAGATAAGGACGTTAAGCCCGGTGGTCCCCTTGTAAATTAGCAGATTATTACTGCTTGTCATCTTGCATTAGAAACGTAGCTTGCCATGGAGCCTGGAGGAGGTCAGATTTTGGTTCTCACGCCCGCACGGGTGACGCTGGCTACTGTGCTGGGCAAGCAGTGTACTTGACTAATGCTGCGTGCAATAAGTTACACATACTCTCTGTGAATCTGAAGAAGTACTATTAAATATTAATCTATATTTTACACACTTTGTCTGTCAAATTCTGTGGATAACGCAACGACACTGCTAAAATTTCTAGTCATTAACGAAAATAATTTCGGAGATGTAAATTTTTACCTTAAACACATAATAAACGTACTGGCATTTTTAAACTTGGGTTAGAAACTGTAAGGTATGCATGAATAGCATCAATTTAAACTGCAACCAAGAGGAGAGTTTCACACTATGTAATTATCTGGAATTTTCTTAGTTTCATTGCCACAGATTTCTGACCTAATTAACAGTAGATAAGAAAATTATTTCATGTGTTTTGGCTGTATGAGTGTTTTGGGGGGACTGAGAGAGTGAATGGAGGACATACGGAAAGTGAGAATGTGGTATTTTATAGAACTATGTAAATCAAAAGTGGTTCAAATGGCTCTGAGCACTATGCGACTTAACTTCAGAAGTCATCAGTCGCCTAGACCTTAGAACTAATTAAACCTAACTAACCTAAGGACATCACACACATCCATGCCCGAGTCAGGATTCGAACCTGCGACCGTAGCGGTCGCTCGGTTCCAGACTGCAGCGCCTAGAACCGCACGGCCACTCCGGCCGGCAAAAACTATGTAAATGTAAGCGTTGTTGTGTAATAGGGGAATTTGTGACGTATGTCCGAATGATCTTGTAAAGGAAAGCCAGAGGGGTTATTGATTATTAAATTTATTAGTAAATAATTTTGTGGAAAGGAATCATATTTTGTTTTCATTAAAATGTGAACAGGTGAGTAATGGTATGAATATTTACAGATGGCCTTTGAAGTACTCGCCATCAGAGCTGGTTTTGCATTGAGCTAGCATTTGTCAACTGTGGAATTACTCTTATGACGCAAAAACGACGAGTTCAATTCATAGCAACATTTCCTACATTATAAAGTATTAAATCATTAAAGTATAAAAGTATTAAATCATTAAAATCTAGTTTCGAAATTATCATATTTCTTGTTTAAATTACGTGTGGTAAACTGATTGGCTGGCCAACAGCCTTACCGCAGTGGTAACACCGGTTCCTGCCAGGTCACCGAAGTTAAGCGCTGTCGGGCAGGGGTAGCACTTGGATGGATGACCATATCCGGCCTGCCGAGCGCTGTTGGCAAGCGGGGTGCACTCAGCCCTTGTGGCAAACTGAGGAGCTACTCCGGTCTCGTGAACTGACATGCGGCTGGGAGTGCAGTTTCCTGGCCACATGCCCCTCCATATCCGCATAAGGGCTGAGGATAATACGGCAGCCTGACGGTACCATTGGGCCTTCCAAGGCTTGCTGGGACGGAGCTAAGTTTTGTAACCTGGTTGGCTGACAGTAGAAATTCCACGAGTGTAGACGTGCTCGAGGTGATCTGATTAGCTGCTGCCTGCCGCTGTGGCCGAGCAATTCTAGGCGCTTCAGTCCGGAACCGCGGTGCTGCTACGGTCGCTGGTTCGAATCCTGCCTCGGGCATGGATGTGTGTGATGTCTTTAAGTTAGTTAGGTTTAAGTAGTTCTAAGTCTAGGGGACTGATGACCTCAGATGTTAAGTCCCATAGTGCTTAGAGCCATTTGAACCATTTGATTAGCTGCTTAACATACTAGCCGATAGATATTCAGCATTTCCTGCGCGTTTGAATAGGGTTTGGTGCTTCAGATGTATGAGTGGATATAGCCGCTCGGGAGCCGTCTTTTGGTAAACACGTACGTTAAAACGTGCTGATCATATTTGTATCAAAATGAAGAAATAAGTTCGTTTGACCGGTTCTCGTGTAGTTGATGAAAAGTGACTACGGTGTTGAGTATTTTGTGAAAGATTGAGCTTTGTGAATGATTTATTGTAGGAGACTTAGCGTTTGAACATTTCAAGTCGTACATAAACTCCGCGTAGCGTGTTTCGTACAAATTGCGAGACATTATGGCAAGCATTTCTGTACAAGAAGACTACTAAAATGGTTTAAATGTCTCTAGGCAGTATGGGACTTAACATCTGAGGTCATCAGTCCCCTAGACTTAGAACTACTTAAACATAACTAACCTAAGGATATTATACACATCCAAGCCCGACTCAGAATTCGAGCCAGCGACCGTAGCAGCCGCGCGGTGCCGGACTGAAGCGCCTAGAACCGCTCGGCCACAATAGCCTGCGAGGTCTACTGAACGATTGACCGTGTTAACTCCCAGGTAGTCGTGAATCAGTAACTATTTAGGACGTTTAAAATATCGGGTCAGACTAAATATCTTTTGACTGCTTTTTTGTTTGAACTTGTTACTGAGACAGTCAGTAACATTATATAGTTAATGACGGGATTTTAAATATGGACTTGATGTCTATTTTCCTTGTGTCAGAGACATTAATTAACTAAAAGGAAATGTTAGACTTTTTTTAAAACGAGTCATCCAGCAATCGCGAATACTCGATAGTTTTTCAGCTGCTGCCCATGTACTGGAGATACGTGGCCTTTGCGCGGTAGGTATTTAGCCGAATTTTTGTCAAGCTGCATTTGTCGGCTAAACCATTATCCACCATCGCAGAGTTAAGGGGCAGACAACCTGAAGCCTGTGCAGGTAGGTGGAGAGATTGTTTGAAGGATAGCGAGAGAGCAATCCGCCCCGACGCACCCTTGATGATATTTGAAAGGGCTCAGGCTATGACGACATACTAAATACAAACTTTTTACGATCAACCGCCCAGATGCACTTAAAACGCAACTCTCACACATTGTGTGGAAAGTGACTATTGTGCGCGTGGATAGTAAATGCTTTCTCATTAAAAGAAGGTGGCACATTTGCGCTTCTGTTGTATTTATTGGTACACTGCTCGTTTCTGTCTTTAAGACAATTTTCAAGAGATTTTCTCTTGTAGAAAAATGAGCCATATGAATTAAAATTGTATTCGATGTGTTTCCACATACACTGTCTTGTTAGTCTCACGCAGGGGCAGTTCAATAACGCTGCTGAACCTACCCCGTAGGATACCTTAGCCATACAACATTTTCTTTTTTAATTTCGTAGTCTAAACAGCAAAAGTAATCGGAATCTCTTTCTGTTACACCACTCGAAAAAGCACAAACGTGTTACGATTACGTGTATTTCATGGCTTACTATCTCGCTAAAAGTTTTCTGCAAGTGATACCTTTCTGAGAGATTGATTCTGTTCTCTAGTATAGCAATATTTGTGAAATAAACTACAAGAGCTCTAGGACAGATGCATTTCCTATGTTTAGCCCAAAGACACTGTTACACATACAGGGTGCAGCGGGTATAAGTACTGATATTTTTATATGTGGTACCTTACATGCTAACACATCAGTCTACTGACTGTTTTTTTCTCTGCATCGAACAGTCAACCTGAAGTTTCCTGCACTATCTTAACTGCACTACTAAGTGGACTATGCCTGTCAGTGTAGACTAATAGTTTTGTGTACGCACTTCCACACTTCAACACCTGAACCTGTTGCCGAGAGGAAAGAAACATTAATGACTTACTCTTGCAACATATTTTTGGAGGTACTACCCAAGCTAAAAGCATGCAACTTGTAATAGCTACAATTAATAGTCTGGAAATGACGTAAAGACTGAGGTAATGTTGTTCAGTACACCGTTCTTCAGTCATGAATAGAAATATCTGTAGTAATAACCGTTACAGCCTGTACAACAAACTATGAACAATCTATTTTGTTGGTACTGATATATTTACAATAGTTTCTAAGAGAAGTATGAACACCTTTTGTACGTTTCTAAATTTGTAGCTTGAGATACAGCGAACAGGTGAGTAATGGTATGAATATTTACAGATGGCCTTTGAA
The DNA here is from genome assembly GCF_023864275.1 of Schistocerca cancellata. Taxonomy (NCBI): domain Eukaryota; kingdom Metazoa; phylum Arthropoda; class Insecta; order Orthoptera; family Acrididae; genus Schistocerca; species Schistocerca cancellata. The sequence goes on from NC_064628.1 coordinate 341,134,848, forward strand.
GTACTCGCCATCAGAGCTGGTTTTGCATTGAGCTAGCATTTGTCATCTGTGGAATTACTCTTATGACACAAAAAACGACGAGTTCAATTCATAGCAACATTTCCTACATTATAAAGTATTAAATCAATACGGGAGTCATTTGTAAACATATTTACAGCTACAGTAGATTTCATCCACAAAGAAATGAATTTTAGGGTTTAACGTCCAGTCGGCATCGAGTTGATTTGGACAGAGCACAAGCTCGATTTGTTTCAAGGCTGAGGAGGAAAACTGCCTAGAGTGGTTTAGGGACATCACGGACAACCTTAGTCTGGACGAACGGATGCACGTTCGACCCGTCGCCCTCTCGAAGGCGAGTCCAGTGTGCTAACCTCTGTTTAAACTCGCTCAGTAGCTTTCTTCGACGCAGTGCATGTAAGCAAATAAACGGTCAAAAATTCGCTTCCTACTTAGATCCAATTTTACCGATTATGCGTTCAGAAAATTTTGTTCAAACGAGCAATGAACATTGCACATAATATTGGTTCACAAATTATCTCAAAAAAATTATCCGCTGTGAAAATATGTTATTTCCGCTGACATAACACATGTAGGAAAATATGCAACATGGCGAAAACTATTTATGCATACACTTGAATGTAACAGACATACTATTTAGTTATTTTTGGTTTCAGTGGATGAAACGTCAGCACGGATACTGCAGGTAGAGTACATTCCATGAAAGTCGTGAAACTGACTGTGATGCCGAAGTGGCTACAAATTTAGATTTATGTGCTTGGTCTAAAGTTGGTTGTGTACCCCAGTTCTCTCAGTTCTCTGGGGAATGTCTTCCACTTGAAGGCGTATGTTTACTAGCAGAAGTTGACATTTCTGGCAGATTGATGTATTCACGATTGTTGGGCTTAATTAAAGCAGAAACGCGAGATATCTGATCTAACGAAAAGAATTGATCAGCAACTGTAGAGTGCTTTGTACTATGGATTTGTTGAATTGTTTTTGTTGTCTACTTCTTTTTGATTGCTCTTTAATTACCTCCATTCAATTTTGGATATTGTCGTTGTGCACTTTGGCGTAATTGATATCTCTGACCCCATTGTATTCAATTTTTTTTTGTATTTCTGTCGACCCCAGAGATAGTCATCGACCATCTTACCCTTAAAGAACCTTATAATAGTTAGGAATTTCGCTTCACCGCTTGTGAACAGCCAATATCAATATTTTACCATCCTGTACGTAATTTTGCTAGCATACTCTGAGTAAAAATAAACCCTAATAATACAAATGTAAGAATTTCATTTTTTGCTACATACAGTTACGCCTGAACCTGTACACTAATTTCTGTTAGCGATAACGTTTTCTTTACAGGGAGTGTAGTGGAACCAACATTGAGATCATTGTCTGATTACGTGTCCGTACTGCTGCTCTCTTCTGAACTCTGCATGCGTGAGATGGTATCTTCAGTACATTTCAGGCCATAGGTTCAGTACCAGATTCCTAAAACACTCACAGAGCGTCATTGCGCAACTGTGGTAATAAGAAAGATCAGAACCAGTCTCATACATGTTACATGATTTCAGTTAGATTACGTCATGGTCACACAGATTGTAAAATCATATACTGGATTGTAAGGAGTACCCAAGAGCAGATATAGACTCAGATCACAATGTAGTAGTGATGAAGAGTAGGCTGAAGTTTAAGAGATTAGTCTGGAGGACTCAAAATGCAAAGAAGTGGGGTACAGAAGTACTAAGGAATGACGAGATACACTCAAAGTTCTCTAAGGCTATAGATACAGCAATAAGGAATGGCTCAGTAGGCAGTACAAATGAAGAGGAATGGACACCTCTAAGAAGGGCAGTCAAAGAAGTTGTAAAGAAAAACGTAAGTACAAAGAAGGTAACTGCAAAGATATCGTGGATAACAGCAGAAATACTTCAGTTGATCGATAAAAGAAGAAGTACAAAAATGTTAAGGGAAATTCAGGAACAGAGAGATACAAGCCACTGAGGAATGAAAGAAATAGGAAATGCAGGGAAGCTAAGACGAAATGTCTGCAAGAAAAGTGTGAAGAAATCGAAAAAGAAATTATTGCCAGAAGGACTGACTCAGCATATAGGAAAGTCAAAACAACCTTCGGTAACATAAAAATCAAGGGTGATAACAAGGGTGGTAACATTAAGAGTGCACCGGGAATTCCATTGCTAAATGCAGTGGAAAGAGCGGACAGGTGTAAAGAGTACATTGAAGGCCTCCATGAGGGTGAAGATTTAAGAGGTGATGGTTTAAAAGAGCTTTGGGGGAGCTAAGATCAAATATGACAGAAGTGATAGGTAACATTCGATCAGAATTTTTCAACTCAATGGGGAAGTGGCAACAAAACGACTATTCACCTTGGTATGTAGAATGTATGAGTCTGGCGACATACCATCTGACTTTCTGAAAAGCATCATCCACACTATTCCGAAGACTGCAAAAGCTGACAAGTGCAAGAATTATCGCACGGTCAGCTTAACAGCGCATGCATCCAAGATGCTGACAAGAATAATACACAGGAGAATGTAGAAGAAAATTGAGGATGTGTTAGATGAGAATCAGTTTGGCCTTAGGAAAGGAATAGGCACCAGAGAAGCAATTCTGACGTTGGGGCTGATAATGGAAGCAAGGCTAAAGAAAAATCAAGACACACTCACAGGATTTGACGACCTGGAAAAAGCGTTCGACAATGTAAAACGGTGCAAAATGTTCCAAATTGTGAGAAAAATAGGGGTAAGCTATAGGGAGCGACAGATAATATATAATATGTATAAGAACCAAGAGAGAGTAATGAGAGTGGACGACCAAGATCGAAGTGCTCCCATTATAAGGGGTGTAGGACAAGGATGTTGTCTTTCAACCCACTGTTCAATCTGTATATTGAAGAAGCAATTATGGAAATAAAGGTTCAGGAGTGTGATTGAAATTCAAGGTGAAAAGATCTGAATGATGCGATTCGCTGATGACATGGCTATCCTGAATAAAAGTGAAGAAGACTTTCAGGATCTGATGAATGGAATGAACAGTCTAATGAGCACAGAATATAGACTGAGAGTAAATCGAAGAATGACGAAAGTAATGAGAAGTAGCAGAAATGACAACAGCGAGAAACTTAACATCAGGATTGATGGTCAAGAAGTAGATGAAGTTAAGAATTTCTGCTACATCAGCAGCAAAATAACCGTGATGGACGGAGCAAGGAGGACATCAACAGCAGATTTGCACTGGAAAAAAGGGAATTCCTGGCCAAGAGAAGCCTTCTACTGTCAAACATAGGCCTTAATTTGAGGAAGAAATTTCTGAGAATATACGTCTGGAGCACAGCATTGTATGGTAGTGAAACTTGGACTGTGGGAAAGCCGGAACAGAAGAGAATTGAAACTTTCGAAACTTGTTGCTACAGGAGAATGTTGAAAATTAGGTAGATTGATAAGGTACGGAATGAGGAGGTTTTGCGCAGAATCGGAGAGGAAAGGAATACGTGAAAAACACTGACAAGGTCGTGGCTGAATGTACAAAAAAATAAGAACGACAGAGACGACCGCAGTTCTGAGTGTCAATCGTATATCACTTGCAGGCATCGAGCGAGCGCGTGTGTTTTTTACGTTTCACCGGAGGCGGCAGTGGCTGCTGTCGGCGCGAGCTGTGAAACTGAGAACGTAACCTAGATCTCTCTCGACCGTTAAATACCAGTCGGATACGTTTCCTATATCTTCAGCGAAGCCGAGACCCCTAGTTATTCCCCAGCTAAGTTAATTTACTTGGTACACGCTATTTGGCTGGAATAGCACGCATGTCGTTGCCCTCAAATCGCTTGCAAGCATTAACTGTCAGTGTTCGGTGCGCTTCTCCATATTAGGAGACTTTGCATCTACCTCATTACGAGTTATGACGAGAACAAGTGTTTACGTAATGACTCTCGCAATCCTCACATCGTAGCGCGAGTTGCTTTGCTCTACATCTATATCTACATTTACGTGATTACTCTCATATTCACAATAAAGTGCCTGGCAGAGGGTTCAATGAACCACCTTCAAGCTGTCTCTCTACCGTTCCACTCTCGAACGGCGAGCGGCAAAAACAAACACTTAAATTTTTCTGCGTGAGCCCTTATTTTTCTTATTTTATCGTGATGATCATTTCTCCCTATCTTGGTGGGTGCCAACAGAATGTTTTCGCAATCGGAGGAGAAAACTGGTGATTGAAATTTCATGAAAAGATCCCATCGCAACGAAAAACGCCCTTGTTTTAATGACTGGCACTCCAATTCACGTATCATGTCTGTGGCATTATCTCCTCTACTTCGCGATAGTACAAAACGTGCTGCTCTTCTTTGTACTTTGTACTTTTTCGCCGGCCACTGTGGCCGAGCGGTTCTAGGCGCTTCGGCTCGGAACCACGCTGCTGCTACGGTCGCAGATTCGAATCCTGCCTCGGGCATGGATGTGTGTGATGTCCTTAGGTTAGTTAGGTTTAAGTAGTTACAAGTCTAGGGGACTCATGACCTCAGATGTTAAGTCCCGTTGTGCTCAGAGCCATTTGAACGATTTTTAGAAGTAGTAAACAAGAGCATTTGTCTAGTTCATTCGACAAAAATAATTTCTAGATTTCTTTTCTGAAACAAACCCAATGAACAGTATGATGAAGAGAAAACGAGTAATCATTATGGATTAACTCAACACTGGAATCAATCTGACGGCTCTAGTAATTACAGCTCCATTCAAACCATTACGCCACAAACACGAATAAAAGTGCTGTGTTACTATGTTAAGTCAAATACTGGTAGCGATAAGGGGAAAATAGGGATCCCTTTTTTTTGTTTGTTTTGTGTTCACGCTTGATTTAGTCCTAACGAAGTGGAACTGTAAACCTTCAAATACTGCCAGAATCGTTCATAATTTCTTATGATGCGTGTATAACACAGAACGCGCTAAGAATATTCCTGTATTCCGTTTTGTGTAGCTACGTGTCCTGTGTGATGAAATTGTTATCATACCAGCATAAATTAACGGAGAATGAAGCAATCATACTCATTCGAAGAACTGGAGCAGCTGCAGAAACTTCCCACAACTTACTACAGCAACGCCTACAATACCTGGGTAGTCTCAGTGCACGGGCGAGATGCTTGGCGGTTTGCCTGCCTCAATCGCAGCCAGGCGCACTGTTGTTCTAGCCAACAGTTACGATGTGTTTTATTTCCAAAGTACTGCAGGAAGCATTACGCCCCAACCATAAAGAGATTTGAAAATAAACAGAGTCGATATGTTTTAAAATAGCAAGGGAGTGGAGCACAAACCGATTTGCACTATCGGAATTACTACTTGCCTATTCGTAATATCGCACTAAAGCATACATGTATTTATCAATCTTTATTCCGGCACACAAATGTTCCAGTGTGTTCCAGTGTATGTCCCACGATCGTTTCAGTTTGATGGTCCATGAACTGTTAAAACGCATATGCGGAAATTGCTTCAGTATGACTGTAAAATAGCTGCAAAATACAAACAGTAAATGACGTGTTCGGAAACATGCGAAAAGCAGGCGAAAACCTATCCAGGTCGACGCTGTCGGGCTTTTGGTAAGGAAAGTAATTGCTATGGTTATCGGTTACACAACGACAGACAAAAAAGTAAAGCAACCTGCAGGGCAGGAGGAAATGAAACGAAACTTCACGGGTTAAGAGGGTGCATGATTACAAACTCAAGTCAAATTTACAAAGAATTCGCCAGTATGAGCCCACATAACAGTATGACGTTGCTCCCCCCTCACCTGTATACAGACAGATTACACTGGGAAGGGTACTTTAAAGCCGTTCTATTCTCTCCTGAGGCAAGCTGGCCCACAACTTATGCTACTGGTCCTTGATATCCTGAATCCTAACACTGGGCTAGAGTTGATGCCCGAGCTAGTCCTACTTATATCCTATTGGGGACAGATTTGCGGATCTTGCTGATGATATGAGAAGCACAGAATCACGCAGACATCATGTGCCTTGTGCGTGGACGAGCCATGTGTGTTGACGAGCATTGTCCTGTTGAAGACTGGCACCTCGACACTGTTGCATGAGATGTAAGCGCTACTGTGTTGTCAGTTTTCCTTCAATCACTCCCATCCATAAACTGCGCTCGTGACCGTTAGCTGTGCACACCATGAGGCCTGGAGAAGAGTGAGACCGCTCACCAGGTCGCTTCCATATTCGCCAACGACGGTCATCCGAACCATGAGTCATCGCTGAACTGACATGCGACGTCATTCATCAGTAGTCTATGCTCCCCAGTCACGGCACCCTTCAAAAGACAGCCGTTTGTGTTGTGGTGCTAATGACAGCCTACGCTTGGGACTGTAATTCCCTAGTCCGGTTGCTGCTGGTCTCCGACCATTGGTTCGGGAGTCCATTAATTGTTCTCGGATGGTAGGTGCAATGTGAAGAAATTACTAAGTGCTTGATGCACAATACGGAGACACTCTGTTATGATGCACAGCCATCGTCGATGGGAATCTTGACGACGGATATGGAGTCCAACAACGTGACACGCTCACATCCGAATGTCCCACCAATCTGGATATTGCAGCATTCGACCAGCTGACCAAATGTAGACCCACATTAGCGTTCCTTAAAACTCTGACAACTGCCGATAAGGCTGTCTCCCACGAGTACGTGGCATCTCCGTATCCTTCACAGTGATCGCTCAGCATCTACGCTGTTCAGGTCCCTTATATACCCTAACACACTCAGATGGCTGTTCTACATGTCACGGAGAATTGCAACTCTACTCATTTCAGTACACGTCGGTGAGGTGTACGGGTCCGAAGTTACGTTAACATTGGCCATTGTCTTCTGGATTATTTACGTTTTCTATCAGGCATTTTATATTCAGAGGGTGATTTTACTAAGTGGGACAAGTTGCAGAGAAAGATCACTAACAAGGTAAGGAGCGAAAAGAAGTGGACATATGTCGGAAATGCATGGTCTCTATGCTATGGTGCATTTATTAATTTGTCATGCCTATACTGTACACTGCATAGTGCCACATGCTACGATGAGATCACCATAAGACAAGGTGTTCAAACTGCGACGTGGAGTGACTAACGTATACGCACAAACGTGCCATCCTGTAACCGAATGGAATCAAAGACAGCATGAATGCATTGTTCCAGGGTCTGCACGCCCGGGATAGCCTCAGCACACATGACTTCTTTCAGGTTCCCTCACAAGGTTGAGGTCTGGCATCCATGTGGGCCATGCGACTAGACCATCTCGTCCGATCAACGGGCCAGTGTAGATACTGTCGAGTTTCCTCCACACGGAAATGAGGAAGTGAGCCGGAAGACCATGATCAATAGCCACGTTGCCCTTAGTACCATGAAATACGATTGTTCCAGCAGTACAAGCAGGGTTACTCGCAGAAAGTATTGATACACGTGACTTGTGAGGCGTTGTGGGAGGATAACTGGTCCCGTGAGATGGCCACCAATAATCCTCGCCCACACACCGAGGCTAAGCCAGTTCTGATGTTTCGCTGCCATCAAACCATGGGAATTCTCCGCAGCCCCTAGGTGGTGGGATGCCCCTCATAAGGGTAGTCTTGTACAGGAAGAATGGATGACAGAAATCCCAGTACAGTCGTAGCATGTGTGACAAACCAGCGACAATACAGTCGTCGTCGAGGCGCGCTTTGTGATAGGGATAATGGCAGCTGTCGTGGAAAATGTTTTTTGTCGTCGTCTGGTTTACTCCACGCAGGAGAGTCACCAGCCAAGTACTGGTGCCACGGTCGTATTCTACAGTGTTTAACACCTGTTCCTCCAAGGACATTCATAGTTACGCGTTTCCATAACAGGACATCACTCACGCAAACGACGAAATTCTGTTGCATACAGTCTTTGGTGCTGTCGGCGGGAACACATTTCCCCGAACTGTCACTCTCCCAGTACCGTTTTCCAGTACGTATGCAAAGACCATAGGCCTGTTCCTGGTTGGTACATCGGGCCATAGTCTCTTAACGCTGCACTACATACGACCCAACAACATCAGCGGCCGAGCCCTGGTGCCGATGTGTGAACGCGTTGCTGTCGTAGACAACATTACTGCCCTCTTGAGCGTTGAATTAAAGCGTTAACACAGAGAACATTAGCAGATTCCCGGTGTGTTCTCAATGAACCACAGAAACTTACACTGACAAAGACATGTGGTCCGAGTTCAGAGGTTTAATGAAGTTCTGGAAAGTACCGACCTGAATGTGGAGCCGTGCCATTTTCAGTGCCGTGGCCAAAAGCCCTAGGCTTCTCGGTTGAGGACCCATGGCTCGAATAGCCCGATCGCTGTGGTCGTACAGATACTCGATTGTACTTATATGAACCTGATGTCTGTTCCTTCGGACATGTCCGAAAGAACAGACACCAGTGATAACCTGCAGTCGTCTAGAACGAAATTAGAATTACATTAATACCTTCAGCTGCTGACGGGCGTTGATATATATATCAACGTGGACAGGTGAAAATGTATGTTCCAACCGGGACTCAAACCCGGGATTTCCTGCTTACATGGCAGACGCTCTATCCATCTGAGCCACCAAGGGCACAGAGCATAGTGCGACTGCGGTGGCTATCTCACGCACGCCTCCCGCGAGATCCACATTCTCATCTTTCATATGTCCGAAAGAACAGACACCATATCCATAAACGTATGTAGTTCTGGCAATACCGGCCATGACCTTCTTCTTCTGTGCGGATGCACACATATTGCCCGAACTCTTACGGGACTTGGTAAGAATGTCTTCCACGAGTTATGAGTGTGTTGGGTAGGTACACTACATATAAGGTGAGAATGTGGATCTCGCGGGAGGCGTGCACGAGATAGTCCCTGCAGTCGCACTGTCTTCTGTGCCCTCGGTGGCTCAGATGGTTAGAGCGTCTGCCATGTAAGCAGGAGATCCTGGGTTCGAGTCCCGGTCGGGCCACACATTTTGACCTATCCCCGTTTATATATATATATATATATATATATATATATATATATATATATATATATATATATATAAACGCCCGTCAGCAGGTGAAGATATTAATATATAATTCGATTTTGATTCACGGTTAGGCTTAAATGCAGAGTGTTTGGTGGAAAGGGTAGTACGGTAAACTCATCCTGGTGCTTGGTACTCTTCGAACCAAACACTTACACTCAGACCTGTGTGATACGTTGCATTGTCTTGCTGGTAGATGTCGAAGTGCCTAGGGGAAAACAAATTGCACCAAGGGGTGTACAGGGTCCCCGACAATAGACTAATACTTGTGTGGGTCCATTGAGCCTTCTGAAATGATGATAATACTCAGGTAACACCCGAAAACATTCCACAGACCATAAGTCTCCGTCCTCCGACTCGGGTGTTTACATTCAGACTTTTCACACCGTACATATTAAAGAACGTCTTCAAAAAAATGGTTCAAATGGCTCTGAGCACTATGGGACTTAATTTCTGAAGTCATCAGTCCCCTAGAACTTAGAACTACTTCAGTCTAACTAACCTAAGGACGACACACACATCCATGTCCGAGGCAGGATTCGAACCTGCGACCGTAGCGGTCGCGCGGTTCCAGACTGTACCGCCTAGAACCGCTCGGCCACCCCGGCCGGCAGAACGTCTTCCAGATGGAGCATAAAAACCAGGCGCTTGCTGCGGAGGCCCATACGCAGCAACTGCTACCAACCTCTTGGTTCATCTGAGCGGTCGGTTGCTCAACAGTTATTCGTCTATTCGTCTGTACACATCTCCACGCTCGTTGTTCACCCCTGTCATCTATGGGCCGTGGTGCACCACAGTTTCCACGCCCCTAGTTTGGGATAGCGCTATTTCTCCAGGCATGGTATACTTTAACCATGGCTGCAGGTGAACAGTTCACAAACCTTAGCAGTTTAGGAAATGCTTCCACCCCTAACCCGAAAGCCAATCATCGTGCACTTATGGACGTCAGATAAATCGCTCCGTTTCTGCATTACGACGACGACTGCACTGTTGTCTGAATCCTCCTGTCACTCCAGTGCTGAGAATTCCCGCCTGTGAATGGTTATTGCACGTTGACGGTGATCATAGGCGGTAGTCACATTAATGTGTCTGGATCGTGTACTCTGGTTGTCGCGTCACGTACCGGCAAAGCCGTGGGCAGTGGTCATGAATGGGGCCTCCTAAGTCTACGTGTATGGTGTAGATTTGTGCAAACTGCTTGCTGCAGCTCTTAAATATTCCATCCATAAAAAAATGGGAACATGTTTTTAAACTTTCTTTTCCTTTGCTTCCACTAAAAATCATTATTCTCTCCCCTAATCTATCGTCTTCCAGAAGAAAACTACTGCCATCTCCCATTTTAATAGATTTTCATGAAGATCAATTTCGTAAGACTTCTTAGGCTCTTGTTGGTTCCCCCGCGCTTGACTCCATCTACGACGCGTGGTTCTCTCCATAGATTCTGAATTATGTATCACTGAAACAAAGTCATAAACTTTATTATGTAGATTTCCCATTTCATCCGCGTGTATCTCCGATAACTGTGTAGTGTCTTCTCGAGACCTTCTCTTCGCCCTTTCCACTTGCTTTCTCACTTTCAGAGCCGCATCGTCAGGTGGTCCACAGAGATGTTCTAATACGTTCAACACTCCTCCGTTCCTCGAAAGCAGCTTTCCTTTGCAATAATCCGCTTTTCGGCGCAAGCACATCCATGTAACAACACCTTCTTTATATTCCCTCTGTTTAAGATACGCGTAACCTTTGTAAGGAGCAGGAGACTTGCCCTTGTTCGTTGTAATAACTTCCATACTGATGGTCACGTTAGGAGCTTCGAAAACAAACTGGGCGGGCGGGTGAGGAGGAGGAGAAGGAGGAGGAGGGGGGGTGGGATGGAGGCAAGGGAACCGAATGCCGGACATTTGCCACGCCGGACATTTGCCACACTTGCCCCTTCGTCAGGTAGCTTGAGTAGTGATCCCCCAGGTAAGGGACGCCCTTCCTCGTACTTCTTCTGTCCGCTTTCAAACCGCCGTCTCCACATCTTACTCGATACAACCAGTACGTAAGGGGCCTTCCTCTTCTACATCTTGGCGAAATACAGAGCTTCTTTTCCGAAATCGAAATATTTATAGCTTTTGGGAAACGAAAGCAATACCAACGATTATGTCAGTATGTAATTAGTTCTGTCAAGTATAAATATAGATCCCTCTGTCAGTACAGTAGCTTCCTTTCACGCTTACTGTTTGCGACAGAAACAGTCCATCGCCATGGTAGCAACAAGAAAGGAACGCTGTAAACAGAATGCGAATGTACGCTAATCATTTCTTTTTGATCATTGCATTTGTGCCTACTGTAATTACTACAACTGCATACCCAAAAGACAATAAGGAAAGAATAAATGGGTATGTGAATGTTTGAAAAGAAGAACGTCATATTCCATATTAATTTACTCTCTAAAAACATTAGTTAATAAAACGTAGCGGGACAATGTTCAAAACATAACTGAAAACACGTTTATTAAAGAGAGGTAAGAACATCTATGATTGACATGTCATCTAAAGTCGACGTACAATTTTAAAATGTTAGAAATAAGGAAATGAAGTAATACAGAATGCAACGCTTGTAACGTACGTTGTTGTTCCACATTGTTTAGCTCTGGTGTTTACAGGGTCACAGAGAAAGCATCCTAGGTTTTGTAGGGAAAAGCCGTAATTGTAATTATCTGCACTACAACAGAAACAAGAAGGACAACTTAAAGAAAAATAATGGAATGTCTGTTCAAGTTCACAATCGACATTGAAGCAGATAGTTCCTGTGACTTAGTATGGGCAGAGGCTATATTCGACGACCGGAATAAATTAATAACTGGCTCCTTCTGCCGACCCCCTGTCTCAGATGAAACAATTGCTGAACAGTTAAAAAAAAACTTGAGTATCATCACAAATAGGTACCCTACTCATACGATTATAGTCGGCAGTGACTTCAATCTACCTTCCGTATGTTGACAAAAATACATTTTCATACCCTGTAGTAAATAGAAAACAACTTCCGTAATTGTTCTAAATGCTTTTTTAAAAATTATTTTTAACAATTAGTTGACGAGGCCATTCAAATTGTAAATGGTGACGAAAACACACTTGACCTCTTAGCCACAAATAATCCTGAGCATCACGACGGATACAGGGATTAGTGAACACGCAGTCGTAGCGAGACTCACTTCCGTAACAAAGAAATTCACCAAAACTAAACGCGAAATATATCTATTTATAAAAGCAGCTAAAAATTCGGTTGACGTCTTTCTAATAGATAGTCTCCAATCCTTCCGAACTATGTAAATGAAGACTATATGTGGCTTAAGTTCAAAGAAATAGTATCAACAGCACTCGAGATAATCGTACCAAATAAATTAATAAGAGACGGAACTGATCCCCCATGGTACACAAAACACGACAGAAAGCTGCTGCAGGAGCACCGAAAAAGGCACGTATAATTTAGACAAAGCAAAATCTCCAAGATTGGTGAAGTTTTACTGAGGCTCGAAATTTGGTGAGGATTTCAATGCGAGATGCATTTAATAGTTTTCACAACGAAAATCGCTCTAGAAATGTGGCGGAAGATCCAAAGAGATTCTGGTCCTATGTTAAGTAAACCAGCAGAAAGGCTCAGTAAGTACCTTTATTGCGCGACAGCGACGGTAATGTTACTGATGACAGTGCCACTAAAGTGGAGTTACTAAATGTATTTTCCGAAATTCCTTCACAAAAGAAAACGAGGTAAATATTCCAGAATTCGAAATGAGAACAGCTGCAAACATAATTTAGAAGTAGATATCACTGGTGTGCCGGCCGCGGTGGCCGAGCGGTTCTAGGCGCTCAGTCCGGAACTGCGCGACTGCTACGGTCGCAGGTTCGAGTCCTGCCTCGGGCATGGATGTGTGTGATGTCCTTAGTTTAGTTAGGTTTAAGTAGTTCTAAGTTTTAGGGGACTGATGACCATAGAAGTTAAGTCCCATAGTGCTCAGAGCCATTTGAACCATTTATCCCTGGTGTTGCAAAGCAACTCAAATTACACTATCAAAAAAATATGCAGGGCGGGGTGGCCGAGTGGCTCTAGGTGCTACTGTCTAGAACCACGCGACCGCTACGGTCGCAGGTTCGTATCCTGCCTCGGACACGGACGTGTGTGATGTCCTAACGTTAGTTAGGTTTAAGTAGTTCTAAGTTCTAGGGCACTGATGGCCTTAGAAGTTAAGTCCTATAGTGCTCAGAGCCATTTGAACCATTTTTGAACCAAATAAAAAATGTTGCAGAGGTGCCTCAACTGTCAGTGACAGAGAAAATGGTCAAATATCTTTTCAAAAAGTCTCTAATGTATAAGAAAAGTAGGTCTAATACATTTGTTTCTGATGTTCTTTAGTAACAATTTATTTTCAGTAGTAAGCTCCTTGCCTAGTTTCAGTTGCTTTTGCTGGCCTGGTTAAAGATAATCAACAATTTAGTAAGAAATTTTAATTTTTAAAGGGCTATATCTAAATGTACTTAAGTAGATCTACATCTGCTATAAATGTTTGCAGCTAAACTTAAACAAAAAATATTTGAGGTGCCAAAATTGTCAACCTTAGGATCAGACCAGTTTTGCGATGTCAATTTTAGGTGCAGATCAAAGGTTCAGTTCCCATTTTCTTTTACAGAAGAGTATACTATTAGTTTAACAAACCATGATATTTCAGGTGATAGTTGTCACTCTGAAACTTCAGAAAATAATTTTAGAGCTCACAATAATTTAATTGTGTGGCCATAATATTTGAAGGTAGAAAAAAGTTACCTTAACGTGACAACAATAGGGATACTTTTGTGAGGCTTGAAACACTCTTTAATTTTTACTTTAAAGGCTGATTCCCATCACACTTTGCACAGGCTTTGGACCGTCAAAATGATAAATGACCATTTACCATTTTGGCGTGTGAAAAATCAGCTTAAACACGCTGAACTAATGTGCACTCTATTTACAATTACAACTTAATATTAGCGTGGATAATGCTGCTTCAGTGTTTTAGTAATTTTAACTCAGTAATCTGCGAGGACTCATTGGTCTTCATAGTTTTTAATACATTATTTTTAACGTATTTTAGTCCAGTATCTGAATATGGACAATGGCTTTCAAGCAAGGCCTAATGTTGCCAGTCCCTTCATAATTATTTACGATTCTCTCTATCCTGTCGTCCAGCTTCAAGTACTTCTCCTTCCTCTTCTTACCTTCAAGATTCATTTCCAATTTCATGTAAATGCAGTTTGTGAGCTCTGACTCCTTTTTCAAGCACTCCACCAAATAGTTGATTCTAAGGTGAGGGTTTCCAATAATACTATTTATTTTGTTGTGCCACCCTTCAACAGCATTCGTCGTTCGGTGCCTTTTTCCGTAACAGTCCCACATATCTATTGCGATATCCTCATTCTCTAGCCAGTTATCCACAAAGTAGTCAAAAAATTGGGAGAACCTTCCGTTATGAGGAGCTTCTGCATGAATCTCAATCCATCCATTGCTTACGTCCTCCGGTTTTGCAACTGCCAGCTCTGCACACATGCTGACGTGAAGTCTTAAATCCTCGTTCTGGCGGTACTCCTCAGTTAGACCGAGAACTCGAAATATTTTCCATAAACTCTTCTTCTTATGGAAATAGAATCCATTTATTTCAATTGTGGGAAAAACTTGACGAATGGCCAATATCGTAGCTGCCTCAAAGTCGACCTTTACTTGTTTAGGACACCACTCAGGGACCGTCCGTTTTATCGTATTAGGGAGAGTGCAAATGTAGTAGGAAGAATGTTTGTTTCTTTAATCGGGCCTCCTAAGTCTACGTGTATGGTGTAGATTTGTGCAAACTGCTTGCTGCAGCTCTTAAATATTCCATCCATAAAAAAATGGGAACATGTTTTTAAACTTTCTTTTCCTTTGCTTCTCTAAAAATCATTTTTCTCACCTCTAATCTATCGTCTTCCAGAAGAAAACTACTGCCATCTCCCATTTTAATAGATCTTCATGAAGATCAATTTCATAAGAGTTCTTAGGCTCTTGTTGGTTCCCATGCTCTTGACTCCATCGACGACGCGTGGTTCTCTTCATAGATTCTGAATTAGGCATCACTGTAACAAAGTCATAAACTTTATTATGTAGATTTCCCATTTCATCCGCGTGTATCTCCGATAACTGTGTAGTTTCTTCTCGAGACCTTCTCTTCGCCCTTTCCACTTGCTTTCTCACTTTCAGAGCCGCATCGTCAGGTGGTCCACAGAGATGTTCTAATACGTTCAACACTCCTCCGTTCCCCGAAAGCAGCTTTCCCTTGCAATGAGCCACTTTTTGGCGTAAGCACATCCATGAAACAACACCTTCTTTAGATTCCCTCTGTTTAAGATACGCCTAACCTTTGTAATGAGCAGGAGGCCTACCCTTGTTCGTTGTAATAACTTCCATACTGATGGTCACGTTAGGAGCTTCGAAAGCAAACTGGGCGGGCGGGTGAGGAGGAGGAGGAGGTGGGGGGGGGGGGGGGGGGGAGACAAGGGACCCAACCCTTCGGTGCAGGTAAAATCGTGGCAAATGTCCGGCGTGACAAATGTCCGGACACCAGGAACCAACCCTCGGAGACGGTAAAAGCGTGGCAAATGTCCGGCGTGGCAACTGACCGGATACCGTGGTCATAATCTTTTAGCTCATGATTGTGCATACCATAACACAACCTGGTTATATGAATAACTTGAAAAGGAAACAATGTGTGACGACGACAACAGCTGGCACCGCTTCTTTCGGCTTCCCACTGCTGCGCTAACGTTCCACAGGAAATGTCACAAAATCCGTTTCAGTAATGACGGCAGAAAGTTGTAAGTTACAGAAGGTATCAAGCAACAGGCAAGCTACGCTGTATTAAAGTGTAAACATTTACTTTTAGAACTACTGTAGACTCGTCGCACAGAGTACTACGCGAAGATGTTGAGACGCACAACGTCCCAGTGCGACTGGAGAGCAGAAGACGTCGACACAGGGCAGAGAATGGCGTGCTCTGCCACACTTTAGTGCGGCCTTCAGGAGACAGTAACTCAATCGCAGGGCGGCCTATATCGGAGGACAGCAGCCGTTATCCTCGCAAAATATAGCATCGCGTTTCCGTAGGAAAGTCTGTGCTGACTATTCTGAGAATATTTTGAATCATTTGTCTAGAGGCTACAACAGCAAAAAATAATGTCCACAAGATAAAGCAACGCTGTTTCTACACGGTAACCAACGGAAAGTAGCACATTTACATGTGGTTTTTATGAGATTTGGCGTATGTTGTTTTTACCTACATAACTTGTAGATAGCTGTTCTCCGTTACTGTAAAGACAAATTTGGTTCATAAAAAAATACAGCACACATATGCCCTTCATCATCGGCTATTTATTACTGAACATGTTCACGGAAACTTCTCTTTAACTTCCCAGTCATTTCTTGAGGAATGATCTCCATATGTTGCCGAATTGCGCCTTTCAACTCGTCAGTATTGTGGAATCACAGTGAAAAGGAATTTGTTTCAACAGAGATTAACTAAAAACAAATTATGCAGTGTAAAACCAGTTGATGACACTGGCCATGGGATATCACCGACTAGTGGGAGTAATCGATGGTGAATGTGGTGCCTTAGTGTAGTTATCGAATTACGTACAGCATGGACTGTAGCTCTATCTTGCTGAAACCGTCCCGAGTGCAGATGGCAATATCCCTCCACTTATCGAATGAAGAAATTTTTAATCATGCCCGCATATCACGCAGAACTGACACACACTTGATGGCCGTTGTTGTGTTCAAAAGAATATAGTTCAACGATACCAGCGGGACGACATTCCATTGGGAGTAACTGTGCACACCACAAGAAGACAGCCATTTCATATTAACAAAGTGAGGGATTATTTAAAATTCGTTATGTGGACATGAACCCAACATACAATTCCCTCATATTCTCCGCAGGATGACCGCAGCACACGCCATGACTTTAAAAACAACTTTAATATTTATATTTACTTTTCTGTTTCTGTATTGCCATTGTAACGTGAAAATTTGGTTTACAGCTCGAAACATGTTGCTTCATTAAATAATTTAAGTAAGTCAACAAATCTTAAGACTGGTAGCGTTCTTTGAAAACCCGTTTCAAAAAGGTTAATTTATGCATCGGATTACAATGGTGTTACTACAAAAAGAACTACCTGATTTTACAGTCGTACGAGGGGCGTTCAATAAGTAATGCACCACTTTTTTTCTGAAAGTAGGTTGGTTTTATACAGTATTCCAGTACACCATAATATTCTCTTGACTACAAAAATCTATTTTTCAACAGAATCTGCTCTCAATGCGATGGCATTACGCCACCTTACTGGGACGGCTACATTCCCGCATGGTACCATCTACTGCTCGACATCAGGGCCAGAGTATTGCTGCATAAATAGCCTCCCCATCATTCACGTACTGCATCCTTTATTGGACCAAACAGTTGGAAATCGGAAGATGTGAGATCTTGGAATTAGGGTGGATGAGGAAGAACAATCTAATGAAGTTTTGTGATCTTCTCTGGGTTGCACAGGCTTTAGCGAGGCCTTGGGATGTCGTAGAGAAGGACAATTCCGTTTGTATTTTTGTGGCGGTGGACATTCTACAGTCGTTTCTTCAATTTCTTGAAGGTAGCACGGCACACTTAGCCGGCCGCAGTGGCCGTGCGGTTAAAGGCGCTGCAGCCTGGAACCGCAAGACCGCTACGGTCGCAGGTTCGAATCCTGCCTCGGGCATGGATGTTTGTGATGTCCTTAGGTTAGTTAGGTTTAACTAGTTCTAAGTTCTAGGGGACTAATGACCTCAGCAGTTGAGTCCCATAGTGCTCAGAGCCATTTGAACCATTTGAACCACGGTACACTTCAGAGCTGTTCTTTGCACCCCAGAAGATCATCGCCATGGCTTTGCGGCCTGAGAGCGCGGCTTGGTACTTTTTCTTTGGAGGAGAGGTGGACTGCCTTTTTGTTTTCGGTTCGAAGTGATGAACCCATGTTTCGTTGCCTGTGAATATGATCGATCAGCCTCGTAACGCGCAGGCAATTCCTCACAGATGATTCTTCGTTGCTCTTTGTGGTCTTCTATTAGGCGAAGAGGAACCCACCAGGCACACACCTTCGAGTATCTCAACTGATGGACGGGTGTGTCACTGCAACCAACAGAGACTTCCAGTTAAGTAGCGAAGTGTTTGATCGTGATCCGTTGATCAGCTTGAATGAGAGTGTCGGCTCGTTCCAAAATTGCAGGATTCACAGCTGTGTGCGGCAGGCCGGCACGCGGGAAATGAGACATGTTTTGCGCGACCTTGTTAGGATGATGGCAGACGCCTAGCCCAACGACTTACCTGTATTTGTTCACTGTCAAGTTTCCGCAGACATTCTTTAATCACCTCTAGTTTTCCGGCAAAAGAAACTCGACGACAGCTTTCTGCTTGAGAGAATCCATTTTAAAGGCTGCGTGTAACACCGCCACTTATAGGAACTTCAGGAAACTACAGGGGTTGAAGCAGGAATATTCCAGGATGTCCCACAGCAAATTTCCCATTTTTTTCAACCGAAACTGGACGAAAAAGAAGTATTGTGTTACTGATTGAACGCCCCTCGTATATACCTTACGTGCATGCTGTAGCTCAACTTTACGCTAGCACAGGAAAGGTTCAGTTAATGAAACAACTAGGCCACAATTCTCAAACATGATTGACTGTATTACAATACAACTCTCTGAGCAAGTTTCATTTCTTGGTACTTATTTAAAAAAATATATACATACAGAATCACTGCGCTTCCAGACTTGATCTTAAACAAAGGTACATAAACATCAGCTCATTTAGCATTAAGCTTTTAGGCAAGCTATTAAAATAATAAAAGACTAAAATATATTTTACCAACCAGTAATATTTAAACAACCCCTACCAAACCAATCAGAATCCAATAAAGCTGGTACTAGAAAAATAACTCGGCCAGAATATAACCATTGGTCTTACTCTAAGCCGGCATCTACCAACGAGCTCACGATTAAAAAAAACACAGAGCATAAAATTTTAAGACAAAGTTTCTCATAAAAACATTACTCTAATTAAATATATAAATCTCTATTACAAATTCAAGCTGACAAGTAAATGACTTTAGAGTTAACTTCTGCAATAGTTCAACACAGGATCACTAAGTAACATTAAACAAACTCATTACCCAACTACAAATGCATCAAGAGATAATGGTTATATTTGGAGTCGTATACTCAAAGCAGGATTACACAGCTTTCCCTTCGTTGCACATGAACTGCCGGTCTTGGTACGAGCCCTTTCACTCTCCAACAATCAACAGGCCCAGCTCGCCCGTCTCTTCAGGAAGGTCGTTGTACACACGGGAGGGAACACAAAGTAACAAGACAAGCTTCTAAAACACACAAACAGATGGTGTTAATTCACCAAGCCTCACAAACATGTTCATACCTGCTTCAGGGCATACAGGTCGGACAATATAGGTAGTTTAAACTATGGCCTAGAAAACTTCAAGCAACCAGTTGGTCCAGTAAATAAAATAAAAAAGAAAATTTAACCACACTTGATAAACCATCAAAACACAGGCATTTCACTACTAAGGAAATCGTTCCGGACTGGGAGCTGGCAATACCGATAGCACAGATTGAAGTAGCTGACGAGAATTTCGAATGAGGTAACAAGAGGCAGCAATACATTAAATCACGTTGTTATTACAATTCATGGGCTGAAATTTTGCTCACCCAAAAAAAAAAAAAAAACTATCCACGGTTCCAGTACCGTCGGAAGCAGAAACAAGGCTGTCCATTTAGATTCCCGTCAACCAATGAACGTCAGAATCACCACCAGCAGTACCAACAGTCTCAGTTCAACGCGTTGCCAGCTAATACCACTTCAGTCTGGAATCGCGCGACCGCTACGGTCGCAGGTTCGAATCCTGCCTCGGGCATGGATGTCTGTGATTTCCTTAGGTTAGTTAGGTTTAAGTAGTTCTAAGTTCTAGGGGACTGATGATCTCAGATGTTAAGTCCCATAGTACTCAGAGCCATTTTTTTTTTTTTTTTGAGCTAATACCACCGCCCAGCGTGTTTCCAAACACAGTGCATGCGCGACTCACGCCTCCTAGCGGCCCCGTGTTCACTCTCTCTTCACGTGCCTCGCCTCAGGCGCGCGCCATATAGGTAAACTTTACGCCAGAGGCGATCGATAACCGCTAGGTCGATGTGCACACATCACATGCATTTTATGGTTACGTTCATGTTAAAATTTTTCATTTACTTTTCACAAATGTTCAATGTACCCTCCACCAGACGCTCCGAAGATATCCAGATGGCTGTCAACCTCTCCCCATACTTTTGCAAGGACATCTACAGTTAGTATTGCTATGCTGCGGTGCAGTTCACCCAAAGCTGTTGGAAGGGGTGCCATATAGAATCTTTGAGAAACGACACAAAGAAATTGTGCCATGGAATCAGGCTACCTAGGAGGCGAACGGCAAAACGAGAGATATGTGCGCCCATTGCTGCCAGTCTATTTTCTAACCAGCTCGTTCTTAAGAAACGCTCATACATGCAAGCGCCAATGCAACAGTTCTCCGTCCTGTTGAAAAATGAGATTTTCGCCGTCTACTGAAAAAAAAAAAATCTGACGTAACCATCTACGTGATTTTCGCAACCGTCATTTCTTCACAAATGAAACGGTGCGAAACAAATGAAGGTATGGAGAGTCTCTCTCGTGCGTAATCTGTGACTGCTGACTTCCCGATATTCTACCTTTGCGACGGTTCACTTTTCTACTTGAACGGAACGTAGCTTCAACACTGAACGTTAAGCGTGAAAGAAAATTTTATCTCCAGGCCCAGACTGAAATCACAAAATTCTACACGGTGTTGTTTATCCCCACCATGAAGGGGTCGTAGCAGTCAAATAAGATATTTTTTGAAACAATAACGTCGCTGCAAAAAAAAGTCAGCCAGACACGACGAACGGCTAACTCTAAGATGGCGCGACGTCTCTGGACCAGGTGCAAAACTGTTGCGTGCGAGAACAGGGCGACGACCTGTGGATTTCCCCTTACAAGAACAACCAGAGTCTTGAAACTGCTGGTGCACTCGTCGAATGTTCTGAGCTGTAGCAGGCGCATTGCCGGGCTCTCCACCCCGCACTTTCACAACTGAAGTGCACCTGCTGAAATGGAGAACACAAAACGAATTTGGTTGCTGTGTTACCATCATCTCGACAGGACGCTCACTGTCTATCGAAAGGGCGAACGAAAAAACTAAATGCAGCAGGGCGACATCTACCGGCAACCTCACGAACCGGAAACTACCAGCTGCCGTCTATGTAAATGTCTAGTTTCGGTGCATAAGTTAAAAGTCACACCATGCTTCCATCTTCAATCATACATTGGCAGCTTGAATTAATTCTCGCTGTTGAAGACGGGACAATAACTGTACTAGGTCAGTATAGCGGACCCCGTCACTAGTCCAACGGAAGAAACATTAGGGGTATCTGACATAGTCAGCAGGAGAGCCATCTCTGAATTTGAAAACCGCAATCTTGTTACTAGAGAAATTTTATTTTCCCAGATAGCAATACATACAGACAACTAGTTTCGGCAGTTTAAACTGCAGTCTTCAGATCATCTACATACATCTACCATTACTCCTCAGCACGGAATGATGATGATGTTAGGTTTGTCGGGCGCTCAACTGTGCGGTCATCAGCGCCCGTACGAAGTCCCAATTTTGACGCTTACCAAATTTTTCACACAGTCCAATCTAGCCACAGTCACGAATGATGATAATAAAAAAACGATGAGGACAACACATACACCCAGTCCCATGGCAGCTCAACACTGACTGGCATAACGGCTGATGCATGTAGGTGATGGCAGTGTAAGTTGCCGAAACTAGTTGTTTGTACATGTATTTATTGCGAACATGGCAACTAAAACTTCTGCAGTAATGAGATCAAATGTTTCAAAAAAATTAGGCATTCAGATCTGCGTGTGATTTTCCAGAGGAGTGTAAAGAACATACCTGTTTATTAGTGCCTCGACTGTCGGGCTTTGGACGTACGAAGCAGCATTTCCGGGAGGTGTTACTCTTCTGCTTTCGCCTGGCGAGTTCTTCTGCGGAAAGTCACCGTTTGCCAATGGAAGCGTGTGGAGAACACGCTCTGTCGAAAACAATGTGCAGTGATTTGCTTTCGACGAATTAAGTACAACGAGTTTGAGGTGTGAGACAAAACGCGTCCTGGTCGGCGTAGTGTGCCATGAGCTACTGCAACCGGCTCGAACGGCGAATGCTGAACGCTGAGAAGCACAATTACATCTGAATCGCGCGCTTAAAGGCAAACGCCCGCAGTATGCTCAGACATACGACCAAGTCATTCTACTTCATGACAGTGACAAATAGCATGTTGCAGACCGAGTGAAGGAAACACTGAAAGGACTTGGATGCCATATATTGTCCCTTCCGATTACCATTTGTTTCGGTCCATGCAACATGGCCATTCTGAACAAATCTTAACGCTCTCGGAAACTGACTTCATAAGTGGATCACTTCGAAAGAACCTGATTTTTTTTTTTAATTGGGGAATCGATTTGTAACCCGAAAAGTGGGAAAATGCTGTAGCTGCCGAAGGACACAGCTCACAGTATTGTATTAAGGATGAGTTTTCTGTCCAAAAACGGCATGAATTAATTCAAATACCTAATATATATAGCCTTGTGATATCGTAGGCGTCTTACTGAAACACGCTGTGTATGGATGACAGAAGTGTAGGAAGATGTTTACTTCACGCGGCAGACGCGTATTGCTAAAACGGTAACAGGAAATTGCCGTTGACGGGTCGACATATTAAGTTTCAATTTACCGGTACTACTCGATAATGGCTGCCTCTTTTAGATGAGTTCAGGCTGACTGCTGCCAGAGATTTCTATCAGAGCGCAAATTGCCTTAAAGGCGGGTCGTCCTTGACGTTCGCCCACGCGCCACTCCGGGCCTCTTGTAGAACGGCGCTCCCCCAACAGGGCCTGCCTAAATCCTACCGCCAGATTACAGGGCGGAATCGCATCATTAGCCCCACACACGTGGTTTAGTCTGCGTGCCACGTCACCGTGTAATCGGAGCACTTGCTAAACGGCCGGTGCGCTTTCATCATCCCATAATTTGCCTCCTTTTGCTTCACTTTGCAGCACGCTGTGCCTTCTTCGGCGCAAGCGCTGCATGTGTTCATGTTTGTGATTCGGCAATTCCCCATGCAAATAATGACTATCAAGGATAAATGTGATGCAAGGGGTTTGTAAATTTCTGCAGAAAGGTAACCACTGTTGAAAGACATAGTCGACAAAACTGTGGAAAGAACAGGAACATATACAAAGTGCTAGATGCAGCAAAATGAATTGTAAATAAAATCATAAAATAATAAACGACGTCGAATCGAACAAAATTTTCCAGATAACCATAGGCCAGAAATGCACCTTTAACATTTAGTGAGCGCAGAGTGTGTAATAAGATATGTCTTAAAATTAACTTGGTTTCTTTTAACTACAGCAATACACTTCATAATATCTCTCCCGCAATTTGTGGTAAATTATCCATTATAGTCCAGAAGGAATTATGACACCCATAATTACAGTACTAGAAGAACTGCTTTTAGCTGAGAAATAGGTAAACAATGCTACTAGCTACTCCTCTAATAAAGCTAAACTTGAAATAAACACCTTCTTCGCATCTCCTGTTATATAGCAGAGTTTAAAAAAAACTTGCAGCTTATTTATCTCCAGAAATATTACTTATTTACTTCTGGTTTTGAACTAATACTGTATCTTTACGTGAAGTGTAAATGGCCAGCGAGCATCAATATTTAAGCAGAAATTAATATTCTGCACACTGACTCATTCCACGTCATTACAATGTGTCATGGGAAGTGAATGATGGAACATGCAGTTCCCCGTTATAGTAACATAGTTTAATTGTTAAAGTTGAAAAATAGCTAACTAGGCAAACTTTAAATTCCTGCCCATGGCTAGTTACGTTAAACGCGGCATTTCTGTAATGTGTGCTGCGCAAAGGTTGACTGTAAAATTAACTACGCTAAAAGTACTATAACGCCGTTAATGTGATTAGGTGATAAACTACAATACATGGACAAGGTGTGCTGAAGATACATTATTTTCACTAATGAATATAAAGATCAAATATTGTAGTTTTTCGAAATGTAGGAAGGGCATCAAGAACTTTTGTTCTGACTAGCAGATCAGTAAATGTAAAATAAGACATTGTTCAAAAAGGAAACAGAAATTAAATTTTAAATCTTCCTGACTTTTTTTTCCCTTTCGAATCATTTTGAAGTTCATGTTAAAGACTTCTGCCTCCAAAACTGCTGCAAAGTTGACATCGTAGGTGAAATAATTGGCGCAACCTCTAAAGCATTCAAGTGTTGCGAATGATTTTTCATGGCTTCAAAAAAATGTCTTGTGAGCAACTCATAACGGATGCCCACGTCCGCGGACTCGCCACCGATTGTAAGCGATGGAATTACGACCCTTGGTTATCTGATGATTCGACGTTCCCTGGCCCCCTATGATATTATCAGTTTTTTACTATCTACTACATACTATTACTACTACTACTACTATCTACTACATACTACTACATACGCTGGGCCGAAAATTTGGGAAGTTCCCTATGGGCTTTAATCCAAACCAAGCTGTAATGTGCAAAAAATCATCACTTAGTAACCAAGACTGTGCTTAACCTCAACCCGCATAAACAGAATAAATGTGATATTACAGGTTTAATTCTAAACCAAAATACCGTAATGTGAGTTGTACAGTGGAGAGTAAAATTAATATGGCTAAAGTAAGCATTCTTGACTGTGTAAGGCAAAAGATGAGATACAAACGGTAACCAAAAAATTGTTGAAAGCCATTTTTGAAACATTATGTTCCTGGATCACCATAGATGCACTGGCGATACGGGCAAAAAAGTGGTGCTAGTTAGTTCTCTCAGACAGAATTTTGATAGTTGCAACTTTAAACATACCAGCAGCTAATGGAATCAGTGAGAAATTTAAGAACAAGATTGTTATGTATTGCTACGCGCAAAATTTAGGAAAAGTAAACATACAGTCATACTATTACTAATGTACTATTATCACACTATCGAATAAGGCACTACAAATAAAGATCGACACTAAGATTTATCTGTGAAAATATTTTAAAACCCACTTTCCGTACTGTTAACTATACAAATATATAGAATAGATCTGGAAAAAAAGCTGAAAGGATATTTGTCTATGAACAGTTCGCATCCAGAATAAACGAAACTCACACAGAAATAATTCTTGCATTGCCTATAATAACTGAAGGTGAGATTTGTGCAAATCTGGAAAACTTCATGGCATTTGTATATCTAGAATAATATTTGAATACAGTATCTCAGCATCAGATGCCAACAGGGATCAAATAGAATTAGAGTGATTTGCAGTGTCTACAGAAACCGTAGGAGAATATTAAAAGTGAAAATTCAAAAACAAAGCATTAGCTAGAAAAGATGACCGTGAATTTAAAACGTTTTGCAGCTTATAATAACACTAAGATTACCTTTCTGACTGCAAGTATGGAATACTGAAGCGAATCATTCAGTGTCCAAATTACTCCCGTGCTTCTACGGCTACATCCACATTTAATATGGCAAAAATCCGCCTCAGTTTTGACATTAATTTATCACATTTGCTGACACGGCTGCAACATGTTAAAAATCCTTACATCCACATTTATATTCCACAAGCTACCATGTGGCGTGTAGTCTGTGGTACACCGAGTACCATTAGCATCACCCTCTCCGGTTCTCCCCAGTTTCCAGTTCTCGAATGGTTTGGAAAACACCTGGCCGGAAAGTCTCCTCAGGGCTTTAATTGCTGATTTACAGACATGCTTGGGAGAAAGAATCTTGGAACGTACGCTCTAGTCATTTCTACAGTAATCTTCGTGGACGCAAAACGCTTCTCTTGTGATGTTTACCACTGGAGTTTGACCATCGCATCCGAAACGCTATCATGTTTACTACACAATTCCGTGACGAAAGTCGCCGCTATTCCTTTGCCATCAGTCCTCTGACTCGTCTGATGCGGCTCGCCACGACTTCATGTCCTGTTTCAACGTCTTCGTCACGCAGTTGTACTTGCAACCAACATCCTCAATTAGTTTTTGGATATATTTCAATCTGTGTCTTAGCTTGTCAGTGTTTCACACAACTTCCGCTTCTCGCCGTTTCTGCGAGATTCTCCGTATTTCTCACACCGGTCCACCTAATGTTCAACATCGTTCTATATCACCACACCTCAAACGCTTCGATTCTTTTCTTCTCCGTTTTCCGCATAGCCCAACATTTACTTCCATGCGACATTGCCCTCCAACCTTACATTCTCAGACATTTTATTAAATTAAGACCGACGTTTAACACTAGTACACCACTTTTGGCCAGAAATGTCTTCTTTGATTCCTGTAGACTTTCTTTGGTTTACTATCGGTCCATAGTTTCGGAAACATTTCAGTCCGCAGCTCGTGGTCGTGCGGTAGCGTTCTCGCTTCCCGCCCCCGGGTTCGATTCCCGGCGGGGTCAGGGATTTTCTCTGCCTCGTGATGACTGGGTGTTGTGTGCTATTCTTAGGTTAGTTAGGTTTAAGTAGTGCTGAGTTCTAGGGGACTTATGACCATAGATGTTGAGTCCCATAGTGCTCAGAGCCATTTGAACCGTTTTTGAAACATTTCAGTCTCACCGCCTGACATTCCGAGGTGATATCCAGTACTAACATCTGTAGTTCTTCAAAATCATTTACCGACAGCAATGTGTTCCTCAGCAATTTTCAGGTTTTTAAGTCTCTCCGCATTTATTGTAATTCCTTTTTCTTCCCAGTTCAACTTTGACACTGCTATTTTCAGGATGCCAGAGGCAGTTTCGGAGATATAGTATCACTTTTTTCACTCCTCAGTGGATTGGAAGCTCCTGAGGTGGTTCCTTGACGCTAGCAAAAGCACGGTCATACGTAATGTATTGTGTACAATCACATTGTTTGACAGATTATCGTTAACAAGAAAAGATAACGACACACACTAAAGCGTGTGTTGTGCTGTTACAAGTTGAACTGACAGTTAAGAAGTAGGGTGCTTTTCTTCACTACAGCAGATGCTTCCACAGTACAACATAAATTTTCAGAAATATTTGACGCGACATCATGTTCCCTGCCTGTAATATGGTGTAACGAGGAGAACATGGCAAGTGCCATGACTCGATTTCCCAGAATAATATGGTTCAAATGGCTCTGAGCACTATGGGACTTAACATCTGAGGTCAACAGTCCCCTAGAACTTAGAACTACTTAAACCTAACTAACCTAAGGACATCACACACATCCATGCCCGAGGCAGGATTGGAACCTGCGACCGTAGCAGCAGCGCGGTTCCGGACTGAAGCGCCTAGAACCGCTCGGCCACCCCGGTCGGCGATTTCCCAGAAACTGCGGCCATTGGCACAAGAGTCAAAATAAGCGAATACATGTCTCAGCTTATCCGTAGACACTCGACCGTTTCTGGGAAAGCGCAGATCAAAGTTCTCGACGTAATTTAGGTGCCCTTTAGTGCGTGACGTCGTGGACTCTTAGTTTTGCGCCCTGTGTTCGAAACCTGATTATGATTTTATTTACTTTTATTTTCTATTCATCTACCCACGTCCATAGAAGGCTACTAGACAGATTTTTCTTGTCAAGTTAGGGGTTATAAGGGCGTTATATTAACTGTAAAATTACAACTGGGTTTCACAATAAGTATCATACATTTATTGCATAGTATAGGTGTGTATGGTGCTTTCGGGGATTACAATCTTTTCAGACTCTCTTATTCTTACATTTTATTCTTAGGTCCATTCTTATATTGTTATATTTTATTCTAATGTTTATTCTTCAGGAACATTTGGTGCATTCCTTGGTTGATACCGACTGTAGAAACAAATTCGAAATACCACGAGCATTGCGCAGAGGTAGGTTAGCCACAGCGGCATTTCTTCGCGTGAATCTCACTCGGAAAAGATTCGCCGTTAAGGCCGGTATTACACTATCATATTTCTTTGACAAATATTCTCAAATTTCTTTGACAAAGTTCTTTGACGTGATGCTGTTTCGAGTATTACACTGTCGTCATATTTTACGTCAAATTTCAAGATGGCGGACAACAACTACCTGTTATTATGCGCTGCAGTTGCTTGTACACTATTGCATTGTGTGTGCATTTGGAAGAAAAGCAACGGAAAAAAAGGAAGCATGCCGTGGGTATTACATCGAGATAGTAAAATCATTCAGCAAAATTTTAGGAGAGCGGCAAGTGAAGGACGAAAAGACTCATATAAATTTACATACGAATGGATGAGAGTGTATTTCGGTATTTGCTCATTAAAGTGGCTTCTCGTCTTACAAAAGAGAACACTGTTTTGAGAAATGCTGTATGTGCAGAAGACAGGCTCGCCGTGACGCTACGATTACCTGGTACAGGAGTGAGCTATTCTAGTAGCACCAAAATAATACCAGAAACGTGTGAAGCGATTTATAAAGCAATGAAGGGGAATATCTGACGGTAGATAAATGTTTAGTAAGAACTATTTCTATTCTTGGATAATTTAATCGATAGATTTAAAACGAAACAGATAATGCTCTTTTGAACTTGTGGCATCCAGCGTTCAAATATAAATAAAATGGAGAGCTAAGAATTTTTTTTTATTTTAGGCTGCGACCACCTTCACTATTCTGGCTTGCTGAAAATCTGCCTGGATGATTCCAGATATAGAGGTAGATGGCTATAGCTGAGGTTGTGGATGTGGATGTGAAGTCGCCTGCAGCATATTCCACCTGCCCATCAGCATACGATTAATAGCGTGCATTATGCCCCTTGCTCACCCCACCCCTCCCCCACCCCAGTCGAAGCAAGCTTCTTAAAAAGAGTCTCAACCATCACTGATCCAAACTTTGAAACCATGTTTACAGACACGCTACAGAGACGCCAAATAGCTGTAGCGGTGCCAGCGCTCCAAGCGCTAACATTTCCCATTGCAGTGAACATAATACGAACGACTTTTATGATCAAATCTATGGGGAGGCTAAAGACTTGGCCATATCTCTTTGATGAAAGGCGAGATTTGACGAAGTTCGCTATTACATTCTCAAATTTATTTGACGTACCAACTATGACAAATGTTACAACGCAATACAGGACTAACCCTGCGAAAGATTTCACGCTTTGGAAATAATTTCGCGGAAAATCACGGATAACAAAGAACTCTGCGGAAAACTGGCGCTTGCAGTTGGTTATTATACACTATAGGAATTTCACAGAAAACAATTTCAAATAATTTTATCATTCATTTATTTTAATTTTTTATTCATTCACCTAATATACAACTAGTAGACGAATAAGAACAAAATCATCTCAGTATACATTGGAAAGCATTCGTGTAGTAATCTACTACAGACATGGAGATAAATGAAAAACAAAACTGAATATAATAATCGGGTTTCAAAGATGAGTTTTGAAGTTGTGACGCTACCTACCGTGCCAACGCATTGACTAAACCATTTCCTCGTTAAAAGTTTTACAACGTACCACGAAAACTTCGTCTGTCGTTTTCTCAGAAACGGTCGAATAGCTACTCATAAGCCGAGACACGTTTTCACTTATTTTTACTCCCCTTCCACCGAGGGAAGTGTCTGGGAAATCGGGTTGTGGCACTTCCCGCCTTCTCCATTTAAGCGGGAAACTGGTGTTGAATTGTACCAACATTGCTACATGAAACTACAAGTAGTTGTTCTGCAAGTGCAGATTTCCGCTACCCTTAGGGACCAGCGTCACAAAATAACTGCAATCTGGGCCGTTAATAAGTACGGCGTTTCATTCAAATGGTTCAAATGGCTCTGACCACTAAGGGACTTAACATCTGTAGTCATCAGTCTCCTATAACTTAGAACTACTTAAACCTAACTAACCTAAGAACATCACACACACCCATGCCCGAGACTGGATTCGAACCTGCGACCGTAGCGGTCACGCGGTTCCAGACTGAAGCGCCTAGAACCCGCCGGCCACACCGGCCGGCTGGCGTTTCACTGAAGCTAACTCTACGCACAGTCGAACTACCAGTCTTGGCTCTTTGAGTGCCGCAAGAAACGCAATGAAGAAATACGTAATTACAGACAAGAAAGTCAGGAAGCAGAATACAAAAAGTGCCGTGCAGAACAGGTTTGGCGAAAGTGTGAGAATTGCGGGCACGGCGGAAGCAGCGACGCCGGCGGCTCTCAGGCAAGGCCGGCGACAGGTGTCCGGCGAGCGCGGCCGGAAGTGACGCAACTGGTGCCCGCCTGCTGGGGAAGCCCCGCCCTAGTCCACGACGGCACCGCCAGTCTCACCAACCTGCTGAGTTTCTGCCACGTACCGGGAACTACCGAGACAACCGCGTGAGGGGCAGACAGTTGGCAAGTAGCTAGTCCGTTAGGAATCGGAATACAGTGCTCGATATTGAATACTTCCCGGCTATAGGTAACAGACACAATCGTAATATGACTTGTAAGTACATATATACGAAGATGGTATCCGTTCCTTCGGACTCTTAGGGGAATCGGCAACGCACCGTGAGTAATGAGTATATTGGGCGGGGGCACTACGAATGTAGTGCGGGACAATACGTTGAGAGTGTGGGTTTCGCGGGAGGCGTGCCACAGATAAATCCCTGCAGTCGCGTTCTCCTCTCTGTCCTCGGTGGCTCAGATGGACATAGCGTCAGCCATGTAAGCAGGAGATCCCGGGTTCGAGTCCCGGTCGGGGCACACATTTTCCTCTATCCCCGTTGACGTATGTCAACACCTGTAAGCAGCTAAGGGTGTTCATTTCATTGTAATTTCACTTGTAAGTACAAAACACTATGACCACTGCTTAGAGTTCCGCTCTACCAAAACTACGTTTCGATAGTTTTCGTACAGTAGATAAATGACGCAGGAAATGGTAGGAGTATCAGTAGCATTGTTCCCGTGGTAGGGAAAGAAACATAAATGAATATGTGAAAGAGGTACCGGGAGCCGACAATTTTTTTCACATAATTAGAAGCGCACTTCGTTCAGACTTAATCCGAGGTGTACTTGTAGTTGATGATTAACTTCTGAGATTTTTTGCAACGAAAGCAATAACATCTGATGCAAGTACATTTTACTCATACGCAAACTAAAAGAATTTGTACAATTATTGTTCTTATGTTTTACTCTACAGAACGTTCTTCTTCACTTCCGAAGGCAAAAGGTTTTTTTTTTGCGCCATTTGATAAATCTAATTTTTTTTATTTCTGCTACAGCACCGTTTCTTTCACGTTACAAATCAACAATTTGTAACGTCTCATGGCAATACACATATTATAGGTGGCAAAAAAGGAGAAAAGAATTATTGAACGGATGATTGTAATTGCGTGGACAATGATTGTGTGAACTTTATGTAATAAAGAGAAACCATTATGTGTCATGTTTTATACTTTTATAGAATTATGTACCGATTTTTTTAAAGATAATATCTGTGCCGGCGAGTACTGAAGCCGCCACAGACGATACTTATTAAGTAACAAAGATGAGAATATGGCACAACGAGTATAAATAGTAGTGACCGAACATTAATTTCTCTGTCGTCTTCTTAGAGTTACGTGAGCAGGAAGAGCCTGTGACGTTATATTGTACGCTTGTGTAGCATTCTTTTGTCAAAATTGACAGAAGAACGCCATTAGGTACTGATTTGTAAAGATACGTAATAATTTAAACTGTCTAAATGTTTTGAATAGATTTGCTTAGTGAAAACTTGCATTATGATTTGTAATAAGCTTGCCTGGTATTTTATCCCATCCTTTTAAGACATTTTCAGCTACTTAAATATTATTCGTGGTGCAGAGATGCGCTACGAACGAACGAACCGCTGCCGCGGCGCATTCAAACTACATTAAATGAAGCCAATCATACCGCAAAGACGCGGACAGATAATAGTGAACTAAAATTATTTCTTTCAGCTTTCGGAATTGCAGAGCAGAGCAGCAGATTTTATGATGTGTTTTACAGGTGGACGTGGGATGCGGATGATATATTACTAAGAGTGAAAAAAGATAATTTACCTTCATAACATAAAAGAAATCTCGCTGTGCGTAGTTCTGGTCTGGCAAACATTATAGTAAAGACATCTTTTTGTCTGATAATAATCTCATGTTCTCGTGTTAGTCGTGGTACTTATTGGTGTTTTACTGTTGACAAAAATCCACTGCAAAATTTTGATGTTGAACAACAATTGCGTACTGTAACCTCAGTATTGATAACGAAATAATTTTCAGTAACCTTTTCAATAACTATGAAATAAGGAAGATATGATGAACTTTACAGCGAGTTACAGTAACTAAACAATGTTCTTTTTACAGAAAGCCAAATCCAGAATAGTAAGAACGTAATATATTTTATTTTGTTGAAAATTAATGATCCAAAGAAAGTCACAGCACAGCACCCCTAAAACTATTTCAGGGCTCTTTTCGTAGCAACATATTTTATCTCATTTATTAGTTGTTACGCGAACAATAACAAAATTTTTTGAGAGCCAGCTAAAAATTTTTGAATGAAACCTGAATTAAACATTGACACTTTCAGTTTTGCGATGAATACAGCTTTCTTTTAGGTAGAAGACAGGAGGATAGCTACGTAGAACAAAAATGTTCCGTAGGTTACGCGGCTTTTTTACATATCGTCACTCGGTTGCTGGGCGGTGCACCGCTGCCGGTTTCTAGGGGATCCTAGTAAGACACTGATCGCATATGGAGACAATGTCGTCGAAATGAGATAACGCCCAATACGTCTGCAACACACCTAACGTACAGATAATTCAATAACGATCTTAATTGATCAAGGGTAGTAGAAAAGCTACCATAGTCTACGGTTACTTATGAAAGTCTACGGTAGCCTACGGTAGTTTTTCAACTCTATCACGGCACATCGCGAGATTAAACGCCACCTGGTGCCATTGTGAGCACGTGACATGGCAGGAAAAGTACATACACGGAGCACAGACGAATGGGGAATCATTCTAACGACGATACGAGCCGCAAATAGGGGAATACATCGATAAAAACGACTTTGACAAATGTCGGAGTGTTGCGCAACGGTGTGTTGGAAACTGGGATGCTGGTTGGCTGTTCGCGAGCTACGGTCGTTAAAGGACGGTGAAACAACGAGAAGGCGACATGGTGTTGGACATCCACGCCACATAACAGAACATGTAGGATCGGAGGCGGATACGTGACAGATCTCACGACAAATTCTGGCGCGGGCACAAGTGTTTGTGAGCACATCCGTTGAGTGCACACTGTTGATCGTGGGCCTCTGAAGCAGACGACACTTACGGGTATCAGTGCTGAACCAAAGACCTGTCAATTACACTGCAATGGGCTCGGGATCATCGGGACTGGAGCATGGATCAAAGAAAACATGTAGCCTGATCGGATTGAATCACGTTTCCTAGTGCAGAAGCTCGACGATCGTGTACTGATACGCCTTCATTCAAGTGAACGGCTGCTCGGACTGATACTGATATTGCCACCAAACTCGCTGACCTGAAACTGATTGAACACATCTGGCGTGCTACTGAATGCCAACTCCTCGCCCACAACCACCGACCCGTATTTTACGGGCATTGCGTAGCCAGTGCGAAGACGTCTGGTTCCTCATACCTCCGGAAACCTATCAAGAAAGTGCTGAATCAACGCCGCGCAGAATTGTTGCCGCATCTCGTTCCAAACAGAACCTCTCGCTATTAAGTAGGTTTCAGTATATACGTAAGGTATTTTAACGAATGTGTTAAAATTTTGCCTTACTACATTTGAAAACTGCTACACGGCTGAATATGTAATAGTGGATTTTATGAATAAATAGAATTGTAATTATAAATGACGATAGTATCTTTCAAAAATTCATCCTGTTGACTGCTGTCTCCCAAGGTTTGTAGCTTTAGTGGTATTCTCAGCTATAGTGGTGTTCTTAGCTGTTCCGACCAAAATGGCAATGCGTGCCGTGTCGAGGCATTCTCGGAGATTCAGAGAACACGGAACTGTTCTCCTACTATGCCAATGCTGCTCTCTACATCTACATCTACATCTACATCCACACTCCGCAAGCCACCTGACGGTGTGTGGCGGAGGGTAGTTTGAGTACCTCTATCGGTTCTCCCTTCTATCCCAGTCTCGTATTGTTCGGGGAAAGAAAGATTGTCGTTATGCCTCTGTAGGGGCTCTAATCTCTCTGATTTTATCATCATGGTCTCTTCGCGAGATATACGTGGGAAGGAGCAATACACTGCTTGACTTTTAGGTGAAGTTATATTCTCGAAAGTTCAACAAAAGCCCGTACCGAGCTACTGAGCGTCTCTCCTGCAGAGTCTTCCACTGGAGTTTATCTATTATCTCCGTAACGCTTTCGCGATTACTAAAGGATTCTGTAACGAAGTTCGCTGTTCTCCGTTGGATCTTCTCTGTCTCTTCTATCAACACTAGCTGGTACGGATCCCACACTGGTTAGCAGTATTCAAGCAGTGGGCGAACAAGTGTACTGTAACCTACTTCCTTTGTTTTCGGATTGCATTTCCTTCGGATTCTTCCAATGAATCTCAATCTGGCATCTGCTTTACCGACGATCAACATTATATGATCATTCCATTTTAAATCACTCCCAGTGCCTACTCCCAGATAATTTATGGAATTAACTGTTTCCCGTTGCTGACCTGCTATATTGTAGCTAAAATATGAAGGATCTTTCTTTCTATGTATTCTCAGGACATTGCACTTGTCTACATTGAGATTCAATTGTCATTCCCAGAACCATGCGTCAATTCGTTGCAGATCCTCCTGCATTTCAGTTCAGTTTTCCATTGTTACAACGTCTCGATATACTACATCATCATCCGCAAATGCCTCAGTGGACTTTCGATGTTATCCACTAAGTCATTTATGTATATTGTCAACAGCAACGGTCCTATGACACTCCCCTGCGGCACACCTGAAACCACTCTTATTTCGGAAGACTTCTCTCCATTGAGAATGACATTTGCACTCTGTTATTTAGGAACTCTTCAATCCAATCACACATTGGTCTGATAGTCCATATGCTCTTACTTTGTTCATTAAACGACTGTGGGGAACTGTATCAAACGCCATGCGGAAGTCAAGAAACATGGCATCTGCCTGGGAACCCGTGTCTATGGCCCTCTGAGTCTCGTGGACGAATAGCGCGAGCTGGGTTTCACACGATCGCTGGGTTTCAACGATGAGTTACATGAAGGTATACTCCTAGGTTTACGAGATATGCCCAGAACGCGCTACTTTCTCGCATTTGAGGGTGGATGGGAGTTAGAGATATTTTATCAGCATGCTAAAGTATCTTACCATTGATCGCATGAACTACACAATGGATGCTTACCGTGCGACTCTACACTCTCATTTCAGGCGTTTACAATCACTTAATGGATGAGACTTTAATTCACTCCATACAACTGTAACGATAACGAGTAAGAATTTACAAACAGACAAAGCGTGATAAATTGAAGGTTGTGATTATATGTCTGATATGTGAATTATTGAAATGTTGCCCGTTCAGTGCCAATTCTTGTTCTATGTATTCATCGTTATCCCATATTCTGTCAGCCAGCATTCAACGATTTCACCCTGTCAAGTATATTTTCATCCAAGTATATATTCTATTCTCTTCTTGTCACTGATTTGCTTTTGATTTTATGAAATCTAAAATCGTTACTACTGTCTGTTTAAAGGCAAGGTCATTTATGCTATCGGCGAGTACCACAGTCATCTGCTCATTGGATGCTGCTTAAACCTGTACCATTCATCGTGATTCGTCTGCCAACATCAGCGAATCATTTCGTAAAACAGATTCAGAATAAAAGTTTAAGAGTGCCTATGATAATCCACATGCTAGCTTGACACATTTTCTAATTAGGGTGTCATATGGTAGATGGTAACCAAATTTCTAGGCTTATCGATAGACGAATGCAAATACATAAATATCACATTGAGAAAGCTCGCAGAGTAGCTTCAAAACTGTTGCACAAAATTATCAACATCATACGTCGATCTCCGGAGACGCTACCGATGTTTAAAAAATGTATATGGTAGAGGATATATGATGAATCATTTAAATTCGGTGGTTAGAAACATCATCTTGGTACCGCAGACATTGATTTAAGCATGGTAGAAGAAGTTATTACACATCGACAAACGTAATATCTTGTAAGTAGTCCAAGATACGGCACTAAGTTTTAACAACTTATGGTACACAAAGATCTGAGTATTTTGCATTGCAATTACTGCTCGTAACATCATTCAACCGAATTTCTTAAAAATGTAAGTATAATTTCATTATTTAATGAATTAGAGTGTTTCAAAGGAAAGGGGCCGGAAATCTTGAAGCTAAATAATGTTGGCCGAGTATAGTTTCTTCTCCATGACGGACTAAACATTGCGTAACGCGACGGTAACTGGAACTTGCCAACACAATGACGACATTATCTTTATTTTCGCACATGTAAAACTCTTCCTTTCAGAAGCTCCCGAATTATGTGAAGGTGTAGCATTAATGTCGAATGGAACAGAACTTCACCAGTGAGCGGCCTAATAATCTCACCGTTACATTGTATCATTTCGCACACATCGTATTTAGACACACCGTACTGCTTCTGCAATATTAGGCGATTCCCCATGTCGTAGGTAGCCCTGCATATCCTAAATGTTAAATCGAGAGACAGGCTCTATGAACTGCTTATAGCGTCTGACAGTCCTCTCCTCGCTGAACATCTTCTGCACTGATAGCTGTACCCAGTCAAGCTTTTCTGTGGCTCAGTTTGCTTAAATGGAAAAGACAGAAGAGAAAGCATACGTTTCTGATATGTGTAGGAAATGTCCCAGTCGCTTTCTTTCCCCAGTCTCAGTCAATCTCCCCCTCTCCCCCTTCTTTCTCCACTTCCTGCTCCTTCCCTCTCTGTCTGTCCGTTGTGTCCTCCCATCCTCTCTCTCCATATTCTCCTCCCCCTCTCAATCTGCTCCTGCCCCCTCTCTCTCCCTCACTCTGTCGAAGACCTTCCCCATTTCCCTTTCCATGTTCTCCTCCCCGCCCTCCCCCCCGCCCTCTCACCCAATTTCCTTCTCTCTCTCTCTTCCTCCTTCCCGTTTTCTATGTTCAGTTCCTCTCATCCCTTGTTCATCTCCTCTTCCCCCTCTCTCTGATATGTATGTATATTACGAAGTATGTAGTTACAGTCTGTATGTTTCTAAACGTTTATTTCCGTAGTAAATCGGAATAGTTATTTTGAAATTTTTTGGTAACGACGTTTCCCTTTATGTGTCATATACATATGTTAACGTATTATAAGTATTAAAATAAGAGGGTTGTCCAGGAAGTAAGTACCGATCGGTCACCAAATAGAAATGACAGTGAAAACCATAAATATTTTATTTGTAAGAGTTAGCTACACTTTCCAGATACTTCTCTACATAGTCGCTGCTCCGACTTAGACATTTGTCGGAGCGTTATACGAAATTTTCAATACCATTGTCATAGAAGGCAGCCGCCTGTGCTTTCCGATAATCCTCTACGCTGGTCTATAGCACGTAGCCTGCGCCCAAGTGTTGTCTTCGTATCCGCCGGCCAGAGTGGCCGAGCGGTTCTAGGCGCTACAGTCTGGAACCGCGCGACCGCTACGGTCGCAGGTTCGAATCCTGCCTCGGGCATGGGTGTGTGTGATGTCCTTAGGTTAGTTAGGTTTAAGTAGTTCTAAGTTCTAGGGGGCTGATGACCTCAGAAGTTAAGTCCCATAGTGCTCAGAGCCATTTGAACCATTTGTCTTCGTATCCACCGTTTCATGTGAACAGAGATGATACTCGGGACAGTTAGGGCTGTGTTGTGGGTGATCGAACACTTCCCATCGAAAAGGATGGAGGAGCGTCTTCACTGCCCCTGCAGGGTGCAGCTTAAAAAAAAAAAAAGAAAACAAAAGGTCGTGTGACTAGGTCTTTCCGTCGGGTAGACCGTTCGCCGGGTGCAAGTCTTTCGAGTTGACGCCACTTCGGCGACTTGCGCGTCGATGGGGGTGAAGTGATGATGATTAGGACAACACAACACCCAGTCCCTGACCGGAGAAAATCTCCGACCCAGCTAGGAATCGAACCCGGACCCTTAGGATTGACATTCTGTAGCGCTGACCACTTTTTTTTGTGTAAATCTCATTTTGTTCGGTTTCGTTCGTTACATCTGCTCGGGGCGGACGTCGTAAGACATCAGTTTAAGTTCGTTGTTGATCGATTAATTCAATTTTTTTATTACGGAGGGCAGTTAACCCTCTGACCGAACACGCTGAGCTACCGTGCCGGCTGACCACTCAGCTACCGGGGGCGGACAGAGTGCAGCTGAGAATTGCCATGAAGAAGGAAGTGCGTGGCAGTTGTGTTAGGTGTGCTGCATTGATTAAGGCGAAGCCTCTGGACGGGTCCTCCTACTTGGCGGGAGACATCGTTGTTCTAGGCACCTTTACTAGGTCACAGTGCGCTCACAACTGAAGAGAGCGTCTTGATGCGATCGACGGTCACACTAGAGACACTGCCCAACACATCTGCGCAAAGCTTCATCGGGTTTTCACTGTGGTCTCCATTTCGCGACCGATCGGAACTTACTTCCTCGACAACCTTCGTATACATATATAAAAAATTAGGTACCCAAAACACGCTTTTATTACAATTCAAAGTTGTGTGAAAATTTGGAAGCAACTGGTCGAGGACTTTCGGAGATACGCGATTTTAAACAAACGACCACTTACATTTTTATTTATATGCATTGACAAAGTTGTCATGTCGATGTGAGCTGTTGCTCCCTCTTGCTGAAAATGTCCTTATATTCGTTCATTTTATGTGGGTGGATCCGCATGTGTATTAAATATTTTCTGGACATACGGCTAAAAATTAACAATTTGGTGAAAAAGAATTGTGTTTCGATGCTGACAGCATACACTGTGCACCAGATACGGAACTTGAGATAATGCAATGGCTCCTCGAAATAGAGACTGGGATTATCTGGTGCATAGTTGTCCATGATGTGCGAGTTCATATACCCTGAAAGGCTGAATCGGACCTCGTCTCAGAAAATAAAAAGCTGAGGATGCATGTGCAAACGTAGACACGTGACAGCAACAGATTCGTGTACAGAAATCACTTTTACAAGCATTTTCTACGATGGACAGTTCTTCCGTTCATCGGGAAGGGCCAGTTTCGCGACAGTCTCATAAATTTTTCCAGGGCCAATTTTATATCACACGTATTAGTGCTAGAAATAACAAGATACACGATTCATAAAGGTGTTTTCTGTCAAGACACAGGATTCATAAAGGTGCTTTCTGTCAAGTTCTCTGTGCTTACCATGCTACTGCTGTCATCAACTTTGCTGCAAAATGGTGTAAAGCCGCGTCAATGACTCTAACAGACAAAGTAACATTGCTTCACTTTTGCTGACGTGTCTTTTGCTACCGTAAATGAAATTAAATGTATAAAATCATAAAGCCGGTGTCCGTAACGAATTATATTACGCTCAATAAATCTTCCTTTGTAGCGGAAAAGTAAGACAGGAGTGCCCTTTTCATATGTCATGCCGTTAATTGCTAATGTCACGTAACGTTTCGTGGCTTTAGCGCAGTTCAATTGTAAAACATCTGACGGTAAACGTCTGGCAGCGATTGCGATCGCTGGAAGCAACGATTTGTCGTTTGTCGACGGCGCAGACCGCCTCAAAAGACGACGACTCGGCGGACGGCAGTGGCGGCGGCCTTATAAATAATGTATCCTCCGCGGCTGGCCGCTGCGGCTAAACCGCTCACAGCCCGTCTGTCACGGCGCGGGAGCCGTAAATCTCACTGTCGGACAATCTCGTGGCATCCTGCTGAGGAGACGAACGTCACTTGCAGCTCTACAGAAGTCAGTCGGGGCAAAATAAAAAAAAAATAAAATAAAAAATAAAAGGAAAGAAAAATGTAGCGACCATTTCAGAAAGTGGGTCAGGACGTGGCAGCGCAAGCCGCTCTGATGAAACTTTGTTCAGCACGTCGCTGTGCCTCGTCCCGCTAGGAGTCACGTTCACACGCCCAGCACGCCTTTCAGCAATGACGTACTGCCAGTTCCCTCTCACAGGCGCTACGCCGCTCCATCTGTCAAAAGACCGTCCACCCAGGCGACACGTAGACGCAGCAATGGCCTGATCCGAGGAGCGCTCTTTGCCGGTCGACGTAAAGATTGTAGACATCAGGTTGCAGTGTGACACCAAAACGAGTGATGATTTTAATACATACTGGCCATTAAAATTGCTACACCACGAAGATGACTTGCTACTGACGCGAAATTTAGCCGACACGAAGAAGATGCTGTGATATGCAAATGATTAGCTTTTCAGAGCATTCACACAAGGTTGGCGCCGGTGGTGACACCTACAACGTGTTGACTTGAGGAAAGTTTCCAACCGATTTCCCTTACACAAACAGCAGTTGACCAGTATTGCCTGGTGAAACGTTGTTGTGATGCCGCGGGTAAGGAGGAGAAATGCGTACCATCCCGTTTCCGACTTTGATAAACGTCGGATTGTAGCCAATCGCGATTGCGGTTTATCGTATCGCGACATTGCTGCTCGCGTTGGTCGAGATCCAATGACTGCTAGCAGAATATGGAATCGGTGCGTTCAGGAGGGTAATACGGAATGCCGTCCTGGATCCCAACGGCCTCGTACCACTAGCAGTCGAGATGACAGGCATCTTATCAGCATGGCTGTAACGGATCGTGCAGCCACGTCTCGATCCCTGAGTCAACAGATGGGGTCGTTTGCAAGACAACAACCATCTGCACGAACAGTTCGACGACGTTTGCAGCAGCATGGACTATCAGCTCGGAGACCATGGCTGCGGTTACCCTTGACGCTGCATCACAGACAGGAGCGCCTGCGATGGTGTACTCAACGAAGAACCTGGACCCAAATTGCGTGCAAATGTAATCACATGTCAGTTCTAGTATAATATATTTGTCCAATGAATACCCGTTTATCATCTGCATTTCTTCTTGGTGTAGGAATTTTAATGTCCAGTAGTGTATATCCGCAAAGCCGAAGTTCAAGGACAGTTAATTCAGTCCGAGATTTTTTTACCGAATAATTTATTAAGTAACATAAAATTTCCATAACGATTTTCTGTGTGTTCCACAGACAACAGATATTAAAAGTACATAATCATACTGGTTTCTTTAATTAATTATTTCTACAACGTAAGTTTGGGGTTATTAGCCCATCGTCTAGCACAGCTAACAAATACGTCGTTGTGGAGAATGATACAAACAGAGAGAGCAAATAATTTAAAATTACCGAAGAAATTAATTACTATTTGTAAATATACAAAATAACACATTCACAATAACAGGACACTAAAATAAATAAATAAAGTGGGACAATAGAACAGTGAATTTAATAAATAAATTAACGATTCATTCAACAATTCTGGCCTGGCGTATCAGTCAGGTTTGGCAGTGTCTGGAAGCGAAGAATATACTGGCTTATTCGGTGGCTGTTCCGGCACAACAAAGCTATAGCTATTTGAAATACTGGAGGTGAAGTGTACTACAAGAACCTTATTTTTAATATTTATACAAAGCGGGAAAAATAAAACTGAAGGATGTATCAGTGCCATTATGCACGCTATAAAAAGACGTGTAAGTCAGAGGCTGCGTAGAATTACTTTTCTTTAAATACACGTTTCGGTTTATACATCAACAGATTAATCGAGGTTTGGGTGAAGGCGTCATATACAGATATCGAATCATCTGTCTTATTAATAAAACAAGACATCGTTTTATGGATAAGGTAGATAGCTCCATACCTATCTATATATGACGTGTTCACAGTGCATTTCGTTTGGATAACATAGATGACTCTATACCTATGTATGAAGTGGTCACATAAACCTTGATTAATCTCCGTCGCACTTGTTATACTAAAACTGGCACGGAAAATGTTTCATGCTTCTTAAAATAGGCAATCAAAATTACATCTTGTGCATTGGAGGCGGACAATGCAGGCTGGGTTGCCAATCTTGAGGTACATCAAACAAATCCGGCACTGTTACCTTTTTCTGTTTCATCAAGCTTCACAGATTTTACCCCATTGGTCCTCTTCGAAAGCTCTTTCGAATCCCACAGAAAGAAATATACGGTTCCATCTAACAACAACAAAAAATCGCTTTCACGGTTGGCTTTGTCCCGCTGCGACAAAATGATGTTCCATAAATGTCTGTCCTAAAGCACTAAACGTAAGCAGACACGTAACTAGCCGGCTGCTGTGACCGAGCGATTCTAGGCGCTTCAGTCTGGAACCGCGCGACCTCTACTATCGTACGTTCGAATCCTGCCTCGGGCATGGATGTGTGTGATGTCCTTAGGTTAGTTAGGTTTAAGTAGTTCTAAGTTCTAGGGGACTGATGATCTCAGATGTTAAGTCCCGTAGTGCTCAGAGCCATTTGAACCATTTCGACACGTAACTCAGGTAATGTCTTGTGTTTACCTGTCCTTTGCTGTTGTATTAGTCAGGCAAATCGCTCGTGTTTATATTCAGACTTTCACTATGTATATGATACTCGAAAATGTGGATGAAGTTTTCATTTATGGCGAATGTCTTCAAACTGTTACAACAGGAGGGTGGTTGGATGCTGGAAGGTATCCTCATCGTGCCAGACCCTCGTTCTGGGTATATTTCGAGTGACCTGTGTTACCTGGCTCACACTCAACACACTACTGCCTCCCTATTCCTTGAGTTGAAAGCAGTAGGACTGTTTCTTAACTAATTGATAAGAACAACAGGGAGGATATGCTAATCGCTCGGAGCGACTTGAACTCCAAATCTCATACAAAACTATTGCTAGGAATATTTGTTGTTTATTGGTTGTCAGCGGCAAATCCAGTGAAAGATGACAAGGTGACGTGGTACTGCGCACATGTTAGCCGGCGGTGCCCAAGACCTGTCGATTCCCCATGCTGCTTCCTGTGAGAAGCTTGGGGCTCGGGGTGCGCCCTCTACACAAACACGGGCGGCTGGTCGGCAGTGGGCGACTGTAGGATAGTAGACGGACGGTGTACATGATTTTTCTTTCTTTCTTGCG
This sequence comes from Schistocerca cancellata, assembly GCF_023864275.1. Lineage (NCBI taxonomy): Eukaryota > Metazoa > Arthropoda > Insecta > Orthoptera > Acrididae > Schistocerca > Schistocerca cancellata. Next base: position 341,178,246 of record NC_064628.1, read on the forward strand.
TTCATTCCCAATTGGAATGAAAAAAATTACGTAATTCTTAAAACTGCCTGTATACTTTATTGCCTTTCATGACACGTCCCACCAAGACGTTTGTCGAACAGGAGACGACTGTTCGCTGGGTTACAGTGCATATCTTTACCCACCTTCCTTGTTAAATACGACAATCGATACCTTTGCAAAGCTCATGGCATTCGTAGAGTTGGTAATTGCAAGTTGTGTGGGGTCGGAATGCTCTGCTAACTTGGAAGTCATGTCACGTAACTTCCGCCTCTGTTGTAGCGATAGTTGCGTCGACACGCTAGAGGCCTTTTCGTGGCGAGATCTCTTTAGGGTGTGACTACGGGGGAGTATGCAGTTGGCTTCATATGGTGCTCCACACTGGTAATCCGCATTCTTCCATTTCAGATACCATGATATCTAAGAAAAGAATTCACGTCATTTGTATAGCACATGAATTCCTTTCGTGTTCGTTTCGCTAACGCGCTATCGTGCCTGGAAACACGCAATGTAAAGTGCTTTGCTTAGCCTGATAACTAATTAAGTGATTTCTTCGAATTATAGCATTTCTTTCGTATAAATGAAGGCTTGTTACGTCAGCCTCCTGCTCAAGTGCTTATCCACTAAAATCACTGTACTGATTGATCTACTATAGACTGTTCGTCTAAAATATTCAGAGAGTAGTTTCATTCCTATCGTTTAAGCGACTCAGCACGGTAACTACGGTAGTAGCTTGAACTACTACTACTACTACTACTACTACTACCTACTACTACTACCTACTACTACTACTACTACTACTACTACTACGTGATCAGGCCCAGTGGACCGCACGCATCTACAAGTTTCCTCCTTCACTGTATTCTGTCCATTGCTGCTATCCGCCATCCGTTCACATCTATTGACACTTGGTTTAAATCTTCATGGAGTCCATCCCTCCAACGCTTCTTGGGTCTCCCTGGCGGTCTCTTTCCTGTAGGTGTGATATCCAGGAGTTTCCGAGGCCATCTGTGATCCTCCATCCGGGCCACACGGCCGGCCCACTGCATTCGTTTGGCTGTGACAGTTCCTGCTATGTTGGGCTGCTGGTATAGTTCCTCAAGCTCTTGGTTGTATCTGATCCTCCATTCCCCTGTATCTGCATCCAGAACCGGACCGAAGATCTTCCGAAGCACTTTTCTCTCAAAAACGAGGAGCTTATGGAAGTCCTGTTTCCGGATACTCCATGTCTCATAGCCATATAGAACAACAGGCTGGATCAGGGTTTTGTACAGTCGAATCTTGAACTGTCTGGGGAGAGATTTGGACCGAAGCAGTTGTGCTAGGCTATGGTAAGATCGGTTTCCTGCTTGAACTAACAGCTGTAAACAACAGATGCGCATTCGATAAGTCAGCAGTGGACAAGCAGGGTTAAGTAGTGGGCATGCGACCGTAGTGTGTCCTTGTTTTTGTGCAACTAATGGCTACGAAGCAACGAACTGCACATCTTTAAATCAATTGTTCAAGACAGTCCCTAGAACGTGGGAGAAAATTGCGAACGTAGTTTGTCCCGCAAGCCGGCCGCGGTGGTCTAGCTGTTGTAGGCGCTCAGTCCGGAGCCGCGCGACTGCTACGGTCGCAGGTTCGAATCCTGCCTCGGGCATGGATGTGTGTGATGTCCTTAGGTTAGTTAGGTTTAAGTAGTTCTAAGTTCTAGGGGACTGATGACCATAGATGTTAAGTCCCATAGTGCTCATAGCCATTTTTTTGTCCCGCACATGTTAAACCTCTAACAATAAACAACTACTCGTTCCAGGACTTTGTTAAAGTGAAAATTACAACAAATTTTATCTGAAAAAAAATCATGACGATACTGGATGTTATCAATACGAACCTCTCTCATAGTGACAAAGCAGAGGTGGTCAAGACGTGCGAATGTGAGGCGGAGGTTGATCATCGCAAAGAAGGCCTTTTCCACAGTTTCACATGGCTTTAAGAACTTCCTGTGTGTTGCACTGTCGAGAGAGAGAGAGAGAGAGAAGGTAAGGGGGGGGGGGGGGGAGAGGGACACGAAGCATTAAAACTACCATCTCCACTTTGGTCTTTTTTGTGCTAATCCCGTCTCGAAATTTTTTGAATTCATGTTTATTAACTAAATATTTCTGTAACATTTATCATGACTATGTTCCGCAGTACAGCTTCTAAATGAGAATGCTATTTTTTTTTACAAGATCTCGGTAACAGAACACCTCCTCTCCTAACTGCCAAACCTCTTAAGTTCATTATATGGTGATATTTTTGCTGTAGGACTTCGCATATGATTTCTTTGTAGTCACGTTTATGTCAGTAGGTACGTATAGTTCAGCACAGTAAGGCACACGTTGCCGAACTCAGACGCTGTAGAAATCATTGCGCAAGTTGAAGAATTTTTGTGTGAAATAATTCGGTTTTGGGGAGCCAGTGTGTGCTTTGTGGAACACAACATACCCACATGCTACACATTTTTCATGTCTGGTCGAGGACGACAGAGTGCTAAGCCCACGGGAAACACGATAAAGCAAGAATAAGGCCACAAGTAAACAAATTACTGGTTACTGACGTTTTCAACTTGGAACATTTTCCTGTTGAGAGATATACAAATACGTGTTAAAATAAAGCAGATAACGTGATTAAATACGTCATTTCTTGCCAGAACGTCAATTTATTGAAAACTAATGGAAGTTGTGTAAGACAGAAGGCATTGATACAACATATGTTAGCACACTGAAGAATAGACAGGGTGGTCAGAAAGAGTCTGAAAAACTTTTAAGGGCGTTGTAGATGACGTTGTGCTAGAAAAACTGTTACGAAAAAAATTCGATAAGTTGCACCGTTTCGGAGTCACTTGGCATTGAATTTAGCCACTCAGATCGTCGTGCGCGCAAATTCAAGTACTTGCACGCTCTAAAATGCGATATTGCACATACGTCTGTGGATCCGTGAGTTGCCACGAGTTACAACGTATCTTTTCCGGTAGTGATAAATATAAATTAGGAAACCAAACGAAGAACATATTTGGCGATACTGTCTCTGGCAAGTTAATTGAATTTGCGCGTGCAAAGAACTGATTGGCTAACTTCAATGTTAATTAAATCGGAAACCGCTCAGTCTATCGATTTTTTTCTTTACTCTTATTTCCCAACTCGACCTCTCTTGCAACACACTTACAAGCTTTTTGTACTGTTCTGACCACCTCGTTTACATCAGGATGGTAAAAGCATAATTGAGCTAGTTGATGAGATTCCCCATCGTCAAAACAGCTCTCAGTATCCGCAAGGGAAGTTTTCAGATTCTGATACTGGGAAACGAAGAAAGAATACGAGTTAAGGTGACATAACCGAATCAACTTCGATTTGTTAATGATGCTGCCCTGTTTTGTTACTTTAGACCAAACGTTTCTATGGAGACTTGCAGCCATAGTGGAATTGAATGACATAGCTCTTGTATTGATCGCCAAAACAAAATTATTTATCATCCCATGACTAGTTTCGGAAGAAATCCGTCATTAAATCTACGAAGGGACTTCAGAAATTAACTTACACATATCGACCAACGCTAAGGCCTTTCCGCAACAAGTGTGACGTATTGTCAGAAAAAGGGTATGTAGTTAGAGTTTCCTGTAGACACAGTTGTAGTGTTGTAGCAGTGGCAGGTGCATCACAGTGAGCGAACAAAACGGCACGGTAACTGGAAACCTTCTCCAAAGTTGAAGTACACGGGACAAAACAATTCTTGTGGGCATAACATCTAAACCGCGCACAGATTCACAGCTAAATTCTGGTGGTAAATGGACCAAATGCAATTTCACGTCCAATAGTGGTGAAATGGTGGGAGTGGGAGACGTCGGGGGGGGGGGGGGGGGGGAACGATATTTTTCATCGATGAGGACTTTCGCACAGCAGTTCTCGAATGGAGAGGATTTCTGCTGGCGGGGATTGAACGATGGGTAGAAAGTTGCAATCTGATGATGGTGTTCTTCCGAAACGCGCTCAAGATAACTGCTGTACGATTTAGTGCACTGTTTGCCTCAAGTTCAGATAAATTTCAACAAGTAGAAGACAGCTTGCAAATCAATTAGAGTAAGACTAAAATAATTTGCGACAACTATGTTACAACAGTTTTGACTAATGGCAATGAGACACGAGCTTTTACTGTGAAAGCCTTTAAGAAACTAATTCTTGGTCAACATATACATGTTGGGAAATACTAGGAGAAAGAGAAAAACAAACGAACCAGGGAAAAGACTGGAATGCCAGACGTAATGAAGGCTGTAATGAAAATGGAGAGGAGCCAAGATAAAGAATGGTCGATGAACCACGAAAGTTCATTGATGTGTACCGACAGATGAAATTATAAAACCATTTGCTGAGTCCTGTATTCAGATCAGTTGAAGACAGAAACTGGATAGATCGTAAAAGAAATGTTGCTGTTGTGGTCTTCACTCCAAAGACTTGTTTGATACAGCCGTCCGCGCAAATGTATTCTTTCCAAGATCATCGTCTGTGCATAACTACTTAAACCTACGTGCATTTCAATCTGCTTACGAGGAGAACACGGGAAGAGTCACAAACCTACTTCGCAGAAACTTCCCTCAGTGAAAGGGGAGTCAAAATTAGCGAACACGTATTTCAGCTCATCTGTAGATAATTATCCTTTTTGAGAAAACGACGGTCGACGTTTTCGACGTTAATTTAAATGTCTTTTAGGGCGCTATAAGTTCAGCTGAAATGGTGGCGCAATGGCTAGCATTGTGGCCTATCACCTTTGTGGCCCGTGTTTGAAGCCCAATTACTGCTTTATTTTATTTTTTAATTTATCTACCTATGTCCACAGAAGATTTCTACACAGTGGTTCTTATCCAGTTAGGGGATATAATGTCGTTGTATAAACTGTAAAATTACAACTGGGTTTCGCTGGTATTTACAGGGGTTACAATGTTTTTAAATTCATTCTTATATCGATTTTACATGAATTCTTATAGATTATTCTTATGTTTATTCTTCAGGAAGATTTTGAATATTCCGTCGGATGATACAGACCTGAGGAACATTCGAAACATAGAAATGCCGAACACAACGAAGATGGTGCGAAGGGAGGTTTGCCACAGCGACATTTCTTCGTATGGCTCTCACTCGGGAAAGAAACGTCGTTAATACTGCTGAAGATTTCTCACGTTGGCAATAATTTCGAGGAGAAACATTACGGTCCATTTTACCAAAAACTGGCACTTGCAACTGATTATGAATCAAGATAACTACTCGAATTTAAATGAAAACAGTTTCAACTAATTTTCTCATTCATTTAATGTTTTTTCATTCGTTCTCCAATCATACAATTAGCAGACGAATAAGGACAAAGTTATTTCAGTATACATTGGACATGAATACTATAGAAATTTTCTACGGACATGGTCAGATAAATGAAAAATTAGATGAAAATAGTAATCAGGTTTTAAACACAGGGCGCAAAAGTGGTGAGCCGTGACGATACTAACTGTGCAGCTTCTTCGGTTGGACTGTTTACTCACTAAAAGGCGTGTAAAGCACATCAAAAAAATTTTGCGTCGTTTTCTCAGAAACTGTTGAGTATCTACGGATTAGACGAAACACGTCTTTGCGTATTTTGACTCCTCTTCCACAGAGCAAAGTTTCTGGGAAATCGGGTTATGTCTCTTACCGTGTTCTCCTCATTAGTGTAGTTAAGCCATAGTCTCCTGCTACATTCCTTGATGCCTCAAGATGGGTTCTTGTGAGCAAACTCTTCTTTTAGTCAAGTTATGCTAAAGACTTTTTTCTCCCCAATTTCATTCTGTACCTCTTCATCAGTAATCTGTTCTAGTCAATTACTCTTCAATATTCTTCTGTCGCACCACAATTCAAAAGTTTTTATTCTCTTCTTCTCTCAACTGGTTATCGTCTCCGTTTCATTTCCGCGCAAGGCTACATTCGAGACAAACTGTTTCGGAAAAGGGTTCCTAACATTTAAATGTACAATTTATATTTAAAAAATTTCTTTTCCAGAAACACTTTTATTGAAAAAAATAATTAGAAGATGAAAAAGAACAGGACTGCTTTAGATAAACTAGTGTTTTCGATGTGTAAAAACGGGAAGTTTGTCGCGAGTGTGTACTTACTCCCCATTCTGACTGGCGGCTTTGAGACATGGACTTTTAATGTGAAAACTATTAGAATAGTGAAGTTTGCTCAACGAGCAGCGAAGAGATAGATCAGTAAAGACTGATAGCTTTCTGCCACTTTAATCGTACTTAACAAATATCAGGAACGCTTTTCGAGAATCAATGCACTCATCATCAGGTTGTCAATAGTTAACACACGTGGTTCATATTATTGACCAAATATAGCAACCGCTACTTTAGGTCAGAAAAATTGATAATATTAAAGGAAGTGACGCCTGTTGAGAATTACTCACAGATATAGGAAAACAAATAAACGTATGAGGGGAAAGACTGGAATGTTAGATGTAATAATGAATTCAAAGACAATGATATGAAGGTGGGCTGGACATGTAGTTATGGCAGTGGATGGTAGATGTTAAAGGAAGTTCTTTGTTGGGTTTCAAGACATAAAAATTCTTGACGATAGTCTAATGGAAGTTAGGGGCATTACATTAGAAGGCATACAGGCGTACGATGTTTGCCTATCACTGAAGAACGTAGCGCCAGGGAAAGTAAAGAGGAGGCCTTCATCCAGCAGAGTATGCCAGGTGGCTGGTGATGGGAAAGGTTTGATATCAGCGGGGTGGCAGGTGGTGCCCTTGGGGCGACTTACCCGAGACCCCTTACTGCTGGTTGTCCCCTAGCGTGGAGGGCCTTTTGTTGCCACCTGCTGTCGAGGTGCGACAGCATCTGCAGGTGTGTGTGTGTGTGTGTGTGTGTGTGTGTGTGTGTCTGCGCGCCAAGTCAGTGTCTGTTAGGCGGTGTCATGGAACCTTAACGTGCGGTTCGTGTAAAAAAAGAAGGATAATCTTAAGGTAACATTCAACTGCCTCAAAATTAAATAAAGTGAAATATTTCCTCTACTCGTGTGTCGGAAATTCCGCTTACTTCAGTGCAGACACAAGTTTGATCCCATTTTTCACGCAAAAAATTAATTATAGATAGCACTCAAGCAATAATCTGCACTGGTTCTTACACTGACCTTCACACGAAAATGGTAAAAAGTTTCCCTTCCTAAGTACTGCACAGAAAAACGTATAAAAACAAACAAATTTTCTAAAACACGTTTCATACAGAAAGTAATTTAAGTGAGCATAAGTATTTGAAAAGCCAATAAAATCGCATTCACTTTTACATTCGTGTTAGTACAGTCACACTACTTTAATAAGTCACACTATTTTAATATGCCCGCAGTCATACAATATTGATCATAATTATTTAGAACAATATCTTCTACATCAGTGCATTGCAGTGCCAAAAAAAAAAATCGCAATTTTACTACACAAGTTGGCAGGTGCAAGTTCACAGGTGCAGTGCGACATACTTTTCTTTATATAATCCCCTTAGCCAGTAACTATGTGAGTGAAGTTCGAATAATTCAAGTGATTAAGTACTGAAACGACAATGGCTCATGATTATGATTATAATTCAGGACATAAGAACAGATATTAATCTGGAATAAAATATTCCACAGCGACAAAAAGAAAGCTAAAGTTCATTTAAAGGACTATACTCACACTTGTAATGTGTATGAAGTTACTCAGTGGTCTATTCCGAAACTGGCTGGGTCTGAGGTATGTCAGTTCTTTAGTATGTTACAGTAGCTGTTGACACTTACAAAGATGTTGCCAGTGTATGATGTGCAGAGCTGCGCATTCGTTTGATGTTACTGCATTTCTTACAGTAAATGGGTTTAGTTTTGACGATGATCTGTATACATTTCGGAGGATTTAAAGTCTGAGATGTGCCGAAAGAAACATTTCTGCTTTACCACTTGAAAATGGCCTGGCCGAAACTTAAATTGTGAAAAATAATTTCTACAGTCAGCAGCGAATATGATAACCTTTAAAAAAGAAGTCCCTTATCTTGTAAACGTGTGCGCGTGGAGGCCTGCGGAACTGGCCCAAGTGTAACGAGACCGTACTCGTAGCTGTCGGTGACACAATTCGGAAACTAAGCATTTTGGGAGACTTGTAGACAAAAAAATCATTTCAGATTGTATTTACATGAGGAGCCTGATCCTTAAATATGGTTCACTATGTGCTGCATAAATACAGATTGCTCCGTACACGACAAACTTTGTTGTTAATTGAGACTTTGTTCGTGCACTCTGCCATGTTTGCAAACAGCTGCTGAATTTTTTTTTAGATGCAGCATCTAATCTGATGCTATTTTCTTTTGTTTCAGGTAAGTCTTCACACTCAGAGCTATTCTACAAATTCGTAAGTAAACGTCATAAAATTTTTAGCTACCGATACTTAGAAAAGTGAGATATGTTACAGTAATGACAGATAGAACACTTCTGTATATACTACAAATTACCAACACAGAGAATCTCGTTTCTGGCTCTGCACCACAGTTGTGATGATGTAGATATTCCGGAAGGCATTACAATATGGAAGAATAATCAAACTTTTTTCTTTATTTGGTAAATGACCACTCGTAAGGGTGCTAGACTGCTCTTCTTGATTAATAGTTTACACAGTAGCTGTCTGGCAAAATATTGGGCAGAAGAATAACAGATAAATTCTTACAGAAAAGTACATAGAACAACCGACTGTTAATTACACTCTTTATTAAGAACAAATAGCGCAGTCAGATGGCTTTTCACGTTTATAATTTCATTTATTTTATATTAAATCTGAGATCATGGCTATTTTTTATTGTGGTCGAAGTTCCTTATGGAAATGTGCGTTCGGCATTGTGGGCCGGGAGTCCCCCATTCGGGGAAGTTCGGCCGCCGAGGGCAAGTACTTATTGCATTCGACGCCACATTGGGCGACTTGCGCGTCGGAGATGGGGATGAAATAATGGCGACGACAACACCCAGTCCCTGAGCAGAGAAAATCTCCTGCCTCAGCCGGGAATCGAACCCAGGACCCTTGGCATGACATTCCGTCTCGCTGATCACTCAGCTAACGGGGACGATGACGGTTCTGTACAGAAAAAAACAGAGTAAGATTAGCAATACTTTAATTTGGCCTACAAGTAAAATAAAATAATACAAACGTCTTTTTAAAATGAGAATGAGCTGGTTTTATGCAACTTACATCGAAAATCCTCCCTCATTTTACTGACCTTTTCCTTTGTAGTTTATATTTCATGGAATAATAAATAAGCTTCAACAATCTTTTTGAACTCTTGAGAGACAGAGAAGAGAGCAGTCCCTCCAACGCCTCCTCCCCACTCCCCCCCCCCCCCCCACACACACACACACAAATATTTACCATGTTTGAGTGTGTACAAATATGGCGCTTCATCAACTTATAACAGTTCCAAATAACATGTCTGTCACAGAAGATATAAAAATACATAAGTGTTACAATAGTGTAAAATTCAGTTCGTACAGTATACGTTGAATGGGCATTAGTTATATAAACAAAAATAAACAAATGAGGAAAAACCGTCGTCCGTTATTACGAAAATAGAAATTTCGTTAAATTTTGAGAACGAAAAAGGAAAAAGTGGTACTATGATAAGTAATTCTGTACACGTGTATGTTAAGACAGCATTGTTCCAAAATCATCCATGGCAATTCGGCTGACCCTACCGATATCGTTTTATGTAACCCACACTACGTATGTAACAGGAATGGTATCGAGCAGGCGTCAAGCATGAAATCGATTCAAGTCCGCTCTCAGAGCTTTGGGCGAATGTTGTAGCAAACAGACTCATACTGTAAAAACTATAAATGAGGTTTTTACATGAGTTATACAATATTTTTGGACCAAGATATGCCTTACTTCTGCCACGCTTATCCAAGTGCCTCCAACCTTTCTTTGTGTAATTAGTGGTGAGGTCTACAGATTTTGAATGCTTATGTAAGTTTATTCCGTTTGCAGTACTTAATCTTTCGTAAATGGTTCAGAAACAATGGTTTATAAAGTGTGGTTCACCACAAGCAACAACACAATTAACAGCAGATAAAAATGCGAAGTGTGGAAATTGTATATAACTCAATAACTCAATGAAAATATTAATACATGACTCGCAGGATTAATGTGCTAAAGTAGTTTCGTAAACTAAATTTGAACACTTTACCAGTTATTTACCTTCTGCTAGAAAAGTTATGGCTACGGTGTTTTTCGATTCCGAAGGACCCTTGCTTGTGGACGTCATGCAGTGTGGACCCACCATAAATTCTGATGCATATGTGATGACACTGAAGAAACTTCAAGCTCGACCCAGTTGTGTTCGATCACATCGGCAAAAGCAGGATGTTTTGCTGTTGCACGACAAAATGGTTCAAATGAGTCTGAGCACTATGGGACTTAAATTCTGAGGTCATCAGTCCCCTAGAACTTAGAACTACTTAAACCTAACTAACCTAAGGACATCACACACATTCATGCCCGAGGCAGGATTCCAACCTGCGACCGTAGCGGTCGCGCGGTACCAGACTGTAGCGCCTAGAACCGCTCAGCCATTCGGCCGGCTGTTGCACGACAATGCACGGCCATATGTGAGTCAAAAAACCATGGAAGCGATCACAAAACTCGGATGGACAACACTGAAACACCCGCCTTACAGTCCTGACCTGGCGCATGTGACTATCATCTCTTTGGGAAACTGAAAGACTCTCTTCTTGGAACAAGGTTTGAAGATGATGACTCCCTTGTGCGCGCTGCCAAACAGTGGCTCCAACAAGTTGGTCCAGAATTTTACCATGCGGCTATACAGGCGATGGTTCCAAGATGGCGTAAGGCAGTTGAGAGGGTTGGAAATTATGTGGAGAAATGAAAATATTGTTCCTAAAGGATGTATCTAAACAACGTAAAACTTTCAAACTTGTAGAATAAAAGATGGATAAAAAAATAGGGTGCATTTCTTTTGGAGTTGTAACCTCCCCCTCACTTATCGACCTAAATGACAGTGAAAAATTAAACCGCGTGTACCTAATGGAAATTTCAAAAAAGCAATCGTCACCGAAGTTAATCTCCAGTGAAGAGGGAGTAAAGGCTTACATCGAAATGAAATGAAAAATGCAAGTGAAATTGGTGGAAATTAATTTTGAAAAAGGGTAAAGTTAATAAAGAAAGTAAATGTGCGGTCGTTACGTTAACAATTGCGTTAATTAGATATTTGAGATTTGGGGAAAATTACGGTCGCCAGTCCTGTGGACAACTACTATAATAACTGAAAAAGAAAGGTTATTGCACGTATAATTAGCACTAAAAGCGTGGCAACTGAAGGTTGACACGTGCTGTGTAAAAACTGAATGTTTGTCAGAAGTAATAAGTTTGCTACACTCTGACTTAATTTAGTAAAAGAATTAATAAAACCAGAAAGTTAAAAGTTAATTTAGTGACTGAAATTAATAGTGAACTTTGTTTCTGAAGCAGTGGGAAATTCAATAAAATAAGGTTAGTCTTGGGCTACCTCAACAATCATTTCAAAAGCTAGTTGAATCTACGCAATTTAGAAATAAGAGATTTAACTTTGCAATTGAATTAAATGATTCTGAACAATTAACAATAGTAAAATTTAGTATGTACCAAGCTGAGCTGCAGTCACAGGTAAGCTAAAATATGGTAACAAACCTCGCACTCTTAATTTGTGCTTGTGTAATCTAAATATTGTAGCCAGCTATGAATACCTTAACTGAATTTTGAAATTAAAGCAGTGAAATCGAATGACATTACTTTAATGCTGGCGTTTGAATTTCAACGACACCCGAGTTCATTTCGGAAAAGGTAGGAACCCTGCTTGGTAATGTTATTGGGACAAGGATCAACAAAGGTTCATGCTAAGTTGCTGTTTTTTAGAGATGCTAATGGAATAGTTTGAAAATCTGAGGACTGCCATACGGTTCTAAAACTTTACGTGCTTTCAGTCTTCCTTGTTGGTTGATAGAAGGTTTGAAGTCGTCGATCGAGAAGGTGGCGACAATCAGTCATTGTCGGCTGTAGCTGTTGCAGAAGCTGGATGTTGGCGCGCCTTCTTCTCGACACGGTCACTTGGCGAAACAGGCTCCTGCTAACGTTTTCCGTCCGCGACACCATGCCAGAAACTATCATAGCAAGTCGAGCGGAACTGCATGCCGCCAAACCCCAAAAGCGCGGCAACTCGCGGGAGTGTCACTCAACACACCTGCTCCACTGCCCTACTCCAGCCAGACTCTGCTCTGCCCGCGCTCCACGCGGCAGGGTTCACACTACCAGAGATCCGAAACATTTTGGTTCTCCACACGACCTATCGATGTAATCGCTCGATAGCATAGTTTTCCGTAGGCAAGACCCAGCGAAAAAAATACAAGGCAAGACCCAGCGAAAAAAATACAAATAGTATTCACAAAACAAACCAATTATATATATATATATATATATATATATATATATATATATATATATATATAGTAAAACAATTACAATATATAAAGACACAGAAATGTCATATCTTCAGGTAACAAAATAAGGAAAAAAAAATTATAGGAAATAGGAGGATATGCATTTCGGGCGTTACAGTGTGCCCTCGTATCAATATTTTACTGTATCTTTACATGGTCACTGCCTACATGGTCACAGCATACCACGTGACGACAAAATAACAGAAGAAAATATGTCGGCCTTCCTGAAGACGATGTAAAATGGTTAGGAATCCTCTGCACCACCAACTTTTCCCAATCTGCGGATAACGCTCCGCGCGTGGTGCACGACCAACGCCAGCCAGAACGCGGCGCCGCAGCATCCCGCTTGACAATTACGCTAATGCACGCGCCGCTGCCAAGGAATTGCCCCAGCATTCCCGCGGCTGCAATTTGCGCTAAGCGCCCGTCGGTCGCGCTCTAGCCGGCAATGTTTCATCATTAATGCGCAGTAATAAATGTTTGCCAGCCCGCTGCTGCACTCGCAATACATTTATTAGCGCCGAGTGTGGCGCCCCTAGCGGCAGCCTGCCGCACTCGGGGACCGGCACTACTCCTGAATGAGTAATGCAGCAAACGCGCCGTCCGCCCTTCCCTCTCTGCCGCTCTCGTCCTAAATGAAAATGCATTTATTATTCCATTACAGCTGACGCCTCGTTATCAGCGGCGACGGCCGTTTGTTTCGCCACTCCGGAGTGCCGGGGTCTGCGAACCGCGTCCCCTTGACCCAAAAGCGGTCGCATGCAGCTGTGAAATCTGTCCCCGAAGCTCAGATAGCGCTGCCCCTCGCAAAAGTTACCAGCGTTTCCCGTAGAGGTACACTGTATGACTTCCTTCCGCTAGACACGCTCACATCACTCTATTGTGGAACTGAAAGTGTTTGCAGAACAAAGTGCTAATTCAAAGACGAGGACATAAAATACGTAAGTCAAAACAATTGAAACCAAAAAAAAGTGTGTGAAATTTTATGGGAGTAAACTGCTAAGGTCATCAGTCCCTAAGCTTACACACTACTTAACCTAAGTTATCCTAAGGACAAACACACACACCCATGCCAACGTGGACCGTGACAAGACGCCCAAGACCGCGCGGCTACTCCGAGAGGTTTCAACTGCGATCAATCGGGATTTGAAGAGCAAATGCACATGAAAGGAGCCCTGGAAATTAAAGTTACCAAGAGAGTTGTATCAAAATCAACTAACATCAATGCCTGAACAGATTTATGTACAATTATGCCAACTTTTTACCTGGGTGGTAAATTGGCTGGGAAGTTATTTATTGTGCTGCGAGAAGCTGCATGTGCCCTGTCCCGTACGATTCATTCTCGTGTGAGTGATACTGCAAGGGCAGTAGAGAATATTTGCGTCACAGGAAGCAAGAGTGGGAAAATTGGCGTAAAATAACTACAACTATGATATGCGCACTGCTTTTGGCCAATAGCTGGTCAAAGTTATTTGCTTTTGCTTGATCCCTGGTGTACGTATAAAAATCATACTGCTTTAGAGCGAACTATTGTCCCTGAAAAGAATGTGACATTGCATACATACCACCTGGAACCAATGGTCAAATTCAGCCAATTCCGTCCCTGTAAAACATATTAGCGCACTACATGCAGCTACGCGTTAAAGGATAGCCAGTTTCGCGATAACCTCCATGACAGACTCTTCACATTCGGTTGCATGCCATCACAGTCCATCAATTCTTATCACTCCGCTACACCAATGTGATTCTATGAGCATTCTTCGAGAGTGGATACTTAGCTGAAGGTCCTGCACGGTTTGTTAACTCCCAAGGAGTTCGCCTTCGATCCTGATGGTACGGACCTTTGTGGTCACTATTGCGCGCCACTTTTCATTCGGTGTTCATGGTGCATGTTAATGGTTTGTTTTGAACATTTCTTGAATGTCGACGACGTCCATTTTGCGCAGTGTAATACCCACATCCCATATAAGGTTGATCTCTGCACCACCCCGACATTCATTTTTCTGTCGCCCACCTGACGCACATGTTGAGACATTTGCGGCTAATATTTTCCCTGACATAACTGTTAATACTAAAATTTCAAATGAGCCTTATTAAAGATTGAAGAAGATTTACACCGAAAATTTCGCATCAAGAAACGGAAAAATATTTCGTACAGTCGTGGTAGTGAAACGAGAATGCCTATACAGAAATGACGCACTAGCACTAAATTATAAATTAGACAAACTGTTCAAATAAAAGACTTACGAGGAAAATTGTGGGCCTGATATGAAGCGAAAAAGCCTGGAAATAATTAAGCATCGGTCTTAAAATACATCGATATCACTGACTCAGTCACAAAATACAAATAACTATATGAAACAGTGAACGCATTATTACACAAAAAAGGATGACTGAACATAGCATATTTGTATACATTTTAAGGCCACATTGCAATATACCGTTATATAAAATAAAATGTCTATGAAAATTGAACGTACCATGTTGTCATACAACACAAACTTTTGCAAACAAAAGTTTGTTTGGTTTGACACTGAACATTTTATTTTACATACTGATGTGAAGTAATACGGCCATAATGTGTGTACAAATTTCCTGTTTTTTGACTTATATGGTACTTTCAGTCTCAGTCATCCTTTTGGTACAATAATGGCTTCATCGTTTCACTTACGATCTTATTTATTTTTATGAATGAATCATCGATAGGAAGGTTTGTCTGAGATATAGTGTGTAAGGGTATTTAATGTTCCACTGTAGTATCTTTGGCTACGATTCTACCATCTTTGCCAATGTTTTTATGACAGAAGATCACATGTCACTTCAGTCGAGCTATGCACTTCCCCACATTACCCTCTGTGTGTCGTAGATACTCCAGTAATATGGTTGGATTTAAAATGTTGGTTTATAGCATGAGGTTAATTAATAGTAACGATTCGTCGTGCATCGCATTACCTGATGTAATACTGTACGTATAAAATGGATCAAATGGCTCTGAGCACTATGGGACTTTATATCTAGGTCATCAGTCGCCTAGAACTTAGAACTACCTAAACCTAACTAACCTAAGGACATCACACATATCCATACCCGAGGCAGGATTCAAACCTGCGACCGTAGCAGTCGGGCGGTTCCGGAATGAAGCGCCTAGAACCGCTCGGCCACAACGGCCGGCCTATTGTAAGTATACACCAGCTCATGGATGGTGATCAGTTTATAACAATTGTTTTTATAATCGCTCACTTTGCCTATTTTTTTTATTTTTTTTTTTGTCTTTTTCACGATATCTAGATGCCTAAGGATGGTTCGTCTCTGACTAAAACTGCCTGTTAAACAAAGTGACATTACGGCTGTATGCAAACCATGATTTTCTCAAAAAAATTTTAGGAACCATATTTCGTCGCCACCTCAAAATAATGTGAATGATAATAGCCCGACAAAACAGCTTCTCTAGTGTCTCTGAGAAAAGAGGTTAACAACTATCTCGATCCGAAAAGTTAAAAAAAGGTTTAGAAATAGACAACACCATAGCCGAAGAAGCAACATGAAGATATATTTTGAGAAGGGAAGTATTAAATTTAGAAGGATTCCAAAGCAGGAGCAGGAAGAGGTCTCAAGTTGTCTGAGGAAAGAAATAATAGATATTTGCCTTCCAGCGAATTACTTTACATCGTAGGAAGACGATTCGTGCATGTTCCTGTAACCTTAGATATTTGTCGTTATTAAATGTAATAACGCAGCGTATGCCGGTGACTCGCCCTATGCTGGTGCGCTACGCAGGTGTAGCAATGTCAGGCATTCCGGCCTCGCAGACAGCACCGTTTAAGGCCACGCCGAGTTGTCCGTGTATCCACAGCTCACAGCTGGAGGGCCCGCGATGTGACGCCTGCCGCTGTTTGCCATCCGGCCTCAGAGTTTCCGCAAGTTCGTCTTCCTCAGGAGGAGGGGAGGGGAGCAAACAGCGGCGGCAAGGCGAGACCCGACAGCCAACAGCCAGCAGCCAGCTCATAACACGGCGTTCCCCACCGCGGCCTGCGGCGTCTGCGAACCACAGACCCAACGCTGGTGAAACGACTGCGTCTGCACGCAAAATATCGTAATGTACTTGTGTTACAAATTCAAAGGCGGGAAACAGCCATCCGTTTCAAGCATTTGTAACTTCAGCAGAACACTCTGGACTAGTTCTGGCGCCCAGGTTCTTACTATAGCATCTAGCCTACATCGAGTAGTGTCACATTTGGCACTTTTTCCTCGTTTTAGGGTTCCGTGCCTCAGTCTGTAAAAACAGTACCCTTATGGGATCGCCTTGCTGTCCGTCCGTCTGACTGTTTGTCACACTGTTAAGAATCCTTTTTCTCAGAAATGGGTAAGAATATCATGTTAGAATTTATATCACTTACGCTACTTGCCATTAAAATTGCTACACCAAGAAGAAAAGCAGATGATAAACGGGTATTCATTGGACAAATATACTATACTATAACTGACATGTAATTACATTTTCACGCAATTTGGGTGCATAGATCCTGAGAAATCAGTACCCAGAACAACCACCGCTGGTCGTAATAAGGGCTTTGATACGCCTGGGCATTGAGTCAAACAGAGCTTGGATGGCGTGTAAAGGTACAGCTGCCCATGCAGCTTCAACACGGTACCACAGTTCATCAAGAATAGTGACTGGCGTACTGTGACGAGCCAGCTGCTCAGCCACCATTGACCAGACGTTTTCAATTGGTGAGAGATCTGGAGAATGTGCTGGCCAGGGCAGCGGTCGAACATTTTCTGTATCCAGAAAGGCCCATACAGGACCTGCAACGTGCGGTCGTTCTTTATGCTGCTGAAATGTAGGGCTTCGCAGGGATGGAATGAAGGGTAGAGCCACGGGGCGTAACGTCCACTGTTCAAAGCGCCGTCAATGCGAACAAGAGGTGACCGAGACGTATAACCAATAGCACCCTATACCATCACGCCAGGTGATACGCCAGTATGGCGATGACGAATACACGCTTCACCGCGATGTCGTAAAACACGGATGCGACCATCATGATGCTGTAAACAGAACCTGGATTCATCCGAAAAAATTGCGTTTTGCCATTCGTGCACCCAGATTCGTCGTTGAGTACACCATCGCAGGCGCTCCTGTCTGTGATGCAGCGTCAAGGGTAACCGCAGCCATGGTCTCCGAGCTGATAGTCCATGCTGCTGCAAACGTCGTCGAACTGTTCGTGCAGATGGTTGTTTTCTTGCAAACGTCCCCATCTGCTGACTCAGGGATCGAGACGTGGCTGCACGATCCGTTACAGCCATGCGGATAAGATGCCTCTCATCTCGTCTGCTACAGATACGAGGCCGTTGGGATCCAGCACGGCGTTCCGTATTATCCTCCTGAACCCAGATATTCCATAATTTGCTAACAGTCATTGGATCTCGACCAACGCGAGCAGCAATGTCGCAATATGATAAACCGAAATCGCGATAGGCTACATATACGACCTTTATCAAAGTCGAAAACGTGATGGTACGCATTTCTCCTCCTTTAACGAGGCATCACAACAACGTTTCACCATGCAACGACGGTCAACTGCTGTTTTGTATGAGAAATCGGTTGGAAACTTTCTTCATGTCAGCATGTTGTAGGTGTCGCCACCGGCGCCAACCTTGTGTGAATGCTATGAGAAGCTAATCATTTGCATATCACAGCATCTTCTTTCTGTCGGTTAAATTTCGCGTCTGTAGCACGTCATCTTCTTGGTGTAGCAATTTTAATGGCCTGTAGTGTATTAATATCCTCCTGTATCTACTGTAATTGATGAAAGTATGTGAATGCAGCTTGCCGCTAACTTGGTGTAATGTTTTGTCTGTACAGAGGTGTATCTGTCGCCTTTATTACCCCTTCACTCGGCAGTGTCAAAATTTTAAGCTTCTAAGTCAATTCAGTCAACAGATGTCACATATCTTAACGCTCGCAAACTCATTCATCAAAATCTGTAGGGTATTGCTCGTAAAATCAATAAACTTGTCAAGAAGCAAGATTTCACATTAAAGTAAAAAAAAAAAAATGTGAAAATTGTTAAATTGTAATTATTCCACATAAAAATGGCCATTAGAACATCCATTCCATTATTCATCATCAGTCAAAAGGATAACAGACGAATATTCAGTTTTTGTCCTCTACGGTTTCCTCTAGTACCACGGCAGATTTTCCCTGACATCTAAATATATCATACAGCCCCTTAATGTAGATCCGCGTTTTCCACATTTTTATTTTATTTACTGATTCTGTGGACAACCTACTCATCTCCTACCTTATCAAATGACATAGTTTTAGAATCATTCTGTATTACTGCATCCAGACAATTCGATTTATTTCTTTTCCAATTTTCCCAGAGTCCATGATTCACCCAACCATGCAATGCTATGTTCCAGATGAACATTCTCAGAAACTTCTTCCTCAGATTAGGTCCGATGTTTGGTTCTAGCTGGCTTCCTTCAGCAAAGAATGTCCTCTGTACCTGTACTAGTCTACACAAATGGTTCAAATGGCTCTGAGCACTATGGGACTTAACATCTGAGGTCATCAGTCCCCTAGACTTAGAACTACTTAAACCTAACTAACCTAAGGACATCACACACATCCATGCCCGAGGCAGAATTCGAACCTGCGACCGTAGCAGCAGCTCGGTTTCGGGCTGAAACGTCTAGAACCGCTCGGCCACATCGGCCGGCAGTCTACTCAAATATTGTTTTTAAGAAACAAGTATGGGATAAACTCAAAACACAAGTTTTTGTGTCATTTTCCTCGTCATAGTAACCTTAGACCATATACACAAGGTTCCGCATTTCGTAGACAATCATTAGTTTAAATTCCACACATGCTGAAAGTACGCCTGATGACCTGATATTCAAATCTGTTGAAGTTTACGGTCATGTCTCTGGTACTTGGGATTAACCTGTTTCTTTGCACAGTTATAGTATTACAAGATAATGGACGTGGGAATTATCTGAGATATACGAGTAAAATGACTCCCGAAATGTGTTACCTATACAAAACCATTAGGGAAGATAAATAATAAATTTATGCAGTTAAGGTGGCGTAAAAGTAATATGGCTTCTTCACTTCTCATTAACGGCTGCATATAATAATGGGACAAGATAACACCTTTATGCATTTTCTGTTGGAGTGTGGCAGTATGTCCCTCCCCTTTCTGTACGCGTATTACCATCCGATGTAATCTCATACACTTTTGGTTTGTATTTGTGTTCCATACGCGCATGAAAGCGATGTATGTCCTTACATATGTACTCGCTGTTTAGTCAAATGTGATTGTGGAGCTTGGGGCTTGGAATAAGTGCTTCAAAAAAGCTAACAGTCGAAATTAGCTTATAGCGTGGAAAATAAATGTATTACAGCCTGTTTGGACGTGTTTTCTTCTTTAAATTATATCGACGCCGTGGACACCCAGAAGAACAAAATAGAGTGGATGTATCAGATATTCAATAATCACGCTAGTCAAAAAAATCAGTCAAATCCAGGAAGCATCACGCTTTTAACCATGACAGTGACCTCAGTTCGGCAAGCAAGAGAGTCAACAAGTTTCTTCGGGTATATCATACCAAGATGAAACTACTCTTCAATAATAAGATTCCGTAGAACTATGGGAGTGCGGGAATCCTAACTGCTATGCCTCACCCACTATTCCAAATAATCCCAGACTTTTTGTGGGAAATAGTGACATGGTGCTTGAGTGTTCGTCAACGTACGAGAGCACCTCTGTGAACACAGCTATTATCATCCTGGAAGACGGGAGCGTCCACAGCATACTCATAATGAATATATACAATCGACGCATCTGCATTTGTCAGCAGGTGCCGCATTTCATAGACAAATTACGGCAAGACAGAATATGTCTTTATAGCAAAATATTTATTATATAAAAAAGTCACAAAATAATTTCACAGTAACTACTGGCATGGGCCATGTTTATGAACTGCTGCCAACCTAAATTTGGACGGCAGTCACAAAAAGTAAAATTATTGCAGGTCTATACGACCAACAACAACATCAATTCAGTCGTAACTGCCCTTCGGTATCTTTCAAAAATCTATTTAAAGACATTCCTCTCTCCACAGGTTTAAGAAATGTGGGGTCACAAAAGCGAAGTATAAACATATATATAATAGAATGAAGCTTCCTGAAGGCTAACGCAATTTTATTACATATATTCATTCGCTTATTAAATTTATTAGAAAGTGTTCTAATGTAGTAGACTCTATTATAACTTCCGCAACACTGTCTGCCATCTTAGCAAATCAAAATAAATAAAATTTATACGAAATTTAAAACCACTGAGAATTAACGTGTAAAGTGTCTTATCGTAAAGGAATTTTTGTTCTGATTTCAAAACTGGTCTTAGATTTTGAGACCTTAAAATTTTCTTTATTAAGGGGGATTTATTATTATTATTTATATTTTAGTAATATTAAATCAGCTGGTGCGTTTGAGTTACAGTTGTATGCGAGAAACACGAACTACTCTCCTGCAGTATCAGATGAATAAACGTTACTATTGGAAACAGTCGATTAATTTAATTTTAATATTATACAAACGACTTCTTTTATTAATACGTAATACAATTTAGGAAGTCGCCAAATAAGCAGGTACCCCTTTGAAAAGTATTATCTTAATACGGTCGTTATTTGCCACAGATTCTCAGTTCTTGATAACCAAATATAGGGTGAAGAATTAAACAGGTCTCAAAATTCAAAATATGGATTTGTCAGAGAAATCCAAAAATCCACTTTCAGAAAGATTGTGTGGTATTTATAGAATCAGCAAGTACTCAGCAATGTTGTGCTGTTGTATGTTCTATGCCCGAGAAAAAGTCGAATTCACTTGATACAAATTTAGATTAGAGTCAAAGACACAATGAACTCTTTGGGGAACATTCACAACCGTTGCTAAGAGTTTTCGTCACGAATAAATTCGCTCCAGTGCTACCTGAAGAGTCCTTTATTTAGATAAAATCCTATACACGAGTAGGCCGGAGTGGCCGAGCGGTTCTAGGCGCTACAGTCTGGAAGCGCGCGACGGCTGCGGTCGCAGGTTCGAATCCTACCTCGGGCATGGGTGTTTGTGATGTCCTTAGGTTAGTTAGGTTTAAGTATGTAACGCCAGAAATGCATATCCTCCTATTTCCCTCTATTGTACTATTTTTTTCCTTGCTTTGTTACCTCAAGATATGACATTTCTGTCTCTTTGTATATTGTAATTGTTTTACTGTTTGTATATATAGATTTATACATTTATGTCGATGTATAATTGGTTTGTTTCGTAAATATTATTTGTATTTTTACGCTGGGTCTTGCCTAGGGAAAACTGCTATCGAACGATTACATCGATAGGTCGTGTCAAGAATCAAAGTGTGTAGGATCTTTGGTAATGTTAACTCTGCCGCGTGGAGCGCGGGCTGAGCAGAAGGGGTCTGGCTGGAGTAGCGAGTGGAGCAGGTGTGTTGTGTGAAGCTCCCGCGAGCTGCCGCGCTTTCGGGGTTTGGCAGCATGTAATTGCGATCGACTTGCGATGATAGTTTCTGACATGGTGTCGCGGACGGGAAACATTAACTAGCGCACATCAAGAGCCCGTTTCGTCTGGTGACCGTGTCGAGAAGAAGGCGCGCCAACATCCAGCTTCTGCAACAGCGACGGCCGACAATGACTGACTGTCGCCACCTCCTCGACCGACGGCTTCAAACCTTCAATCAACCGACGAGGAAGACTGGACGCACGTAAAGTTTTAGAACTGTATGGCAGACCTCAGCTTTTCAAACTGTTCCATTTTCGTCACTATAATTACAACAACTTAGCATGAACTTTTGTTGCTCATTGTCCCAATTGCATTACCAAGCAGAGTCCCTTCCTTTTCCGAAATGAACCCGAGTGTCGTTGAAATTCAAACGCCAGCATTAAAGTAATATAGCTAACTCGTTTTCACTGCTTTAATTTCAAAGTTCAATTATGGCATTAATAGCTGGCTACAATATTCAGATTACACAAGCACGAATTAAGAGTGCGAGCTTTGTTACCGTATTTTAGCTTGCCTGTGACTGCAGCTCAGCTTGGTACGTACTAAATTTTACTATTGTTAATTGTTCGGAATCATTTAATTCAAGTTCAAAGTTAAATCTCTTATTTCTAAATTGCGTAGATTCAAGTAGTTTTTGAAATGATTGTTGAGGTAGTCCAAGACTAACCGTATTTTACTGAATTTCGATGTGCTTCAGAAAGAAAGCTCACTATTAACTTCAGTCACTAAATTAACTTTCGATTTTCCGGTTTTATTAATTCTTTTGCTAAATTAAGTCAGGGTGTAGCGAAATTTATTACTTCTGACAAACTTTCAGTTTTCACACTACACGTGTCAACCTTCAGTTGCCACACTTCTAGTGCTAATTATATGTGTAATAACCTTTCTTTTTCAGTTACTATAGTAATTGTCCTTAGGACTGGCGACCGTGATTTCCCCCAAATCTCAAATACCTAATTACCGCTAGTTAATTGTTAACGTAACGGCTGCACATTTACCTTCTTTATTAACTTTACCCCTTTTCAAAATTAATTTCCACCAGTTTCATTAGCACATTTCCTTTCATTTAGATGTAACCCTTTCCTCCCTCTTTACCGACAGGTTAACTTCGGTGACGATTGCTTTTCCAAAACTCCCATTAGGTACACGCGGTTTCATTTTTCACTGTCATTAAGGTCGGTAAGTGAGGGGGAGGTTACAAGTAGTTCTAAGTTCTAGGGGACTGATGACCACAGCAGTTAAGTCCCATAGTGCTCAGAGCCATTTGAACCTAAACACGACCGGGGTTTCAGGATGTGAATCCCATTTTCAGGCTCTTGATTGCGTACAATAAAATCCAGTAAATTTATCAAGTAGCTTGCAAGATCCTATGCGGGTGAGGCACATCATGCAGCGACTCGACAACCCTGTCTCTACGACAGTCCTTCGTCAGCATTCGTAAGTTTGTGTGGCGACACACAACAGCCTTACAGTGTCGCTGTGACAGACGGGACGCTGTTGCGTTAACTGTCATTTGACTGGTCCTTTACGAGAAGTTCCACTTGCGATCCGTCAGTAAGCAAGCTCACGTTGAGTGCTGGACGGGTGGCCTAGCGACAGGCGGTGGCACTATAACTTCTACGCTCTGTAGCCTCGTTAGACGCTGTTTCCGGTAAAACATCAAATCTCCGACGTCGTTGCGGAGTCATCAGTCCCCTAGAACTTAGAACTACTTAAACCTAAGTAACCCAAGGACATCACACATATCCATGCCCGAGGCAGGATTCGAACCTGCGACCGTAGCGGTCGCGCGGTTTCAGACTGTAGCGCCTAGAACCGCTCAGCTACTCCGGCCGGCCGCAATTTGCAGTTAGCATGTGAACCATTCAAAGAAACATCGTCGATATGGGCTTTCGGAGCCGGAGGCCCACTCGTGTACCTTTCATAACTGCACGACACAAAGCTTTACGCCTCGCCTGAGCCCGTCAACACCGATGTTAGACTGTTGATGACTGGAAACATGTTGCCTGGTCGGACGAGTCTCGTTTCGAAATGTATCGAGTGGATGGATGTGTACGGGTATGGATCCTGCATATCGGCAGGGGACTGTTCAAGTCGGTGGAGGTTCTGTAGTGGTGTGGGGCATGTGCAGTTGGAGTGATATGGGACTCCTGATACATCTAGATACGACTCTTGACAGGTGACACGTACGTAAGCATCCTATCTGATCACATGCATCCATTCATGTCCACTGTGCAGTCCGACGGACTTCGGCAATTCTAGCAGGACAATGCCACACCCCACACCTCCAGATTTGGTACAGAGTGGCTCCAGGAACACCCCTCTGAATTTAAACATTTACGCTGGCCACCAAACTCCCCAGACCTGAACATTATTGAGCATATGTGATGCCTCGCAACGAGCTGTTCAGAAAAGATCTCCATCCCCTCTTACTCTTACATATTCATGGACAGCCCTGCAGGACGTATGGCGTCAATTCCCTCCAGCATTACTTCAGACATTAGTCGAGCCCATGCCACGTAGTGTTGCGGCACTTCTGCGTTCTCGCGGGGAAACGACACGATATTAAGCAGGTGTATCAGTTTCTTTGGCTCTTCAGTGTATGTAGAATACGATAAATGGATGTGTTAATGTATCAGTTAAATTTGCTTTCTGATAAGTTTTCGTTAAAGGGTTATTTCTCGTCTTGCACTACGTCACGGTATACAGGATGAGCCCGATAAGGAAAGGCCATCTCAGATATATTCGGGATGTGCATTTTAGTATAATGGACGCAGTTCAGTTCTGCGTCTGTTCTTTATAGGGTACAGAATAATAACCACACCCAGTCACAATAGCAGGTGAATTTGTTTAATGCACCACCGGTTTCGGGCTTGTGCCCATCAGCAGGTGGCTATAATTTCAATTAGACGTTTCACCTCTCAATGCTGGAGATCACTGTTTAATTAAAAAGCGGATAAATTGATGATTACTACATAGATCCAACTGAAACGAACGGAACTAGCTAAGCGACATGTAATGTCAAGTATTAAGTACTTGCATGCAGGTGAAGTATCCATATCGTTTCCACATTACATTCATCACATTTCTTACAAAAATTTCTATATTTCTTGTACCTTAGCTGTATTTGATACACCGTGGTACAACTGGTACTTCCATGTTACGCCTTTGATACAGCTGATGTCAGTAACTCCGGACGCACACCCACTATATCTGATGTGCTTACAAGGGAAAACAATGGTTGTTGTCAAAGACATTATGTGTAAGAAGTTCAAGGACTGTTTTGTAGGGCGGACAACCACAGCCATACTTCGATTATTTTTCAAAGAAAATTCCGCACTTAATGTATGAATAATTTTTGTTAAATCTGCGACCGGTTTCGCACCACTTATCGGTGCATCCTCAGGGCCATGTAAGCATACCAGAAAACACCGTGCAAGTTGAGAGGAGGCGCGTGGGAGCGGACACGACCCGCCTGGCCCAAACCCGGAAAGCGCTCGCGTAGTGGCGCGAGAATCGCCAGAGGCCAGCTGACGTGTACAAGGTGTAAAAAGTGGGGGGTGCTGAACATCTGATAAACAATTCCTTATGTCTATTTTTTTTCAAATCTAATATTATACTAGGTGGCCAATACAAAAAATGGGCAGTTAGTCAAAACCATAAGAATAATAAATATGGTTCTGAATGCGAGAGGCCCGTAGTACGCATAAAAATATATTGGACAGAACCTACTAACAAGTAAGCTATAGGAGTAAGGCTACCTGTTTAAGTAATCAAAATTTTCTAAAAGACCCTTGTCATCAGATCGGTCTGGGCATTCAGTGAGGAGCGACGGGATTTCTTCAGAACTCTGAAGATTTCAACCTCTTCCAAAACATTAAGGATGTTGCCCTTACTTTCCAAGATGCGCATTTGCGGAAAACGGGTCACCATATCACCGGTATCCAGAACAACATCCGGGTGTTCCACTTGGAAAGTAAGGGCAACAACCTTAATGTTTTGGAAGAGGTTGAAATCTTCAGAGTTCTGAAGAAATCCCCTCGCTCCTCACTTAATGCCCAGACCGATCTGAGGCTCAAGGGTCTTTCAGAAAACTTTGATTACTTAAACAGGTAACCTTACCCCTAAAGCTTACATGTTAGTAGGTTCTGTCCAATATATTTTTATGCGTACTCCGAGCCTTACGCATTCAGAACCACCACATTTATTATTCTTATGGTTTTAACTAATTGCTCAATTTTTATGTTGGCCACATAGTATGGTATTAGATCTTTTTAAAAAAATAGACATAAGGAATTGTTTATCAAATGTTCAGCACCCCCCACTCTTTACACGTTGTACACGTCACCCGGCCTCTGGCGATTCTAGCGCCACTGCGTGAGCGCTTTCCGGGTTTCGGCCAGTCAGGTCGTGTCCGCTCCCACGCGCCTCCTCTCAACTTGCACGGTATGTTCTGATATGTTTACATGGCCCTAATTCCGCTGTTTGTTCATGCTAAGGTTCCGCTCTTTGTTGTTCGTGTTTACAGGAGTTTTATCAGCAGCGTATTTTATTTTTATTTTCTAGGTCATTGCCACTCCCATCTCTTAAAAAAAATTTAAAATTTTTTTAAATTTTAACTACCGCTTTCACCAGATGACGGTATATTGGACGTGAGTGGTGGGGAGTGGCTACAGGGAAGTGTTCAACGTTACTATCTTACAAAAAGCGTATGTGAGTACTTTCTTGTTTCATTAAAAAAACTGGCTATTTAAAAGTTTAATTTACACCTCAAAATTGGGGGATCGAATAGTTTATATGAGCTCTCATTATATTATGTTTTGTACAGATTGCCTGAGGATGCACCGGTAAGTAATGCGAAACCGGTCGCAGATTTAATAAAAACCATTCATACAACCAGTGTGGAATTTACTCTGAAAAATGTTCAAGTATGTTACACATACAGAAACAGAGCAGATACTACAGATTAAGGAAACGAAAATCTCGCATGACTGGGGAACCATGCTATCACTTACTATATATATATATATAGGATGACAGTGCGGTTCCATAACCATGGTGAAAGGGTACAGTACCGCCCGACATTGAATATAGGTACAACATACTTCAGTATTTTTGTCAGAACAACACTTTTTTTTGTAAAATAACTCAATTTCAATTGATACAGCGAAGCCGGATACCAGTGTAGGAAAGAATGGCAATTTATTTATTTAATTTATCGTATGTGCACTCCCACAAAATAAATCCCTACGTCCAGTTTGGTGAGATCTTTTGAAATTAATGTGAATATATGATCATCTTTGAGTCGATCCTTTGGCCACCTTTGGTGGAACCAAAGAGATGAAATTTACCAGAGCTTTGAGCGCCTGAAATGTAGCTGGCCAATAGGGTAGTAAGGTGCTCCCCCACTTCAGCAGAGGTGGAGAGGACCTCGAAAACGGCCATGTTTTAGGCACTCTGCCGCTGGATCCTGTGCTGTTAACACCTGTTTTAGATGTGCTCCGTAATGACGAAAGAGTGGAGGCATGGTATGCATGTGGAACATTTAAGAGTAGTTTGAAATAATAACTTTTCTATTTCAGGAACTTTTGTGGGGAGAATTAAATGTCAGGCAGGTAATATTAATGGGATTGTAGTAATCTTCGGAAGTGACCAACGGTCACAAAGAAACCACGTGTAGCAATAAGTTGAAATACTTCCGTGTGCTTAAGCTAAGCTGAATTACTAGCGTGTGTACAATAAGTTGAAATATTTAAGAAATAGCGTGTGTACCATTTAAGAAATGGCGTGCGCAGGACTAGAAATTAGAGACGAGTACTTCCACGTGGTGAGTACTGTGTGAGTCTCAATCTGTGTATGAGACAAAGGTTAAAGAGAA
Source organism: Schistocerca cancellata (assembly GCF_023864275.1). Taxonomy (NCBI): domain Eukaryota; kingdom Metazoa; phylum Arthropoda; class Insecta; order Orthoptera; family Acrididae; genus Schistocerca; species Schistocerca cancellata. The sequence continues at coordinate 341,206,240 of NC_064628.1, forward strand.
GTACTCGTCCATGGCATCAGTTGAGGACTCGCGTGTGTGATGAATACATTAATATTACTATGCGTGTGACGCTAGATTCAAACTCTGAGAGAGGAGCAAGGTGAGTCGGCCGTCTATCCAGCAACGCCACATGGCTTGCATTGCACAGGAAGACGTGCATTTACCTCCAGAGTTCACAGTAGGAAAGTAGAATTACAAAGTGGGGCAGTGTCGTGTGAAACTGGGATCAATATTAATTGAAGTGGGAAAGCTGAAAGTGATAATGTTGTAACCATTCTCTGTGTAGTATTTCATATTGTTGTGTAGTGTATGTCATGTAATTTGGGTATGTGTGGTTTCCATGGATGTGTAGCGAAGTAGTTTCAAAAGATTAGTGGGTTATGCTTGTTCCTTCTGTACCGCTCGGTCTGGAGGAAAGTTTCGTGATGATGATTGTGAGAGTCGAAGTGTGAGGTATAATAAAAGATCCACCATCCTATCCAGAAAGTGCACTGTAGCGTTAAATAAATTACGAGACCATAATATAGAGATTCACTAATGTAAAGCCATGCCCACTGGGCGGAATTTCTCATATGTTATTCTTGTAGGTTATAGAATTTGTGTGTTTAGGTTAGGGAATTTATCAGAATAAATCAGATAGTGAAAAGAAAGAGATTGGTAGACTATTCCTTCAAATTGTATGTTGTCATAATGTCCCGAATTTATAATGTGTGCGCCATTCATATTCAGTGGGATGGCCACGTGTTAATAAAAGCCGTCAAATAAAAGACAAAAAGAAAATGTGGTACTGCCAGTGCGTAGTGTACAGTCAGCGTTCTGTAAATCACTGATAGTCAGATATGCGTTTCCGTTGCGTAGTAATCATATAGGAGGATAACTTGTAACTTAAGTGAGAGTACTAGAGCTAATGTTACTCGTTAAATTAAGAAAGAATCCACTCGCTTGGCAGACCACTCATCTTGCAGGCCTGACTGCTTGATGCCACAGTATGAGCAAGGCATGTGGGTGCCTCTCAATGTAACATTTTCAATTTCATCTGTAGTATCTGTTATGTTTCTGTATGTTTGAACTTCTTAGATCTAAGGTATTTGACCTGTTTTCCTATGCATACACATTAGATGTTGTGAGTGTATGTGCTTCTGAAGTTATTAATATTAACCGTACCAACATTTACCATGATATATAATATAAAACTAAAGTGTAAAAAATCGAGATACTTTTGTAAAAAAGTGTGATGAATGTAATGTGGAATCGACGTGGATACTCCAGATGTATGTCAGTACTGTAATTCTTCTCAATACATGTCACTTAGCAACTTCGAATTCTTTCAGTTGGATCTACTTAGACAACATCACATTATTTGTTTTTTATTTAAACAGTGATGTCCAACACTGAGCACTGAAATGTGTGAATGAATGTAAAAGCACGTGAATATGGGCATAAGCCAGAAACAGGTCGTGCGATAAATAAAATCACCTTCTGCGTTTGGTACCGATTATTATTCTACACTCTACATTCAGAATGACTAACTACATCAGTGCGGCCTTCTCTGAGTCGTAGTGGACAATATGAACAATTTTGTTATGTAGGGAAGTAATTTTTAACGTTCATAGCTAACCAATCATAAAACGACTTCATTTTTAATGCCACCATACAGAAAATAAATGATAATTGTTGAATAGCACCACAGTGGTGAAGACGAAATCATTACGAACAATTATGTAAAGGACACTTGTATCAAGTTATGAAACAACCTCAAATCGGCCTACAAAAGGCACCTAAGCTATGGTTCATACGAGCCGCGTGATATTTCGATTATCTGTCGCCCTCTTATGATATCGGCTTGATGTCAGAGTTGCGCTGTACCAAATCGAGGGTTCAGTAGTTTTGGCGTAGTACGTAAGTGACGTAGTAAATAGTACGGTTACCGGTAGCACTGGTGGCGTTGGTAGGGAAAGAAACATAAATGTGTGGCAGAGGAAACGAGATATTGCAACTTGTCTTGTTTTCTGTTTTTTGTTTGCGCTTAATTAGAAACGCACATCTTTCCGTATGAGTCCATTGTGAATTTTATATCCTTATTAAATATAAATTCATTTTATAGTTAATAAAAATCAGGTGTTCGTGTACCTTCTGCACTTTTATGACACCAAAGCAATTATTTTTTATGCAAGTACAATTTACATGCACAAACACAAAAGTAATCTACTTAATTATTGTTATTGTGTATTCAATACAACGTTCTTCATCATGATCAAAGGCAAGAGTTTGCTGTTATCATAAAAGATAAATGCGGTAGTTTTTCAACACTAATAGAAACATGTTTTACGTAAGTTTGCAGAAGAATCGAAGCGATGTGTGATGTATTTTAGTTTTGAGTTTCTTTTTTTTATTTTAGCTTTTTTTAAGGAAACCGCGTTATCTAACGCTATATGATATATCTGTTTCTTTTTTTCACATCATCCCTCTGTTTCACTTTACAAATCAACAATTTTCGAATTAAACCTGAATTAAACATTGATAATTTCAATTTTGTTATTTATACTGTTTGTTTTTAAGCAACAGACAGCAGAATAACTATGTAGAACAAATATGTTCCGTAAGTTATGCGGCCCTGTATGTACCCTCACTCACTTTATAGACGGTTCACCGATTCCAGTTTCTAGGGAATCTAGTAAGACAGTTATCACATGCGTAAACAAAGCGATCGAAAGGAGGTAACCCCGATAGCAATGCAACACATCTGACGAACAGGTAACGAGTTTGCGCTCTTAACTGACCAAATCTGCTAGGAAAACTGCTACGCTTACTTACGATAGTTTATCGTAGCCTACGGAAGCTCTACAACTCTGCTTGCTCTTTCAAATTTTTTTGAAATTTTCCATTTTCTTAATATTTTTGAAGTTTTCAGTGTAGGCAACGAAAGAAAAAGATGATTTCTGTAAAAGTTATACAAAAACTTATTATTACAATTCAGTCTAAACTTAACCGTCACAAATGCAGTAGTAAAAGGCCAGAAAAACGAAACGACTGAGTTTTTAATATTACATTTTTATAATTCACAAAACTTTGAGGTAAAATTTGCATACACTGTACTTTTAGTGGCTTTTATTGAAATTATTCGTCTTCTTTCCCTTACTCAGTCGCATTACGTTATAAACAGTTATTGTTTACCCCCAGCAGACTTTTTTTTTATAGCATTGTGAGGAACTTTAGAAGAAGACTTCGGCGATATACCATGTATGGAATAAGATAACAGCACCGCTACAGCTGTCCCGCCGTCAGTAAAAGAGATTCCACGGATGCCTGCGGCACTCTGCCATCGCCGATGAAATTTTAAGATGACTTTATGACGCCTACAGAGAAGAAAATCCATAAGTAGATCTCTAATAAACACATCACACGAAACAGGATCCTTGAGAGGGCACCAAGTCAGACACAGATACTGTTATAGCTGCAGACTCAGGAAATGACCCAAACACAATTACAGCATCTGACACAAGCTCATAACATACGGAGTATAACACCCAAAATAGATAGATAAGATAATTCTAAGAAAAGCAGACATAGCAGGTGATTGAAATAATAATTAAATCAAGACACTAGGCTGTCGCCAGGCGTTGATATACATCAACGGGGACAGTTGAAAATGTGTGCCTAGACCGGGACTCGAACCCGGGATGTCCTGCTTACACGGCAGATGCTCTATCCATATGGTCCACCGAGGGCACAGAGGATAGTGCGGCTGCAGAGATTTACCCCTTGCACGCTCCCCGTGTGACCCACATTCCCCACTTAATGTCCACACTCTACATTCGTAGTGCCCTGCCCACTACACTCATTACTCGCGGCAGACAATCTTACCGAGTCCTGTAAGAGTTCGGGCAATGCTTGTGCATCCAGCACAGAAGAAGAAGGTCAATGGCCAGTCAGCCTTAACTATATGAAGATGGTATCTGTTTTTTCGGACATTCCCGAAAGAACAGATGCCATCTTCATATCGTTAAGGCTAACCGGCTGATGACCTTCAGTGCGGATGCACACGAATTGCATCAACTCTTACCGGACTTGGTGGATTGTCTGCCGCGAGTAATGGGTATAATTGTAGGGTCACTACGAATGTAGTGTGTGGGTCTCAAGGGGAGCGTGCTGGCGATAAATCCCTGCAGTCGCACTATGCTCTGTGCACTCGGTGGCCCATATGGATAGAGCGTCTGCCATGTAAGCAGGAGATCCCGGGTTCGAGTCCCGGTCGGGGCACACGTTTTCAACTGTCCCCGTTGATGTATATCAACGCCTATCGACAGGCTACTGTTACGTAGTGTATCATTTCAATCCGCCCCCCCCCCTTTCTGTTCGAGTCGCAAATGATCTGCGGGAAGAAGGCTTGTTGGTAAGATCATGTGTGAACTCAAATGTCTGTGATTTCAAGTTCACGGCCTTTCCGCGAGATGTACTTAGGTGCAATTAACGTACTTGTTTACTCCTCTAGGAATGTACACTCTCGAAATTTTAACGGTAAACTACACAGTGATGCACAGCGCTTGTCTTATAGAGTTAAAGATAACTACCGATGGAAGAAGCCATGGCAAAGCGTGGGCGTGTGCTGTACGATTCCTAGCACCCAGCGGGCATTCGCTCTTCTCCACAGGACTGCACTGTATTCGCAAGCGTCACACGCCATGACGTTGCTGGACGAGCGACGGAGTGGCTCTGGAACCGAGGCACGTCCGGTCCTAGCGCCGACAGCCCGCGGCGCGCTGCTCATTTAACTTGGCGCAGAGCTGAAAGGCAAACAGACTTCTGTGCGGAAACATGGCAGCGGAGGCGGCCGAAATTGAGTTCTGAACTCGACCAGCGACGACGGCGGAGAAAGACGGCCGAAGCAGATAACAATCGGATTTGGCGGTATTTGCATCCCGAAATGTGTTTACTTCCGTTTGCCTCGCGAGGGTACTTCTTTCCCTCCCAAGTCCAGTACGGCTTCCGGTCTTTTGACAGAGTTTCAGTCCATTTGCAAGTGTGGCTTCTCCACAACACCACAGGACTAGGATTTCTGTCATTACATCATTTCTCCGCTACTCACCGCGTGTGTACTATAATAGAAACCACTAATCTGTAATATTACTTCTTGTTCCTGGGTTTCCAATGAAGATGTTTCGAGCTTTTCTCTGGTATGGGACATTCCATTAACCACTACATTCACCATGTTACACCAAATTAATCGTACTTGGTACTCTAAGCGACTTGCACATCGAAACAATGTTTTTGACCTGTGAGTGTAACAAACGAGCAATGGCCGAGCTCTACGGCCGGCCGGGGTGGCCGAGCGGTTCTAGGCGCTGGAACCGCGCGACCGCTACGGTCGCAGGTTCGAATCCTGCCTCGGGCATGGATGTGTGTGATGTCCTTAGGTTAGTTAGGTTTAAGTAGTTCTAAGTTCTAGGGGACTGATGACCTCAGAAGTTAAGTCCCATAGTGCTCAGAGCCTTTTCAACCATTTTGAACCGAACTCTACTGTATTGTTTAGATCGAATAGGTTGAGCTCATTCGTCGTTGGTAGATTGACTTGTCTGATAGTTTAACTATAACTCAAAAACTGCAGTAGCAGAGCTCAGATATCCATTGGTTTACGGAGGTCAAGGAATTACGTGTAAACTGCAGGTGTTGCCCGCGTTTCCAATGCACATCTGCCCGCTTAGTTTACGCGAGTCATACCATCACATGGACTTCGTACATTACGATCACTGAAGTGAAACTCCGACGTACTTTTTATTCCTTTAAATAAGCTTCGTTATATTGTCTTAGTTATCTACAATTTAAATCTTCCTTTCACAATTGTAAGTTACTCTCCCTTCTATATATATTTTAATATCAAAATCTCAGTAATTGAAAAGCCGTTAACAATCTATGATCCCTTTTATTGCATATCTATAATACAGGGCTATTACAAATAATTGAAGCGATTTCATGAATTCACTGTAGCTCCATTCATTGACATATGGTCACGACACACTACAGATACGTAGAAAAACTCATAAAGTTTTGTTCGGCTGAAGCCGCACTTCAGGTTTCTGCCGCCAGAGCGCTCGAGAGCGCAGTGAGACAAAATGGCGACAGGAGCCGAGAAAGCGTATGTCGTGCTTGAAATGCGCTCACATCAGTCAGTCATAACAGTGCAACGACACTTCAGGACGAAGTTCAACAAAGATCCACCAACTGCTAACTCCATTCGGCGAGGGTATGCGCAGTTTAAAGCTTCTGGATGCCTCTGTAAGGGGAAATCAACGGGTCGGCCTGCAGTGAGCGAAGAAACGGTTGAACGCGTGCGGGCAAGTTTCACGCGTAGCCCGCGGAAGTCGACGAATAAAGCAAGCAGGGAGCTAAACGTACCACAGCCGACGGTTTGGAAAATCTTACGGAAAAGGCTAAAGCAGAAGCCTTACCGTTTACAATTGCTACAAGCCCTGACACCCGATGACAAAGTCAAGCGCTTTGAATTTTCGGCGCGGTTGCAACAGCTCATGGAAGAGGATGCGTTCAGTGCGAAACTTGTTTTCAGTGATGAAACAACATTTTTTCTTAATGGTGAAGTGAACAGACACAATGTGCGAATCTGGGCGGTAGAGAATATTCACGCATTCGTGCAGCAAATTCGCAATTCACCAAAAGTTAACGTGTTTTGTGCAATCTCACTGTTTAAAGTTTACGGCCCCTTTTTCTTCTGCGAAAAAAACGTTACAGGACACGTGTATCTGGACATGCTGGAAAATTGGCTCATGCCACAACTGGAGACCGACAGCGCCGACGTCATGTTTCAACAGGATGGTGCTCCACCGCACTTCCATTATGATGTTCGGCATTTCTTAAACAGGAGATTGGAAAACCGATGGATCGGTCGTGGTGGAGATCATGATCAGCAATTCATGTCATGGCCTCCACGCTCTGCCGACTTAACCCCATGCGATTTCTTTCTGTGGGGTTATGTGAAAGATTCAGTGTTTAAACCTCCTCTACCAAGAAACGTGCCAGAACTGCGAGCTCGCATCAACGATGCTTTCGAACTCATTGATGGGGACATGCTGCGCCGAGTGTGGGAGGAACTTGATTATCGGCTTGATGTGTGCCGAATCACTAAAGGGGCACATATCGAACATTTGTGAATGCCTAAAAAAACTTTTTGAGTTTTTGTATGTGTGTGCAAAGCATTGTGAAAATATCTCAAATAATAAAGCTATTGTAGAGCTGTGAAATCGCTTCAATCATTTGTAATAACCCTGTACATCCGTCTCCCCTGACATCTCAAACAGAAGTAGTTTATTATCGTTTTCGTTCCGTGACACGTAGTAGCACATAATACTCACACTCGCAGCACCGATTATTAGCGTTCGTACTAGCAGTAGAATGTAACCTTCGTTTTACACAATTTTATCACAAAACAACACCTTCGGTTAGTGACTTTATAACACCCCCCTGCTTCCCGGGATTTGCGAAATTACAAATTGACAATGACCGTGAATTATGAATTTTGACCCGCGTCGGGATAAGGCATCCGAATCCGAAGTAAATAATGATTATTCCGCGGGAAACAGGAGATGTTATAACTTGATCGTTATTGAATGAGTAATTTCATTCAATAACGATCGATAAATGAAATAATGGAAATAATTTGGAAATAAATTTTGCCAGTGTAAATTTTGCCGAAAGAAATGATTAAGTTGTAAAAGCAATTAAAAAATCGGTCGCCAGCTCAGCTGATGAGCGACAGTACTGTTGAGTACGTGAATAATTGTGTCAAAAATAAAGTTTACCTGTTTGTAGCGCAGCCAGTGGAACGGGAACTTTTACATAAGTGCTGTGTCAGGCTCAGTAATCATATAAAACAATGTCATAACAATCTAACTACACTTAAACATTAATGGTTAACTTTCAATAAGCATTTTGATAATTATTTTGTTCATAATTTGTCAGGTAAGTGCAATGCTGGCAACACAGATAATTATCTATCGAGATTTTGAATAATGGACTGTCATTCTGTCTTTAAAATTACGTACTTTGCACAGTTTAATCTACTGATAATGAAAGATATTGCCAATAATTGATTAACTATGTTTTGAATGATAATAATTCATTAATTGGCGGATTGTCAAGTGGAATAAGCTTTATAGTTTCATGAAATATCCTTGAACTAACTTCATCGGAATATGAATTGAAATAAATCTTAATAATCAAATTTATTACTTCAGTCTATTATTAAGTTACTACGGTTGGAGTAATCTTATTAAGTGCAACACTTAACTACGATAACCATTCTGAAATTTACTCTTCACCGTCTATGCAAATAATTTGATAATTAACATATTTCCTCTTGATAATGGCGTGACACACTCTGTTCAATAAGACAAGGATCTGAAGGGACCTACTTGGTGTTTTTGTCGGGTGGAATGTAACTGCAAAACTTCGATTATAAAGTGCTTGTTATTAATTGTTCAACTTCATAGAAAAGCACAGTCACTGGCAAGCCTTCTAAAATTTTATCCTACGAAAATTACGTAGATCTTACTTCCCTCGTAGTTGGTGGATCGACGGAAGTCCACGGCAGCGACACAATGTGGCAGCGGGCTTTTACTGTTGCGACTTGGGCCCACAGTGCGCTTCACATTTAAGTCCTCGTTTCTTCAGAACTATGCCCATTAATCCATAATAACTTGCCCGGCCACGCTTCCAAATATGCCGACCATTACTTTCCCGTCGTACTTAGATCCACACACTAGCCGTTAGATGTAACACAGCTAGGACTAGCAGCACTCGACTGTACTTCTTACTCCGAGCACAGCGTTACTGTTACTACTACCCGCTGGCGCGCTCCCGCGCACAGCGGCACGACAAAACAATCTCTCTGACTTCAACGTTAACTAAATATGCCCTCACTTGCCAGTGTTAATTATTACACAATTAAACATAGTATTTACAATACATATTTACACTAGACAATACATCGTATACAAACAGTTTCATGTGTTAGGTAAGCGAAAAAATTCATAGCAAGGACTGCGTTGTAGCGTCACAACTTGTTTTGTCCTCTCCCACGGGACGCGAACTCCCTTTCACACGCAATCTTACGATGTATCACAGAGCATTTCCTGTAAGCTTCACCATAACATATTTGTCAACATACTAAAGGAACGATTTCTTCATACATGAAGTAGAACATTCTAAATTGCTGTAGAATAGTAAATTACTGCTAACACAGATTTGACACTGAGACTCATCATAAATATGGCGGCAAACCAAAAAAGGGTTCAAATGGCTCTGAGCACTATGCGACTTAACTTCTGGGGTCATTAGTCGCCTAGAACTTAGAACTAATTAAACCTAACTAACCTAAGGACATCACACACATCCATCCCCGAGGCAGGATTCGAACCTGCGACCGTAGCGGTCGCTCGGCTCCAAACTGTAGCGCCTAGAACCGCACGGCCACTCCGGCCGGCTGGCGGCAAACGTGGAATGATAAGACAGTCTGGACAGCTGGGTTTTTTCTTGTTGTACGATGTTTACATGACTTCGCATTAACATTTGGCGTATCTTGTTAAAAGGTCTTGACAGTTTAGATACAATCGCGTGGCTCTTTTCATAAGCTCTCAAAAGCAAGTAAAGTAATATATCACTGTATCGTTGTCAGTGCGAGAGGTGTGTGGTAGTGGCAGCAAAGTGTTTCTTAGCTGTTTTCAGAACTTAGGCTGTCAGAATTTTGTAAGGCGTTCCGAGATCTGACGCCTCTCGCTGATAGTTGTTCAACATTTTTGCGTCGTCTCATGCTGTCTAAACAAACTGAGCGTGCAGTTCTTCCTTTAACACTTTCTGCCAACTTAATCAGTCCAACTTGGTTAGGCTTCCAGACGACGAATGTTACTCAATATTTGGTAGAACAAGTAATTTTCAAGAGACAGCTTTCGTTTATAATTACACTTTCTTAAGATTGTTGCAGTAATTTTAAATCTGCCATCTGCCTTCCCAAAAATAGATCTATATGCTCGTTCCATCTTAAATCTCTCCGGACAGATACTTCCAAATACTTGAAGCTTGTGAAGTACAAATCGGAGATAGCGTAGTCAAGCGACATTTGGTGGAATAGTCCAGGGGTGTACAGCCGGTTCATAGAGCCCAACACGCACAACATTTCCGCTATCACTACCGTCAGGTCTCCTGATGAGCTGAACTTCTGCTAGTGTCTTACTTGTTTTTAGATTCATAGAAGCTCCACAGGGTTTTGACCGTCCAGCTTCGACCTTCGCTTAAATGATGACTGGAGATGGCGATTTTTATGGATCTGTATGATTGTTTGTATGTACGACTGCCATGCGTAACCAGCTATTGCCTAAACTGTCTGTTCAATGCAGAGACGGGTCTTTTATTTCAAGCGTTGGAGTAGTGTGTACGTAACTAATGAATGAGTTGGTGGGTCGAAGTGAAAGCCTTTCGATAGGGATTTTCTAAGTTCGTTTTAATGTAGGTAAAGATGGGGATCCTTAATATGCTTTACTGGCCTGTACTGGTCGACGTTGTTTGTAGTACGAATGATCCTGCTCTGAAGTGAATGCAGCTTGTCGAGGTGGGTGTCTGCTGCCATCGACCATACCTCTGATCCATACAGCTTCGTCGGAAGGATGATAATTAGTAAATCCGTTACTTCATTCTTGTTGTTAGACCCCTCCTCCCTCCATGTCCCCCCCCCCCCCCCCACTCTTAAGGCGCTGATACAACTGACAGTAGAGAGCACAAAATTTGCTTCTGGTTCTTTTCATCCGCCTTGCAAAACTAAGTCGCCTCTTCGGCTGGAGGCCGAGACAAGTCGCTCAGTGGCTCAACTGTACGTTTCTGCCGGCGACAGAAATCTGACGAACTGGTAGGGTTAATTTCCTAGTGAACACAATTGCGACGCTTTTATCTGGATATATTTTTGTCTTCCAAAAATTACACCAGGTGGCGATCGCACCCTTGTGTTTCTGTAGTTTCCTAGCTATGACATTGAGGTTGCTGTTGATTCTACAATGACTGTGTCGTCAGAACACAGTGCAGTTGCACCATCTGCCAACTTTGGCGCCTTATTGGTGTAGAGCGTATGTAATATGAGGCCCAGAACCAAGGACACTGGCCACAGCACTCCTGACCGTGCTAGCATTTTAACTGCAGCGAATTCAGTACTGCCTCTCCTCTCGTAAATTAAGCCATCATGCCAGACTTTATCGAGAGCTTTTTCGATGTCGAGGAAGACTTCTTCGGTGCTGTGTTTCCTGTCCCTCCATCTGCATATGTGTTCCAACAGACGCAGGTATTGATGGATAGTGCTGTGTTCTGGACTTAAGCCAAACTGATCAGGGGCAATAATGTTCTGGCTTTGAGGAACCGGGAAAGGGTTTTGTTGATAAGATGCTTCAGTACTTTCCCAAGAAAGGACAAGAATGAAATGTGTCTGTACCTCTGGGAAAGGACAGGGCTCTTATTATGCTTGATCGGCGAAAGTAGGAAGTACAAAGATGTTCAGGAAATTTCAGAAATACAGAAATACATGCCACTTAGGAATGAAACACGTAGGAAGGGAGAGGAAGATGAGGCAAAATGGCTGATTAACAATTTGAAGATATAGAAATATAAATGATTGTAGGAAGGACGGACTCGGCGTACAGAAAAGTCAAAACGGTCTACAGTGGAACTGATAGCGAGGTGGTCATGCCAGTAGTACAATGGGAATGCAACTGTTAAGTGCAGAGGACAGGACGGATAAGTGAAAATAATATATTGACCACTGATGACCTCTATAAGATGGAAGACTTGTCTGAAGACGTTACAAAAGCAAAACAGGATTCTATATAGAAGAGGTAGCGGATCCAGTATTATAACCAAATACATAAGAGCCCTGGAAGACTTAAGGTCGAATAAGGAAGAAGAGATAGATAACGTTCCATCAGAATTTCTAAATTCATTGGGGAAAGGGGTAACAAAACGACTATTAACATTGGTGTGTAGAATGTAGGCGGCCGTTGTCGCCGACCAGTTCTAGGCGCTTCAGTCCAGAAACGCTCTGCTGCTACGTTCGCAGGTTCGAGTCCTGCCTCGGGCATGGATGTGTGTAATGTCTTGAGTCTGGCGATATAGCATCATACTTTCAGAAAAACATCGTCCAAACAATTCCAAAGATACAAAGAGAGGACAAATGCGAGAATTGATGCACAGTCAGCTTGAAAGCTCATGAATCCAAGTTACTGACTGGAATAATCTACAGAAGAATAGAAAAGAAAATTGTGGATGTATTAGATGATGATCTATTTGGCTTCAGGAAAGGTAAAAGAACGAGAGAGGCAATTCCGACATTGCGGTTGATAATGAAAGCAAAACTAAAGAGAAATAAAGACATGTTCATATGATTTGTCGACCTGGAAAAAATGTTCGACAATGTAGAATGCTGCAAGATGTTCGAAATTCTGAGAAAAATAGGGATAAACTAGAGGTAAAGACGGGTAATATACAATACGTACAAGAGCCAAGAGGGAACAATAAGAGTGGAAGACCAAGAACGAAGTGCACTATTAAAAGAGGTATAGCACATGGATGAAGTCTTTCCCTTTAATGTTCAAACTATACGTCGAAGAAGCGTTGGTGGAAATTAAAGAACGGTCCAAGGATGGATTTAAAAGTCAGCGTGAAAGGATATATTTGATAAGATCATTGATTACGTTGCTATCCTCAGTGAAAGTAAAGAAGAACTTCAGAATTTGATGAAAGGAATGAGCAGTCTTACAAGTACAGAATGTGGACTGAGTGTAAATCGAAGAAGGACGTACACAATGAGAAGCAACATAAATGAGAATAGCGGGAAACTTAACATCATTGTTGATGATCACGAAGTAGACGTAGTTAAGGAATTTTGCTACCTAGGCAGCAAAATACCCACGAAGGACGAAGCAAGGAAGACATCAAAAGTAGGCTATCACTGGCAAAAAGAGCTTTGCTGGCCAAGAGAAGTCTACAGTATCCAACGAAAGCCTTAATTTGAGGAATAAATTTCTGAGAATGTACATTTGGAGCACGGCATTGTACGGTAGTGAAACAGGGACTGTGGGAACACCGGAAAAGATGAGAATCGAAGCATTTGAGATGTGTTACTACATGAGAATTTTGAAAATTAGGTTAACTGACAATGTAAGGAGTGACAAAGTTCTCCTGAGAAACGGCGAGGAAAGGAATATATCTACATGTAAATCTACACCTACGTGATTACTCTGCTATTACAATAAAGTGCCTGGCAGTGGGTTCAATGAACCACGTTCAAGCTGTCTCTCTAACGTTCCACTGTCGAAAGGAGCGCGGGAAAACGAGAATTTAAAGTTTTCTGTGCGCGCCTTGATTTCTCTTATTTTATCGTGATGATCATTTCTCCCTATGTAGGTATGTGCCAACAGAAATGTTTTCGCAATCGGAGGAGAAAACTGATAATTGAAATTTCATGAAAAGATCCTGACACAACGGAAAACGCCTTTGTTTTAATAATTGCAACTCCAATTCACGTATCATGTCTGTGGCACTATCTCCCCTATTTCGCGATAGTATAAAACCAGCTGCCCTTCTCTGTACTTTTTCGATGTCATCTGTCAGCCCACCTCATGCCCGTCCCACACTGCACAGCAATACTCCAGAATATGGCGGACAAGCGTGGTGTAAGCAATCTCTTTTGTAGATCTGTTGCACCTTCTAAGTGTTCTGTCAATCAATAGCACTCTTTGGTTTGCTCTACCCACAACATTATCTATGAGATAGTTCCAATGTAGGTTATCTTTAATTGTAACGCGTATGTATTTAGTTGACTTTACAGCCTTCAGATTTCTGTGACTTATCGCGTAACCAAAATTTAGCGGATATCTTTTAGTACTCATGTGAATAACTCACACTTTTCAATTGCCGCTTTTCGCGCCGTACAGGTATCTCATCTAAAGCATTTTGCAATTCGTTTTGGTCATCTGATGACTTTACGAGACGGTAAATGATACAGTATCATGTGCAAACAATCTAATAGGTCTACTCAGATTGTCTCTTGTGTCGTTAATATACAGGGTGGTCCCGAATTCATGGTACAAACTTTAATGGTAGGTACAGGACATTGTAACAAGGATTTATTGTATAGGAATGTATAGTCGCAGGTGACGCGGTGAGGCGTAAACAGGGGAAAGAGAAATGGAGTGATCGGTTGGTGTCACTGCCGGTAGAGGGCAGTAGATGAACATGATGTATCGCAGTAGGGACAAGCGCCATTCACAATTGTGCTGCCGTAGACGATGGGTGACTTTACGTATGCAGAAAAAGCAGACATGCATTACATGTACGGCCGTGCAAATGGTAACGCCAGAGCTGCGTTACGAATGTATCGCGCGGAGTATCCTAATCGACGAATGCCGGATCATAGAATTTTTCAACGGTTACATCGTCAACTTTGTGAAACAGGTACGTTCGACGTCAACAGACATGACGCTGGTCGATTAAGAGCTGTACGCACTCCAAGACTGGAAGAACGCATCTTGAACATAGTGGCTGATAGACCCGAGTCAAGCACAAGAACTGTTGCGCGTGACGTACATGTGAGTCATCAGACTGTATGCAGAGTGTTAAATGAAAATCGCTTACACCCCTTCCATTTTCAAAAAGTACAAGCATTGAATCCGGCAGATTATCCTCTTCGCGTGAACTTCTGCCAGTGGTTGTTGCAGCAATGTGCGTTGCAGCCGGATTTCGTAGGTCATGTGCTATTTACAGATGAAGCGACATTTTCACGCGAGGGTGTCTTTAATGCGCACAATTCCCATGTGTGGGCAACAGATAATCCACATGCAACGCGTCCACATGCGTATCAACAACGTTTCGGTATTAATGTGTGGGCTGGTATTGTGAACGACTTTTTGATTGGGCCATACTTACTACCCACGCGACTCTGTGGCGAAAGCTATCGTATTTTTCTGCAAGAAGTGTTACCAGAACTGCTGCAAGATGTTCCGCTCGCCATTCGTAACCGCATGTGGTTTCAGCACGATGGAGCGCCAGCACACTTCAGCACTGCTGTACGGAATTACCTGAATGCCACGTTTGGTGCTAGATGGATTGGGCGTGGTGGACCAGTCCCTTGGCCACCCCGATCTCCTGATTTCTCTTGCCTCGATTACTTTTTATGGGGACATCTTAAGAGTCTTGTTTATGAGACTCCAGTTGACTCAGATGAGGATCTCGTTGCTCGCATATCTGTAGCTGCTGCAGGTGTGCGTGAAATACCAGGCATCTTTGAACGTGTACGCCAATCGCTGCACCGACGCTGTCAAGCATGTATCGCTCATGGTGGACGCAATTTTGAACACTTACTGTAAACATGACACTTGTCAACAACGATTTCAATAAAATCTTTCGTTTTCCTTTCGGCCGTTATTTCCCCTGTTTACGCCTCACCGCGTCACCTGGGACTATACATTCCTATACAATATATCCTTGTTACAATGTCCTGCACCTACCATTAAAGTTTGTACCATGAATTCGGGACCACCCTGTATATCAGGAACAATAGCGGCCTATAACACTTTCTTTGGGAACGCCGGATATTACTTCTGTTTTATTCGATGGCTTTCCGTCTGTTACTACGAACTGTGACCTTTCTGACAGGAAATCACGAACCCAGTCGCACAACTGAGGCGATATTCCATAGGCAGGCAGTTTGGTTAGAAGACGCGTGTGAGAAACGGTGTCTAAAGCCTTCTGGAAATCTAAAAATATGGAATCAATCTGACATCCCCTGTCGATAGCCCTCATTACCTCATCAGTATAAAGAGTTAGCTGTGTTTTGCAAGAACGATATTTTCTGAATCCGTGCTGACTATGTGTCAACAAGTCGTTTTCTTCGAGGTACCTCAAGATGTTCGAGTACAGTATATGTTCCAAAATCCTACTGCAAATCGACGTTAGTGATACGGGGCTATAATTTATTACTCCTACTTCCCTTTTTGGGTATTGGTGTGACTTGAGCAGTTTTCCAGTCTTTAGGTACGGATCTTTCTGTGAGCGAGCGGTTGTATATAGGCCTAACTGCTAGATATGGAGCTATTTTTTCAGCATACTATGAGAGGAACCTGACTGGTATATAATCTGGACCGGTGGCCTTGGCTTTACTAAGTGATTTAAGCTGCTTTGCGACACCGAGGATATCTACTTCTATCTTTCTCATCTTGGCAGTTGTTCTTGATTGGAATTCAGGAATATTTATTTCGTCTTCTTTGGCGAAGGAGTTTCTGAAAAATGTGTTTAATAACTCTGCTTTAGAGGTACTGTCATCAGTGACTTCACCGTTGTTATTGCGCAGTGCTGGTATTGATGGCGTCTTGCCACTGGTGTGCTTCATGTATTTCTTTGGGTTTTCTGCCAGATTTCGAGGCAGAGTTTCGTTATGGAAATTATTAAAAGCATCTCGCATTGAAGTACGCGCTATATTTCGAACTTCTGCAAAACTTTGCCAGTATGGGGGATTTTGCTTTCTTTTAAATTTAACTTGCTTTTTTTCGCTGCTTCTGCAACAGCGATCTGACCCGTTTTGTGTATCAAGGGGATCAGTACCATCACTTATTAATTTATGTGGTGTATATCTCCCAACTGCTGTCGATATTATCTCTTTGAAATCATCCCACAACTTTTCTACGCTTACATGATCAAATCGGAAGGAGTGAAGACTGTTTCTTAAAACGGCGTTAGTAGAATTTTATCAGCTTTTTTAAATAGATATGCTTTGCGTTTCTTTTTGACGGTTGTAGGCGTTACGGTATTCAGCCTAGCAGCGACTGGCTTCTGGTCGCTAATCCCTGTACACGTCACGATATTCACTTTTTGTCCAGGATTATTTGTTGCTAAGAGGTCAAGTATGCTTTCGCAACCTTCTTTGCTTCGAGTGGGCTCATGAACTAATTGTTCAAAATAATTTTCTGATAAAGCATTCTACAATTTCGGATTATCTTTTATGCCTGCCGTCGGCTTTAAACGTATAATTTTTCCAGCATATCGAGGGTTGTTTGAGGTCACCACCGACTGTAATTGTATGAATGGGGTACCTATTTGAACTGTTGAGCAACTGTATCTTCTGAGTTGGGGAGTCGGTAAAACGATCCAATTAATAGTTTAGTCCGATTGTCAAGTATAACCTCTACCCACACTATTTCGCAGGAACTATCTACTTCAACTTCACTACAAGGCAAACTACTTCTGACAGAAACAAATACTCCAACACCAACTGTACTTGATCTATAATTTGTGAACACTGTTAGATTGTTTGAAAAAAATTCGGCTGAACTTCTTTCCGGCTTTAGCCAACTTTCTGTTCCTTAAACTATTTGAGCTTCAGTGCTTTATATTAGGGCTTGGAGCTCTGGTTCTTTTCCAACACTGCTATGACAATTTCCATCTACAATACCGATCATTTCTACAACTACCTTACTTTGTTTTATCTGCCGTCTTTTAGATGGACGCCCTTTCTGTGGTCCCCTGAGACTCTCTAACCTTAAAAAAGGAAACGCCCAGTCCCTTCCACACAGCCCCCACTACCCATGTAGCCGCCTACTGTTTGTAGTTGACTCCTGACCTATCAAGTGGAACCCGGAAACTCACCACCCGATGGCGCAAGTCAATGAATCTGCAGCCTACACGGTCAGGGAACCGCCTGAGCCTCTGATTCAGACACTCCACTTGGCTCTGCACCAAAGGACCACAGTCAGTTCTATTGACGATGCTCCAGAAGGTGAACTCCACCTTAATCTCGGAAGCAAGACCGGCAATCTTTACCATTTCTGCTAGAAGCCCGAAACCAGAGAGAATCTCCTCCGATCCAAAGCGAGACACACTGGTACCGACATGGGCCACCACCTGCAGTTGGCGGCTCTCTGTACTCTTCATGGTATCCGGAAGCACGGTTTCCACATCCGGAATGACTCCCCCCCCCCTCCCCAATATTCACACGGAGTGCACACTGGCTTCCTTCCCCTCTTTGCTCTTTGGCAGCCAAGTTCCTAAGGGTCCCATTACGCACCTAATGTTGGAGCTCCAAACTATCAGCAAACCCACCCTCTGCGAATGCCCAGACGTTGCGGGCCGAGAAGCTTCCTCTGGAACATGGTGGACGACTGCATCCGGTTGAGAGACATCGTCAGCCACAGATAACGCCTGAAACCTGTTCGTTAAACTAACTGGGGAGGCCCTATGATTGGACCTTTGGAAAGTTTTTTGCTGCCTGACAGACTTTGGAATGATCTCCCACTCGACCACGGGTGAGGAGTCAACCTCGGTACAGGCAGTACCATGGGCGGCCACAGCAATGAACTGATCGGGGAACATGTGGAACTTGCTCGACGTCCCTCGCATCCCTGAATCCGATTCCCCACAGTGATGCCCCTTGGCAGCAGCCTCAAGCTGTGTGATGGAAACCAACGCAGCCTGGAGCTGTGAGTGAAGGGTCGCCAACTCAGCTAGCATCTGTACACAGTTATCCGTTACTGCAGTCGCTCCTGTTTGAAGCTCGTAAAAACATGTAACAAACGAATGGTGTACTCGGCTTATTAGCAGCAGGAATTCGAAGTGCTCTGTGTCTATCCAGTATATGGAAAATACTGACAAGCAGAAGGGACAAGATGGTAGGATATCTACACTCCTGGAAATGGAAAAAAGAACACATTGATACCGGTGTGTCAGACCCACCATACTTGCTCCGGACACTGCGAGAGGGCTGTACAAGCAATGATCACACGCGCGGCACAGCGGACACACCAGGAACCGCGGTGTTGGCCGTCGAATGGCGCTAGCTGCGCAGCATTTGTGCACCGCCGCCGTCAGTGTCAGCCAGTTTGCCGTGGCATACGGAGCTCCATCGCAGTCTTTAACACTGGTAGCATGCCGCGACAGCGTGGACGTGAACCATATGTGCAGTTGACGGACAGCGAGGGCGTATAGTGGGCATGCGGGAGGCCGGGTGGACGTACCGCCGAATTGCTCAACACGTGGGGCGTGAGGTCTCCACAGTACATCGATGTTGGCGCCAGTGGTCGGCGGAAGGTGCACGTGCCCGTCGACCTGGGACCAGACCGCAGCGTCGCACGGATGCACGCCAAGACCGTAGGATCCTACGCAGTGCCGTAGGGGACCGCACCGCCACTTCCCAGCAAATTAGGGACACTGTTGCTCCTGGGGTATCGGCGAGGACCATTCGCAACCGTCACCATGAAGCTGGGCTACGGTCCCGCACACCGTTAGGCCGTCTTCCGCTCACGCCCCAACATCGTGCAGCCCGCCTCCAGTGGTGTCGCGACAGGCGTGAATGGAGGGACGAATGGAGACGTGTCGTCTTCAGCGATGAGAGTCGCTTCTGCCTTGGTGCCAATGATGGTCGTATGCGTGTTTGGCCCCGTGCAGGTGAGCGCCACAATCAGGACTGCATACGACCGAGGCACACAGGGCCAACACCCGGCATCATGGTGTGGGGAGCCATCTCCTACACTGGCCGTACACCACTGGTGATCGTCGAGGGGACACTGAATAGTGCACGGTACATCCAAACCGTCATCGAACCCATCGTTCTACCATTCCTAGACCGACAAGGGAACTTGCTGTTCCAACAAGACAATGCACGTCCGCATGTATCCCGTGCCACCCAACGTGCTCTAGAAGGTGTAAGTCAACTACCCTGGCCAGCAAGATCTCCGGATCTGTCCCCCATTGAGCATGTTTGGGACTGGATGAAGCGTCGTCTCACGCGGTCTGCACGTCCAGCACGAACGCTGGTCCAACTGAGGCGTCAGGTGGAAATGGCATGGCAAGCCGTTCCACAGGACTACATCCAGCATCTCTACGATCGTCTCCATGGGAGAATAGCAGCCTGCATTGCTGCGAAAGGTGGATATACACTGTACTAGTGCCGACATTGTGCATGCTCTGTTGCCTGTTTCTATGTGCCTGTGGTTCTGTCAGTGTGATCATGTGATGTATCTGACCCCAGGAATGTGTCAATAAAGTTTCCCCTTCCTGGGACAATGAATTCACGGTGTTCTTATTTCAATTTCCAGGAGTGTATTAAGACAGCAATGAATAACTTCCATGGTACTAGAGGGAGCTACAGAAGATAAGAACTGCAGAGGAAGAAAGAGATAGGAATATACCCAGCAAATAATGAAGGATGTATGTTGCAAGTGCCAGTCTGAGATTACGAGTTTGACACAGGATAGGAATTCATGGCGGGCCGCATAAAACCAGTCAAAAGACCGATGAGGCAAAAAAGAATCCCTTATCTCTGCAGGCAGCTCTGTATGCCATTCACTACCGAGGACATGTTTTGATGGCCAGTCAGGAGATTGCGACGACATCTATGGCTGGCGAGACTCGGCGGGGCCCCCGCCTACAGTAGCGTGGTCGCGGCCACTCCAGCTCGTTGTATTGGCTGAGTATCTGCTTAATTAGATGCAGTTCTGTTTCCCAAGTATTGCTTATGTGGTAACCGCAATCCTGTTTGATGAAATTGCATCTGGAGCGTTTTTCGAAAGGCTGAGAGGTGGCATGAAACCCCTCTCATATTTCTATCTTACTCTGAGTAATTAGATTTCCCTCTCTAATTGCATGCAGTGAAAAGTTGCTATTCCTTCACACGCGGACTTCCCACGCAGCGTCTCTTGTCACCCGGGTGGTCCGGTGATGGGCAGGATCGGCTGATCTTGAAAAGGTTAAGCCGACGGGTGTGAGGGAGTCGAGTGGATGCTTTCCAGATGCCAACATTGTCATAAGAGCGGGGGCGACACGCCCACAGGGGCCTGATGGAGCGGCTGGGCTAGAGATTCCGTTACTTCGCATAAACTTAGTGAAAACACTTTCTGACAGACTACCAGCGAGGCGTGGGAATGCCTTGTGTTCCCAGGCAGTCCTGGAGGGCAAATTCCCGCGTTTTCTGCAAAATAATAACTGTGATTGGCTTGCTCAGGGGTTAGCTCCGTGACGTAGCAAAATCGGCGCAAAAATTGTTGCCAAGTATCCCCATTGGTGGAATAATAGTGCGTCGGCAATAGAGTGGAATTTTCCGCCGGTTTTCGAGTTGCTAATTGGAACGTTTTCACCACAGCCACTGTCATGGGGGCGGGAATGTCTGTGTTAGGTTTGTACGGGTGCTCTTGAGGAAGTCGGCTCTCGCCTTTTGGTTGGAGTGGGTAACAAGACTGAGCTCTCGCTGCTCTGGACAGCCTGCCTTCCGATGGCTGTCTAATATACTTTGATTTAATTGTAACTGTTTGACGGAGTTGCTGAAGTTTCGACTTCAATGTAACTTTCCGAGTACAGTTGGCAATTGAGCGTTCTGCGTACAAGTGGTCTATGTTGTCTGTCTTGAGCAGTTTTGGCTAAAGTTGACTGTATCGGAATTACTGTGCGACTTCACTTGTCAAAATCACTCACTGTACCGTCAGTGGTTGTGTAGTGAGCCTTCTTCATCTCCCTCAGAGGCGCTTTTATGTTCCTAGGAAGTCTTTAGTCTGGAACAACCAGACCAGGATAATTTGTTTCGAGCTATACTCGCGACATTATCATCACCACGACGGGACGACGAACCAACCAGCCATCGCCTCCGGTATGCCATATCGTGTCCTTGCAGTTAAGAAGACAGCTTTGTAAGGTATGTCCGCAGCACCGGCAGATTAGGGAATTTTGCTACGTGATAATCAGAGCTCAGCAGAGCGCGCCTGTTCGTCTTTTCTAACTTTGTTCTGTCTTGGGTGTTCATTGTCTGAGTTCTCCATACTGCAGCAGCAATTAATGTTGGATTGGCTGGGTGATTCTCTTAAGATTTGAGTTGCAACGAATTGGCTCCACATACCATTGGTCATAAATGTCACAAGCTAGTTTATGGAGAACTTCACCTTCACTGTATTTATTTGAGTATCCAGTTTGACGTATTGTAAATGTTTCATGTGTTTTGTTTATTATTTTGAGTTTAGTCATAATAAATCAAATTGTTATTTTGGACAGAACTTTCATTCTGTAGATCGGTAGAGCAACCCTTTCATTTATCACCACGTTAATGAAACTTTCCTTTATCAAATTAATTTCTGTCAAATTAAATTATTGCAGGTGCCAAACTATTTTCTACTCCACTTGCAGGGTCGATTACAGTCAGTTCGCGTTTCTTCTTAATCCATGTGCAACAGTAAAAGTCGGAGTTAGCATCATTTCCATATGCATCATTTCCATATGAAGATTCTGGAAGAATTTAGTGTTAAATACACTGCTAGCCCCGGCACCTCGCAAGGCAACACCGGCAGCCGCCGAAATATTGCGTTCGTGGTACACTATGAACCAGCAGTACAGACCTGCACTGTTCAATCAACTAATACGCAGGAAAAAAACGACGTTTAATCATTTTGTCTATAACGTGGGCATTACATTATATTTATTCTTTTCTTACATACAGCTGCCAACTGTTATGCCTATGCCAGGGACTGATGATCAACAAGTCTCTCTGCAACTCGTAGCAAGTTTCGAGCGACGTCACATCCCCTTACACAAACGCATTGCCTCTGAATGGCGTCATAGGGCTACAGTGTCATGCGACAGGTCGTCTGCATACGAGGCGCAGTCAAATGAAAACCGATCTCGTGCCACAGCTGGACTATGGTTCCATTTAAAAGCAATCACCAAACGTGTTAAGACATTTGGGACACTGTGAAACACGGTCAGTTCCCGCTTCATAGAACGAGGTAGGCCGCTGACGGACCTACGACCATACCCACTCTTGCAATACCCCATCGACTGAAACCGTCGTCCACGTATGTCTTTCTTCAAGTCGTCAAAGATGTGAAAAATACACAGTGAAATATATTGGTTGTTCAGAGGATGTTGCGCAGTGTTTCCTATACAAATTGCGGAATACTAGCGTTCTTCCGATTGGTAGTGAGCGGGCTGGCGTTACCGTGCAATAGGATGACTCTGTCCGGCAGTATTCCGACAGCCCGAGGGCAAATGGCGAAGCCAACAGCGGAAACATCCCACACCTCCCCAGCCAAATAAATTCAAAGCTGGTCAAACGGGCTTCGACAAGCTGTTCACACAAGTTCCGGTAAGGTCATGATGAGCTTCTTCGACTGCTAGGGCCCTCTGCTTATCGTGTTCCCCGAGCTTGGAACCACATACAACGCGCAACGCTACGAAGACACCATGCGCAAGCTGCGATGTGCCGGTAAGTCAAAATGCCCAGAAATGCTGTCGGACGGAAGCATTCTGTTGCAAGATAATGCCTGCCACTACACTACCAGTCGGACGAAGGCTATGCTTCAGTATATTGGTTGGGAACGTCTGCAACATCCCCCGTAGAGCCCTTCACTGTGTGGTTTTCACATTTTTGGCGACCCGAAGAAAGACATGCGTGGAAATCGCTTTCAGTCTGAGGAAATGCGAGAGGGGGTGCGGTTGCGGATCCGTCAGCGACCGACCGGGTTCTAAAAAAAACAGGAATTGATCGTTTTGTCTCCCAGTGGGTTAAATGTCTTAGCAATATAGTGATTACTTTTGGCTTCAAATGGTTCAAATGGCTCTGAGCACTATGGGACTTAACTTCTAAGGTCATCAGTCCCCTAGAACTTAGATCTACTTAAATCTAACTAACCTAAGGACATCACACACATCCATGCGCGAGGCAGGATTGGAACCTGCGACCGCAGCGGTCGCGCGATTCCAGACTGTAGCGCCTAGAACCGCTCGGCCACCCCGGCCGGCAATTACTTTTGAATGGAACCATTCCGTGTTTCCGTTTTGGCAAGTGTTCCGTTTTCATTTGACTGCCCCTACACATCGTTAACAGCAGAGGCCTCATCACATATTTTAACTACGCTAGGCTCTGTCTTTGCTAGGAAGTCTTTAACTTAGTCGCATATCTGTTCATGTAGTCCGTTTAATGGTCTTCTTTCTTTATTATGCGACTTGGCGAACTATATCGAAGGCCTAATGGACGTCAAGAAACACGCCATCAATCGGAGCCCCATTATCTACAGTCCTCCATATCTCACGAACAAATAGAACAATCTGGGTTCCTCACAATCGGCTAATGTAGAAATCATATTGATTCCTGTATTAGAGTACTCAGTCCCAAGAATGTTCAACATATACAATATTTGTTAATAATTTTACAGGAAATTGACATCAATAAGATAGGTCCAGAGTTCTGTGTACCTACGTTTAAACCTTTTCATAGTGTTTTGGGTTACAGGGAACGCTTCCTTTTCCAGCGGCAGCCAGAAATCGGCAGATCTAATGTACATGCATAGACACACGAATATTACAATTTGACAATAATTGGACGATTTATTCAAGAGAAATAGCTTCACAAATTGAGCAAGTCAGTTACACGTTGGTGCATCTCTGGCCCTTATGCAAACAGTTATTCGTATTGGCATTGATTTATCGAGTTGTTTGATGTCCTTCTCAGGGATTTCGTGCCATATTCTGTTCAAATGGTGCATTAGATCGTCAAAACACAGAACTGGTTGGAGGGCCCCGTCCGTAATGCTCTAAGCGTTCATCTTTGGGGAAAGATCCAGTGATTTTGCTGGCCAACATAGGGTTTGGAAAGCACAAAGACAACCAGTAGAAAGTCTCGCCGTGTGCGGGTGGGAATTATCTTTCTGAAATATAAGACCAGGTGTGATTGCCATGAAGAGAAACGGGCCAGGACACAGAACATATCGACGTACCGCTATGCTGTAAGTGTACAATACGCGATTATTTGTTCTACAGTTTTTGTATATGTCTCATTTTCTCATCAGTGCGGCGTTGAACTTAGGAGCTGTGTTGTGATATTGTTCGGTAATGCGATTTCGGAAGACAGTGCGTAATACGCTACTGGCCATTAAAATTGCTACACCACGAAGATGACGTGCTACAGATGCGAAATTCAACCGACAGGAAGAAGATGCTGTGATATGCAAATGATGCGTTTTAGAGCATTCACACAAGGTTGGAACCGGTGGCGACACCTATAACGTGCTGACACGAGGAAATTTTCCAACCGATTTCCCATACACAAACAGCAGTTGACCGGCGTTGCCTGATGAAACGTTGTAGTGATGCCTCGTGTAAGGAGGAGAAATGCGTACCATCCCGTTTCCGAATTAGATAAAGTTCGGACTGTAGCCTATCGCAATTGCGGTTTATCGTATCGACACATTGCTGCTCGCGTTGGTCGAGATTCAATGACTGTTAGCAGAATATGGGATCGCTGAGTTCAGGAGGGTAATACGGAATGCCGTGCTGGATCCCAACGTCCTCGAATCACTAGCAGGCGAGATGACAGGCATCTTATCCGCATGGCTGTAACGGATCGTGTAGCCACGTCTATATCCCTGAGTCAACAGATGGGGACGTTTGCAAAACAACAACCATCTGCACGAACAGTTCAACGACGTTTGCAGCGGCATGGACTATCAGCTCGGAGACCATGGCTGCGGTTACCCTTGACGCTGCAATAAGAGACATGAGCGCCTGCGATGGTGTACTCAACGACGAACCTGGGTGCACGAATGGCAACACGTCATTTTTTCGAATGAATTCAAGTTCTGTTTAGAGAATCATGATGGTCGCATCCGTGTTTGGCGACATCGCCGTGAAGGCACGTTGGAAGCGTGTATTCGTCATCGCCATACTGGCGTATCACCCGGCGTGATGGTATGGGGTGCTATTGGTTGCACGTCTCGGTCACCTCTTGTTCGCATTGACGGCACTTTCAACAGTGGACGTTACATTTCAAATGTGTCACGACCCGTGGCTCTACCCTTAATTCGATCCCTGCGAAACCCTACATTTCAGTACGATAATGCACGACCGCATGTTGCAGGTCCTGTACGGGCCCTTCTGGATACACAAAATGTTCGACTGGTGCCGTGGCCAGCACGTTCTCGAGATCTCTCACCAATTGAAAACGTATGGTCAATGGTGGCCGAGCAACTGGCTCGTCACAATGTGCCTGTCAGTACTTTTGATGAACTGTACTATCGTGTTGTAGCTGCATGTGCAGCTGTACCTGTACACGCCATCCAAGCTTTGTTTGACTCAATGCCAAGGGCGTATCAAGGACGTTATTACGGCCAGAACTGTTTGTTCTGGGTACTGATTTCTCAAGATCTATGCACCCAAATTGCGTGAATATATAATCACATGTCATTTCTAGTATAATATATTTGTCCAATGAAGCAATTTTAATGGCCAATAGCGTACTTTGCCCTTTTTGACATTTTATTTTTAGAATCGGTGAGCTACGTAACTACCGTATCGTATCACGTAGGTGAGTTGTGTACACGGAGTGAGTTCTGCGAAACGTAGCTATATTAATGATTACACGCAGCAGTCCAGACGGAGCGCGAGAGGAGAGAGAGGTGGATGAAACAGCACACGGCACGTCGGTGCGCGGCGTATGGCGGCTGACGCACGGCGCTCATTTCGCGGCAATTACAGTAACGCGCTCCCGCGGGCACTCGCCGAAACAGAATCTAAAAAGCGTAAAAAAGCGGGTCGCTTTTTAATGCCTCCCTCAGGCAGCGGGCAGCGCACGGGTCGCATCCCACCCTCCACCACCCAGCACCTGCCTCCTGCCTGCTGCCTGCTGCCTGCTGCCTCGCACGCCGGCCGCATTCTTCAGCCCGGAGAAAAAAAGCCGCCTGCCGAAGCGCCCCGCCCACGACTCGCTCCTATACACTCGTAGCTGCTGTGTGGACTTCCCAACTGGAGAGGTCAGCGTGCCACGAACTACCACTTCATAGCAGGAATTCCTAATGGAACAAAAGCGGACCAGTCCCTATTTCTACCCGGTACCTTACATATCGTACATCTACATCTACATCTATAGTCCGCAAGCCACCCAACGGTGTGTGGTGGAGGGCACTTTACGTGCCACTGTCATTACCTCCCTTTCCTGTTCCAGTCGCGTACGGTCCGCGGGAAGAACGACTGCCGGAAAGCCTCCGTGCACACTCGAATCTCTCTAATTCTACATTCGTGACCTCCTCGGGAGGTATAAGTACGGGGAAGCAATATTCGATACCTCATCCAGAAACGCACCCTCTCGAAACCTGGACAGTAAGCTACACCGCGATGCAGAGCGCCTCTCTTGCAGGGTCTGCCACTTGAGTTTGCTAAACATCTCCGTAACGCTATCACGCTTGCCAAATAACCCTGTGACGAAACGCGCCGCTCTTCTTTGGATCTTCTCTATCTCCTCCGTCAATCCGACCTGGTACGGATCCCACACTGATGAGCAATACTCAAGCATAGGTCGAAGGAGTGTTTTGTAAGCCACCTCCTTTGTTGATGGATTACATTTTCTAAGGATTTTCCCAATGAATCTCAACCTGGCACCCGCCTTATCAACAATTATTTTTATAAGATCATTCCGCTTCAAATCGTTGCGTACGCATACTCCTAGATATTTTACAGAAGTAACTGCTACCAGTGTTTGTTCCGCTATCATACAATCATACAACAAAGGATCCGTCTTTCTATGTATTCGAAATACATTTGTCCATGTTAAGGGTCAGTTGCCACTCCCTGCACCAAGTGCCTATCCGCTGTAGATCTTCCTGCATTTCGCTGCAATTTTCTAATGCTGCAACTTCTCTGTATACTACAGCATCATCCGCGAAAAGCCGCATGGAACTTCCGACACTATCTACTAGGCATTTATATATATGTTGTGAAAAGCAATCGTCGCATAACAATCCCCTGTGGTACGCCAGAGGTTACTTTAACGTCTGTAGACGTCTCTCCATTGACAACAACATGCTGTGTTCTGTTTGCTAAAAACTCTTCAATCCAGCCACACAGTTGGTTTGATATTCCGTAGGCTCTTACTTTGTTTATCAAGCGATAGTGCGGAACTGTATCGAACGCCTTCCGAAAGTCAAGGAAAATGGCATCTACCTGGGAGCCTGTGTCTAATATTTTCTGGGTCTCATGAACAAATAAAGCGAGTTGCGTCTCACACGATCGCTGTTTCCGGAATCCATGTTGATTCCTACAGAGTAGATTCTGGGTTTCCAGAAATGACATGATACGCGAGCAAAAAACATGTTCTAAAATTCTACAACAGATCGATGTCAGAGATATACGTATATAGTTTTGCGCATCTGCTCGACGACCCTTCTTGAAAACTGGAACTACCTGTGCTCTTTTCCAATTATTTGGAACCTTCCGTTGCTCTAGAGACTTGCGGTACACGGTTGTTATAACGGGGGAAAAGTTCTTTCGTGTACTCTGTGTAGAATCGAATTGGTATCCCGTCAGGTCCAGTGGACTTTCCTCTGTTGAGTGACTTCAGTTGCTTTTCTATTCCTTGGACACTTATTTCGATGTCAGCCATTTTTTCGTTCGTGCGAGGATTTAGAAAAGGAACTGTGAAACAGCTTTGGAAAAAGGTGTTTAGTATTTCAGCTTTACGCGTGTCATCCTCTGTTTCAATGCCATTATCATCCCAGAGTGTCTGGATATGCTGTTTCGATCCACTTACTGATTTAACGTAAGACCAGAACTTCCTAGGATTTACTGTAAAGTTGGTACATAGAATTTTACTTTCGAATTTACTTAACGCTTCACGTATAGCCTACCTTACTCTAACTTTGACATCGTTTAGCTTCTTTTTGAGACCACGCAGTATATTGTCGTGGTAATATGCTCATTTCGATATTGCTACAATTACAATCTGGGGACAAAAATCACGGGATAACTAAATGTACATATACAGGGTGTTACAAAAAGGTAAGGCCAAACTTTCACGAAACATTCACACACACAAAGAAAGAAAATATGTTATGTGGACATGTGTCCGGAAACGCTTACTTTCCATGTTAGAGTTCATTTTATTACTTCTCTTCAAATCACATTAGTCATGGAATGGAAACACACAGCAACAGAACGTACCAGCGTGACGTCAAACACTTTGCTACAGGAAATGTTCAAAATGTCCTCCGTTAGCGAGGATACATGCATCCACCCTCCGTCGCACGGAATGCCTGATGCGCTGATGCAGCCCTGGAGAATGGCGTATTGTGTCACAGCCGTCCACAATACGAGCACGAAGAGTCTCTACATTTGGTACCGGGGTTGCGTAGACAAGAGCTTTCAAATGCCCCCATAAATGAAAGTCAAGAGGGTTGAGGTCAGGAGAGCGTGGACGCCACGGAATTGGTACGCCTCTACCAATCCGTCGGTCACCGAATCTGTTATTGAGAAGCGTACGAACACTTCGACTGAAATTTGCACGAGGTCCATCGTGCATGAACCACATATTGTGTCGTACTTGTAAAGGCTCTTGTTCTAGCAGCACAGGTAGAGTATCTCGTATGAAATCATGGCGGTGAATCGAGGAAGTACAGTACATACTGACTAAACTAAAATGAGCTCTAACATGGAAATTAAGCGTTTCCGGATACGTGTCCACATAACATCTTTTCTTTATTTGTGTGTGAGGAATGTTTCCTGAAAGTTTGGCCGTACCTTTTTGTAAAACCCTGTATACAGGGTGAGTCACCTAACATTACCGCTGGATATATTTCGTACACCACATCAAATACTGACGAATCGATTCCACAGACCGAACGTGAGGAGAGGGGCTAGTGTAAATGGTTAATACAAACCATAAAAAAATGCACGGAAGTATGTTTTTTAACACAAACCTACGTTTTTTTTAAATGGAACCCCGTTAGTTTTGTTAGCACATCTGAACATATAAACAAATACGTAATCAGTGCCATTTGTTGCATTGTAAAATGTTAATTACATCCGGAGATATTGTAACCTAAAGTTGACGCTTGAGTACCACTCCTCCGCTGTTCGATCGTGTGTATCGGAGAGCACCGAACTACGTATGGATCCAAAGGGAACGGTGATGGACCTTAGGTACAGAAGAGACTGGAACAGCACTTTACGTCCACATGCTAACACCTTTTTATTGGTCTTTTTCACTGACGCACATGTACATTACCATGAGGGGTGAGGTACACGTACAC
Organism: Schistocerca cancellata; assembly: GCF_023864275.1. Lineage (NCBI taxonomy): Eukaryota > Metazoa > Arthropoda > Insecta > Orthoptera > Acrididae > Schistocerca > Schistocerca cancellata. The sequence continues at coordinate 341,236,329 of NC_064628.1, forward strand.
AGAGTGTGTCCCGACGTGTCAGGCCAATAGATGTTCCATATGGTGGCCATCATTTGCTGCACAGAATTGCAATCTCTGGCGTAATGAGTGTCGTACACGCCGCAGTACATCCGGTGTAATGTCGCCGTAGGCTGCCACAATACGTTGTTTCATATCCTCTGGGGTTGTAGGCACATCACGGTACACATTCTCCTTTAACGTACCCCACAGAAAGAAGTCCAGAGATGTAAGATCAGGAGAACGGGCTGGCCAATTTATGCGTCCTCCACGTCCTATGAAACGCCCGTGTTTGTTACAACACGCAACTGAAAGTCGGAGGTTTCAAGCGTCAACTTTAGGTTACAATATCTCCGGATGTAATTAACATTTTACAATGCAACAAACGGCACTGACTACGTATTTGTTTATATGTTCAGATGTCCTAACAAAACTAACGTGGTTCCATTTAAAAAAACGTAGGTTTGTGTTAAAAAACATACTTCCGTGCATTTTTGTATGGTTTGTATTAAACAATTGAACTAGCCCCTCTCCTCACGTTCGGTCTGTGGAATCGGTTCGTCAGTATTTGATGTGGTTTACGAAATATACCCAGCGGTAACGTTAGGTGACTCACCCTGTAGATGGTGGTAGTATAGCGTACGCAACGTATAAAAGCTATGTAAGTTTAGGGACTGATGACTTTAGCAGTTAAGTCCCATAAGATTTCACACACATTTGAACATTTGACTAAATCGGCTCGGTACCCAAAACAGCTGGGCTGGCCTTACAGTGTTTTATTCCGCCTCTGCTCCCTCATTTTTCATCTGAACTCTAGAGGTAGACTCATTGAGCCAGAGATCCACAGAGACGCTGGCTGTGTACGAGTGGGCAGCGCGCCGCCGCGCCGGTCAGCGAGGCACAGGCCGTGTCGCCGCCGCCGCTAATTGGACGGGACGGGACGCGTGCAGGCCGGAGCAAACTGTTTGCTTTCCGGCCGGCGGTGGGCGGCGCCGCGCGCTCCGTGCCGTGTTTGCCGCTGCGCGCAGCGTCGCCCAAATTAACGAACCGTCTCCGTTTCCCCGATGACGGCGCAACTTTTTGTGCTCGCTCCCTCCCGCCTCGCCGCTTCCAGCGCAGTCTGTTTTGTTTGTTGCGCAGGCTTTTGTTTCCAATTAAGAGCGACGGACCACCGCGAGCCGGCGGTTCGCGTCGGCTAGCCCGCGCAACTTCCCCGCCCGCGAGTAAGTAGCTTTCGCCAGACGGAAGCGTCTCTTCCGCCGCCTGCGACACAACTGGCTCGTGCGAAACCTTGACGGGAGGACTGCTGCATTACACTACACAACTCAACACGGCAGCCTGTCTGCAAACTGAAGAGTGAGCTGCACGGTCCACACTACGTCAAAAGGAGCACCTTGGTTCAAATGGCTCTGAGGACTATGGGACTTAACATCTGAGGTCATCAGTCCCCTAGAACTTAGATCTACTTAAACCTAACTAACCTAAGGACATCACACACATCCATGCCCGAGGCAGGATTCGAACCTGCGACCGTAGCGGTCACGCGGTTCCAGACTGAAGCGCCTAGAAACGCCCGACCACCGCGCGGGCGAGCACCTTGGGGTCCACGAGAAATGCTGGACGCTGTTATGAACTTGTGACGTCACATTAGTCGCCTTGTCCGCCTACTTCCAGATCGCCTGGCTCAGTGAAGGCCCAGCAGGAAATCACCATGTTAAGGAAAACCTACGCACTAAAGGGCTTAACTTTCTCGTGTGCTATCGAGAGCTTGCATGCTTTCAAAATTACAAAATGGTTCAAATGGCTCTGAGCACTATGCGACTTAACTACTGTGGTCATCAGTCGCCTAGAACTTAGAACTAATTAAACCTAACTAACCTAAAGACATCAAACACATCCATGCCCGAGGCAGGATTCGAACCTGCGACCGTAGCGGTCACACGGTTCCAAACTGAAGCGCCTTTAACCCCACGGCCACTCCGGCCGGCTTCTAAATTACAGTTAAGAATGATTGATGATGATGATGAGTCCCATACTTCTTTACAGAGCGTAGGGGAGCGACGCGGGAGACCCGCGCCGCCTTACTAGGCAATGTCCTAGTGGAGGTGGTTTGCCATTGCCTTCCTCCGACCGTAATGGGGATGAATGATGATGATGAAGACGACACAACAACACCCAGTCATCTCGAGGCAGGAAAAATCCCTGACCCCGCCGGGAATCGAACCCGGGACCCTGTGCTCGGGAAGCGAGAACGCTACCGCGAGACCACGAGCGGCGGACTAAGAATGATTAAACACGTCTTAAATACTTACCCGCTTCCCGCAGGAGAAAGCTGCTGGTACTCGTAAGAGTGCTGTAACGTACACGCCGTGGCCTGTCTTTCTCGTGTCCCGCGGAGCTGTTCCTCTAGCTTATACCGACGTCTAAGAGAACCTACTGCAGGTGTTGACAGATGTGAAAATTACCGAATTAACTGTGAGGACGGGGCGTGAGTCGAGCTTGGGTAGCTCAGTCGATAGAGCACTTGCCCGCGAGAGGCAAAGGTCCCGAGTTCCAGGATCGGTCCGGCACACAGTTTTAATCTGCCAGGAAGTTTCATATCAGCGCACACTCCGCTGTAGAGTGAAAATTTCATTCTACCGAACTATCAGTTTAATAAGTCACAGCTGCAAATTAGTAACGCGAATTCTTTACAGACGAATGGAAAAACTGGTAGAAGTGGACCTCGGGGAAGATCAGTTTGGATTCCGTAGAAATATTGGAACACGTGAGGCAATACTTACCTGACGATTTACCTTAGAAGAAAGATTAAGAAAACGCAAACCTACGTTCCTAGCATTTGTATACTTAGACAAAGCTTTTGACAATGTTGACTCGCATACTATCTTTCAAATTCTAAAGATGGCGGGGTAAAATACAGGCTATTTACAATTTGTACAGAAACCAGATGGCAGTTACAAGAGTCGAGGGGCATGAAAGGGAAGCAGTGGTTGGGAAAGGACGAGACAGGGTTGTAGCCTCTCCCCGATGTTATTCAGTCTGTATCTTGAGCAAACAGTAAAGGAAACATAAGAAAAATTCGGAGTACGTATTAAAATCCATGGACAAGAAATAAAAACTTTGAGGTTCGCCGAAGACATTGTAATTCTGTCAGAGACAGCAAAGAACTTGGAAGAGCAGTTGAACGGAATGGACAGCGGCTTGAAAGGAGGATATAAGATAAACATCAACTAAAGCAAAACGAGGATAATGGAATGTAGTCGAATTAAATAGGATGATCCTGAGGGAATTAGATTAGGAAATGAGACACTGAAAGTAGTAAAGGAGTTTTACTATTTGGGGAGAAAAATAACTGATGATGGTTGAAGTAGAGAAGATATAAAATGTAGACTGGCAATGGCAAGGAAAGCGTTTCTGAAGAAGAGAAATTTGTTAACATCGAGTATAGATTTAAGTGTCAGGAAGTCGTTTCTGAAAGTATTTGTATGGTGTGTAGCCATGTATGGAAGTGGAACATGGACACTAAATAGTTTGGACAAGAAGAGAATAGAAGCTTTCGGAATGTGGTGCTACAGAAGAATGCTGAAGATTAGATGGGTAGATCACATAACTAATGAGGAGGTATTGAATAGGATTGGGGAGAAGAGGAGTTGTGGCACAACTTGACTAGAAGAAGGGATCGGTTGGTAGGACACGTTCTGAGGCATCAAGGGATCACCAATTTAGTAGTGGAGGGCAGCGTGGAGGGTAAAAATCGTAGAGACAAAGAGATGAATACACTAAGCAGATTCAGAAGGATGTAGGTTGCTGTAGGTACTGGGAGATGAAGAAACTTGCACTGGATAGAGTATCATGGAGAGCTGCATCAAACCAGTCTTAGGACTGAAGACCACAACAAGAACAACAACAAGCCCACTTCATACAAGGGATGTCTTGGTCAGAATCGACTATTCGGTGAGGATGCGAGTCACAGGCACGCGTGTCAATCAGTAGCCAACCCTGTCGCGAGTGGATCTGTGAAGTCAATGATGAATTAACTGTGCCGAGTGCATATTCTAAAATCTTGAGTGTGCTTTACAGCGCATGTGCAAAAATATGGCCCAGTCAGAATTAAACTTTTGGCCGCAGCGCTCCATCCTGTTACAGTAAAGGATTTTGCGCTTATATTCTCACTAGCTCAGCGGCCGCTGCTTCGTTCGCTTAAACTGTATGCACAGATTTTTTTTTCTCTTTATTCGAATTTGCGAATTTCTACGTTGACATGCCCGTTGGTCAAGTGCAGATCTACACGCTATAAAAGTGTTACTGACCCTGTACATGCCTGCAAGTCTTTGCATAATTAAAGTGTTCCAACTGGTTTCATTTGATTTCATACAGCGAGTTAAAACAGAAAGAGACAAATCGGGTGAGTTTTCTGTAAACTGAAGGAGAAGAGGGGAAGAAATAAAAAAAAGGAGAGGATCACAGATGAGACATTACGCGGAATCAGCGGCGAAGAGTGAAATTGTGTATCGCACCGAGAGTCGAACCCAGGATCTCCTGCTTATTAGGCAGGTACGTCAACCACTGAGGAATATGTCGGCACGCCTGACGGCAGATTCACATTCCTATCGGGCGCCATCTATCCACAGTCCGTGTCCATTGTACACCCGTTCGCTACGCTGATATTCCCACAGGAGATCTGACGTATTTGTGCATCTACACTGAAGAAGGTGGATCCATTGCCCAGCTAGGCCAATCAAATTATTCGAATGTGTGGTGTCTGTTCTTCCGGACATGTCCAAAACAAGAGACACCAAGCATCACTCATTGCGCTAGTCTTACACCCCGTAGTAAACTCCCTCAATATTTTCCTAACACTTTTCATCCCCTATTTCTCCCCGTAAGGGATTGCACTACCAAAAATATTGAAACATATATTTTTTTATTTATGACTGAGAAGGTAAATATTAATTATCATAGATTTAGCTGTAAAAAAGCTCCAGTAGTTCTTTAATAATGATTTATTTTTAAAAAAAAACTTTCATCCACAATTTTACCCCTTAGCGTTTGATTTTCCGTGAATTCTGAAACACGCGTTTCTTTATTTCTAACTGAGAAATCAAATACCAATTTTCGTAGTTGTAGCTTCAAAATTACCTTAATAGCGACATATGCTCATAAGGCCTTTCATCCCCTATGTGACACCGTTAGGAGTGGAATTTTGAACAATACCTTCTTAGACGATGCCTACAGCATAAGAGCCACACCCTCTCCATAATCCATAACGGCTTAGGCTGGACGATAATGAGTCATGGAGTCAGTCTGACGCTACGTCAGCCGCTTAGGGATTCAATTTCCAAAAACAGTGATACAGGTATTTTTTCGTTTCTAACCGAGAAGCCAAATACCAGTTTCAGAGATTTAGCTTTCAAAATGTTTTCACTATGAAATATTTGCATAAAACGTTTCACCCTCTATTTCCGCACCTTGGGGGTTGAATTTCCAAAAACAGTTAAATGAGTTTTTTTTAATTTCTGGCGGAGAAGCCAAATACGAATTTTCTTAGATGTAGCTTCAAAAATGCTTGCATACCGAAATATTTGCATAAAAACTTCCTTCCTCTATATCACCCCCATAGGGGTTGAATTTCCAAAAATAGTGAAAAAAAATTTTTTTTATTTTCAGCTGAGAAGCCAAATACAAATTTTCGTAGATTTAGCTTTAAAAATGATTTCATAATGAAATGTATTCCTAAAATATTTATCCCGTTTTAAACCCTCCTAGCGTTAATAATCTTTTTTTCTGCGATGTCAAATGCAAGTTTTCATAGACGTAGCTTGTAAAATAGTTTAGTAGTTATCTGAGAATGATTTATATTTAAAAAAGTCATTCACACACTTTTTCACTCCCAAAGGGATTAAATTTCCAAAAATGTTCAGACACGGATTTGTTTATTTCTGCTCGAGAAAGCAAATACTGATTTTCGTAGGTCCAGTTCCAAGTTTTCCTTATTAGCGACTAATTTTAAAAAAATATTTGTCCCCTGTTTCAACCAAGTAGGGGCGAAATTTCGAAAAATTCCTTCCTGAACAACACGTACAGTATACGATCAAAACCCTCTGCAAACTGCAAGTATCTATCCTCAGCGATTTGGGCTGGACGATGATGAGTCAGCGAGTGGATCAGTCAGTCGAAACATTGCCTTTTATATATAGAGATTACGTGTTAGTTGCTTTGTTTTCGTGACATATTGCAAAGGTTGCATGACGACGTGATTTTTTCCAAATATTGTCCAACAAGAGAGCCCAAGTAACTGAAAAATTTTATTTTGTTTTTACAATATATTGACGAAAAAAGCTTACACTGTGCACAGGAAAGAACGTAATAGACAAACATTGTAATCAAAATTGTTACAACATTAAAAACATCAGATATATTGGACGAGAAAATAATTTTCAACAGTATACAAACGAACAAATACAACGGCAACATTTACTGCCTTCTAAATATTGTTCAATGTGTTTCTATCCATATATTTTCGTAAGCGAGCAAATGTTGTCGTTTTGAAATATTTGAACCCTACTACTATTCTTTCAGTTCTCACCAGTGAGGTAAATTTACCATTAGGCTTTTCCAAAGACATTCCCTATATCTTAATGTATGGTGATTAATAGTCTGTCGTCAACGCTAATCCCTTAATTCTGCTAGTATATTTTGATTTTTTTAAAAAAGGATGGTCATATGTAAACTCAGCGTCGCCGTTCGCGTACCGTTAATCCGCAGCAGACAACTCTCACATTTTTTGCTCAGAGGTGTAGGTGTGATAGATGGCACAGGAATAAAACGTCAAGGGCGCTGCAGTAGACTCACGTTCCGTTAGTAATCGATTTAGACAACTAAGTGACTCGTGTAAAAAGGAACTTCACGCAGCGCGGTTTTTTGAAAGCGGGACCCTGCAATGTGGAAACATGTCTGGGCAACGCTAAATCCGTTACAACTATACGGAATACAGGTATCAGTAACTAATATAACCCAACGAAATTTATGTAAATCATTGCACACTGCTCTGCGCTGCCGGATGAGAATCTGATTCGTGCTGCTCGTTTGCGGCAGTTTGTAGCGTTCTTCCTGTCGGAAACGCCACTTCCCCGCTGATCGCTTATCATTTTATGGACAGACTATAAGAGCACGCTCTCTCAGAGGTTAAAGGGATTTTGCAACAGGTAAAAGTTACTTCGACACACAAAAATGTACCTGTTACGGGAGCTCAGAATTATCATAATACACTTATTCCTTTCTAGGTGGGTGAGATTTTTTTGAAGAATGAAAAAAAGTTGTAATTCATTTACGAAATACATGGCTCAGGAAACACTCTGTCGACCAACTACTGAGTACTCCTCGTCAATATTGGATCCTTACCAGGTATGCGGTTAAGCCCGTCTCCTACGGACTAAGATGCACCATGAGCTTACTTGCTGGCTCTATACTTGAAGCGGACATTTTTCTACGATACAACTTGGCTTTATGAAAGGTAAAGGCACCAGAGAGACAGTTCTGCCGTTGCACTCGATAATGGAAGCAAGACTGAAGAACGATCAAGAGACACTCATAGGAATTGTCGTCTTGGAAAAATCGTTCGACAATGTAAAATTATGCAAGGTGTTCGAAATCCTGAGAAAAGTAAAGGTAATCTATAGAGAAAAATGGATAATACACAGTACAAACAGGAACCAAGAGGGACAGTAAACGTGGAAGACTAAGAAGGAAGTGCGCGGATTAAAAAGTGTATAAGACAGGGATGCAGTCTTTCACTCCTGCTGTATACGTCTATACGTCGAGGAAGAAACGACCCAAGGTTCAAAAGTGGGTTTAAAATTCAAGGTGAAAGAATATCAATTTTAAGATTTGCTAATGACATTCCTATCCTCAGTAAAATTGAAGAAGAATTGGAGGATCTATTGAATGGAATGAACAGTCTAATGAGTACAGAACATGGTTTGAGACGAAAACGAAGGAAGACGTTAGTAACGAGAAGAAGCAGAAATGAGAGCAGCGAGAAACTTAACGTCAGGACTATAGGTCGCGAAGTAGAGAAATTTACTGAATCCTGGTACCTAGACAGAAAAAGAACACTGAGAGCGTGGGGTTGATCAGCTATTCTGTTATTCCTGGCAACGGATTAATCTGAGAAGTACGCTTTACCATGTGGCTCGTGCAAGATTCAATTTCCACCCCCACACTACTACAGAAGTCGGACAGACGCTCCTAACGTTCTAAAGAGAAATGCCTGAAAAACTTTCAGTGATAAATATCTTCTGGAGTCGTCCGCTGTAAGGAAATGACACAAAATTTTAGAAAATTTCTTACGTAACTAGTGGGATACTTGGGTACTGGAGTAGTGCTAGTTAGTGTAAGAAAAACATGAAACTAACGAAAATTATTATTTATTTTACAAAAATTCTGAGAAATCACAATGGCACTTTTAGTTATGAATTGAACAAGTTATATTATGCTTCTTTTCGGAATGTGAAGTTACCTCTTAAGGATAGGATTCGCTAATGAAATTTCTATACAAAGTTTAAGATTGTTATTGACTTGGCAGAATGGCTGTGAGCCGCATCTACTCAACTTGAATAATTATCCTTTAGAATGTTGCTAGGTACGGTCGAGGCTATCGCGTTTGAAATGCAGTGAAGTGTACTGTTGTGGAGGAAATATGGGGCTCGGAATAGCTGTAGCGCACAATACAGTAAGCTGCAATGACTGCTGTCTGCGCCGCTCGCCGCTGACAAATAAGATAACTCTCGTTCTATCTGGATTGACCTTCGCCAATCAAACTCTCCCTACGCCTTGATGAAGTCAAGGATTCCTATTCGCCCCTAGTCTAACTATTGGCGTGGTACACCAGTCAGATAACCAGTCCACTGCGATGCCACTCAAAAATTCGCTCGCAGGCGTTTAACTATAGCTCTGTCCATTCACACCGCACAATAAGTGTGTTGGCCAACACAGTGAACAACGCTTAATCGCAAGGACTCAATACAGAGTCGCACTTCGATTCGCTCTCGACAGAGGCGCTCTCCCAGTGAAGTACCGAGGAGAGACTTGTTCCTCACTCCAAGAGCGACAACGGTACGGCGCCTCTCCACGCCAGACGTGAGGGGGTGTATCTTTCGGTCTCTTCCATTACTCCTTCAGCTCAAGGTGTCAGAAATATCGTCTGCCAATCAGCATTGCTCTTCTACAACAGGAGAATGACGTTTCTTTTAAGGCAACCAATCCGGAAATCTATAGTATAGGTGTAGGCGTTTGCTGTCTCCCTTTGAAAATCTCTGAAACTGCGTGCTATGTGTAAAGAATGCGTAGGTTCGACGCTCCCACACAATGTAGCGGAATATGCTTTTAAGCCGAACACGGGGTCGTTCCCCCTTTCACTCGGGCACACACTGTCTGCCCCATGGGCGGCCGAGGTTGACTCGTCCCCTGAAGGGGCCTCCGGGTGTGTGGTCTGCCTCTCTCGAACTAAAAGCTCGTGTGACCGTCGTGTCTGGAATGTATGTGTGTACGCCAGCCTCGAGTATTTCAACCCCGGTGCGCACTTGTTATTTGCATATCATTTAGATGAATTCATACAACACTGACTTTATCTTATCGAGTTCGGGTTCGAATGAAGCGTCTTGATGAGCGAAATATGATTGTGAGGGCGGAATATGTAAGCAGTGAAGGTCAGGAGACCACGACGTCTTACAACCCATGATGGACGGAGCAAGAAAGACGTAAAGAGCAGACTAGCACTAGCAAAAAGATAATTTCAGACGAAGAGGAATCTACTAGTATCAAACATAGGTGTTCATTTGAGGAATAAATTTCTGAATATGTCTGTTTGGAGCACAGCGCTGTATAGGAGTGAGACATGGGACTGTGGGAAAACCAGAAGACAATAGGAGCATGCCGGCCGGGGTGGCCGAGCGGTTCTAGGCGCTACAGTCTGGAACCGCTCTACCGCTACGGTTGCAGGTTCGAATCCTGCCTCGGGCATGGATGTGTGTGATGTCTTTAGGATAGTTAGGTTTAAGTAGTTCTAAGTTCTAGGGGACTGATGACATCAGAAGTTAAGTCCCATAGTGCTCAAAGCCATTTGAACCATTTGAATAGGAGTATCTGAGATGTGGTGCTACAGAAGAATGTTGAAAATTAGATGGACTGATAATGTAAGGAATGAGGAGGTTCTCCGCAGAATCAGCGAAGACAGATCGCGATGTGATTGACATGCGTAATCACACTTCCATACTTATCAAGAGGTCCGAAACGAATAATGCCATCCTGCTGCGACTACGGGCAGCATGGGGTTCACGCCTGAGCCTCAGGACGTGCGCTTGCAGCGCATGTCGGGTGTTTCAAACGTCAACTTCGCGTCTCAATATCTCGGGATGTAATGGGAATATTGCGATGCAATCAACGCCCATGTGTATGTGCTTCGTCACGCTATGGATTGCTGAAGAAAAAATATAGGAGGTCCATTTATAAAAAACATAAGTTTGTGTTAAAAAACACATATGCTTTCGTTTTAGAATGTTTCCAAATATGTACATTCGTGGGCCCCAGCCCTACATTGATACCGGTGAAAGTCGTTTTCCAATAGCTGTTATTGTTCCAGAGATATTTTGGGTGGACAAGATAGCTGGGACACCCTGTATATAAATTACCTAGTAGAGAGTGTCGGATGTTCCATGCGGCTTTTCGCGGATGATGCTGTAGTATACAGAGAAGTTGCGGCATTAGAAAATTGCAGCGAAATGCAGGAAGATCTGCAGCGGATAGGCACTTGGTGCAGGGAGTGGCAACTGACCCTAACATAGATAAATGTAATGGTTCAAATGGATCTGAGCGCTGTGGGACTTAACTGATGTGGTCATCAGTCCCCTTTAACTTAGAACTACTTAAACCTAACTAACCTAAGGATATCACACACATCCATGCCCGAGGCAGGATTCGAAACTGCGACCGTAGCGGTCACGCGGCTCCAGACTGTAGCGCCTAGAACCGCACGGCCACTGCGGCCGGCCCAAATGTGATGTATTTCGAATACATAGAAAGAAGGATCCTTTATTGTATGATTATATGATAGCGGAACAAACACTGGTAGCAGTAGGCCGCATCTCGTGGTCGTGCGGTAGCGTTCTCGCTTCGCACGCCCGGGTTCCCGGGTTCGATTCCCGGCGGGGTCAGGAATTTTCTCTGCCTCGTGATGGCTGCGTGTTGTGTGCTGTCCTTAGGTTAGTTGGGTTTAAGTAGTTCTAAGTTCTTGGGGACTGATGACCTCAGTTGTTAAGTCCCATAGTGCTCAGAGCCATTTGAACCATTTTTGGTAGCAGTTACTTCTGTAAAATATATGGGAGTATGCGTGCGGAACGATTTGAAATGGAGTGATCATATAAAATTAATTGTTGGTAAGGTGGGTACCAGGTTGAGATTCACTGGGAGAGTCCTTAGAAAATGTAGTCCATCAACAAAGGAGGTGGCTTACAAAACACCCGTTCGACCTATGCTTGAGAATTGCTCATCAGTGTGGGATCCGTACCAGGTCGGGTTGACAGACGAGATAGAGAAGATCCAAAGAAGACCGGCGCGTTTCGCCACAGGGTTATTTGGTAACCGTGATAGCGTTACGGAGATGTTTAACAAACTCAAGTGGCAGACTCTGCAAGAGAGGCGCTCTGCATCGCCGTGTAGCTTGCTGTCCAGGTTTCGAGAGGGTGCGTTTCTGGATGAGGTATCGAATATATTGCTTCCCCCTACTTATACCCCCCGAGGAGATCACGAATGTAAAATTGGATTCGATCGCGCACGGAGGCTTTCCGGCAGTCGTTCTTCCCGCGAACCATACGCGACTGGAACAGGAAAGGGAGGTAATGACAGTGGCACGTAAAGTGCCCTCCGCCACACACCGTTGGGTGGCTTGCGGAGTATAAATGTAGATGAAGATGAATATATTGAGCCAGAAGCAAGTTCAGAATACCACTTGGCAAGGCTAAAGGAGCTCAAGAAGTAATGTTAACTGGTGAGGTTCATGGAAGAAGTGGAAGGCTTATTCTTGCTTTCATCGTCGGTTTATTCTCCGGGTTGACTTGAATTACACCAAGAATGCTGTTCAAAATTACTTTATAGTTACGATGAAAGTAGTGGGGTAAAGTTGACTCAGGTGTACAGCACTCATTCCACCACCTTCAACCTTACGAGGCATGCAGCCACAGCATTCACCCACAGTTGCCAAACCTACCAATTCACCATCCCAAACCACAACCCAACCACAACACTTTCTGATTCCACAATGCTTCAGTTTCAGGCTGTTCACCGTCCTGTGAGATTGTTCGCTGCACTGTGTGATTATTTTTCTTTTCTCCTCTTGCGTGAGTTGTCCGTTTTTTTCTGTGTCGTAGTGAATAACGTCAGAAACAAGTTAGTCGAAAGTTAAGAATTGAAAAGTTCGACGGTGTCATTTGGCCAGTTTTGACATTTTAGTAAGAAACCCATTATCTACAACTAACACCAAATGAAGAACTTTATCTGAGTAATTCAGCCTATATCACACAAAACAAGTATCACTGTTTATCATGTGACTGCTGCAAAACTGGAGTACTTTTTGTGTGGCAAATCTTGTTACTATAAACATATGGAAATCTTTTTTTTTTCTAATGTTAGAAATAACTAGGTGGATCAGAAAAATTAATAATGCATTAATTATAAACCTTTCGTTCTGTTTCCCATAACGAAACCATACATGCGAGCCGTCCAGGGGCGGCCGAGCGGTTCTAGGCGCTACAGTCTGGAACCGCGCTACCGCTGCAGTCTCAGGTTCGAACCCTGCCTTGGGCGTGGATGTGTGTGATGTCCGTAGGTTATTTAGGTTTAAATAATTCTAAGTCTAGGGGACTGATGACAGATATTAAGTCCCATAGTGCTTGGAGCCATTTGAACCATATGAGCTGCTTAGCACTCGTGTGTCACATTTAATTGAAATCAACTCGTGTTCGAAAACTGTGAGAGCGTTCCGGTTTAGAGCGAATGGAAAAATATTGCTGTTAATTCCTCGGCGAGAAACTCTTAGTACAGAAAATTTAGATTAAACGAAGATTCCACCGAGATTCGAATTCGGATCGCTGGATTCAGCGTCCAGAGTGCTAACCGTTACACCAAGGAACCAGACAACAGGATGGCAAACGTGATGACGTTTTTTCAGGTTTCGTTTGCATAATGTGTTCACGTAACTTCAATAACAAGAGTCTGCCCTATGACACAAATTCGGCAACATCAACAGAAAATACAGTTTCACAAACTGTCCATACATCGTCTTACTAATTTCTTCCTTTAACATACCCTCCAGCTTATCGCGTCAGATGCAGATGATCTGGCATGGGTATCGCAGAGGGGTATTGCAGAACGCTGTCGCGGACTGTGTTCACGAAGCGTCGCATGATCAGAACTGTTGATCCAGGTGTTTTCACACCGGCGGCAATACGCCTGCCCACCAGTTCTCTGGTAGACGTCGCGTACATAGGACGTGCCCTTCGCCTGCCAGCACGCTGTTTCCCGTGTGCTTACATTACTCTGTCGTTGGTCGCGTTGTGTTTGCTCCGTACTCGTCTATACGCTGTGTTCCGACTCTACTCGTCTTGCCACGTTCAGCTCTCCAGGCTCGTAGTGGAGCCACCACCGCCGGTTAAGCCGTCCTCACCAGGGATGAGGCACGTAATGTTGACGTGGACGCGGACGGGACATTCGACCTCGCGAGAGAGAACGCCGTCGGCACACGGAACGAGCTGGTTAACGTGATTTACTCAGCGCTCTCTTCCCGCCGTAGTCGGCTTTATTTGGCTCGTAAACCACACAGTTCCTTTACGAAATTGGATGCGCGTCAAACGACTGCGTTAACGCTGTTAGCGTTTGTCGAAGAAGAGTACAGTTCTCAAGGCTGTCAATTCAACTAAGTACCTGGGTATAAAAATTACGAACAACTTCAGTTGGAAAGACCACATAGATAATATTGTGGGGAAGGCGAGCCAAAGGTTGCGTTTCATTGGCAGGACACTTAGAAGATGCAACAAGTCCACTAAAGAGACAGCTTACACTACACTCGTTCGTCCTCTGTTACAATATTGCTGCGCGATGTGGGATCCTTACCAGGTGGGATTGACGGAGGACATCGAAAGGGTGCAAAAAAGGGCAGCTCGTTTTGTATTATCACGTAATAGGGGAGAGAGTGTGGCAGATATGATACGCGAGTTGGGATGGAAGTCATTAAAGCAAAGACGTTTTACGTCGCGGCGAGATCTATTTACGAAATTTCAGTCACCAACTTTCTCTTCCGAATGCGAAAATATTTTGTTGAGCCCAACCAACATAGGTAGGAATGATCATCAAAATAAAATAAGAGAAATGAGAGCTCGAACAGAAAGGTTTAGGTGTTCGTTTTTCCCGCGCGCTGTTCTGGAGTGGAATGGTAGGGAGATAGTATGATTGTGGTTCGATGAACCCTCTGCCAAGCACTTAAATGTTAACTGCAGAGTAATCATGTAGATGTAGATTTAGATGTAGAAAATAGCGAAGAAGATTCAGGAATCGCCGAAGGCTTGAACAGCGAATTTCTGCTAGAGGCAGACTACAAAATGCTGCACAACCATCTGAGATGAATACCAGTACAAGTTAATACTTAAATCAATTTAATTTTCATCCCATTTAGGGTTTTAAATAGGATATAGTTAAGGTGTAGTGACTAACATCAGTTTGCACATGCATAATATCCATTTTCTCGATGTTGAATTTGTTATGTTTACCTTGTAAGCTGTGTGATTCTTTAGTGAATACAGGAACGAGGAACAGATTATGTTCATGAACACAGAATTCAGATATTAATTTATTCTACATCCAATATCAATTTGTAAAAGTAAAACATATCTTTGTTGCTGTAATTTCAGCGTCAGTTGCTAACAGTAGCTTTGAATGTTGAAACATATACTGTCACCCTTCATTACGTCTATTTAAAAAAATGGTTCAAATGGCTCTAAGCACTATGGGATTTAACATCTGAGGTCATCAGTCCCCTAGACTTACTTAAACCTAACTAACCTAAGGACAACACACACATCCATGCCAGAGGCAGGATTCTAATCTGCGACCAGCAGCGAGGTTCCAGACTGAAGCGCCTAGAACCGCTTGGCCACACCAGCTGGCGTCGTCTATTTAATCCGCACGAAATGCCACGTGTAAAATCGTGGGGAGCGAATATTTTTCTTAATTTATGACCAACTTTGATGTTGATATCCCGAAAAATATGTTAATGACAAACTCAGTCACTTGAAAATGGCATAAAAGGCCAAAACCTGGGTCTTAATTAAATAAACAACAGTAGGATCAAACGGCAGTGTCCTCGTTTAAAAATTATTGCATGACTGTTGCTCAGCAACATCAAATTCTGTTTAGTGTCTATTCAGAAAATGCTGAGCCC
This sequence comes from Schistocerca cancellata, assembly GCF_023864275.1. Taxonomy (NCBI): domain Eukaryota; kingdom Metazoa; phylum Arthropoda; class Insecta; order Orthoptera; family Acrididae; genus Schistocerca; species Schistocerca cancellata. The sequence continues at coordinate 341,251,813 of NC_064628.1, forward strand.
TGGCCACTGCCAAAATCTGTAAATGTTATTCCACTGGCAAATGCACAAAGTGGAGTTAAGGTTGTTTTTTTTTCTTTATTGTAATTTCATGGCAGGCCAGCAGCGGTCTACATAATCCTGTCTTCGGCCAATAGATACAACAGATATACAATAGATAGACACAGAAGACAGAGAACATAAAAAGCATGGTAATACATGATGAACATAGATGATAGATTAGAAGCCGTTCGACGGAAGGCATGCTACGCAAAGGTAGGGACAGACGAAGACATCCAGTTGGAGACACAAATGTAGGAGGACACCGAGGAAAACATTGCAGCACAAAACAGAGAAACACTGATGCACAGAAACACTGGTGATGATCATCAGTGAAGCACCCACAAACACACTGATGAAGGGGCAGGGGGGGGCTGCCTCTGGGAGAAAGGGCGAGGTAGGAGAGCGGGAAGGGGGGGGGAGGGACGGAGCCAATGGAAGAAACAAGGGAGAGTGGGGGGAGGAGATAGGGGAGGCGTTGGAATCCCGGGGAGGGTGGGGGAGAGAGGAGGGGGGAAGAAAGGAAGGTGAGGAGGGATAGAGCGAGCCCTGGCGGAAAAGGGGGTGAATGGGAGGGGAGAATCAAAGCTGGTATGAGGGGTAGATGGACGGGACAAGGACATCATCAGGGAGGGGGAGTTGGTGGAAGCCACGTTGGGCAAGGGTATGGATGGTGTGAAGATGGAGAGCAGGTGGGATGCAAGAATACAGGCGCGGCAACAGGCTGGGATGGGCGAGGATGGGAGAGACAAGCGGGTGTGGGGGATCGAGCATGCGGGAGGTGTAAAGGATCCGTATCCGTTCGAGGAAAAGGAGAAGGTGCGGGAAGGAAATCAAGTTGCATAGGATCCGCGTGGGGTGGATTTAGCGTATGATGTTCGAACTTAAGTGCATCCGGCGCTGGAGCACCGGAGAGCGGTTGCTTGCTTCTCATTGGCACCGGCGTAATAGCTCGTGGCAGCGTCCTCGAACCACGGTGGAGGGCGCAAGCTACGCGGCGGCGTAATGGGCGGCGCGAGTTATTTGAAAGTGCTGCAGACTGGATACCGGCCGATACCACACACAGCATTGACCATAAGCATTCTGAAATAACGTACTTCATCACATAGGTTTCAAGACCGAGATTCATTTTGTAATATCATTCGAATCGATGAGTAGATACTTTCAAAGCTGCTCATCATCATTGGAAGAGATATTTGCCAGCAAGACACAAACATGAACCAGTCCATAAACCCGGAGATATGTACACATATTTTACTGAAAGTTTCGTAATAGCAAAAACTTCCAGTGTGTAACTTGTATTTTCTTAGACATAGACTGCAGTCACGTTAACATTACTGACCGCTGGGAAAATATTACAGTCGTTGAACTTTGTAACAAGAATTGCAGCAAAGACATTAATTATAATAAACAACATCGACTTTTGATATAGTATTTCTATTAAATGAATAAGAAAGATGCAGAATCTTATAGAAAACAAAAGAAGAAGAAAAATTTGGAAAAATGGTGGATGCGAACATGCTGCTTTCCTCTTTGCTATTGAGAACTTCCACAGCGGTACGCCGGCCGGGGTGGACGAGCGGGTCTAGGCGCTACAGTCTGGAAGCGCACGACCGCTACGGTCGCAGGTTCGAATCCTGCCTCGGGCATGGATGTGTGTGATGTCCTTAGGTTAGTTAGGTTTAAGTAGTTCTAAGTTCTAGAGGACTGATGACCTCAGAAGTTAAGTCCCATAGTGCTCAGAGCCATTTGAACCATTTGAACCACAACGGTACCAGCTGCGCTATAACTTCGATAGAAAAATCGGATCTCCGGATATGGCATCCACTGTTTAAAGGCTGGATCTACAAATGTCAATATGCGGTATTTAATATGCAAACTGTACCACCCAAGAAGCGCTTTTGGTAGAGCATCACTGTGCCTTAGCATTGAAATGGAATACTTTCGTAACAAAGAAGTTATAACACTAAAAAACATCTCCTACAGGAAGCCTTTAGCTACCGACATGTAGTTTCCCATCATTTTATGACAACAAACCGTAGCTAAAACGACGCGTTTTCTGGAGATCACCAGTCTACTGATGCTTTGAAGCAGCTTATATTCGTACCGTGTAGACTATGAGAAAAAGAAAATACAAAATACGATGTTTAACACCATATAACACGCCGGCTCCTAAGTACTGTTTGTAGCGCAAAACGATGTCGCATCTCATTGGCCACGTTCCCCTCCACGTGGCAAAAAATGTGGCATTCCAGATTCTTTATTTCACGCCCCGCAGTGCAGTGGAAGATGTAATTTCACGCTGTGACGTCACCAGTCTCTCGTCCACGTTCGTTTCACGTCGCGTGAGAGGACGGCTTTAGCATAGTGACATTTTGCAACGCCAGCGATGGTTTCGCTGTGTCGGCACGTCTGTGCAGATGTAAAAAGTTGTTATAAATAAAATTAAAGTGAAGACATAGTGCATCTCTTCAAAACCCCTTGATGTCAGTTTCATATTTGTGCATTGAGTAATTTGCTAGTGCCACATGCCAACTCTGCTCAACGGCTCCACCTACTCCTGCCGGCAAGTCAATCCTACAGTAATGATGAACTTACTATGTAAATGAAGTTCAATTAGCGTAGGTCTACAGTTAATCGACAGAGTTACTAATGCTGCCCTAGCCGTAAGCACTGATCTCGTACCCAGTTACATTGCACAATGATCCTGTTCTACACGTTGCGAACTACATACAGAGTGCGGATATTACATCTTGACAGTTGGTCTCAATCATAAACAAACGAGATCATAGACCGCGCTAGCGGAGAATAGTCTGCCTCTCGCAGAGCTGGCAGCCTGGGATCTGTGCTCCTGCGACAACAGCAAACTGCCACGATAAAGTGTCCGCGTAGCGTCAAAGACTGCTTGCAAAAAATCTGCTAAGCCGGCCGGTTCTGCACGAAGTGAGCGAGCTTGGGATGTACTGAATTTTCCCTCACGCTTGTACAGGGAAAAGTTGTTCCGGCCAATGTCCAGCCCTGTTCTGCTTCATGCAAAATTCAGTAACAGACGATGCTGGTTTATTGCATAAATTAATTATAACGGTGGTATCAGTATTTGCATCATTGAGTTTGATCTGCTAATTGCATACATTTAATAGTTAATGGATAACACAAGGAACATACACTACTGGCCATTAAAATTGCTACAGAACAAAGATGACGTGCTACAGACGCAAAATTTAACCGACGGGAAGAAGATGCTGTGATACGCAAATGATTAGCTTTTCAGAGCATTCACACAAGGTTAGCGCCGGTGGCGGCACCTACAACGTGCTGACATGAGGAATGTTTCCGACCGATTTCTCATACACAAACAGCAGTTGACCGGTGTTGCCTGGTGAAACGTTGTTGTGATGCCTCGTGTGAGGAGGAGGAATGCGTACCATCACGTTTACGACTTTGATAAAGGTCAGATTGTAGCCTATCACGATTGCGATTTATCGTATGGAGACATTGCTGCTCGCGTTGGTCGAGATCCAATGGAATCGGTGTGTTCACGAGGGTAATACGGAACGCCGTGCTGGATCCCAAGGGCCTCGTATCACTAGCAGTCGAGATGACACGCATCTTATCCGCATGGCTGTAACGGATCGTGCAGGCACGTCTCGATCCCTGAGTCAACAGATGGGGACGTTTGCAAAACAACAACCATCTGCACCAACAGTTCGACGACGTTTGCAACAGCATGGACTATCAGCTCGGAGACCGTGGCTGCGGTTACCCTTGACGCTGCAACACAGACAGGAGCGCCTGCGATGGTGTACTCAACGACGAACCTGGGTGCACGAATGGCTAAAAGCCATTTTTTCGGATGAATCCAGGTTCTGTTTACAGCATCATGATGGTCGCATCCGTGTTTGGCGACATCGCGGTGAACGCACATTGGAAGCGTGTATTCGTCATCGCCATACTGGCGTATCACCAGGTGTGATGGTATGGGGTGCCATTGGTTACACGTCTCGATCACCGCTTTTTGGCATTGACGGCACTTTGATCAGTGGAGATTACATTTCAGATGTGTTACGACCCGTGGCTCTGCCCTTCATTCGATCCCTGCGAAACCCTACATTTCAGCAGGATAATGCACGACCGCATGTTGCAGGTCCTTTACGGGCCTTTCTGGATACAGAAAATGTTCGACTGCTGCCCTGGCCAGCACGTTCTCTAGATCTCTCACCAACTGAAAACGTCTGGTCAATGGTGGCCGAGCAACTGGCTCATCATAATACCCCAGGCATTACCCTTGATGTACTGTGGTATCGTGTTGAAGCTGCATGGGCAGCTGTACCTGTAAATGCCACCCAAGCTCTGTTTGACTCAATGCCTGGGCGTACCAAGGCCATTATTGCGGACAGAGGTGGTTGTTCTGGGTACTGATTTCTCAGGATCTACGCTCCCAAACTGCGTGAAAATGTGATCATATGTCAGTTCTAGTGTAATATATTTGTCCAATGAATACCCTTTTATCATCTGCATTTCTTCTTGGTGTGGCAATGTTAATGGGCAGTGGTGTATAAGAGGGTTGGAACTTAAATAGTGGCACCTGTTTATTCACAACCGATACAAAAGAGTTACATCTTTGCACCTGCTACTGTCCTTCAAAGTAGTCACCGGCGTTGTGTAGAACCCGTTACCAGCGATGTGGAAGGTGTAGTATACCGTTAGCAAAGCCTGTTCAGTTGATGGTGCGAATAGAGCGGTCTACTAACTGTCGAATCTCTGGAACAGTTCTGAAGCGAATGTCACGATGTGGTTCCTTCATCTTTCGAAGCCGGCCAGTGTGGCCACGCGGTTAAAGGCGCTTCAGTCTGGAACCGCGCGACCGCTACGGTCGCAGGTTCGAATCCTGCCTCGGGCATGGATGTGTGTGATGTCCTTAGGTTAGTTCGGTTTAAGTAGTTCTAAGTTCTAGGGGACTAATGACCTCAGATGTTAAGTCCCATAGTGCTCAGAGCCATTTGAACCATTTGAACCATCTTCGGAATGTAATCAAAGTCACAAGGACTTAAGTCCGGGGCGTGTGGTGGATGGTACAGTACTTCCCAGTCCCATCGACCGAACAGAGCATCCACATCTTGCGCTGTATGCGCCCGCGCGTTGTCGTGCAAAATGATGGGTGGGTTGCGCAGAGAATGTCACCGCTTCTTTCACAAAGCTGATCGCAGGTGATACTCCAAACACGACCAGTAATACGACCTAAGACCTAGTGACTTTGATTCGATTCCGAAGATGAAGGAACCACTTCGTGGCATTCGCTTCTGAACTGTTCCAGAGATTCGACAGGCCGTAGACCGCTCCATTCGCACCATCAAAAGAACAGGCTCTGTTAACGGTATACTACGCCTTCCACATCGATGGCAAAGGGCTCTACACAACGCTGGTGACTACTTTGAAGGACAGTAACAGGTGCACACATGTAACTCTTTTTCATCGGTTGCGAATAATTAGTTGCCTCTCAGACACACGTTATAACACAGACCAAAGAGTAAATTATCCAGAAATTCAATTTCTGGACAATATTAGCTGCGACTTAACTTCTGAGGTCATCAGTCGCCTAGAACTTAGAACTAATTAAACCTAACTAACCTAAGGACATCACACACATCCATGCCCGAGACAGGATTCGAACCTGCGACCGTAGCGGTCGCTCGGTTCCAGACTGTAGCGCCTAGAACCGCACGGCCACTGCAGCCGGCATAGTGCTAAGACCCGTTTGAACAATTTGAATGTTCAGTTAGTGTGTAAGTAGGCTGTTTATGTTTTCTTTATGTAAGTAGGCTGTTTATGTTTTCTTATTGGCAACGTTATGTAGCGCTCTATATGAAAATCACTGGCTGTGCTGTGTGCAGTCTGTGGCTAGTTTGCATTGTTGTCTGCCATTGTAGTGTTGGGCAGCTGGATGTGAACAGCGCGTAGCGTTGTGCAGTTGGAGGTGAGCCGCCAGCAGTGGTGGATGTGGGGAGAGAGATGGCGGAGTTTTGAAATTTGTCATGAACTGCTATATATATTATGATTATTAAGGTAAATACATTGTTTGTTCTCTATTAATATCTTTCATTTGCTAACTATCCCAATCAGTAGTTAGTGCCTTCCGTAGTTTGAATCTTTTATTTAGCTGGCAGTAGTGACACAAATTACACAGCTATCTGATCATTTAACTGAGAGAGACAAACTTTTTTATTACATCAGTGACAGATGTTTACGTGATTACACCGTTGGATAACTTCACACTTACGAAATTGTATTTTGTCTGTACTTTGTAAATTGTTCATATTTTTTCGGACCCATTGTGATATTATGAGAGTTTTGAATGATATATTTGGTATGGGATCACGATTTTTAAAGTACGTTTGAGGCAGATGACACTTTTGACATGAGCAGAGAATTTTTTTAGGTTTTGAAATTATTGGAGGAAGCTACGACGATTTTGAGAATTGACTGAGATGTTATGATATTTTTATGACGACGATGTGTACTATGCTGTAAGATTTTGCTTCTACACATTTGCAACGCAAATTCTTGACCTGTGAAATATTTTTATATGAGACTGTCACTGTAGCGGAAACTGCTGTCGTAAATATTTCCGTAAGAAAGTTGAGTGACCACCTGCACGTAATGCATTTTGGGCGCCCAGCTGAGAGGTAGTCGTCTGACAAAAGAAAGCCATTAGATGAAAAAAAAAAGGGGAAGCCATTATCCTCGCCATTGACATTCCTTTAGAGAAAACATTGCAAATGCGACACCCTCATTACTTGGAAAGATACTTACATCTGCACACCTGATTATGACAAGCGTCTTTCTACGAGAGTTGAGAGAATTTCTACTAACTTATGAAATGTCACATGACTACTGAATGATATTTTTATGTTTTGGTTTGCGTAAATGCTTATTTCATTTAATATCTAGTTTCCAGCTGTGTTGCAGCGTTGGTTTTATAAAATAAACTTAAATGCATTTGCTAATGTGAACACTTTCTGTCAACAGATCTATTAAATAATTATTTTATGATCCACATTCTTCGAAAAAGGAGCTCTTGGAATGGAGAGAACAATAAGAAGGGACTAGTAACAGTAACTGCACACATAATTTCATAATTTTCTTTTCAAGTACTTGGTAATATTTTTCGTAGAATAAGTTGTGGTGCACCACTTTAATTACATAGACATTAAGATGTGAATATGCATTTCCCTTGTCTGCATTGTTGTCTTTAGTGTAATGTTTTTTTTGCTTGAGCTATGTCATGTTTAGATATAAGTTGCTGCTGCTGTTTGCCAGGCATAGTGCTACTGAATTTGACGTTGTATTACGCTGTTAAGCCAGTTTTACTACTAATTTATTTTTCTTGTTTCCTGCACAGTGCCTTATATTAGTTGTAGTACTGCAATTGCTTTGCCTATTTAAAATTTTTGTCCTTGATGTTTGTGTTAATTGTTTTATGCTGCTGCATTGCCTCGTCCCTTAGTTTAGCATCTGAGCTCAGTAGATTTAAGTTAGCTTAAGAGGGGGTAGACTATATAAGAAACTAACTATGATGAATTGGACGAAATGCATTAAGAAGCTATAAGAAAATAGTTTGGCCAAAAAAGTAGTGCACAGTGGAGAAAAACTATTTTTGAAATAGGATGTGAACAGAATACAGAAAGCATGCTTGGATAGGATGTTTTTTTGGCTGGAGCAAATGTTGAAATAAGAGGGACGATATATGGAATGAAGTTTTGGGTTGGACTGCAGTACCAAATGTTACACTGAAAACAAACCCTGCCCTTTCCTTTTGTGTTATCCCACTATGTGTTTGTGTACACTTGTGTATTTGTTTTCTTCCTGTCTCTGTGTAGTTTCATAGAATTTTTTCTTCTTTTAATTTTAAGCTACATTCACTATGATGAGGAATACTGTTATCCTCAAAAACAATTGGCATTAATAATATGTTATTTACCTTGTAAATATGCTTAGACATTATTTATTCTGTTTTGTTTTAATGCTCATGTGTGAAGTTGATGTTTCAATAATTATTCTGATCTTTTATGTATGTACTCATGTCATAATTCCTGTAACACTGATGTATATGTCTATTTCTATTCTTTTGTAAAGCCTGCATTACTGCAAATGTTATCTGTATTGTTATGTTCTTTAATTATGTATTTTGTACCTTTGTTATTGTATTTTTATGTTATAAAATTGTAATTGACACCAGTTCATCAAATTAAGTAACTTGTAAGCTACATTTCACTGCACACGTTTCTGTTGGTCATAGTATATGGACAATATATGAGAAGTTGGGGCTCTTGGTGTTTACATGTGTGTTGATAATTCAGCAAGGGACTGCATAACAGCATTGCTGGTTCTAAGGACAATTCCAAAAACTTTGTGAGTGCACAAGTGGTGGTTATGGACTTGCTATATTAACTGCAAGACTCTTCAATGGTGATTGTGCACCCGCGCAGTCACAACAGATGGCTGCTGGCCATCTCTACAAGGACTACAGTGGGACTGCACCTCTGGTGGCCCACCAATACAATACTCTCTACCAGGACTGCAGTGGGTCTGCTCTGTGATGACCTACCTACCAATATTCTTCAAAACTTCGACTGACTCTGCTGTGGGTTTGCTCTGTTGTGGCCCATTACCTGTCTGCATGTCAAGAGTCAGCACTGTCTTTCCGTTGGAAGGACAACACTACTTCTTCAAGAAATCCACTACTTCTGTGTACAATTTCTTTTACTAATGAGACTTTGTGAAAAACAAAAACTGTAATTACTATTATAATGAATGATCAGGACTATCTTTATGGACTGTGAGAAAATTTTAGCTTTTGACCAACATTGTATTAATAAGTGTGTGCATTTGATATCTTTCTTACTGTAAATATGAAAAAAAATTTTAAATCTGTATTGGCCACTGCCCAAAAGAATTTGTAAAATTTTTTGTGGGGAGCGTGGGGGCTATGTAAGTAGGCTGCTTATGTTTTCTTTATGTAAGTAGGCTGTTTATGTTTTCTTATTGGCAACGTTACGTAGCGCTCTATATGAAAATCACTGGCTGTGCTGTGTGCAGTCTGTGGCTAGTTTGCGTTGTTGTCTGCCATTGTAGTGTTGGGCAGCTGGATGTGAACAGCGCGTAGCGTTGCGCAGTTGGAGGTGAGCTGCCAACAGTGGTGGATGTGGGGAGAGAGATGGCGTAGTTTTGAAATTTGTCATGAACTGCTATATATATTATGACTATTAAGGTAAATACATTGTTTGTTCTCTATTAATATCTTTCATTTGCTAACTATCCCTATCAGTAGTTAGTGCCTTCCGTAGTTTGAATCTTTTATTTAGCTGGCAGTAGTGGCGCTCGCTGTATTGCAGTAATTCGAGTAATGAAGATTTTTGTGAGGTAAGTGATTTCTGAAAGGTGTAGTTTAATGTTACTCAGGGCCATTCTTTTGCAGGGATCTTTGATAGTCAGATTGCGTTGCGCTAAAAACATTGTGTGTCACTTTAGTGAATGTTTGAGTACGTTCAATTTTGCTCAGCTGTTTGAAAAGCAAATAGTGTAAGAGGTTTATCAGCACAGTCGTGTATAATTGTTCTAAGGGGACGTTTCAAGTGTCAGAACTAGAAAATTGATTCAGCCTTGGTTTAATACAAAATATTACAAAACTGCAAGAAAGTGAGCTGAGTTCACAACATCGCTATGAAAATAAGAAGAAGGAAATAATAATATTAGGATGATCTCAGAGTGGTTACCCTAATTTGTATATCTGAATAATTTGTTCTTTGGCTTGTGTTATGAATTCAAAGCTATTAGTGGATTAAACTCTATGACTGTAGTATTTATCCCACCATTATAATTAAATTGCCAACTCCCTCCAACAATAAACACTCGCTTGCATCGTCCGGGCGCAGATCTCGGGTGAAGCTAAACGTCCTTATACCGAGTACATGGAAGGTGTTGCCTTGGGCGCCGGCCAGCCTGTGGCGTTTCAAAACATTACTCCTATTACTCCTGCTGTGTAACTACCCGTAACGTATGATCAGGATACTGTTAGCTCTCTTGCTTCAGGTAGAGCCGTAGCGCGATTTTTCAACTCGTCTTCGCCACAACATCTCGTCGGCTGCTTGCTGCACACTTTAATTTTGCCAGTTAATTAGCCTCACACAGTTTGGATTGCCACAGGAGATTCAGAAGATATAAGGAAGGTCGGCACTTTTCATGACCAGTTCGTTTAGTGAGGGCGTTAGCCTCACTTTGATGTTTATCAAATTCCCCGTGACAGACGCTACAAAAGGGGCGTTGTGCATCACGGAAAAGTGAAGCGGAGAATATTGTACGAGCAGGATAGTGTACCTAGGAACAAACGATATTTTTTGGTCTGTACTCCAGTCTAGTGACTGACTTCAGAATCACATGAAGGAATGCGTGCAAGAGACCGCCGTTAGCGATTTCCGCCATTTTCTACAGTTTTTATTGTTGTCAGATATGAGCTTGTGTTTTGTGCAGCATTCGTAAATGTTTCACGTTCTACGCATTCAAGTGCTTTTTTTTTGTCATCAGTCTTCTGACTGGTTTGATGAGGCCCGCCACGAATTCCACTCCTGTGCTAACCTCTTCATCTCAGAGTAGCACTTGCAACCTACTATTTTCTGGATGTATTCCAATCCCTGCCTTCAGACAGTTTTTGCCCTCTGTAGCTCCCTCTAGTACTATGGAAGTCATTCCCTCATGTCTTCACAAGTAACCTATCATCCAGACCCTTCTCCTTATCAGTGTTTTCACATCGGTCGGGGTGGCCGAGCGGTTCTAGGCGCTACAGTCTGGAACCGCGCGACCACTACGGTCGCAGGTTCGAATCCTGCCTGGGGCATGGATGTGTGTGATGTCCTTAGGTTAGTTAGGTTTAAGTAGTTCTAAGTTCTAGGGGGCTGATGACCTCTGAAGTTAAGTCCCATAGTGCTCAGAGCCATTTGAACCATTTTGAACCACATATTTATTTCCTCTCCGATTCTGCGCAGAACCTCCTCATTCCTTACCTTATCAGTCCACCTACTTTTAAACATAAGTCTGTAGCACCACATCTTAAATGCTTCTGTTCCGGTTTTCCCACAGTCCGTGTTTCACTACCATACGTTGCTGTACTCCAGACGTACATTCTCAGAAACGTTTTCCACAAATTAAGACTTCTTGTGGTGAGGAATGCCCTTTTTGCCGTTGCTAGTCTGCTTTTGACGTTCTCCTTGCTCTGTCCGTCATTGGTTATTTTACTGCCTAGGTAGCAGAATTCCTTAACTTCATCTATTTCGTGACCACCAATCCTGATATTCTCCCGCTGTTAAGTGCTATATAAAATTAGAGTATTTGGAATACATTGTTAATCTTCCAGGTACATTATTTTATGACATGAGTTATGGTGACTACATAGTTACGTGAAAATGACAGTTCGTTCATTCCTGGAAGAGGTTGCGTCGATGTCGCCGTTTTAGGCTTCGCTGTAGCTGCGCTTTTCTCTACCCTGGGGTTGCTGAGTGAGGTAAATGAGCTATTTCAAGGCTTTTTAACTACTGCAGTTATCGATTACTAGCAGGTTTAGCTTGGGCGAGTGTTGTGTGGTATATTCTTGGATCTATGATAATATCTTTCGGCATCCAAGTTTATGTCAGACGTTGGTGGACAGTACATCTGATGACCCAGAATAATGCAGATCCACACGATTTAGGTTTCATTACAAGGGTAAAGCATGTATCCTGGAAACCACGTTATATCAGACTTTTACTGTAATATAAACTCAAAACTCTGTGCGTAGTTGGACCTGCATCAACCGCTGGTCATTCAAACAGGCCGGCGTCCATCGTACGCGCTCTCGTATGCAACTGTAAACAACTTCGGCCTCAGCAACATTTACAAAGGCCGTTTGTTGGTCGCATGGTAAAATAATGGTCGGACGCCCAGTTTCCCACTGTGGGCTGGTCGCACGTAGAGGGGGCATCTGTCTTCCATCCGCAACTAGTCACGTCCAACGCAGGAAAACTCTGTCTGAGAGCGCTAATACATAGAAAAATTATACAGTAATTATTGCGAAAAGAGTGCACACAGATTAGGACTTTGTGAAATTTTGTTGCTAATGCTGCTGTTGTTGTTATTGTTGGTTTTCGTTCTTCTTCTTCTTCTTCTTCTTCTTCTTGGTAGCGGCGATAGTGGTGGTGGGAAGGTACGATGTTGTGGGAGCTTCGACACTCTTTCTTGCAACCATAACAACTATTTTATAGTGGTGGTGGTCGTACGTAGTAAAATAGGAAATTAGTGGTAGTGTTCAGCTTATAATAGAGGCCCACCTCCGTTGAGACTGAAGTAAACACGGCAGGAATGGCCATGCAAACTATTAAACGGTCATATGTTGTACGTAGTTGTGTCCGTGGTGCTACGAAAGTAACAATTCATTTTCATAAAACATATGTTTAATACAAAATTATATCTACACTACCAGGGCACAAATGAGACGTTAGAAATCATTTAAGTTCAACGTGACCGTCCTGTATGTCAGCAGAACATTTCTACCGTAGTCCGGAACACTTCCCGTAAGCCGGCCGCGGTGGTCTAGCGGTTCTAGGCGTTCAGTCCGGAACCGCGCGACTGCTACGGTCGCAAGTTCGAATCCTGCCTCGGGCATGGATGTGTGTGATGTCCTTAGGTTAGTTAGGTTTAAGTAGTTCTAAGTTCTAGGGGACTGATGACCACAGATGTTAAGTCCCATAGTGCTCAGAGCCATTTGAACCATTTTGAACTTCCCGTAGTTGATCAGGTACGATGCTGTTAACCACCTCCAGATACGATCACACAGCTCATTCAGAGTAGACATTTAACCCTCTTCACATGAGTGTTGATGCAACGAACACGCGGAAAAGTGGCGTCAAGGTCATGTAACCTCGGAGCCTACATATGTGGTGAACCTCTACCGAACTACCGTCAAGTGAACCTACGGTTGACGTACTCTAGAACTTTCAGAGCGAAATGGGAAGGAGTCCAGTTCTACTGCTACACAGCAGGTTTCACAATTCCGTCAGACTCCAATTGTGTGCCACGAAAAGTTGAAGTATGTCAACTGGTCCCAGATATGATTTGGTCATCTCGAGCGACACGTTCAGTCTCGGGCTGTTCTCTCCCATTCTTGCACCTCGCGAGGATCGTTGTCGGCCCATATCACGCGGTTTTGACGGTTCACTAAGCTACATGTGTGAAATATGGCCTCGTCTGGCTAAAAATGGCTCTGAGCACTATGGGACTCAACATCTTAGGTCATAAGTCCCATAGAACTTAGAACTACTTAAACCTAACTAACCTAAGGACATCACACACACCCATGCCCGAGGTAGGATTCGAACCTGCGACCGTAGCAGTCCCGCGGTTCCGGACTGCAGCGCCAGAACCGCACGGCCATCGCGGCCGGCCTCGTCTGTGCAGAGGAGGTTCTCTAACAGATTTTCGTTATCCACGGGTTCCAAAAGGTCAGCACACATTTCCATATGGACGGAATAATCTTCTTCCTCAAGGTGCTGCATTGCCTGGACGTGACACGCTGTCTTCTCAGTGAAAAATGAAAGGTATACGAGACAGTGGATGGTGGAATGTTCAACTCATAGCTCAGCCGACGAACGGAAGCGCGTGGGCTGCTTTCTGTGGCCTCCTCAATGCTCTGGATTGCTTCATTATATACTAATGGTCGTCCTCATTAAACACACTTCCTCTTCTGCTGAAATTTTTGATAAGAAGAGTGCTATTGGCCCTTGTTGGTGGCTCTTTTCCTCATGTTCGGCTGTACAGTTCACTCACCTCTTCGAATATTTACCACCAAGCTTCCTAGAAACAATGGCTCTTCTGGCTTCTACAGAGAGAATCTCTGTAGACCTCTGGAAGAAGAATTAATTACATTAATGTTCTGATGAAAATGAATCGTTCTTTCTGAGACCTCCTGTATAATAACTGCATCATACAGGGTGATTTTTTCCACCGTGTACAAATTCTAGGGGTTGATCGATGAGAGAATACGGAACAAAAAATGTCCAATGGACTTATGTCCGGAAACGCATGGTTTACATGCTAGAGACCATTTTATAATGTTAATTAAAATCCGTCTTGATTGCAAACTTTTTATTCATATGACCGGTTTCGGTTCATGTGACGTAGCATGTGAAAGTTGCTGGATTTGGACGGGTTACTCCTGTAACTGAAATATCAGATCTGAAGATGGTTCTGAATGAACCGAAACCGGTGATATGAATAAAAAGTTTGCAATCAAGACGGATTTTAAGTAACATTATAAAATCACTGATTGCTGTTATCCCATAAGACATTATGTCTGTTTTTGCTAGAGACCATTTATTCAATCATACTTTGTTACAGAGACGGCAGTGTAATAGGCACTGTTCCACGCAGCCACAGTTATAATATGCATAGTTTCTGCCTAGAGAATGGTACTATTCCTCATGCGACATGCCCTAGCACCCTCTCTTGCCATAGTAATTGGTAATGTTGTGTCCGATTCACTTCTCGTGCTGACTCACCTTGTAGTGGATATGATACAGCGTTGTACGCAATAGTTCAGAATTCGAATCGAGAGCTTGCCAGGATAGTGTTTACCTACGGAAAGACAAATGACAACGGGAGGCGGGCAGCAAGGTTGTATCAGGAGACCTATCCCCGCCGACAACAACCACGGTATTCAGTGTTTGCAAGAGTCTTGCTCCGTTTGTCCGAAATAGGGTCGTTTCAGGAAGCACCAAATCATGAAGGACGTGCCCGAAATGTTCGGACACCTGAAAAATGTTGTTAACACTGTGGAAGGAGACCGCCGTGTCACTACCAGGCAGTTGCCCGCGCCCCCCACCCCTTTCCAGACGACAATGTTGAACATTCTCCTTGACAATTGTTACTACCCTTATCACTTACAGAGTGCGCAGGGCTTACTAACGACAGCCTTTCCACATCTGGAGCGGTTTTGCCACTGGTTTCTCCACCAGGTAACCACGATCCTACTCACAGATGAGGCCACCTTTACGCGGAGTTGTATCTTTAACTTTCATGTCAGTTATCTGTGGGATAGTATGCAGAACCACCATGGTATGGTGACAGCGAATCATCAGCATCGGTGCAGCCGGAAGGTGTGGGCCGGGATAACTGGCGACCGTATCAGTTTTCATTCCAAGTCGCCCAACAGGCCGAAACTATCGACGTACTTTGCGTGTGACTTTGCCTCCCCTGCTGGAAGAAGTACAATTGAAGATTCGAAGGGGTATGTGGCTGCTAGATAATGATGCTCCACTCCAATTCGTCTTTAACGTCCGAACGCATCTTAATCGTGTCTTCCCTGGTCGCCCGTGCTGATCCTGATTATGGGATCGTCTGAGAAGTATTGTGTACGCAGAGCCATTCCAGATGTGGAGACACTGGTATACGTCGTATTCGTGCTGCCATTGACACTTTTCGGATGCAGCCTGGCCAATGTGAATGTGTGAGACAGAACATGCTGCGGCGTGTACACACATGCCTTGAGGCACATGGAGACCATTTTCAATGCATACTATAACTGTGGCTGCATGATACAGCGCGTATTAGTCCGCAGTCTGTAACAACGTATAATTGAATAAATGGTCTCTAGCAAGAAAACCATGCATTTCCGGACATGGTCTCTAGCAAGAAAACCATGCATTTCCGGACATAAGTTCATTAGATCTTTTTTGTTCTGGATCCTCTCATCGATTACTCCCTAGAGATTGAACACGGTGGAAAAAATCACCCTGAACACAACTTCTGTAGCAGTTTGTAGATCAAGGAGTGTTCATAAGGTCATTTATTGTACCTCGATGCTGGCGCATAGTCCAATAATAAATGTAAAAGAATATTTGCATCGTCGATCTAAGAGTGTAAACAGATAGTTGTGTTATGAAGATATTCGTAGTTCACACTGCATTCCTCACACGTGAATCAATACGTTGTATGGAAACGCTTTATTCCCATGTTAGAGCTCATTTTCTACTACTCTCTGCAGTTCATTAACTATGGGAACTCACAGGAACGCAACTACCTACTTAACACATGAAACGTTCTCCATTAAAAATTAAGCTTTAACTCACTATTTGTCTGAATCCTGGATGCGTTGATGTATTGCGTGGATTTAGGTCCGGCAGACGTGAAATATCTCTTCCTGTGCACCTGTTGGAAGGAAGCCAGTGTACACTCCGTGTGCATATCGGACTCCGAATGTGGAAAGCGTGCTTCCGGATGCCATGAAGAGTGCAGGGTACAGCTAATTGCAGGTGGTGACCCATGACGGTACCAATGACGTGTGTCGCTTTGGATCATAGGAGATTCTCTCTGTTTTCGGGAGGTTAGCGGAAATGGTAAAGACTGCCAGTCCTGCTGCCGAGATTAAAGCGGAGCTCACAATCTAAGGCATCGTCGACAGAGCCGAGTGGGGTCCTTTGGTGCAAAGCCGAGTGGAGGGTCTGAATCAGTGGCTCACGCGGTCCTGTGACCGTGTAGGCTGCACATTCCTTCACTATCGCCATCGGGTGGTGGGTTTCCGGGTTCCGCTTAATAGGTCAGGAGTCCACTACACACAAGAAGCGGCTACGCGGATAGCTGGGGATGTGTGGAAGTGACTTGGTGGTTTTTAGGTTGGAGGGTCTCAGGAAACCACAGAAGGGCGTTCATCTGAAAGGAGGCAGGTAAAACACAATAAGGTAGTTGTAGAAACGATCGGTATTGTAGTTGTAAATTGTCGTAGATTTATTGGGAAAGAACCAGAGCTCCGAGCCCTAAGAGAAAGCACTGAGGCTCAACTAGTTATAGTGTAAGTAGGCTGTTTAGGTTTTTATATTGGTAACGCCACGTAGCGCTCTGTATGAAAATCACTGACTGTGCTGTGTGCAGTCTGAGGCTGGTTGGCATTGTTGCAATATTCGCCATTGTAGTGTTGGGCAGTTGGCTGTTGAA
The DNA here is from genome assembly GCF_023864275.1 of Schistocerca cancellata. Lineage (NCBI taxonomy): Eukaryota > Metazoa > Arthropoda > Insecta > Orthoptera > Acrididae > Schistocerca > Schistocerca cancellata. The sequence continues at coordinate 341,268,862 of NC_064628.1, forward strand.
AGCGCGTAGCGTTGTTCAGTTGGAGGTGAGCCGCCAGCAGTGGTGGATGTGGGGAGTGAGATGGCGGAGTTTTGAGAGCGGATGATCTGGACAGAGTAAATTTGTAATATTGGATATCATGGACTGATATAGATATTATGACTTTTGAACACTATTAAGGTAAATACATTGTTTGTTCTCTATCAAAATCTTTCATTTGCTAACTATGCCTATCAGTAGTTAGTGCCTTCAGTAGTTTGAATCTTTTATTTAGCTGGCAGTAGTGGCGCTCGCCGTATTGCAGTAGTTCGAGTAACGAAGATTTTTGTGAGGTAAGTGATTTGTGAAAGGTATAGGTTAATGTTAGTTAGGGCCATTCTTTTGTAGGGATTATTAAAAGTCAGATTGCGTTGCGCTAAAAATATTGTGTGTCAGTTTAGTGTTGATCAGAATAGGGAAAGAGCGAAATGCCTGAGTACGTTCAGTTGTGCTCAGCTGTTTGAAAATCAAATAATGTAAGAGGTTTATCAGCACAGTAATTCATTAATTTTTCTAAGGGGACGTTTCAATAGGTACGGAAAGTTGGCGAAATCTGGAAATGAGTTCAGCCGAAATTTTTTCATCCGACCTAACAGTGTTTAGAAAGGATAGATTAAATACTGCTGGTGGTATTTATTGCTGTCAGAGGTAGTATACCTTGTAGTGAAATTGAAGTAGATAGTTCCTGCGAAATACTATGGGTAGAGGTTATACTTGACAATCGGACTAAACTATTAATTGTGTCGTTTTACAGACCCCCCCCACCCCTCCCCCTCACCCCCCGACTCAGAAGGTATAGTTGCTAAACAGTTCAAAGAAAACTTGAGTCTCTTTTCAAGTAGGTGCCCCATTCATACAATTACAGTCGGTGGTGACTTCAATGAACCCTCGATATGCTGGAAAAATTATACGTTTAAAGCTGGCGGCAGGCATAAAGCGTCATCCGAAATTGTACTTAATCCTTTCTCAGAAAATAATTTCGAACAATTACTTCATTAGCCCACTCGAAGCGTAAATGGTTGCGAAAGCATATTTGACCTCTTAGAAACAAATAATCCTGGACAAATAGAGAGTGTCACGATGAATACAGGGATTAGCGACCACAAGGCAACTGCTGCTAGGCTGAATACCGTGACACCTACAGCCGTCATAAAGAAAAGCAGAGAATAATATATTTTAAAAAGCTGATAAAAATGCTATTAACGCCGCTCGAAGCGACAGTCTTCACGCCTTCCGACCTGATCATGTAAGCGTAGAAAAGTTGTGGAATGATTTCAAAGAGATAGTATCGACAGCAATTGAGAGATGTATACCAAATGAATTAATAAGTGATGGGACTGATCCCCCATGGGACACAAAACGGGTCAGGTCGCATGAAGAACGATTGTTGCTAAGCCTTCGTGTGAACTCGAATATCTCTAACTTTACGTTCATGGTTTTCCTGCTGATATACAAAGGATGAAGCAACTTCGCCGCGCAGAGTGGCCACGCGGTCTGATTTGCCATGTCCCGGATTGCACAGCCCATCCCGCCGGAGGTTCGAGTCCTCCTTCGGGTATGGGTGTCAGTGTTGTTCTTAGCATAAGTTAGCTTAAGTAGTGTGTAAGTCTAGGGACCGATTGCCTCAACAGTTTGGTCCCTTAGGAGCTCACACACATTTGAACATTTTTGAACAATTGATGAAGCAATATACTGTGTGACTGTTCTAGGCACTCCAGTCCGGAACCGCGCTGCTGCTTCGGTCACAAATTCGAATCCTGCATCGGGCATGGATGTATGTGATGTCCTTAGATTCGTTAGGTTTAAGTAGTTCTAAGTCTAGGGGACTGATAACCTCAGATGTTAAGTCCCATAGTGCTTAGAGCCATTTGAACTTGAACTCTTCTAGGAACGTACAGTCTCGGAATAACATCGTAATCCAGAATACCTGATACGCTATGAAATGAAATGTAAACCAAGTGTTTCCGGACTCATGTCCGCATAATAGCGGATGGTTATAATTAATGTACTGCTACGGGGTCACAATTATCGAAATATGTTAAAAAGAAACGTAATTTAGTCACAAACCACAGCGTGCACACACTTTATTCAACACGTGAACGTCACTAGGTTATGAAGTGTTCAATATGCCTTCCATTATTGGCGATGATGTGGCGCAGACGAATAGCGGAATCCTCCATGAACCGCTGAATTGTTTGAACATCTATGCTGTCAATCTAAAAAAATATCACATAATTTAACAAATTTAGAACCGTGTTGGGCACTATGAATTTGTTGTACCATATCTGTAGTTAGCACATCTGATTGTTTCTTTCATGAAGTTTAGAAAGTTTTTAACAGTCTTCAGTTCAGATTTCAGGGGAAGCATTGTGTGTCCACTTTACTGACTGCAAATTACAGCACTGCTTATTACTCGTCGCGGTTGTGCTCAGCATTAACATTCATAAAACAGGAGCCGCGTCCATACTAATTAGCCCTAAATACAAGCCCAATTTTTATATTCGAATATATGTGGTAATCTGGAAATGCGGATAAAGTTACATATTGTTTAATTCACGATGATGACGCCGCGCTTCATTTTCTCCACGGCAGTACGGCTCGTGTTACAGTATTAAAGGCAGGCAGAATCGGTTCAAAATATTCACCAGTCTGTAATTGCGTATTTACTCACAAAGTAAAAAAATTAATTACTGCAGCATCAGAACACTCGAAATCACTAATCTGCTACTACTGAGGTTCAAATACAGTCACAAGTCTCTAGCGCCACTCTTGTGGTTGAGTACACCATATCAATTTATGCGCAATATGTTACAGTTATTCCTTTCTAACTGACAGTTGCTGCACTAATTATCGATCCTCCGCAGAGCTTTCTCACCTGCCAGTATTCGCGCAACAACAGTAAACTTCCATTCCTCTCTGTATTTATAGTAACGTTCTACGGCCTTATTCGAATTCGTTGTAGATAAATCCGGCTTGATAATGAAAATGTTTCGTGAGTAAGTTTTTCGGGAGATAAGCAGATGTCTCAATTGGGAACACCTCCCAAATATCCAAACTGGGATCCGCCTTACCTAACTCTCTGCTTGCTGTAATTTGGCTGAAAATAATGGAGCTCATAACGTAAGGGTTGGATTTCAAAGAGCCCGCTCTACTCTTCAAGGCAGAAATGATATTTAGAAGAAAAGAAACTTGACAGCAGCAGTGCATTGTAAGCTTCTGCTGGCCACAATAATGTTGCTGTATCATGGGTATAAAGCATGCATATTCTGTTCCCTTCTACTCTTGTGACAACGTCTGCATCTGGTTTATCCGCCACGCACACACAATCCTGTCATTTGCAATCTGAAGAGGATTTTAGGTTTTCAGTTCTTCAACTGGTTTGCCTGCGACATTACCTTCGTAAAATTATCGAGCAAGCACGGTGCAGTTTTCATTAATGGAGTTCATAAACTTTTTACTTTGACTAGAAATAGTGTAAATACGAGTATTTGAATGCGAGAGTATGCGTTGGAGGTACAATTTGTTTCTCTGCGGCTCGTGCAGTTATTTGCGAGTTGCGCCTAATGACGGCTTTGCTGTTGCGTGAAGAAGCGAAATGGCTGCTGCGCTGTTGCTTGTGGAAGAGAAACTGTCGAAACACACGATAAGATGGTTATTGTGCATTGTGTATGAGAGTAATGCCCCAGTATACGAGATTGTGAAAGAGTGGAAATGGTTGTTTTGTTGTGGTCATACAGATCTGGAAGACGCATCAGGAAAAAGAAGGCAGTATGGGATAGACGAATCAAGGGACACTATAAAAGTGAAAACATTTTTGCTGTCTACTAGAGTCATTACCATCAAAACAATTGTCAGATAAGTCGATGTTGTTGTATCATCGGTGCACAAGATACAGTTTAATGTGTCTGTCGATTGGCCGCTCGTTTGTTAATACGCAGTCAGACGCATCAACGCAAAATACCGTAAAGGAAAATAGTAAGAAAGTGCAAGGAAAATAATACATGTTTTTCACTCATGTGATCACGGTATATGGATTTTGGGTTCGCCGTTATAACCCAGAAAACTCTGGAACACATAGATTCTGTTGCACTAAAGAATGAAAAGAAGCAGTCACATATGAGATTGCGCAATATCAGCAATTGTCGTTTGGGATTGTCCAGAAACCATTCTCTTCCAACACGCATGAAGGGGAGAAACCATTAAGTTGTAGTATTACCAAATTCTTCTGACCAATGGGCTGCCTGAGATCAAGCAGAAGAGGCGAAAAATGCGTGTCAATTTGTAAGTAGGCTGTTTAGGTTTTTACGTTGATAACGCCACGTAGCGCTCTGTATGAAAATCACTGACTGTGCTGTGTGCAGTTTGTGGCTGGTTTGCATTGTTGGAATTTTTGCTATTGTAGTGTTGGGCAGTTGGATGTGAATAGCGCGTGGCGTTTCGCAGTTGGAGGTGAGCCGCCAGCAGTGGTGGATGTGGAGAGAGATATGGCAGAATTTTGAGAGCGGACGATCTGGACGTGTACATCGTGAACTGCCTATATGATGACTTTTGAATATTATTGAGGTAAATACATTGTTTGTTCTCTATCAAAATCTTTCATTTGCTAACTATAAGCACTCCGTCTTCAGGCCACAAGTGGCCCATCGGGACCATCCGACTGCCGTGTCATCCTCAGTTGAGGATGCGGATAGGAGGGGCGTGTGGTCAGCACACCGCTCTCCCGGTCATTATGATGGTTTTCTTTGACCGGAGCCGCTACTATTCGGTCGAGTAGCTCCTCAATTGGCATCACGAGGCTGAGTGCACCCCGAAAAATGGCAACAGCACATGGCGGCTGGATGGTCACCCATCCAAGTGCCGGCCACGCCCGACAGCGCTTAATTTCGATGATCTCACGGGAACCGGTGTATCCATTGCGGCAAGGCCGTTGCCATTTGCTAACTATGCCTATCAGTAGTTAGTGCCTTCAGTAGTTAGAATCTTTTATTTAGCCGGCAGTATTGGCGCTTGCTGTATTGCAGTAGTTCGAGTAACGAAGATTTTTGTGAGGTAGGTGATTCATGAATGGTATAGATTATTGTTAGTCAGGCCCATTCTTTTGTAGGGATTATTGGAAGTCAGATTGCGTTGCGCTAAAAATATTGTGTGTCAGTTTAGTGTTGATCAGAATAAGTTAAGAGAGAAATGTCTGAGTACGTTCAGTTCTGCTCAGCTGTTTGAAAATCAAATAACGTAAGAGGTTTATCAGCACAGTAATTCATTAATTTTTCTAAGGGAATGTTTTAAATTCGCCCTCCCACTGTTCACGCCTACGGCGCCTACGCTATGGAATCATGCCTTTTCTCCATATCTGTCATCCACATATTTCCTGCTCTCACGAAAACTGAAGGAACAACATTTCACTAGTGATGACCAGGTGACAGCTGTTCTGGACAATTTTTCACAGAGCTATATTGAGAAGTAGTGTACCACGGCACACGACAAGTTATAACGACCCTCTTAACTCAGTCGGCTGTATGCCTTGTCAACCATTCTACATTCCTCACAGCCACTTACCTTTCATTTCCTGATTCAAGACTATTTTGTTTTTAGTTTTCCACATTCTGAAGCACTGATATCAATAAGTCTTGGATACACTTCATGGGCTAAAATGCAGAATAAACATTGATCATCCACTTTATCTGCAGTAAAAAATAAAATAAAATGATTTTAAAAAAACACCAAGAGTGGTAAAGGGGCGTTAGCAAAAAGCTCCACACCCACCCACCCACCCACCCACACACACACACACACACACACACACACACACACACGCACACACAACGAAGCGGTGCCGGCTCGTCTGCCCCGAACTGTTTACTCCAGAGGCTCTTCCCCGCGGCTTGTGTTGTGGGTCAGCACGCAACGGGACGACGCCGGATGGGCGGTCACCTCCCACGCACTACGCACTGCGTGCAGGTAACGGTCGCAGCGCAACGGCCCAGCGCGTGGGCGTAAGGGTAACGTTACCTCGGGGAAACAAGAAGAGCCACGCCCACCGGATGGAAAAACACTCAGGCTGCCCCGAGCACGACTGTTTCTTCTTTACAGTACCTCTTAGAAAGGCAATTACAGCTTTGCTTCCTGAAGTAATACAAGGCACACCAAAATATTGACTGCGTATGGTATGGTAGTGCCCAATATCAGCGATTATCTGTTTTCTATTTTGTTTTCTTGGGAATGTTGAGCATTATCAGCATCTAAAAGACACCAAGTCTCGTATTTACTGTCTTTTTTCCATTGTCATAGTGCATAGTCTCAGTAGTGCAGCCTTTTCTCGTTTCAGTGTCACAACCACGTACACTACGTCAGCAAAAGTATCCGGACACCTGTCTGGAAATAACTTAAAATTTCGTGGCGTCCTCCATCGGTAATGCTGGAATTCAATATGGTGTTGGCCCACCCTTAGCCTTGATGACAGCTTCCACTCTCGCAGGCATACGCCATACCCACACCCTGCCATCGGATCGTCACATTGTGTACCGTGATTCCTCACTCCACACAATGTTTGTCCACTGTTCAGTCGTCCAATGTTTACGCTCCTTACACCAAGCGAGGCGTCGTTTGGCATTTACTGCGTGATGTGTGGCTTAAGAGCAGCCGCTCGATCATGAAATGCAGGTTTTATCACCTCCTGCCTAACTGTCATAGTACTTGCAGTGGATCCTGATGCAATTTGGAATTCCTATTTGATGGTCTGGATACATGTCTACCTATTACATTAAGACCCTCTTAAATTGTCGGCGGTCTCAGTCAACAGACGAGGTCGGACTGTACGCTTTCGTGCTGTAGGTGTCCGTAAATGTTCCTATTTCACTATCACATCGCAAACAGTGGACTTAGGGGTATTTAGGAGTATGGAAATTTCAGGTACAAACGTATGACGTATGACACAAGTGACACCCAATCACCTGACCGCGTTCGAAGCCCGTGAGTTCTGCGGAGCACGCCGTTCCGCTCTCTCACGATGTCTAATGACTACTGAGGTCGATGATATGGAGAACCTGGCAGTAGGTTGCAGCACAATGCATCTAATATGAAAAATGTATGTTTTTGGGGGTGTCCGGATACTTTTGGTCACACAGTGTACGTGGATAGTCATAAAGTTTTAACTATCACTCGAAGAAATCAAGCTGTGACCATTAAATGTGCTGACTATGTTGGCACTCTACGTAGCCCCTTTCAGTGTAACACATCTTTCCCAACGATGGTTGACTTGACCTTATTCATAAAAGTCTTCACTACAGTTGTTCAAAAAATGTATTATCGTAAAACTGGGCAATTTTGTGACTGATATATTACATTGTGACAACAGCACGCTATAGCATTTTATTGTTAAATACCGTAACTCAGGTCATTATACACTGAAGTAGCAAAATAAGCTGGTATATGCATGCGTATTCAAATACAGAGGTAAGTAAACAGGCAGAATACGGCGCTGTCGACAACACTTATATAAAACAAGTGTCTGGTGCGGTGGTTAGATCGATTACTGCTGCTACGATGCCAGTTTATCGACCTTTAAGTGAGTTTGAACGTGGTGTTAAAGTTGGCGACGAGCGATGGAACACAGAATCTCCAAGGCAGCGATGAAGTGGGCATTTTCCTGTACGACCGTTTCACGAGTGTACCGTTAATATCAGCAATCCGATAAAACATCTAGACACCGACATCGGTGCGGTCGGAAAAAGATCCTGCAACAACGACGACTGGAGAGAAACGTTCAACGTGACACAAGTGCAACCCTTCCTCAAATTACTTAAGATTTCAATGCTGGGCCATCAACAAGTGTCAGCGTGTGAACCATTCAACGAAACATAATCGAAAAGGGGATTTCGGAGTCGAAGACTCACTCGTGTACCCTTGTTTATGCTTTACCCTTCGCATGAGCTCGTCTACACCGACATTCGACTGTTGATGACTGGAAACTTGTTTTATCGCGTGACATCGGATTTTCTCTGAGGAGATTATGTCAATTTTTGCCTTCCTGTTAATTCAACTCGTCCATTCGCTCTTTGAAACACTAATTTTACGTTATCGTCTCATTTTATATCACTTCTTATTAAAAGCCTTAAATACTTCTAACATGTAACGTACTCAAGATATACATCACTAATCTAGTAATCAGATACTATCGGGTTTTTCCTCCTTGTTATATGCATTACCTTACATTCATCAACAGTTAAAGAAATGACCATGACAGTAAATTCAGCCCATTTGGAGAGTTACCAACAGCCTTTGTGGAACACTGAAGAGATAGAGAAAGTGTGAGGTGAGGGCATTGATTTAAAACAAGCGGTACACGAGGCACGCTCCGATAATCACCGCAATATAGTTTGGTTTGGTGAATATTCATGAAGAGTTACAAGGGAATGACTTTGCTTACACGTCACATTTTCTTTCGACAGCTCAAAAAATTCAGATTCAATTTTAAAAAATCCAGCGTTCCCCAAGGAAGTGTTATAGCAGGGCTTAACAACTGGCCGGTTTTGAGCGCGAGTACTCGCGTCTGCTCAGGCACGTGCTCGCGAGCAGGTGCAAGGTCGCGGAGTAGGGAGGGAGGGGAAATGAGCGCACACGTTTGAATAGGGCCGCTGCGTCCCTATTGAATTCGCGCCGACTGTGTAACGTTTAAAGTACTACGATCAGCTCTGACAGTCACTTCGCTGGTTAAGAATCATGTCAAGTCGCCGTTGTGTAACCCCAACCATGCTTTCGCAGTTCAACCCCCATTGGGAGGAATTTTATCTGTTTACAGAAAAAGATGGTGTTGCAAAATGTTTAGTATGTCACAAAACGCTGAATTCTTTTACGAAATTTAATTTGCAGCGACATTATATGTCGTACCACGCGAAAGACTACGGACGTGGAAAATGTGATGGACCAGATCGTGCACAGGAAGTTATAAAACTTAAAAGGAAGCTATTCGAAGAAGATCTGGACGACGAAGAAAAATCAGCTTTTAGCAAAATCCCTGCGCCCCTTCACTGATGGCGATTTAATAAAACAATGTTTGGTAGTTGCAGCGGAACATTTGTGTCCATCTCAAGTTGAACAGATTCGGATTGTGCCATTATCTAACATGACCATTATGCGTCGCATACAGGACATGGCAGACGACGTCCAGAGCCAGCTTGCAAATATCTGTAAAGATTTTATGGCGTATTCTCTAGCTCTGGACGAAAGTGTTGATATCACTGGAACAGCGCAGCTTGCCATATTTATTAGAGGTGTTAATAGAGATCTTCAGGTGAGGGAGGAGCTCTTCGATGTAGTAGCCATGAAGAACACTACCACCGGAGGTGATATTTCAAGTAGTGTTGAAAAAGTGTTGAAAATATAGGATTGTCGTGGAATTCTTTAGTTTCAGTGTCTACAGATGGTAGAGGCATACACTAAGCTAATAAAATTATGTGGCAGGTGTACATTCTCCTTTATTTGTTTCATTTGTCGCAGTAATAATTCGTGAGTGATATCCCTGCAGGTAGCCGCGCATTTACATTGACTGGCGGCAGCTGTTGTGTACCCCAAATGACTCTCCCCACTCTCCGCTCTGGTCCGGTAATGGGGGTAGCGTGCTCGCGCTGCTCTATGCTCGCGCCTTGCTGCTCACAGCTTGCTCCGCGAGCACGTATGTTGTGAAGCCCTGTGTTATAGGCTCTCTGTTGTTCCTGATCTATATTAACGACATATGACACAATCTGAGTAGCCATCTTAGATTGTTTGCAGATGATACTGTCATTTACCGTCTTGTAAAGTCATCAGATGATCAAAACGACTTGCAAAATGATTTAGGTAAGATATCTGTATGGTGCGAAAAGTGGCAATTGACCCTGAATAAGGAAAAGTGAGAAGTTATTCACATGAGTACTAAAAGAAATCAGCTAAATTTCGATTACGCCATAAGTCACACAAATCTGAAGAACTCAACTAAATACTTAGGGTTTCCAATTACAAATAACCTAAATTGGAACGATCACATAGATAATATTTTGGGTAGTGCAAACCAAAGACTGCGATTCATTGGCAGACCACTTAGAAGGTGCAACAGATCTACTAAAGAGACAGCTTACACCACACTTGTCCGCCCTGTTCTGGAGTATTGCTGTGCGGTGTGGGATCCACATCGGATGGGACTGACGGATGACATCGAAAAAGTACAAAGAAGGGCAGGTCGTTTTGTATTATCGCGAAGTAGGGGAGGTAGTGCTATTATTAAAACACCGGCTTTTTTCGTTGCGACGGGATCTTCTCATAAAATTTCAATCACCAATTTCTCCTCCGATTGCGAAAACATTGTATTAGCGCCCACGTAGATAGGGAGAAATGATCATCACTATAAAATAAGAGAAATCAGGGCTCGCACAGAAAAATTTAAGTGAGAGACAGCTTGAAGGTGGTTCATTGCACCCTCTGGCAAGGCACTTTATTGTGAACAGCAGAGTAATCACGTAGATGAGATGTAGATGTGTAAAGAACTTTCACTCTTATCAGAGACTTCCTGTGATATATTGTTCAGTGGAATGCATTAGATTCTTTCATGCAGAAACACAACGTAAGGGGGCACGTGGCTGTGTCCAGAGTTCTTCGTGGAGCAGTAGGGGACAAACACTGCTTAAAATTGAGAATGAACACGGAAAATTATCTGTTGATTTCTGTTTAAAGGAAGAATCCAGCCAGAGATTGATCACAGTGATTTTATTTCACAGAACACTTATCATTCAGCAGATTTTAAATGAGATCACTGCTTTCATAAACAATCTTAGAATTTGTCCAACATGAAACGAATTATGGGCTGGTCGGGTACCTAGTGTATTGTAATGTTAACCTGATTAGATGGAAGAGGAGCTCTAGAAATCATAATATTGTACGGTGAAATAAATACAAAAATAAACCAGTAAGTTCGCTTCTCGGACGACGATCGTCAAAGCACTCAGTTTCCTTGACTCAAGATCAGATTTGATTGCCGGCTGGAGTGGCCGAGCGGTTCTAGGCACTACAGTCTGGAACCGCGCGACCGCTACGGTCGCAGGTTCGAATCCTGCCTCGGGCATGGATGTGTGTGATGTCCTTAGGTTAGTTACGTTTAAGTAGTTCTACGTTCTAGGGGACTGATGACCTCAGATGTTAAGTCCCATAGTGCCCAGAGCCATTTTTTGACGATTTGATTCTCGTCATAGCACCAGAAAGAGCTTGAAATTTGTTACTACTCCTGGAGCATTGTTGTAAGGGCACTGCGTCCTCTTGTGAAGGGTAATTTTGTGTACAACGACTGTACATTTCACTCACTGTGAATTGTGTAATTCTCGCAGACCGGTTTCCTTCAGAGGCAACGTACGATCCGTGCGGCCGATAAGACAGGAGCAGCGTCCCCAACCTACCGTCTGCAGGCCGACTTGGGGCGTCACACGGCCCAGGGCCCCTCCTTAAACAATTCCACATCAAGCCGAATGTGCCTCGCTGGCTACGCGAAGAACGCGTTTGCTGCTAAATTGCTTCCACCGTTGTCACGTTATTTATTAAATTCGTGTAGGCAGAGCGAGTAACAACGACGGGACGGAACGATTTAATGGCGAGGAGATCGTTGAGGCGGATAAGGATCAGTTCAGTAAACTGCCGGATAAGCATCTTCTCAAACGATAAACCAGGCATTAGAGGCACTTTAGAATAAAAAGAGCTCTGACGGAAAGACGTAGGAGACCGAGACAGGTTTTACAAGGCTGGTTTCCATAATTTTATGGAACATGCATCTTAATGCCAAACAGCACATTTTTAATTTCGTCTATTAATCTATAGATACACTACTGGTCATTTAAATTGCTACATCATGACGATAACGTGTTAGAGACGCGAAATTTAACCGATAGAAAGAAGATGCTGTGATATGCAAATGATTAGCTTTTCAGAGCATTCACACAAGGTTGGCGCCGGTGGCGACACCTACAACATGCCGACATGAAGAAAGTTTCCAACCGATTTCTCATACACAAACAGAAGTTGACCGACGTTGCCTCGTGAAACGTTGTTGCGATGCCTCGTGTAAGGAGGAGAAATGCGTACTATCACGTTTCCGACTTTGATAAAGGTCGGACTGTAGCCTACCGCGATTGCGGTTTATCGTATCGCGACATTGCTGCTCCCGTTGGTCGAGATCCAATGACTGTTAGATTATGGAAGCGGTGAGTTCAGGAGGATAATATGGAACGCCGTGCTGGATCCCAACGGCCTCGTATCACTAGCAGTCGAGATGAGAGGCATCTTATCGGCATGGCTGTAACGGATCGTGCAGCCACGTCTCGATCGCCGAGTCAACAGATGGGGACGTTAGAAAGACAACAGCCATCTGCACGAACAGTTCGACAACGTTTGCAGCAGCACGGACTATCAGCTCGGAGACCATGGCTGCGGTTACCCTTAATGCTGCATCACAGAGACGAGCACCTGCGATGGTGTACGCAACGGCGAACCTGGGTGCACGAATGGAAAAATTTCATTTTTTCGGATGAATGAAGGTTCTGTTTACAGCATCATGACGGTCGCATCCGTGATTGGCGACATCGCGGTGAACGCATATTGGAAGCGTGTATTCGTCATCGCCTTTCTGGCGTACCACCCGGCGTGATGGTATGGGGTGCTATTGGTTACACCTGTCGGTCACCTCTTGTTCGCATTGACGGCACTTTGAACAGTGGACGTTACGTTTCAGATGTGTTACGACCCGTGGCTCTACCCTTCACTCGACCCCTGCGAAACCCTACATTGCAGCAGGATAATGCCCGACCGCATGTTGCAGGTCCTGCACGGGCCTCTCTGGATACAGAAAATGTTCGACTGCTGTCCGGGCCAGCACATTCTCCAGATTTCTCACGAACTGAAAACGTCTGGTCAATGGTGGACAAGCAACTGGCTCGTCACAATACGCCAGTCACTACTCTTGATGAACTGTGGTATAGTGTTGAAGCTGCATGGGCAGCTGTACTTGTGCACGCCATCCATGCTCTGTTTGACTCAATGCCCAGTCGTATCAAGGCCGTGATTACTGCCAGAGATGGTTGTTCTGGGTACTGGTTTCTCAGGACCTATGCACCCAAATTGCATGAAAATGTAATCACATGTGAGTTCTCGTATAATATATTTGTCCAATGAATACCCGTTTATCATCTGCATTTCTCCTTGGTGTACCAATTTTAGTGGCCAGTAGTGTAAATTTCTTCTAATTTTTATAACCGTTCTCTGAAGTTGTCAAATAAACGTCCTAAAACTGCCCTGCGTTAATGGACTGCCCATGAGAAATTTTCTGGTAAATGACGAACGTTACAGATGTCAGCAGTAAACTCAGAGTAAGAATGTCATCTATGTGGTAATTTTCTCTACCGAAGCAACAAAAGCTGGAGTATCAAAGCAAATTATGTCTTCTTTTTAAGTTACAGTGATTATACCTCACCGTTTACCTCAGATCTGTATAAGACTTCAGACACCACAGTACTTACTTACTCAATTTACGATCTATTAGTGAACATTTGTCTGGCGTTGTATTGTAAATGCCTAGCTGTTTTGATCGGTCTTTTTATGACAAACTAACTTTCAGTCGTTCTGTTCAAATGGTTCAAATGGCTCTGAGCACTACGGGACTTAACTGCTTAGGTCATCAGTCCCCTAGAACTTAGAACTACTTAATCCTAACTAACCTAAGGGCATCACACACAACCATTCGAACCTGCGACCGTAGCGGTCGTGCGGTTCCAGACTGTAGCGCCTAGAACCCTCGGCCACTCCGGCCGGCTGTCGTTCTGTCTTTCTAGTTTTGATCGTCCCGTATCTGCTGTGGTAGTAAATACGATACACGATGAGGGACCCAAAAGAAACCGGACTACGAGGCCGCTGCCACTCGTAGACGTAGTGCAGGGTTCTCACGCTAGATGGTGTTAATAGAGACCCTCATAAAACAGCTGTGCAGACGGCGTCAGTGTAGAGCTGAACGTGCAAGTGTGGTATTTTGTTTCTCTGACTGTCGGCGGGTTACCTCTGCGAAGTCGTTATGGCAACTTTAAAAGAACAAAGAGTGCGTGTGAAATTTTGTTTCCTGCTTAAAAAACTGCAACGGGGACACACCAAATGCTTCAGGAAGCTTTCCAGGAGGACGCTATGAGCCGCACACAGGTTTTCGAGTGGTTTGGGCGCTTTAAACGTGGTAAGATGTGTGTTGAAGACAAAGCTCGTTCTGGATGCCCTTCAACATCGCGAAATGAGGAGAACATTGAAAAGGTCCGCCAAAAGATCAACGAGGATCGTCGCCAAACGATCGACCAAATTTCAGCACAGACAGGAAAGAAGTTGGAGCTCGTGCACAGCGGATTTTGAGTGAGGATTTGCACATGAGACGTGTTGATGCTAAATTTGTTCCGCGCCTTCTCACACAGGAGCAAAAAACCATCCTCATGAATGTGTGTCAGGACTTCAAAACAGAGATTGCACGTGATCCAAACTTCTTGAACAAAGTCATTACAGGGGATGAGAGTTGGTGTTACGGGCATGACCCAGAAACCAAGCAAGCGTCAAGCCAATGGAGGACTCACGACTCTTCCAGACCAAAAAAAGAAAGGGAAGTGAGGTCAAATGTGAAGACGACGATCATTGTCTTTTTTGATGTTCATGGAATTGTGCATCGGCAATTCGTACCCCCTGACCAGATTGTTAACCAGCACTTTTACTTGGATGTTTTAAGGCGTCTGCGAGAGGATGTGAGGAGGAAACGCCCGGAACTTTGGCGATCAGGTGACTCTGCATCACGACAACGCTCCAGCACATACGGCCTTACGAGTGACCCATTATTTGGCATCTCAGAGGTGGTCTGTCGTTCCCCACGCTTCGTATTTGCCGGACCTAGCCCGTGCGATTTTTTCCTTTTTCCACGAATGAAGAAACCGCGAAAAGGGAGCGTTATGACGATGTGGAGGCGGTAACAACAGCTTCGCAAAGGGCAATGGACAATATCAAACTTGAAGAGTTCCAAACATGCTTCCGACAGTGGGAAAAGAGACTTGACAAGTGCATCGCATGTAATAGAGTAGTTTGGAGGTGACTGAAGTAATTTTGTAAAAGGGTTCATCAATAAATTTGTTATGACAACAATCCGGTTTCTTTTGTGTCCCCCCTCGTATACGTAAGATGACTCTTGTAGGGACCTGGGGGTAAAAACACCGTGATACAGAACACATCTCTTGTAGCGTCTGTCAGTGAAGATGGATGGGCGTCTCCGTTACGCTCTCGCGCTTCCTAAACAAACCTGAACGAAGCGCGCTGTGCTTCTTTGCACCTTTAGTTCTTCTACCAGTCCCCTCTTGTACGGCTCCGAAGCGGGCAGGTATCGTACGATGAGGGTTTTTAAATCATTTGTGACTCGACTAGATTTTAACTTGACTTTATGAGGGTTCTTCCAGTGAATCTCAGTTTGCATTTAGCTTTTCTAAGATCAATTTTACGAGTATATGGTCGTCTCACTTTAAATAGTTCCGAATGCATACTCTCCAACATTTTATCGACTGCTTTCAGCGATTGTTCCAAAATCGTGTAGTTACGGAGTAACTGGTTCCCACCATTTATGTTGACGCTGAAGTGTCAGTCCGTGCACCTACCTTCCATTCTCTACGTGTCTTCCTGCATTTAGCTTACATTTTCTAGAGTGTACCTTCCCTGTATACAACACCATCATCCTTGAAAAGCCTTATGGAGTTTCTAACATTATCCACTAGGCCATTTATAAATGCCCTGACGGACAACAAGAAAGGCTAGTATTTTCATCTTTAAAAACTCTGACAGAAAAGTGGGGAACCACATGCCTCAATTCTCATTCTCTCTTTCTCACCAAAAGTTTTGGAACGCAAACACGTTCGTGCTCTTTTGACATAGAAAATTTTACCCATCCTTCGTATTCAGCATCTCCCTCTGACTGCCATTACAGGGTGAGTCAGGAGGAAAGGTGCTTGCTTTGAGACGCGATAGTATTAGTGATTCTGAACAAAAAACTTCATGTGGACATACGCCCTATTGCGAATGGTTTGCGAGATAGAATACGAATTAATATCAGTTTTTTAGGTTTTTCTTTAATAACTCGAAAACGGCACACTCCAACGAAAATGTGTCTCAGTACACAATTAAACTAAATTAAATTTGCTACAAAAAAGGTACTATTTATATTTTGTCAAGGACTAACATTTTGCGCGGAGAGATAGCGGGAATATTGCAAATCTCGCGCGACGCGTGTGCGCTGTAGCTTAGGTACTTTTTGCAGGACAGTTTGAGGTAGTCCTGTATCAAAACGTTCGGCACAACTTCCTTTATATTACTGTGGTACATTGCAAACAATGAAAATGAATAATATAGAAAATCAACAGAAATGTAAATTAAAAGCGTTGTCTCGGAAACCATTCGGAATAAGGCATATAATATTTATTACATTAAACGTACAGTTATAAATGATATGTGAAATGAAAGAGCTACTCAGTTTTATTTAGCAGCAGTGCGCATGCGCAGCGCGCAGTGTTTCCGCCGCAATCCGCTAGACAGCGGTAGTAGCGAAGATGGCGACTAGTGAACAGAAAGCGTTTTGCAGTTTGAAAAGATCGAATCTGGAGTTACTATGCAACGTGCATTCCAGCTGAAGATCGGTTGTGATCCTCCAAGTGATAATAACATTCGTAGATGGTATCTCAAATTTTGAAGATACTAGCTGCCTTTGTTAAGGGAAGAGCACAGGACCACCAAGAGTTAGTGAAGAGACTGTTGAGCAAGTAAGAGAGTCGTTCACTCGTAGCCCAAAGAAATCAGTCCGGAAGGCTAGTCGTGAATTACAAGTTCCCACGTCGACTGTCTGGAAAGTTATAAGAAAACGCGTACAACTACATCCTTACCGTTTACAGTTATTACAGACTCTAAAGCCGGCAGACCATGGATTATATACCAACTTCGCAAACGAAATGTTGTTTCATGATGATGAAATTTTCTGGATCATATTGTCTTCAGTGATGACTCGCCTTTCACCTTAGTGGACATGTTAACACTCACAATGTGAGCATCTGGGGCTCAGAAAATACTCACAAGGTGGTACAAATGCAACGAGATTCCCATAAAGTGACTGTTTTTTGTACCATATCCCAGTTTATGGGTCTTTCTTTTTAGGTGAAACTACTAACTGGCGTTTCTTACCTTGCTAGACTAGAGCAATGGTTCTTCCCTCAGTTGGAAGAAGATGAGCCAGAGAACTTCATTTTCCAGCAAGATGGCGCGCCGCCTCACTGGCATAGCGAAGTAGGTGGTTAGTTGAATTTCTTTGTACCCAAGTGCTGGATATACTGAAAGGGGCCCAAAGACAGGGCTTACTTTGCATGGCCTCCACGTTCACCCGACCTAATGCCATGCGATTTTTTCCTTTGGGGTTTCATCAAGGATCGTGTGTACGCGTCTCTGCTACCAGCAGACATCCCTGAATTAAGAAACCAGATTGAAGCAGCTGTTGTTACAATCACTGAAGACACACTTATTAACGTTTGGGAAGAACTCGGCTATAGAATTGATGTGTGCCATGTGACAAATGGTGCTCACATTGAACATTTATAAGGTTCTTGGTAAAACTGTTCGAGTAGCTCTTTCATTTTTTAAGGCTGTAAGTTTAATATGATAAATATTATAAAGCGTTAAAACCCCAATATTCATTTATAAACACCCTGTATATATGTATAACACTGTCCTTTTGTCTGCAGCTCGTGGTCTCGCTTTAGCTTTCTCGCATCCCGAGCACAGGGTCCTGGGTTTGATTCTAGGTGGGGTCAGGAATTTTCACCTGTCCTGAAAGGACTGGGTGTTGTTGTGTCGTCTTTATCATCGTCATTCATCTCTATTACAGTCGGAGGAAGGCAGCTCCATTAGAACCTCGCCTAGTACAGCAGTGCGGGTCTCCCGCATCGTTCCCCTTCGCTCTGTCAGGAAGCATGGGACTTCGTTTCCATTCCACAGTCCGTTTATTGTTACTGATTTACAATACATCCATCTGCCACTGTCTGCTGTCTCTCTCACACTGCCTCCTATGTCTTTCTTTCCTACTGTCACTTTCTCCGTGATACTTCGGCAGCTCAAAAATTTTGGGGAGTCCAACTTATTTTTCACCTGTACACAAGTTGTAAGTAGGCTGTTTATGTTTTCTTTATGTAAGTTTGATGTTTATGTTTTCTTATTGGCAACGTTACGTAGCGCTCTCTGTATGAAAATCACTGGCTGTGCTGTGTGCAGTATGTGGCTAGTTTGCATTGTTGCCTGCCATTGTTGTCATGAACTGCTATAGCTGGATGTGAACAGCAGATTGCGTTGGGCAGTTGGAGGGGAGCCGCCAGCAGTGGTGGATGTGAGGACAGAGATGGCGGAGTTTGAAATTTGTAAAAATTGATGTCATGAGCTGCTGTATATATTATGACTATTGATGACTATTAAGGTAAATACAGTGTTTGTTCTCTATTAATATCTTTCATTTGCTAACTATCCCTATCAGTAGTTAGTGCCTTCAGTAGTTTGAATCTTTTATTTAGCTGGCAGTAGTGGCGCTCGCCGTTTTGCAGTAGTTCCAGTAACGAAGATTTTTGTGAGGTAAGTGATTTGTAAAAGGTATAGGTTAAAGTTAGTCAGGGCCATTGTTTTGTAGGGGTTATTGAAAGTCAGATTGCGTTGCGCTAAATAATATTGTGTGTGAGGTTAAGCACAGGCTTGTATAATTGTTCTAAGTGGACATTTCATATGTAAAATTGTTCTAAGGGGACGTTTCATATGTCGACCCTTAGCCTAGGATACCTCACTGGAATCTTCTGATTTTTTCTTGTAGTTTGTGTATTTAGTGTAGCTTTTGTTTATTGCTAGTGCGTAATTGTAGAGAGAATCTCCTTTGTAGTTGCAGTCTTTCATTGTTGTACAGTAAAACAGTTGTGGCATGCATGTAGCTTTGCGCCAAGTATTTCGCTGCTGCAATTAACTAGATATTATTTTCAGTGCTATGTTAATGTGTTCTCTTATTTTTGCTCTTCAAATTGTGTTTTTGTGTGTTATCGTGTGAAATATTGTCTCAATAATGGCGTGTGAAAAACGTAACACTCGGCTCCAAAGTAAACTAAGAAACGACAGTGAAGACGAAAGCAATGTGTTAGCGCCACTGTGTAATGAGTTAACTAATGTTCAAAGTAGTAATTTGGTAACTGTGCATAGGGAAATGGAGCGGGCGTCAAACAATGGCGTAGACAGTCAAACAGGTAGTGAACAGGGAAGCATTATCGATCGATCGGTCGGCAACAGCTCGCCTCAGGAATCCGAAATGATAGGACACAATTTTGAAAATACTGTAGATTCAGGTTTTGCGTCCTCACCGGTTTCTCAAATGAGTCAAGACACATTTTCTGCTTGTCAAAATGTGAATGCTGCCGGTGAAAACGCACTGCCAAAGAGCATAGAGAAACAGATTCCAGACACTAATACATTATTATTGCAATTAATGCAAAAAATGGAACAAAATCAGAAACAAACACAGCAACAGTTAGATACAATGGGACAAAATCTGCAAAAGTTAGACACAGTGGAACAAAATCAGAGACAAACACAGCAAAAGCTTCAAAAGTTAGACTCATTGGAACAAACGCTTGAACAAACACGTGAAGATTTAACTACTGAGTTACATAAAATCGAATCGAAATGTCAAAAAGTCTGTAATGACGTAAAAACACAAATTTGTGAGCATTTCCAACCTATTTTTTCGCTGCATGAAAATGCATTACAGAATCACGAAGCAGCCATAAAAGAGCTGCAAACCATTGTTCATGAAAATCATGAGACCTTGTGGGCTAAAATTGACTCAGTTGCATCTACCGATTCGGTAACGCAACTTGCAAAAACTCAGGAAAACTTAAAGGACACAGTAGAAAGACACATGGAGGAAATTAGTTCATTATCAGAGAAAGTAGCCGAACTTTCGGATCAGGTCACTAATTTATCTACAAAGGTAGATGATGATCTGAATGACACAAGACCCGTAGCCTTCACTGACACAGAAGAGTATGAACAAATAAGAAAATTCAAACAAAATCAGAATCAAATTAATACGCAATACAAAAGAGAAATGCGGGAAGTACAAGATCAGCTGACACAGGTAATACAAGAATTACGTATTTCAGACGACACTCGCGCCCCAATAAGGGAAGAGGGACATATAAACACGGAAAAGCCACAAAATAATAACACAGGGCATTTCGGTAATTATGAAAGGAATTGGCATGGTGCACCGAATTTTGAGATGGAACCGCCGACACGACGTAGCAATGACCGACATGCTACTCGCCGACACGATGAATTTGACTATAAGCTGTTCATTACTACATGTAAATTCAAAACATTCAAGAATTCTGCCAACGACATTCATCCACAAGCATGGCTCCATCAATTCTCTCATTGTTTCCCTCCCAACTGGTCATTGGAGCACAGATTAGAATTTATGTGTGGCTACTTGGAGAATGAACCAGCTGTAAGAATGCGATCGGTCATTCACGATTGCCACAGTGAAGGAGAGTTTTACCATGCCTTCCTCTCAGCATATTGGTCTCAAGCCACACAAGACCGCGTAAAACATAGCATCATGATGATGAAACACTTTGAACAATCTGAATTTTCCAGTCTTGTCAAATATTTTGAAGACATGTTGCACAAGAATCAATACCTGTCAAACCCATACAGCCCCTCAGAACTCATCCGCATTTGCTTAATCAAACTGCCCGAACATTTGAGACATATTATTTTAGCAGGACGTTGCAAAGACGACATTGAAGCTTTTCAGGGACTGTTACAAGAACTGGAAATTGACACAGACAGTCGCGGGATGCGAAAACAGGAAAACAATCATTACAGGTCACATCCGTCACAATTCCGTGACGACAGAAACAATAAATGGCCACGACAAACCTATTCTTACAACGTAAATCGTGACCAAAACAGACACCACCCATATGACAACCACTGGCAGAGTAATAGTTACAGGGAAAGATCACCTCTCCGCAGTAATGACTATCACAGAGACAATCAGAGAAACAGACAATATGGGAACCAAAATAACTATTATCAAGGGAGACAGAATAACTTTAGACGCAACGGTCCAGCGCGTAGTTACGATTCAAGGAGAAATTCTCCACCACGTGACCGACAAGAAAGAAACTATGGAATCTACCGACATGACGACAGACGATATGATCGTAACGACAGACCTGAATTGCATCAGAACTGGCGAGATTTAAACAGAGCTGGGCCCTCTCGGCAAGGCGAATTTGTGGAAGTTAGGTCTCCAAATCCCAATAACGACGCGCGCCAACAAAGAGACAATAGGCGATGACTCACACCACTGGCAGCCACAAGACGTACTTATGAAACTGATGACGCAGCTGCCGTAGCTAGTAATTACGTAAAAATGGAAGACATTAGGGACATCTTACTCCAGGAACACGACGTAACACGTAACAACATTGCATATCCTGTGATTCACATTACTGTAAATGACGTAAAATTTACGGCAGTACTTGACTCTGGCAGTCCCATTTCAGTAATTAGCGAAACAGCTTTTAGCAAATGCAACAAAGCGAACGATTGCCCCACACTTCCGTTACGTAAGATTAAATTACAAGGTGCAATCTTTGGAAAAAGTGTAGATGTACGCCAACAAACCAATTTAGAATTCTTTTGTCAAAGCCACAGCTTCTCTATGAACTTCCTTATTGTTCCATTATTGTCGACGGAAATTATACTGGGAGTAGACTTTTTGAATGAATATAAAGCAATCTTAAGCTTTCACGATGCTGAAATAAGTTTAGAGAAAGAAGGTAAGTCAATAGCTTTGAAATTTGAAGACTGGCTCTCAAACCATGATGAGGAAATTAATCGGCTTTACGTTCTGTTAGACAACAGTTCGGAATTTTCTACGGAAGTAGACACCAACAATCACTCTTCAAGTACTGACAGGGTTGACATCGACGGCATATTTGAAATTAATGAGTTAATTCAGAATAAAATTCAGACAATTGAGAATTGTAATGACACTGATAGGCAGGACCTTTTTGAGATTTTACAAGCACATTCCACAGTTTTTACTCACAAAACAGGAACAATCAAGGGATTTCAATACCAATTTCGTGTTCGTGAGCATACTAAATTTTGTGTTAGACCATACGTAATTCCGGCGCATTATAGGGACCGTGTTAGAACAGAAATACAATCTATGCTTGTCGAGGGCATTATTGAGCCTGCAGTAAGCTCATACAACAACCCATTACATGTTGTTGAGAAGAAGAATGGATCGATCAGGCTTGTTTTAGATTCGAGACAAATCAATACTATCATCATTCCTGAAACAGACAGGCCGCAGACGATGGAAGAACTTCTTCAAAATTTTAATGGTGTAAAAGTGTTATCTTCCATTGATCTCAGATCCAGCTTTTATCAGATCGAACTTCATCCAGAATGTAGAAAATACACAGCTTTCCTTTGTTTCGGCGTTTGTTATCAGTTTCGGAAACTTCCTTTTGGTTTGAACATTTCTTCAGCGGCATTCATTCGGGGGCTAAATTCCATATTACCTGAGTTCTTAAAACGTCACATCACTTTATATGTGGACGATATTCTAATAGCAGAAGCTTCATGGGAACAACATAACCGCATCCTCAACAGTTTGTTACGTATTTTTGCAGAATCTGGAATTACAGTTAACTTGGAAAAGTCTGAATTCGGTAGGTCAAAGGTGAAGTTTTTGGGACATATTATTTCTTCTGAAGGCATTCAGCCGGATCCTGAAAAGTTAGAAGCAATTAGAGCCATTCCAGTTCCATCCACAAAAAAACAAGTCCGCAATTTTCTAGGTCTCGTAAATTTTTACCGTCGTTTTCTGAATATGCAAATTCTAGTTACACCTAAACTTTGTTCTCTCACTGGAAAAAATACTATTTGGAACTGGGACGAACAAGCACAGTTGGAATTCAATTCTTTGAAAGAAGCGTTACTTCACGCGCCAATACTAGCTCATCCAGATCTGTCACAAGATTTCTGCCTTAGCACTGATTCTTCCAAAGTTGGTCTTGGTGCCCATTTATTTCAAGAAGCCATAGAAGATGACATTACTGTTCAGAAAACCATTGCTTTTGCTAGCCGAGTGCTAACAAAAACTGAAAAAAATTATTCCGTTACTGAATTAGAAGCTTTAGCTATCGTTTGGGCATTTAACAAATTCCGTTTCTTTCTTTCTGGTAAGCACGTAAAAGTATACAGTGATCACCGTGCATTACAATTTCTTATGTCTTCAAAATTAAATCATGATAGGTTAAAACGTTGGGCATTGTTTCTGCAAGAATTCCGCCTCACAATAGTCTACATTCCCGGCAAGGAGAACATTGTTGCGGACGCGCTGTCACGCGCACCGGCTGGGCTTGAGAAAAGTAACACAGAAGGCAACCTCGAGAAAAATTTCAGTATTCTTTACATTCAGAAAGTCGCCTTTGAAAACTTCATCACCACATCTTTAAAGGACATTGCTCATGAACAAGATAAAGATCCGATTTGGAAAGATATCAAAAGTAAATGGCATGAAAAGACACACACTCAGATTCGGCATTATTACCTGGTTAGAAACAACATACTCTTCAAACGCTGCACTGTTGATGACAAGCTATGGGTACTTTGCATTCCAGACGATTTTGTTAATAAGCTCATTTGGTACATTCATTTCAGCTACGCACATTTTGGTCCACGAAAATGTTATCATATTCTTCGAACGACTTGTTATTTTAACAATATGGAAAAGCGAATTCGAAGAGTCTTGTCTATTTGTAAACTTTGTCAAAAGGCGAAACCATCTACTATCTCACATCGTGCTCCGTTATTTCCTATTATTCCTTCTAAATTAAAAGAATTTGCTGCTGTTGATCTCTTGGGACCCCTTGTCAGAACATCGAATGGATTTTCGTACGTTCTAGTCGCTGTTGAACTTACTTCAAAATTTGTTTCTTTCACTCCGTTACGTAAAGCCACTGGACGGTCTGTATCCAACGCCTTTGTTAAAAATTTCTTACGTGAAGTTGGACACGTTAGTAAAGTCATTTCAGATAACGGACCGCAATTCAGATCTGCTGTTTGGTCACGCATGCTTCGGAATCATAAAATCAAACCTGTTTTTATTTCATTGTATTCACCACATTGTAACCCGTCTGAACGGATTATGAAAGAAATCAATAAGCTTTGCAGACTTTATTGTCACAGAAAGCATCAGCATTGGGACAGATATTTACACTTATTTCAAAATGTGCTGAATGAAATGCCTCATGATTCCACTGCTTTACCACCTACTCTTGTACTGAAGAATGAAGAACCTCCGAACAGAATCAGAGAGCTTGTACCTTTCCCGAATACACGTAAACTTCGACACAAAGACATAATTGATTTGGCTCTAAAAAATATAAAATCTGCAGCAGACAAAAGGAGAAAACTACACGGTAAAGCAAATGCAAAGAAATTATATATTGGTCAGAAAGTTCTCATTAAAGCTCATTCATTGTCACATAAGAAGAAACACTTGAGTCACAAATTCTTTCTAGTTTACAATGGACCTTACAGAATCCGACGTATACCACATGATAATTGCGTTGAAGTTGAAACTCTGCGTACTAGGAAGAGTAAAGGTTTACACCACATTTCTCATGTAAAACCATTTATTGACAGATAATCTGCTTTTTAACTTAGTCTTTGCAATTGTCACTTCACGCTACTTGTACAATTTGTCCCACTGAGAAACTGTTAACATGCAACTATGTTTTTAAAGTTAACTAACCATCCAGTCAAGAACATAGCTAACTTAGACAAGTAATTGCGAATGCATTGTTATTGCGAACAGACGACACAGTGTTGTTATTTATACATTCTTCCTTGTTAGTTGCACGATTACGTAACGACTATGAGGCTCACATACTTGGAACATATACCAGCACTGCTAATGAAATTTTCATGCAACATTTTGGTTTGCTTACGAGTGGATTCTGGATTTGAGGTGCTTTCTGTGAAATGCCAGATGACACAGTGGTTAGTTTATGTGACAGCTACACGATTTTATCACGACGCTGCTAATGCGTGACAATTTACAATGTTGCTTTTGCGGTGTATCTGTTTTATATCTGCACAGTTTTTTCTGAATTCTTCTATAAAGTAAAACATGTTTTAGTAGTAACTTTTGTGGTATAGCTACAATGAGACAGCCTTTTCCGTAGCACAACAATACTTTACAGCACAATAATTCCTTCATCGCGGCAATAAGCGTAATAACTAAGTTATCTATACGCAAAGCATTTCACTTTGTTTATCATGAGGTAAGTACATTGACTTCTGCAGAACTTAGCTTTCGGAGGACAATAACTACGACAATTCCCAGAGATTATCTTACAGCAAGACGCACATTTAGCGCTACAGGACACGTATTTGAGTGATTAATTTTGTACTTAAAACATTTATTTTTAAAGAGTTTTGAATTACAAAGAAAGTTTTTCGTGATACATTTCGTTCCATTGCTGTAATCTGTAACACCTGAAGGTATAATTACAATAAACCTCAGGGGGGTACACGCCTACTTTGTGTACCATGTGTTTGGCAAGCACAAGGAGCCCTAGCTAATATGGTATTTGCTTATACAACTTTACACATCGGTACCATATTTCTCTAACACATAAATTACACAGCTATCTGATCATTTAACTGAGAGAGACAAATCTTTTTTACTATGTCAGTGACACATGTTTACGCAATTACAGAGTTGGATTACTTCACCCTTAAGAAATTGTACTTTGTCTGCACTTTGTGAACTGTTCATAATTTTTTTGAAACCATTGTGATACTATGAGAACTTTGAATGATGTATTTGGTAAGGGAGTATGATTTTAAAGTACGTTTGAGGCAGATGACACTTTTGACATGAGCAGAGAATTTTGTTAGGTTTTGAAATTATTGGAGGAAGCTACGACGATTTTGAGATTTGACTGAGGTTTTATGATGTTATTTTTACGACGACGATGTGTATTATGCTGTTGCGGTAAGTTTATGATCCATAAGCTGATGCTATATGAGTTATTTGATTATGCTATGTATCTGTTATGATGAAATATGAGTGTCGACGAATAAGGTAAGGAGTAATGAATAGTGGTTAGGGACTCTTGACTTGTGAAAAAGGATGTTGAAAACCAAGAATCGTACTTTGAGAGTTATGAAATATGTGTAAATGCGTAAATGTATCACAATGCAAGCGAAAATTTTTTGGACTCTGTTATGTCAATTGGATTTTGTCTCTACAGATTTGTAACGCAAATTCTTGACCTGTGAAATATTTTTATATGAGACTGTCACTGTAGCGGAAACTGCTGTCGTAAATATTTCCGTAAGAAAGTTAAGTGACCACCTGCACATAATGCGACGTGGGCACCCAGGTGTGTTAGACACCTGGAGAACAAGCCTTTTCAGACGCTCAGGTAGAAAAGAAAGCCATTAGGGTGTGCCAGAGGCACAGGTGGAAGAGAAGGACAAATAGAGGCCTACACTCCTGTTAATGACATTCCTTTGTAGAGGGCATCGCTAATGCGACACGCTCGTTACTTGAAAACATATGATTTTTGTAATGCGTTGTGGGCACACAGCTGTGTCAAACACCTGGAGAACAAGCCATTAGGGCGTGCCTTTCATCGCTAATGCGACACCCTCGTTACTTAAAAATTTATGATATTTACTGAAATGCCTAACAAAATGACAAGAAATATTTTTACATCTGCACACCTGATTATGACAAGTGTCTTTCTACGAGAGTTGAGAGCCATTAACTTATGAAATGAAATGTCACATGACTACTGAATGATATTTTTATGCTTTGGTTTGTGTAATTGCTTATTTCATTTGATATCTGGTTTCCAGCTGTGTTGCAGCATTGCTTTTATAAAATAAAATGCATTTGCTAATGTGAACTTTTTCTGTCAACAGATCTATTAAATGATAATTTTGTAATCCACATTCTTTAAAAAAAAGGAGCACTTGGAAAGGAAAGAACAATAAGAAGTAACTCGTAACAGTAACACTTAATTTTCTTTTCAGGTACATGGTAATATTTTTTTACAATAAGTTTTTGTGATGCATCACTCTAATGTTAAGATGTGACATAGGTATTAGACATGGCCATTTTAGTGTAATATTTTTTCTGCTTGCGCTATGTCATGTTTAGGTATAAGTTGCTGCTGTTTGCCAGGCATAGTGTTATTGAATTTGACTTTTGCTAATTTATGCTGCTAGCTTTGCCAATTTGCCTTTTTTGTCATTTCTGTTTGTGTTGATTTGTTGTGATGCTGCATTGCCTCGTCCCTTGGTATATATATCTGAGCTCAGTAGATTTAAGTTAGCTTAAGAGGGGGTAGACTATATAAGAAACTGACTATGGAGAATAGGTAAAGAATGCATTGCGAAGAAAGATTTGGGCCCCAATGAGTATTGTACAATCAGAAATAATTATTTTGAAAGAAATATGAATAGAATACAGGAAGGAGGTATAGGTAGGATTATCTTGGAAATAAATAATGAGGTAAGAAATATGTGAACACATAAATACAGAAAGCATGCTTGGATAGGATTTTTTTGGTGGAAGCAAAGGTTGAAATAAGACGAACGATCTATGGAATGAAGGGAGATCTCCAAGCAAAATACTGCAGTAAACCAAACCCTGTCCTTTCCTCTTTGCTGCCTTTTCCAAATATGTAATTGTGTGTTGTCCTTTCCTTTTGTGTTATTCCGCTATATGTTTGTGTACCCTTGTGTATTTGTGTTTTTTTCCTGTCTTTATGTGTTTAGCTGATGAGAGCTATGTTGTAGAATTTTTCTAATACTCTGTTATTTTCTTTGTAAAGATGCTTAGACTTTATTTATTCTGTTTTGTTTTAATGCTCATGTGTGAAGTTGATGTTTCAAAAGTGATTCTGATCTTTTCTTTTTGTACTCATGTCATAATTCCTGTAACACTGATGTATATGTTTATTTCTATTTTTTTGTAAAGCCCCTATTACTACAAATATTATCTGTATTGTTATGTCTTTAATGTTGTATTTTGTATCTTTGTAATTGTATTCTTATGTTATATAATTGTAATTGACGCCAGTTAATCAAATTAAGTAACTTGAAAGCATTCATTTCACTGCACACATTTCTGTTGGTCATAGTATATGGACAATATGTGAGAAGTAGGGACTGATAGTGTTTGCACGTGTGTTACTAATTCAGCAAGGGACTGGATAACAGCATTGCTGGTTCTAAGGACAATTCCAAAAACTTTGTGAGTGCACAAGTGGTGGTTATGGACTTGCTCTATTATCCGCAAGACTCTTCAATGGTGATTGTGCACCTGCACAGTCACAACAGATGGCTGCTGGCCATCTCTACAAGGACTACAGTGGGCCTGTCCACAATTTCTACAAGGACTACAGTGGGTCTGCACCTCTGGTGGCCCACCAATACCACAATCTCTACCAGGACTACAGTGGGTCTACTCTGTGATGACCTACCTACCAATATTCGTCAGAACTTCGAATGACTCTGCTGTGGGTTTGCTCTGTTGTGGCCCATTACCTGTCAGCATGTCAAGAGTCAGCACTGTCTTTCCGTTGGAAGGACAACACTACTTCTTCAAGACTGCATGGAAATCCACTACTTCTGTGTGCAATTTCTTTTACTAGTGAGACTTTGTGAAAAAAAACTGTAATTACTATTATGATGAATGATCAGGACTGTCTTTATGGACTGTGAGAAAATTTTAGCTTTTGACCAACATTGTATCAATAAGTGTGTGCATTGGATATCTTTGTTAATGTAATTATGAAAAATTTTATCAAATCATTATTGGCCACTGGCCAAAAACATTTGTAAAATTTTTTGTGGGGAGCATGGGGGCTATGTAAGTAGGCTGTTTATGTTTTCTTTATGTAAGTTTGATGTTTATGTTTTCTTATTGGCAACGTTACGTAGCGCTCTCTGTATGAAAATCACTGGCTGTGCTGTGTGCAGTATGTGGCTAGTTTGCATTGTTGCCTGCCATTGTTGTCATGAACTGCTATAGCTGGATGTGAACAGCAGATTGCGTTGGGCAGTTGGAGGGGAGCCGCCAGCAGTGGTAGATGTGAGGACAGAGATGGCGGAGTTTGAAATTTGTAAAAATTGATGTCATGAGCTGCTGTATATATTATGACTATTGATGACTATTAAGGTAAATACAGTGTTTGTTCTCTATTAATATCTTTCATTTGCTAACTATCCCTATCAGTAGTTAGTGCCTTCAGTAGTTTGAATCTTTTATTTAGCTGGCAGTAGTGGCGCTCGCCGTTTTGCAGTAGTTCCAGTAACGAAGATTTTTGTGAGGTAAGTGATTTGTAAAAGGTATAGGTTAAAGTTAGTCAGGGCCATTGTTTTGTAGGGGTTATTGAAAGTCAGATTGCGTTGCGCTAAATAATATTGTGTGTGAGGTTAAGCACAGGCTTGTATAATTGTTCTAAGTGGACATTTCATATGTAAAATTGTTCTAAGGGGACGTTTCAAAGTTATCAAAATTTCGGTCCAAAAAGTGCCCTCCCCTACACCCACATCTTTATGTTCGTCGGCCTAGGACGCTCCAGAACCCCCAAACCTATGTAAGGTCTCTACTCACCTGTATTTTTCATTTCCACTGTCTCCTCTCTCTTTTGCTCTCACTGCTTCTACTCCCATCCATTTCTCTTTCTGTCTTACTGTCACTGTCTCTCAGTCACCATCAGAATCGCCTCTGCTATTGCCTTCATCCTTTTCTTTCACAGCCACTTTCCCTCTCCCACCATCAATGTCTCCTCTCTCTTTCACTCCCCCTGACACTGCCTTTTCTCTCTTCCAAAGCCACTCACTCTCTACTGCTCTTTTTCAGCATAAGAAAGCGCGAATGTGTTCGCGTGCCAAGACTTTTTGTGAGGAAGGCAGAATGAGGCTTAACACCGCTGGTTCTCCACTTTTCTGTCAGAGTCTTTTGAAAAGAAACATATTCTCCTTTTTTGTACGCCGACGGGAACGTTTTTCCATTGGCTTCCTTCTGTTCTCTGCTGTAGCAGAGCGTGTTTCTTGTACAGGATGCATTCCATAGACCACTAAGGTTTTGACAGTTTATTTATATACTTTGGCACACATAAACAACAAATAAGTAGAATGAAATTTTCACGCTGCAGCAGAGTGTGCTCTGAAATGAAACTTCCTCTCAGATGTGTGCAGAACTGAGGCTCGAACTCGCGAACTTCGCCTTCACGGAAAAGTGCTCTACCGACTTTTTTTTTTTAATCTCATTTGTTTCGTTATTGGTCGTTGTATTTGTTCGTGGCGGATGTCCTTTGAAGCTTGTTCACGTTCATCGTTGATCGATTCACTCAGTTTTTTTATTACAAAGAGCAGCTAACCCACTGACCGAACACGCTGAGGTACCGTGCCGGCTCCGACTGAAATAGCCAAGTATGACTCACGACACAGCGTCGCAGCTTTACTTCCGCCAGTACCTCGTCTCCTACCTTACAGACTTCACAGCAGCTCTACTGTAAACGTTGCAACACTAGTACTCCAGGGTAACTCAGTCGATAGAGCACTTTTCTGCGAAAGGCAACGGTCCCGAGTTCGAGTCTCAGTCCGGCACACGGTTATAATCTGCAGGAAGTTTCAAGAAATAAGTACGCATAATATAAGATTAACGCAAAATTGTTTGTTTTACCTTTTTTCTGGATAACTGACGATCGCAGTTTATCGAAAACGCCTGTCTTATGATTTGTTTCAGAAAAGAGCAAATCTGGGGTCCTGCCCACTCGTTTCTTACAGGGTGCGTAAAGGATGCTGCCTTCTCAGATAGCTATACAACAATTCAAGCAAATCACATTAACAGTTTTATTACAATAAAGAAGAATGACAATACTTAATTTTGGATTTACAACGAGTTGTCGCAAGTGATGGGCGACATGCAAACAGTCAGTGTCCTTCGCTATATACAATGTCCATGTAAGCATTCACACTCGCTCATGAGTCACTGCTATCGTTAATATTACTGGTCATCTAGGCCTCTCTGCTAACGTCGTCTTCCACAGTCCCTGTACTGTCTGGCCGAGGCTGGCAGGAGGGGTGCTTATATTATCTTTGTATAGAGGCCGCTCCTGTCGTGGTGACGTCCTAGTCAGCGTACTGTTGGCTGACGTCGTCTCACAGCCTTCTCTGCTCTTGCCTTCTTCATCTTGTCGTTAGGCCGGAACAGCAAATTTGTTATTTTACTGAATTTGCGATCTTTCCAGATTTATATAATTTGTGGCAGTCATGTTAAGACCCTTTAGAACCCATATTTTATCACTGCAGCACCACTCCAGGAACATTCCTAAAGGCGTAAAGTGTCCGTTGTAGAAAGAGAGCACGTCAAAGTTTCATTGGTGAAAAATCGCTGACTAAAAACATAGTTTGGAGATCTCACAACACTTGCAATGACCTTAGGTTCTTTACCATGTGTTCTCTACTTCAATTAAAACAACATTTTTGCGTCGGACAGGATATTAAGGTGCATATTTTGCGTTGATATGACGGTAACTTTGGACGTCTGGAACTAGGTAACAGATAATAATAACGAAAAACGTTTCAAGGCTCCGCAAGAACATCGTCCTGAGAATATATGGAAAAAATTTCGAGTTTAGCCTTGGATAGAAATGACAGATCG
This sequence comes from Schistocerca cancellata, assembly GCF_023864275.1. Lineage (NCBI taxonomy): Eukaryota > Metazoa > Arthropoda > Insecta > Orthoptera > Acrididae > Schistocerca > Schistocerca cancellata. The sequence goes on from NC_064628.1 coordinate 341,300,744, forward strand.
ATCCTCACAAATCATGGTTGTCCTGTGGTTCCCTCAGGAACCGCCCATGAATAGATAAGCCGCTTACAGTCCACCCTGGACCACACCTAATGCTAAAGAACCAACCGATTTGCTCAATTTGCTTTGGAGGGGGGAAGAGTTGAAACGAGTTCGTAATTACTTTTTAATTATTATTAGTTCTGGTGTGTGACGTTCCGTCTCTGACAATAACGGAATTCTGATTAAGAATTGTAAAGAAATCAGTTCTCAGCTATCTGACTGTGAGTTTTAAAATCAACCGACAACTTACCTCGTCTTGCCACTGCAACTGCCTGACCAACAACATGCTAACATATTTCAAAAGCGATACTGCGATCCATGCCGAGTGCAATGCATGGACTCATTGCAACAATTACTGCCATATTTTTATACATAGAAAGTGAATGACGAGGGGGGGTTTGGGCAGCTAGCCTTAAATGGTGTAAAGAAAATTGAAAGAAACCAATAAAGTCTACAGTAAATTATATTTATGATATGTTATTTAAACAATGACAAGCTTTCCACAGACTTTTAATTATTCCACAATACTCAATAAACCCGTTTCTGCCTACAACAAAGATACCAATGTATGCATACACAAATCTAACAAAATTCCTCCAGCGCGCAAGCAACTAACAACTACGTGCAGCGAAAAGGCAAATTACCAGAAATCCTCAATTAATACCAAAGTCTCCTCGGCCCTTGCTAGCACGATCACGGCGGGCTGCGACCTCTCATTTCACGCGGCTTATTTCCACCGCACGCTGCGTCCGACCATTTCCGACTCTCCTCGACACCTCTTATCTCGTTCAGTCGTTACTACCCGCGATTATATCATCTCAGACTCAGAGTTTGTGTATGCACAAAGCAGAATCATAGACGTCTAACTTTCAGTCTGTAATGTTCAAACTTTAACCCTTACTGTAGGACAACTACAGATTGCCCATTCTTTCGATAGGTATGAAAATAGTCGCTAGGTTGAGACCTATCCAGAACACTTGACCTCTTATCTCTGAGATCAATAGAACCCAAGATATGCACTCCGTTTTCAGACCACAAGTGACCCATCGGGACCATCCGACCGCCGTGTCATCCTCAGTTGAGGGTGCGGAAAGGAGGGGCGTGTGGTCAGCACACCGCTCTCCCGGTCGTTAGGATGGTTTTCTTTGACCGGAACCGCTACTATTCGGTCGAGTAGCTCCTCAGTTGGCATCACGAGGCTGAGTGCACCCCGAAAAATGGCAACAGCTCATGGCGGCCCGGATGGTCACCCATCCAAGTGCCGACCACACCGACAGCGGTTAACTTCGGTGATCTGACGGGAACAGGTGTATCCACTGCGGCAAGGCCGTTGCCAGAACCAAGATGTGAGCTTCTGAAAAATCGTATTTTCACTCGCGTATTTTTGGAACGTGTTGCAGTGTGTATTGCCGTGCCCAAACCGACTGCGAAGAGTAATGGTATGTGCAAAAACAGTTAGGTCACAATTTAACCTGCAAAACTTTTGACACGGCTTATTGCTAAAACACTTTCCCCTGATACTACCGCACAAGAAAGACGATGGCCATATCAGTGGTTCAAATGGTTCTGAGCACTATGGGACTTAACAGCTATGGTCATCAGTCCCCTAGAACTTATAACTACTTAAACCTAACTAACCTAAAGACAGGGCACAACACCCAGTCATCACGAGGCAGAGAAAATCCCTGACCCCGCCGGGAATCGAACCCGGGAACCCGGGCGTGGGAAGCGAGAACGCTACCGCACGACCACGAGCTGCGGACCCATATCAGTGGGAAAATATAACATTAAGATTAGCCACTGAATTTAGTCTTGCACACTGCGAATAGACAACACAAAAACGCTACAACGAAGCTCTCAGCGTACACAGAAATCCCCAGTACAGGCGCAGTTACATGTAAGTCAAATATTCGACTGATCAGAAATATAAACAATCGGAAGCAACACAGCCTTAGCACCGGCAGGAGTGGCCAAGCGGTTCTAGGCGCTACAGTCTGCCAACGCGCGACCGCTGCGGTCACAGGTTCGAGTCCTGCCTCGGGCATGGATGTCCGTGATGTCCTGAGGTTAGTGAGGTTAACTAGTTATAAGTTCTAGGGGACTGATGACCTCAGAAGTTAAGTCCCATAGTGCTCAGAGCCATTTGAACCATTTGAACAGCCTTAGCTCACACAATTACGCTCAGACAAACATTATCACTGGCCATAGGTGGTCGTGTCGTAGTGTGAGATATACTGACAATAAATACACAATGTGACAGATATTTGATAACCCTGGAAATATCCAGCGCGGCTCCCAGCACCCAGTCCCGCACAGCATGGAATATCAAAGCTGGAGAAATCAGCGGGAGCGGACAGGACGCCGTGCTCAGCTCAGTGTCATAGCTGTGACTTAACCAGTTTCATCAAGTCTTGACGTAAAAGGAGCTAACGGCCAACTGTGTCCGGTAATCGGCCCATGATGTTCCTTAGTCCGCTGTAACTCGCTGCCAGAGATAATCAGCGACAAGCTACAATGAATTCGCGCTGCTAGCAGTAACGGTAGTGAAGAATGCCCGAAATCAAGGCGCGCGAAATCGATTTCGAGTCTCCCAAGGCTCAGGCACTTTCAATTTTGCTGAAAATCCATTTATTTATAAATAACAGATAGGAGAATAATTATCGAGAACAGAAGTATTCCCTATATTACGCGGCTCTTTATACATTACTGGCCATTAAAATTGCTACACCTAGAGGAAATGCAGATGAAAAACGGGTATTCATTGGACAAATATATTATACTAGAACTGACATATGATTACATTTTCACGCAGTTTGGGTGCTTAGATCCTGAGAAATCAGTACCCTGAACAACCACCTCTGCCCGTAATAACGACCCTAATACGCCTGGGCATTGAGTCAAACATAGCTTGGGTGGCGCGTGCAGGTAGAGCTGCCCATGCAGCTTCAACACGGTACCACAGTTCATTAAGAGTAGTGACTGGCGTATTGTGACGAGCCAGTTGCTAGGCCACCATTGACCATACGTTTTCAATTGGTGAGAGATCTGGAGAATGTGCTGGCCAGGGCAGCAGTCGAACGTTTTCTGTATCCAAAGGGCCCGTATAGGTCCTGCAACATGCAGTCGTGCATTACCCTGCTGAAATGTAGGGTTTCGCAGGGATCGAATGAAGGGTAGAGCCACGGGGCGTAACACATCTGAAATGTAACGTCCACTGTTCAAAGTGCCGTCAGAGCGAACAAGAGGTGACCGAGACGTGTAACCAATGGCACCCTATACCATCATGCCGGGTGATACGCTTGTATAGCGGTGACGAATACACACTTCCGATGTGCGTTCACCACGATGTCGCCAAACACGGATGCGACCATCATGATGCTGTAAATAGAACCTTGATTCATCCGAAAAAATGACGTTTTGCCTTTCGTGCACCCAGGTTCGTCGTTGAGTACACCATCACAGGCGCTCCTGTCTGTGATGCAGCGTCAAGGGTAACCGTAGCCATTGGCTCCGAGCTGATAGTCCATGCTGCTGCAAACGTCATCGAACTGTTCGTGCAGATGGTTGTGGTCTTGCAAACGTCCCCATCAGTAGACTCAGGGATCGAGACGTGGCTGCACGATCCGTTACAGCCATGCGGATAAGATGCCTGTCATCTCGACTGCTAGCGATACGAGGCCGTTGGGATGCAGCACGGCTTTCCGTATTACCCTCCTGAACCCACCAATTCCATATTCTGCTAACAGCCATTGGATCTCGACCAACGCGAGCAGCAATGTCGCGATACGATAAACCGCAATCGCCATAGGCTACAATCCCTCCTTTATCGAAATCGGAAACGTGACGGTACGCATTTCTCCTCCTCACATGAGGCATCACAACAACGTTTCACCAGCAACGCCTGTGAACTGCTGTTTGTGTATGAGAAATCGGTTGATCTTTCCTCATGTCAGCACGTTGTAGGTGTCGCCACCGGCGCCAACCTCGTGTGAATGCTCTGAAAAGCTAAACATTTGCATATCACAGCATCTTCTTCCTGTCGGTTAAATTTCACGTCTGTAGCACGTCATCTTCGTGGTGTAGCAATTTTAATGGCCAGTAGTGTAAACCTCCACTCAGATTCTAGGCGGTGCACAGCTTCCTGTTTCTAGGGGATCTGGCAAAACACTGATCGCAAACACAAGTGATCTAAAAGAGGTAATGCCTGATATGTATGGAAAACATCCTAACGTACAGGTAACGCCCTTATGATCTTAATTGACCAAGGCTACTCCCTGGTTAATCGAGAAACGCCGCGTCGCGGAAGTATGACGAAACACTGTTGTGGGCAGCATGTGTTGTGCCCCCGATGTACGCCTAGCCGACAGACACGCACGGCTACACAGGCGCACATCGCGCTCCGCCAGCCGCCCCTCTGGACTCCGCCCCCTGCGGCAGCGCGCCATGAATCACCGGCTCACGGCGATGCTCCCCTCCCCCGTAGGGCGGGGGCGAACCAGCCCTCACATCCAGGTCGCTGGCTGCTCCCAACTGTGGTAGGCGCCGCGTGGCTGCTGCCTGGCGTCACCGCTTTCCAGCCTCCTCAAAACAGCGAATTTCCGCGACATACAGGTTTAACCACACTTCTAAGACAAAACCAGTGGATAAACAGAATCCTGAAGTCAACTAATACGAAATGGGAAGAGAACGTTACCAACCTGATGACCAATTTTGAAGCTTCTGTCTCGTAATTTTCAGGTTGAAAGGGGGGTCATTTGACATGTCAGACAGAGAGAGAGAGACAGTCACACGAAAACAACAGCGGTGCCTTTCATTCGAGCACAGCCTCATTGATTTTCGAGTTATGACTGATGGTTCTTCCCTAGAGGTGACTGAAATCTGGTGGCATTAACAAAAGCTCTTCCTGATACAAGGAGAGACGAGCACCCATTTTATCGCAGACAATCTCAACCGCCACGCAGTACGGCAAGAAAAAAGGAATAAAAGTGATATACTGTTAATACTTTCATCCTTCTTTACCTCCTCTGCATTACTGCAGATGACGTGTCACTGAGCACATTTGTACTGTGCATGCAGTACACGTGAGGTGCCTAGTTGTTTCCACTGCCCTGTGTGGAATACATAAGTTTTTGTACACTTCACCAACCTGCTGTCTTCATGATGATGATTATGTCCCCAGCGCATAAAACAACACGCAGGTCGTGGATTCTTTTTCTTGAGGCTGAAATTAACTTCGCAAGGAACTGCTGCTACGAATAAACTGTAACTCATTTGGGATGCCACTCGCGTTTTTATTGATATAGACATGAGAAACTATTCTTGATCACAACGTATTGAACATATATTTCCACAGTCATTATATCTGGCTAAAATAACATGAATACATCCTGCCACAGACAACATGTCTGTCTACTGGAACCGTCAGAACTGGAGAATAAAATTACAGACAACGTGTCTGTACCTAGCGACGGTCGGAACTGTAGTAAATAAAATTGCGTGAAACAAATACTGCTATAACAGACAACATCTCTGTCTACTGGTACGGTCAGAGCTGGAGAGCCGGACTGCCCGAGACACTTCGCGCGCCAAGCCAGCAAGGCTACCAGAACGCCACCAAAGTGCATCGGCAGTAATATCGTCAGTCTTTTGTTTTAGTAATACTTTGATTTTAATAATTTTGAAATGACTGATTGATAGCTGGCTGTTGAGAGATGTTTATTTAAAAAAATGAAGTAATTTGGATGACAGGTTTAATTAATAATAACAACTAAAGTTTAACGTTTTGGCGCCCTACCGCCGAACACAGCAGCCAATCACAGAGCAGCAGCATCATGACGGCGGTCTTTCTCACGGGAATGGTACCGAATCTAACATCTGACACCGGTACCTCATCCCACATTGCGTCATCTCTATGCTTCTTGCATCTCCACTGCCCTGGGAATAGCTTCCTGGATCCTAATATGATGGCTGAATAAGCCAGAAATATTACAGCAGACAGCCCATCCATTATCCACAGATCAGCGGTGAAACAACACTTGAAGTTCGTGAAACTGGCTTTCTCGCAGGCAAATCAAAAACTGGACGCTATAAAATAGCTACAGATGTAATAACATCCGCCCACGGTACGGGACTACAAGTCCCCCCGCCACACCTGCACCTGCCCATGTTAGGCAATAAATTCTGTCTGACTCATGTAGCACTATCACCGTAAGAGGGTGGTACGGGACCACAAGTCCCACCGCCACACCTCCAAAGTGAATTGCAGTGACAAAGTCACTGCACAGTGGAGATTTACTGGCTCACCAACACAGTTAGACCGCAACAGACCGGTGATGCTGTATTGTAACCCATCACCTCGGACCACAACCCCATCAACAGAACCCTTATAGAATACTAAACTTACATATCAGCGACAACGATCCACAAACCTATAGCCTCCCCTAAAATATACGGCGTAACGAATGGCGCTAATTTCCACGTGAACGGTGACTTAAAGAAACAGCTTCACGTAGACTGCTCTGACGTCAAACAAGAATCTATGGCACTTGGCGCATACGGCGTAACGGATGGCGCTAATTTCCACGTGAACGGTACTTAAAGAAACAGCTTCATGTAGACTGCTCTGACGTCAAACAATAATCTATGGCACTTGGCGCATCAGAAGTGACGGTGTATTGTGGAATGTGGAGTTCTCGTTTTGTCGGGCCCCTCTTCATTCAGCGTTCACCAACAGCAGTCCTCTATCTACAGCTGTTAAACGAAAATATGCTGCCATCGCTGCTGGATGACGGCGAGACATTACCGCTTTTCTTTTAGCACGCTGGTGCTCCACTTCATTACGAACTCTCCGTCTTGGAGCACCTATATATCCTGTTTGGCAGGAGACGGATGGGTCGTAGACGTCCTGTGGAGCGGCCGACGTGTTTTCCGGGTTCAAGTGCTTTAGATTTCTATCTCCGGGGACATGTGAAGGCAGTTGTGTATGCGGTGGAAGTGAGGAACCTTGCGCTCCTCGGAGAGCAGACTGTTGATGTTTGTTCCCCCATTCTGGAACGTTTGTTGGTTAAAGCCCATGACGAGTGTTTGACGAGGATAGCTACAACTTTACAGCGTGCCGGACAATACACCGGGTTGATTTCAAAACTGGTGAAATAGAACTTATCGAATCAGTTAACGTAGAGGAAGGTACCAGTGATCATAATGCTGTAATAGCATCTATTACAACAGGTCTTACAACGAATGTTAAGAAAGGTAGTAAGATACTTTTCCTTAGCAAAAGTGAGAGGAAACAAATTGTACAGTATGTGAGCCGTCAGAATCAAATATTCGTTGATGCTGACAAAGACGTGGAGAACAAACGGAAAAATTCAAAGACATCGTGCAATACGCCCTAGACAAGTATACTCCGAGTAAGGTATTAAGGAATGGGAAATACCCACCATGCTTTAAAAGCCGTATTAGAAAACTACTACGTAAACAATCTCAGATTCAAGAAAAATAAAAACCTAGCTGGCAAACAAAAGCTGAACGAAGCGAAAATGAGCATAAGTTGAGCAATGAGGAAAGCGCTCTATGACTTTGACAGTAAAAGTTTTTCAAATGATCTGAGTAAAAACAAATAAAACTGTTCAAATGTGTGTGAAATCTTATGAGACTTAACTGCTAATGTCCTCACTCCCTAACCTTACACACTACTTAACCTAAATTATCCAAAGGACAAACACACACACACCCATGCCCCAGGGAGGACTCGAACCTCCGCCGTTACCAGCCGCACAGTCCATGACTGCAGCGCCTGAGACCGCTCGATTAATCCCGCGCGGCTGAGTAAAAACCCTATAACGTTTTCGTCGTATGTAAAATCAGTAAGTAGATCAAAATCATGTATTCATTGATGCAGTGACGCCGTCCGGTGTGGCCGTGCGGTTCTAGGCGCTTCAGTCTGGAACCACGTGACTGCTACGGTCGCAGGTTCGAATCCTGTCTCGGGCATGGATGTGTGTGATGTCCTTAGGTTAGTTAGGTTTAATTAGTTCTAAGTTCTAGGGGACTGATGACCACAGATGTTAAGTCCCATAGTGCTCAGAACCATTTGAACCATCATGCAGTGACCATAATGGCACCGAAACGGAAGATAACAGAGAGAACATCTAAATTATAAATTCTGTCTTCCGAAACTGTTTCACGACGGAAGATACTCACATGATCCCTCCTTTCAATCGTCGTACGAACGTCGAAATGGCAGATATTCAAATAACCGTTCGCGGAATAGAAAAACAACTGTGCAGCTTAGTAGCGGAAAGACGTCAGGACCAGATGAGATACCTATAGTATTCTACAAAGATAATGCAAAAGAAGGTGCTCCTCTTCCAGCAGTAAGTTAACGCAGATCACTTGAGCAACAAAGGGTACCTAGCGAGTGGAAGAAACCGCACGTCTTTCCTGTTTTTAAGAAGGGCCGTAGGACAGATGCCCACAACTATTTACCTCTATCGCTGACGTCAATCTCTTTTAGAATTATGAAACATGTTTCACGCTAAATAATTATGACGTTTTTGCGGAATGAAAATCTCCTCTATAAAAATCAGCATGGATTCTGCAAACAGAGATCCTGCGAAACTCAACTCGCTCTGTCCTCCATGAGATATACAGAAGACAACGGTGCTCTAGTTGATGCCGTATTCCTTGACTTCAGTAAGGCATTTCACACCGTCCCGCACTGTCGTTTAGCGAAAAAAAAAGAGCTTATCGTATATCGAAGCAGTTTTTCGGCTCGATTTAAGACTTCTCTGCAGATAGAACTCAAAATTTCGCTCTTAATGGGGCAAAATCGACAGACGTAGGTAATTTCCGGAATACCCCGAGGAAGTGCGATAGGACCGTAACTGTTTACATTATATATTAATAATCTGATAGAAAGCGTCTTCAGTTCTTTAAGGCTCTTCGCAGATGATGCGGTTGTCTATAACAAAGCAGTAACGCCAGAAAATAGAAACGATATGCAAAATTACCCGCAGAGAAGTGATGAATGGTGCAGGCTCTGACGTTGACACTGACGTAAATAAATGTAACATACTGTAAATACACAGGAAAAGAAATCCATTACTGTACAGCTACGCAACTGATAACAAACGGCTGTAAACACTATCTACCGAAAAATATCTAGGAGTAACTATTCAGAGTGACCTTAGGGGCTCCGGAAAGGCTCAAAATCATGAAAAGTTCAATTTTTACTTTTTTGCGTTTTCTGAATCTGCAGACTATTACCTTTTAATAGATATATAATTTATTCAATTCCGAAGACTACAACTATTTTTAAATTTTTTTTGAAATGTGTTCTACATGGGCGTGACCCACTGTGGCGCTGTTAAACTGCTGTCAAATGGTGTTATTATTAACGTACGTGTTCATCAGGTACATTTTAGTGATGTGAGATAAAGTATGTGTTGTGGCTAACCTGTGATGGTTCAATATATATCGCTGGTGTGATTGTCGATTGTTTCATGTTTATTTACTCTGTCGTTATCTCGAAAATATTCGTAATTAATTATGTTTCTTGAGTCTCTGTTTTGTTGAAGTATAATAATGATTAAAAGTAAAGTTATTAGAAATCCTCTGAAGGCTTTTAAGAAAAGGAGAAATGTTGGAAAGCCAAAGGTATGTGTTATTACTGTAAACAATAAAGACGATAACCAAGTGAGTGGACCTAACTTGCTTTAGACAAGGAACGCCTTCGGGCTGCAGACAGGGCTGTTAAGAGTCTAGAAATACAAGCAAGAGTAAACAGGAGGAGGAACAAGAGAAAGCTGGAGGAGGAGTTTGCAGAGGATGAAGATAATCCATCCTATGAACCTGGAATGCACTAAAAAGTTAATCCAATCTTGGTCGCTCGATTCCCAAAACTTTTATTTTCTCATACTAATTACATGTTTTCTAAGGATCTTCCAAACATATTTGTTTCAAACTTCCAGTAAATGTTACACAGTACCTTCTGCATAATTTAACACAGCCTTTTTCCAAAAAACTGTATATTTTTTAATATATAAATAAAAAATTGCAAAAAAATGTTGTGAATTTTCATTACAATTGAAAAAAAATCATCTTTAATAACTGAACTAAAATTTTGTAAAATCCCTGTGTTAAGTTGTAGCCCATATTCCAATAAATAATCTGTAAAAAGTTCAACTTCCTACCTCAAATACTTTGTGAGGAAAGATGTAATTTATAAGCGTTATTTTAACATTGCAAGTATAGGGCGTTCCGGAGCCCCTTAAGTGGAATGACCACACAAAACAAACATTGAGAAAAGCAGATGCCAGACTCAGATTCATCCACGAAGGAAGTGGCTTATAAGGCCCCTGTTAGACCGATTCTTGACTATTGTTCATATGTCTCAGATCCCTGCCAAGTAGGACAGATAGAAGAGATAGAGAAGATCCGTCAGGGGATAGTTTAGCCGGCGCGAGAGCGTTACGGAGACAACAAACTCCATTGGCAGACGTTACAAGAGAGGCGTCGTGCGTCGCCGAGATATTTACTACTGAAATGTCGAGAGCACTCTTTCCGGGAAGGGTCTGACAACAAAATACTTCCCCCAAATACATCTCGGGTAATGGCAACGAGGTGAAAATTCGAGAAATTAGAGCCAATACGGAGCTTACCGACGCGCACTCCTCCCAAGCGCTATTCTCGATTGGAACAGGGTTGGACGGCTCAGTTAGTGATACGATAAGTACCCTCCGCCACACACCATTAGGAGGCTTGAGGAGTGTGATATATATGTAGATGATATAGATATTATCACCAGCCTTTGACTTAACTGAACAATGAATAAAGCCTTGATCAAAGTCTTTCCGGGTAATCTACGTATACGTTGCATTATCAGTTTCTGACCGAAAATTACTAGTCCCATGCAAGACAGATGGTTCAAAAATGTTGACGTTGCGAGTAGTATAGCCTCACAGATATTCTCCCTCTCCCATTTCAAGCTACTTGACACGGAATTCTGTTTAAGCCACCTATGGACGATCCTGTAGACCGCATTTCTCTTACTACCCAAGTAAGAACATGGAAGTAGTAGGACAAAGTATGTACCATTCCCACATTGGATTGTTGCCAAATTAATTCAAGATGGCGGATCCAAGATGGCAGCAACATCACAATGATGTCATGATGGGAAGGTCAAACTTTGGCAGTAACATAGGTCAATTGGGCTACCTCCACTAACCCAACCCCCTCCCTTCCCCCTCCTTCCCCTCCCCCCAGAAAATGGTGGGAAGTTCAAATTCTGGCAGGACAATGCAACACACCAAGGTTAAGAAAATGGCTGGAAAATAGGTCACTTGGGCTACCTCCATTAATGTAAGTCACCAGACCGCCACCTCTTACTAGGACTTGGCGGGAAAAGGACTCAGCCTGTGCTGGATAGGATGGATGTAAGTCGCTATTTTGTATGCAGTGTTTATTTGAAAAATTCCAGGCAGTAGCTCAATCCAGTGTCTTCACCATGCGGTCTGGAGCCAACTGACTTAGTACATAGTACTGCTACCAGAGGGCACTGTCATCTCTTCCGTGATATAATCCAAGATGGCGGTCTGGGGAGGAAAAATGGCGGGAAAAGGACTCAGCCTTTGCTGGGCTGGTCTGGTGGATAGAATGGATGTAAGTCTTTATTTTCAGTCTTAATTAAAACTATTTGAGGCAGTAGCTCCATCCATTGTGTCCACGTTGAGGTCTGGAGTCCAACTGACCTAGTACACAGTGCTGCCATCAGAGTGTGCTTTCATCCCATGGCGGTCTGGGGGAAAATGGATGGACAATGACTCAGCCTGTGCTGGACTGCTGGAGAGAGGAAGGAGTGTATTTTATTTATTTTGGAACAATTTATTTAGGGATGGATTTCACATAGTTTATTTATTCACTGATGCAAAACACGTGCTCTGATGTGCTTGGGGTCGCAATTCACAGCCTACAGACTTGCTATCTATATGTAAATCACCGAAATAGTGTATCACACTGACGTAGAGACATACCAACAACTCTTAAAATGCCAAAATAATGCATCTATGATGCTCTGCAAACACACGTGCTAATTGTAAACTTGCAAGCTTACTACTTTCTTTTAGAATCTGGACTTTAATAAAAATGGCAAGGTAATGTTAATCGGAACACAGGAAGAAGTTGTGATCTAAATGAAAATAGATTTATTCATCCTTAACATCAGAAGACAATAAAAAGGACTAAAGAAACGTCACACAAACATTTTTATTTGACAAACGCTTTCACTAACATGGAGTCTACGGTGGACAAAGTGATCATCTGGGGCTCGACACACGACACTAACCAGAACACTAATCGCTTTGTCTGGCTTCATAAATATGAATCCGGGTTATGGTACAAAAACTACGCCACCATCAAGCATCTATACTCTACAATTACCAATAGAGAAAAATATGGTTCGAAAGAACAGGTTGCTGAGAAACATATATTGGAGCCCTATGCCATAGCAGAGAATACTTCACCCTTCTGGTGGTCGGGGCGTCACACCACGATGCATTCAGTGACTGAAGACATGGATGGCCGCAATCTGTTATTAATGGCGCGCACCCGAAAAATGAAAGTATGTGGTCTCGAGTTCGGGTAATTCTGAATGCAGGTGCTTTCCTATGAGCCTCCAAAACCCTGGTGGAGTCCAGTGTGCAGGTGGACCCATTTGCTGGTCTGCCAAACCAATTCAACTCCGTGCCACGACTATACGTAACGGAATATGTCAAATGTTTAGACGCCCGACTCAAGACAAACGCACGCATCACTCATTGTGTGCATGATGCTAGAAGCACTACCTCTTACACTTCAGAAGGTGAGTGGCAAGAGGCTGTAAATGGCACACTAGCAAAGGACATAAGTCTCACCGTTTAGGTAGAGACCTGCAGTTCTTTACTAGTGAAGTGCCAGTACATGAGTGACCTTCTCTTTCTGTCCACTTTCCTCCTCAGCTCGGTATCAAAAGCCCGTTTACATCTTAGATTCCCCCATTTTATCACAAGCCAATCACGATCTGGAGAGCAGCATTCGAAGCTCTGAGAGTTCCCCTTGTTCTGCATACACCGTTTTGATCAATCAGAGACTTTAAAGTTAATTGGGAAAAGAAAAAAAGAGTCAGCCTCCAGGCCTCTTTCCCACTCGTTTACGCCAAGTCTTTTGCTAACAACATGACCAGGATAGAACCATAGCCCTCCATAAAAAGCTTGCTATCTCTCCTGTTGCGTCCATTTCGAAGTTTCTAAGGAACGGCCATAAACTCGCTAAAAGGCACATGCTTTCACAAATATGTTTTGTAACAGAGTCTGGACGTCTGGACGCCAGTGACCTGTCCCACAGAAACTCGCAGAATGCAGATAGATGTCCCATCAGCTTCCTGCCTAACAACGCCCTATCCTCTGCTTTATTGCCAGATAATGCGCTGGCCATTGCAGCAGCGACTTCTCGGCACTAGTCAGTCTACCTGGACATGGTGAAACGTCCCCTTTGAACAATTATACAAGACTGTGGTTAAACTGACACACAATATTTTTAGCGCAACGCAATCTGACTATCAAAGATCCCTGCAAAAGAATGGCCCTGAGTAACATTAAACTATACCTTTCAGAAATCACTTACCTCACAAAAATCTTCGTTACTCGAACTACTGCAATACAGCGAGCGCCACTACTGCCAGCTAAATAAAAGATTCAAACTACGGAAGGCACTAACTACTAGTAGGCATAGTTAGCAAATGAAAGATTTTAATAGAGAACAAACATTATATTTACGTTAATAGTCATAATATATATATCAGTTCATAACATCCATTCTTACAAATATCAAAACTCCGCCATTTCTCTCCCCACATCCACCACTGCTGGCGGCTCACCTCCAACTGCGCAACGCTACGCGCTGTTCACATCCAGCTGCCGCTGCCCAACACTACAATGGCAGACAACAAGGCAAACTAGCCACAGACTGCACACAGCACAGACAGTGATTTTCATACAGAGAGCGCTACGTGGCGGCGGCGTTACCAATATAAGAACCTAAACAGCCTACTTACATAAAGAAAACATAAACAGCCTACTTACAATGGATGCGGACCGACTGGCGCCAACCCACATGTCTGCACAATGAGACCACAGAACTCTGCTGTCCGGAAATGTTTCCACCTAGGTTCTGCAGAAAAAGCGCGCTTCGCTCGGCTCACTGTTGCCGTGATTTTACTGCAGTCGTTAAAATTGGCACCGTATTCCATTGAACGCAGGTAAAGCTTACCGTTATTCCTTCCCTAGAGCATGCAAGCAAAAGCATTAACAACTGCCCACCATTTCATCATGATGGATTAAAGATCATATTGCCTAAGAGCATGAAGTGGCGTAACACCGAATCAGAAGCGAGAGTGCCCGCAATCTCTCTAAATAATGCAATGAACAACCTACAGAACTGAAACCTACTCATCAACTGTCGAAATCATGCACTGCACAGCCTACAGACCTGTTCACAAAATAATGTGACATACACGAAAACAACTCGTAAATCACCGAAATAATGCATATACAATGCTCTGCCAATACGCTCACAAGGCTTAACTAGCCGAAAATAATGTGCTGAACAAACAAACACTCAGTGCACATAAAAAACGCTTTCGAACTACAGTCAACAGTGACGTATTAACGAACTGCTCCCCTACAGAACTCCAAGGCGTGCACACTACGACTTCAAGGCCTGTGTCAGCTTCTAAATTGACACGTTCTAATTCATTGTCTCTTGCAGAAAACTAGATATCGCACGGTGTAAATCATGTTGTTACTGTGGCAACCATAACACACCACACACACCGGATGATTTTAAATAAAAGACAGTTACAACATAAGGAAACTGGAAGAGTTTGGAGGCATTGTGGAGAGTTTCCAAACTGCTGTCCCAAAGTGATTGACGACCTCTACATTTAAACTCGTCTTTCACAGTGGCAGAATAGCTGATGGCGTTCCATTTCGACTGATTCCTCATACTGGAGTCATGTGCGCGATCACTGTTTCGGTGCTAGCCATCACCAGAAGGTGTTGCCCCTCCACCAAACCTCTTTCTCCAACTCAAACAAGTGATGTCAGGCAATCATTTTGTGGTAACCAACAGCGTACCAGTGGACGGATGGGATGGAAAAGACACCATCAATGTACTCTAATAATAAGCATCACAGTTGATAGTGCGAACAGTTTTAGCAATTTTACACTAATTGCAACACCAACCAATGATGCGACAGCATGTTTTCCAAATTCAGTGTCATATGTAAACCGCCCCTTCTCTACTTTGCGAGTATCATTGCGCAGGAAGATAATGACTGTGCATTACGTCCATTCATTGTTAATTCTCGAAAACATACATCATCAAAGTATACCAGACAGCGCTCTACATATTTCTAGCACCTTGAGCACAGTGCATAATTTATGATCTATCACTATGCCGATGGGAGTCACAGAGCATTCTCGCAGTCTTAGGATAAAATTAGAGACTGAAAGACCCCTTGCACTGCCATCGACCAGTCCGCCCTACAGCACCGTTACCTATTTAACCTGCAACTGACCAGAGGTAGACAGCTACATTCCACGTCTCGTGAATGAATTGAACTAGCCCTCACCCATCCAACTGCACAAGATTCCCTCAGATGCTCCCATGTCGAGGAGGTTAGCACCCCTTATCGCTGTATAGTAACAGATTTGAAAGTGCTGTGATGTAATAGCAGACGGTTAAGAAGAACAGGAAACGGGTGATTTTTATGCATGATGGAGCTCCAGAAGGATGGAATTCGAAGAATTTTTCGTAAATCAACTACGGTATCAATTTTAAAGTATTGTTCTAGTGTCTGGGATCAGTACCAGGAGGGTATTGGTAAGAGATAACATAAACACACGCACTTCTAAGGCTACATGGTTCTGCACTTAAAACAGGCTATAATGTTAGATCGCTTGAGTTTTCCGACCTTTCAGTCGTGTGGAATGCAGCGCTGTTAATATTCTAATGTGAGAAATATGTTTCCAAGCATGACAAAACGAAAAAACAGTGGCTCTGTGTGACACATGCACAATATAGCTTTCCAGAGATGTATAGCGTCCACTGTTCGCGTCTGATCACAGTTCAGAAATTATACTATGCTCACATCAGTCCTTTATAAAATGATCGTTAGTAACGGAGAATACCTCTTACAAGGAAACAGATAAACGCATAGCAGCAGCTTCCTACTGAACCGGACGGATAGCGGAGTGTGTTAACGCGCTGCTTCCTTAACATGGGGAGGCGAGCTTGTTCCGGATCGAATCTGCCTCGCGGATTAACGACGAGGGCTGCTAAGCCGCCCAACCTGGACATGGTTTTTAGGCGGTTTCCCAAATCCAACAACGTGAATGCAGGGCTGGTGTCCATGTCCCACCTGAGACACACAATAAGGAAATATTTAGAAAACGTTCTCACATGTGGACATGAGATTTATGCTAGACGCAGACTGATGGAGAACACAGATTCTGTCGGTGAAGGGGTGAAGGGGGGCAAGGAGTGGGGGGGGGGAGGAAAGCTGGAGGCCTCAAGAAAGGAATCCGGCCACCTACTAACATTGTCAAAACCCATATAACAGTGCCGTCCCCATAGAGGAACGGGAAAAAGCAGGGAAGAAGAAGAAGACGGAGAAGAAGTGGAATTTAACTGCCAAACAAGCTCAACAATCCGACACTGTCGATCTCTTTATTTGGAATCGGGCGAAGCCGTATAAGCTTACGTGCAGTTGCGGTACTCCGTTAATCGTTTGATATCCCTCTGACTGGTTTGATGCAATACACGCAAGGGATCCTCTCCAGTACAACTTTTTCATCTCAGAGTTGCAATTACATCCAGCGTCCTCAGCTTATTGGGTATATGACAATTTCTACGTTTTACTATAGCTTTTACCACTCACAGCGCCCTCTAATGTCACGGAAGTCAGTCTCTGGTGTCTCAGCAGATGCACTATCATTCTGTCTCTTCTTCTTGTCACTGTTTTCCGTATATTCCATTCCTCGCCGATTCTGCGGAGAATCTCCTCATTGCTTATCTTACCAGTCCACCTAATTTTCAATATTCTTCTCTGCCACCACATCTCAAATGCTTCTGTTCTGATTTCCCACAGCCATGTTTCACTGCCATATAGTGATATGCTCCAAAAGTACATTCTCAGCAGTTTCTCTCTCAAATTAAGGCCAGTTCTTGATACTAGTAGACTTATTTTAGCCATTAATACCGTTTTTCCTTGTGCCAGTCTGTCCTCCTTGGTTAGTACGTCATACGTTTTTTGTTTCCAAGGATAGTAGAATATCTTCACTTCACCTACTGCATGGTCCCCAGTTTTGATAAGATTATCACTGCCATGATTTCTGCTACTCTTCGTTACTTTTGTCATTCCTTATTTTACGCTCTACTCACATTCAATGCTCAGCAGAGGTTTCCATTCTGAAATTCCTCTTTACAGTTGTCGAGGAGAGGAACTTTATCAGTGATTCTCATCGTTAGTTTTCTTTCACCCTGAATTTTAAACTCACTCCTAGACCTACCGTTTGTTTCTGTGATTCTTTCTTCGAAGGAAGGACGAAAGATTAGTCTTCAATGTCCCGTCGAGAACGAGATCTTTAGAGGCGGAACACAATCCCGTATTACGAAAGGATGGGGAGACAAGTCGGCAGTGCATTTTCCTGCAGTGATTTAGGGAAATCACGGAAAAGTAAAACAGGATGGCGGGAGGCGCATTTAAACAAGTTCAGTGTGCTAAGTACTGCGCCACCTCGCTCGGTGCTGCTTCTGCGAGGCATAGACTAAATGATAGGGGAGAAAGTTTGCGTCCCTGTCTTACACCCTTTTTAGTACGAGCATTTCGTTCTTGGTCTTCCATTCTTATTGTTCCTTCCTGGTTGTTATACATATTGCTTACATTTATTTTCTTGAGAATGGCGATCTTGTTCTGTTTTGCATTATCGAACTCTTTTTTTCTATGTGTACAAATCCTATGAACGAGTCTTGATTTTCTTGTTTACATTACCATTCGCAACGTCAGAACTGCCCCTCTTGTGCCATTATTATCCCTAAAACAGAACTGATCTTTACCTATCTTCAATTTTTTTCATACTTCTGTACATTATTCTTGTCAGCGTGCTAATTAGACGTTTGTTGCGTTATATTGTAATTCTAATAGCCAGCAGTGTATTGTCATGAGTCTTTGCAAAAAACTGAAGCTGAAGGGATGGCAGTAAGAAAGAATGGCAGACAGGCAAAGCGGTGACTGTATGAGGCAGATCGTTGATGATGTATTTGGTGTCGTCCAAAGATCGAGGTGCAAAGGCGAGATTGTTACTTCACGACGGAACCATAAGTACACATTCTCGCTGCCAGAAGCAACGACGAATGGGAAACGGTGATGTAGACCCTCCCAGAATAGTTCAATCTGCAACCGCATCAGCTCGCTTGCTTACGTCTGAGCGCACTGTTTCTCAGCCCAGTCTGCAATCATCGCCCAAGACGACAGCAGTGCGACAACTGCGTTAGACAGAACTCTAGATAAACGTGTATCGTCTATTATACTACTATCTTGTCCAGTATCGGGTAATACGCTAATGTTCAGTCACAGGAATAGTCATAACACGTCTGTGGACTGTGACAAAGCATTTCGTCTTTTCACTTTTGGCTTGACGACAAGTAGAATTAATTAACTGCCCCCTTACTGGTGCAGCACCGTTCACTGAGCGTGGGACACCTCCACGACTCGCTACGCCGCTGGCTCAAGTATACTCCCGGCGCAGCTGCACCACCTCCAGCTCGTTCTCCGGAGCGCCAGAGCTGCAGCGACCGGCGTCCGAGCCGAGGTCGGCCCAAGGTCGTCCGCCGCCGCTGCTGCAGAGGACGCAACGGACGCGGAGCAAGATGGCGAGGCGCGGCCGGCGACCTGGTCTCCAGCTGACGGGAACGCCGAGAACCGGCTGCGAGCCGAACTGCTCCAAGACACCACAGTACCCGAGACCTTAGTGACGTAACTGCTTAGTTCGTATATAAATTGATTGCTGTAGTGTAAGACGTCGTGGTCTCCTGACCTTCATTGCTTACATATTCCGCCCTCACAATTATGTTCCGCACATCAAGACGCTTCATTCGAACCCGAACTCGATAAGATAAAGTCAATGTCGTATGAATTCATGTAAACGATATGCAAATAACAAGTGCGCACTAGGGTTGAAATACTCTAGGCTGGCGTACACACATACATTTCAGACGCGACGGTCACAGGAGCTTTTAGTTCGGGAGAGGCAGACCACACCGGGAGGCCACTCCCTTCAGAGGACGAGTCAACCTCGGCCGCCCGTGGAGCAGACAGCGTGTGCCCGAGTGAAAGGGGGAACGACCCCGTGTTTGGCTTAAAAGCAAATTCCGCTACATTGTGTGGGAGCGTCCAACCTACACATAGCACGCAGTTTCAGAGATTTTCACAGGGAGACAGCAAACGCCTACGCCTATACTATAGATTTCCGGATTGGTTGCCTTAAAAGAAACGTCATTCTCCCGTTGTAGAAGAGCAATGCTGATTGGCAGACGATATTTCTGACACCTTGAGCTGAAGGAGTAATGGAAGAGACCGAAAGATACACCCCTTCACGTCTGGCGTGGAGAGGCGCCGTACCGTTGTCGCTCTTGGAGTGAGGAACAAGTCTCTCCTCGGTACTTCACTGGGAGAGCGCCTCTGTCGAGAGCGAATCGAAGTGCGACTCTGTATTGAGTCCTTGCGATTAAGCGTTGTTCACTGTGTTGGCCGACACACTTATTGTGCGGTGTGAACGGACAGAGTTACAGTTAAACGCCTGCGACCGAATTTTTGAGTGACCTCGCGGTGGACTGGTTATCTGACCGGTGTACCACGCCAATAGTTAGACTAGGGGCGAATAGGAATCCTTGACGTCATCAAGGTGTAGGAAGAGTTTGATTGGCGAAGGTCAATCCAGATAGAACGAGAATTATCTTATTTGTCAGCGGCGAGCGGCGCAGACAGCAGTCATCGCGGCTAACGGTATTGTGCGCTACGGCTATTGCGAGCCCCATATTTCCTCCACAACAGTACCCTTCATTGCATTTCACACGCGACAGCCTCGACCATACCTAGCAACATTTTAATGGATAATTATTCAAGTTGAGTAGGTGCGTCTCTCAGCCATTCTGTCAAGTCAATAACAATCTTAAACTTTGTATAGAAATTTCATAAGCGAATCCTATCCTTGAGAGGTAACTTCACATTCCGAAAAGAATCAGGATATAACTTGTTCAATTCATGATTAAAAGTGCCATTGTGATTTCTCAGAATTTTTGCAAAATAAATAATAATTTTCGTTAGTTTCGTGTTTTTCTTAACTAACTAGCACTACTCCAGTACCCAAGTATCCCACTAGTTACGTAAGAAATTTTGTGTATTTTTGTGTCTTTTCCTTACAGCGGACGACTCCAGAAGATATTTATTGCTGAACGTTTTTCAGGCATTTCTCTTTAGAACGTGAGGAGCGTCTGTCTGACTTCTGTAGTAGTGTGGAGGTGGGAATTGCATCTTGCAGGAGCCACAGGGTAAAGGGTACATCTCAGATTAATCCGTTGCGCAGAATAACAGAATAGCAGATCACCCCACGCTCACAGTAGTAATATATGTACAATGATCAGACAGGACATTATGACCACCTGCCTAATAGCCGGTATGTCCACCTTTGGCAACGATAACAACGGCGTCGCATCGTGTCACGGAGCAGTGAGGTCTTGGTAGGTCGCTGGAGAGAGCTAGCACCATATTCTCACTCACAAGTCACCTAACTCACGTAAATTCCGGGGAAGGAGGCGACGAGCTGTGACGCCGTGTTGAGTCACATCCCAGATGTGTTAAATCGGGTTCAGATGTGGCGAGTTGGAGGGCTAGCACATCAGCTTAAACTCGCCACTATATTCCTCGAACCACTCAGCCACACTCCTGGCCTTGTGATATGACGCATTATCTTGTTCAAAAATGCCACTGCCTTCGGGAAACATGATCGTCGTGACGTGGTACACATTGTCTGCAACCCGTGTGTGATACTCCTTGGCCATGATGACCTCCACTGGACCCAAGGATGCCCACGTGAATGCTTCCCAGTTTGTCTCCGTCCCGTAGTACGGGTGTCAAGGAGCTGCTCCCCTGGAAGACGACGGATTCGCGCGTTGCCATGGGTACGATGAACAAGATATCGGGACACCGCGCCAACGTCCAGTGCCGATGGTCACGTGACCGTTTCAGTCGTAGTTGCCGATGTCGTGGTGTTAACATTGTCACATGCGTCGGCGTCGGCTACGGAGGAGTATCGCTGGGAGTGTTCGGTGCACTGTGTGTTCTGCCCACCACGTACGTCTGATATGATTTCCACATAGTCCAGTTTCACCAGTCCGCCCAGCCTACGACGTCCGACATCTGTAATGAGGGGGGCTCCCCAATCCGATGACGTCTGGACGTGGTTTCACTTTGGTTTCGCTAAATGTTGAAGACACCGCAGCATTCCTGGAACACCCGACAAGTCGTGCAGTTTTCGAAATGTTTGTGCCGAGCCACCGATCAATCACAATCTGCCCGCAGTCGAACTCAAATAGCTCGAGCGCCGTCCCCACTCTACACACGGACAGCTAGCGCACTGATGCTACATGCGCCGTGCTTGTGTCCTGAATGGCAGTCTATTCTTCGCCAGCTGACACTGCTATCGCCTGGACATGTATATGCTAATAGTAGGTCAGCGGACGAATGTTCTGGCTGATCAGTAAAGAGTACCTGGGAAAAGGCACAACATCTGTTAAATTTGGAACGTGAGAGCAGAATTTCTCCGCTGTTGCTGCGACTCGGAAGTAGCTGACTGCAGGCCAGCAGGTAGTGTTCGCACAAAGCGAGGATTACGGGAAAGGACATCTGTTTTTCCACAGCCGAAAGAATTGTATGGTCTCGCTTCAGGTGGCGGCATCGTTGAGCTAGTGATACAAAGTGTGTTTCCAAAATGCATGAGTACCCTGGAGAGGCCCTGAGTGAAGTTAGAATGGGCTCTGAGCACTATGGGACTTAACTTCTGAGGTCATTTACATCTACATTTATACTCCGCAAGCCACCCAATGGTGTGTGGCGGAGGGCACTTTACGTGCCACTGTCATTACCTCCCTTTCCTGTCCCAGCCGCCAGCATCTCGTGGTCGTGGGGTAGCGTTCTCGCTTCCCACGCCCGGGTTCGATTCCCGGCGGGGTCAGGGATTTTCTCTGCCTCGTGATGGCTGGGTGTTGTGATATCCTTAGGTTAGTTAGGTTTAAGTAGTTCTAAGTTCTAGGGGACTGATGACCATAGATGTTAAGTCTCATAGTGCTCAGAGCCATTTGAACCATTTTTTTGTCCCAGCCGCGTATGGTTCGCGGGAAGAACGACTGCCTGAAAGCCTCCGTGCACGCTCGAATCTCTCTAATTTTACATTCGTGATCTCCTCGGGAGATATAAGTAGGGGGAAGCAATATATTCGATACCTCATCCAGAAACGCACCCTGGACAGCAAGCTACACCGCGATGCAGAGCGCCTCTTTTGCAGAGTCTGCCACTTGAGTTTGCTAAACATCTCCGTAACGCTATCGCGCTTACCAAATAACGCTGTGACGAAACGCGCCGCTCTTCTTTGGATCTTCTCTATCTCCTCTGTCAACCCGACCTGGTACGGATCCCACACTGATGAGCAATACTCAAGTATAGGTCGAACGAGTGTTTTTTAAGCCACCTCCTTTGATGATGGACTACATTTTCTAAGGACTCTCCCAGTGAATCTCAACCTGGCACCTGCCTTACCAACAATTAATTTTATATGATCATTCCACTTCAAATCGTTCCGCAAGCATACTCCCATGATATACAGAAGTAACTGCTACCAGTGTTTGTTCCGCTATCATATAATCATACAATACAGGATCCTTCTTTCCATGTAGTCGCAATACATTACATTTGTCTATATTACGGGTCAGTTGCCACTCCCTGCACCAAGTGCCTATCAGCTGCAGTTCTTCCTGCATTTCGCTGCAGTTTTCTAATGTTGCAACTTCTCTGTATACTACAGCATCATCCGCGAAGAGCCGCATGGAACTTCCGACACTATCTACTAGGTCATTTATATATATTGTGAAAAGCAGTCCCCTAGAACTTAGAACTACTTAAACCTAACTAACCTAAAGACATCACACACACCCATGCCCGAGGCAGGATTCGAATCTGCGACCGGAGCGGTCGCGCGGTTCTAGACTGTAGCGCCTAGAACCGCTTGGCCACAGCTAGAATGGGCCGCATACTCCTCCACTTCAGCATGCAGGTTAGAGTCTCCGTCAATTTTCTGTCCATAGCGTGCGAAAACAACCATCTCCTTGCCCAGAAAAATTATCAGCCAATGACGGCGAGAGCGTTATGCAATGCCAGTCCCTAGCGAGTTTACGGATATACAGGACGGGGCAACTAAAAGTGGCCAGGCGATTCGATACGATTGGGCGTGGATTTGTGGCAACATTAACGGAGGAGGAACAGACCTACAGTTACTTTCAATAGGATGGAGCAACTGTCCATACTGCCGGCCTAACCTTAGAACACATTCACACAATCTTCACGCCTGACAGAGTTGTTAGCAGTGGTCACTCGTTCGACCTGTACTTGACTATTGCTCATCAGTGTGGGATCCGTATCAGATCGGGTTGACGGAGGAGATAGAGAAGATCCAAAGAAGAGCGGCGCGTTTCGTCACAGGGTTATTTGGTAAGCGTGATAGCGTTACGGAGATGTTTAGGAAACTCAAGTGGCAGACTCTGCAAGAGAGGCGCTCTGCATCGCGGTGTAGCTTGCTGCCCAGGTTTCGACAGGGTACGTTTCTGGATGAGGTATCGAATATATTGCTTCCCCCTACTTATACCTCCCGAGGAGATCACAAATGTAAAATTAGAGAGATTCGAGCGCGCACGGAGGCTTTCCGACAGTCGTTCTTCCCGCGAACCATACGCGACTGTAAAAGAAAAGGGAGGTAATGACAGTAGCACGTAAAGTGCCCTCCGCCACACACCGTTGGGTGGCTTGCGGAGTATAAACGTAGATGTAGATGTAGATGTAACAATTTGTGGCGCTATGAAACAGGGTCAATAGTAGGTAAAGGAGGTAACAAACTTTGGTTCGTGGTAGAATTTGGGAAAACCTATCAGTCTACCAAGGAAATTGCTTACGACACTCTTGCGAAACGTTGTACAACATCGCTCTGTTATGTGGGATCCTCCCAAAATAAGACTAGTGGTGGATATTCAGTGTATACAGAAAGGACAATACGAATGGTTACAGGTTTGCCTGACCGCGAGAGAGGGTAGCAGATAATCTGAAACAGCAGAACTCTAGACGCCTGAAGATAGACAACAACTATCCCACGAAAACGTAGTTGCAGAGTTTAATGTATCAGTATTAAGACAAAGTTAACAACAATCTACTAGGCCCCCTAAGTATCACAAAACAGTTGTCAAATATTAACGTTTTTTTCAACAGTAATAGTAGCTAGGTAATTTCTCTTCGTCTTCAGTGGAGTTTTGAGAGACAACTGGCTTTTAAAACACGCAGCTGCTGAATTCTCATGGACAGGAAATTTGCTATTTTTATTTGATAAGCTGGCTGTCGCGTGGACTCAGAACAAGCAGTAAAAAAATAACAAGTAAAGAAACTGCAGCAGAATGCCAGCTCCTTTAATCATGGTCGTATTATTTTCTTTGCCTTGACCCCTGAGTGAGAAGTGTGTACGTATAGCTAATGGATGATTTCCGCTCCTCGATACCCACGAACGTATCGATGTTTCATATGGCTAATTGGCCGACATGGAGCCCGTAAGTAGCACCCGGAGAGGTGACCCCCTATGTTATGGTCTCTCGTAGCGTGCTGCCACCACAAGACTGCCCTCTAATTACTTCCAGACCCTTCAGGAATAAGAAACCGTAGGAGTCATGCTGGTCCCCAAGGGGCAGAGCGTGGGGAGACGACTGCACCCTGCGTATTACTCACACGGGCACGTCGCTTTAGGGGCAATATCTACAAATGGACTGCTTACCAAAGATAGCCGTACGTTTCAGCTGCAGTGCAAACACTCACATGAAAAACAATACCATGTCACAATGAGAAGAGCAGTCGCGAGAATAAATGTGTTTTAGCTTGGCAGTGAAACAGTATTATTAAGAAGACACATTTGACAGGACGTACATCTTCATCTCCATACACACTCTGCAAACCACTGTGAAGTGAATGGCAGAGGGTATCTAGCATTTCCTTTCAAATCGCGTATGAAGCACTGGAAGCATGACTGCTTAAATGCTTTTGTGCAGGTTGTAACTGATCTAATCTTGTCTTCGCGGTCCCTACGGGGGGGGGGGGGGGGGGCGACAGGTCGTGGGGTGAGGCGTACCCCTTGATTCTTTGCTCGATACTGGTTCTTGAAATTCTGTAATTCGACTTTCGCGCCATAACTGGTGTCTATCTCCAACCCTCTGCGAACTCCAACATTTCCGTGTCGCTATGGCGGGAGTCAAAGCTGTGACGATTTGTGTTGGCCTCCTTCATATACGTTCTATATCCCCTGCCGATCTTAATTTGTTTTGGGTTCCACGCACTATGATCTAAGGCGCAAGTGATTTGTAAGTAGTCTCTTGCGAACAAACCAAAGGCTGCCATCTGAGCCGGCCGCGGTGGCCGAGCGGTTCTAGGCGCTCCAGTCCGGAACCGCGCTGCTGCTACGGTCGCAAGTTCGAATCCTGCCTCGGGCATGGATCTGTGTGATGTCCTTAGGTTTAAGGGGACTGATGACCTCAGATGTTGATTCCTATAGTGCTCAGAGCCATTTGAACCATTTGTTCTTCCATCTGCATTACCTACGACTGAACGTGTGTGAACATTCTAGTTCATATTCCTAGGGATACCCAGGTATCTACATTAATAAACGGCTACGGCCAGCCAATAACAGTAAGAGGTTGCCTGTCTAAGTAAGAGGAGCAACAAAAATTCGATTTTCGTTGTTTCATATAATATTATTGACTCAAAATATGGAAATAAGGATGGGTCCTTCTTTTTGCAAGTACACAAATTATTGTTATGTTTTATCACCCAAAAATGATTCACCACAGTTGTGGCGATCCGCAGTGGGTTTTTCAGCATTTCCCAGCAGGTTATTTTTAGGTTGAGGAATATGACACATCAGATTTTGTTGTCATTTAAATTGTAGGTGAACTTTACCTTTTATTTTACATTGTGTGTCCTGTGGTTGCCATCCAAAACAAGCCACAGGTCTAAATCAGTGTACCATGTCATCTGCAAATATGAGAGACGTCAGAAAACCATCTGCACTGAAACTTTTGTTTATCATCCAATCTTTAAAATCTATGTTCTAGTAAAATTCGTGGCATACGCCCGATTTGGCCTGACCATTGTAGTATTTTGCCAGTCATTAGCTGTAGGATGTCTGTTTTTATGTACCGGACGTGTTTTGTGTAGCTGAGCTGAATCGGTGGACGTCGATAAAAGTTTTGTGAAGCTTTGGTGAGGTGAACTATTTCGTGTAGTTCATTATTCATGAATTATGTTTCGTATTTTGACAGTGTTTACTAATGTTTTCTCCTGCTCGTTCGTAAGTACTGCCTCCTGTTATGTTGTTGTGACTTGGGTGCACGTTCCACAGCACAAGTTTACGTCTCACAGACTTACTACATGTAAGCCGAGGACGGCTTGCCGTGAAGGGCAACAAAATGGGGAGTAGAGCATCATCGACGTACCGCTGTGCTGTAAGGTTGTCACGGATGACAATCGAAGGGGTTCTGCTATGAAAACGAATGGCACTCCAGCCCATCACTGCTGGTAGTCGGGCCGTATGACGGGCGAGAGTCAGGTTGGTACCCACCGCTATCCGAGAGGAGCGAGGGGGTCAGGGAGGCGGGCTTCTCTTCGGCCTGCAATCTCATTGACAGGAGCAGACTTGCCTTCAGTGACGAGTCCCGCTTCGAATTCACCCTCGATGACCAGCTTTTTCTTTTTGTCTTAGGGTGTATATCGCGTTATGCTGATTCACTTTATTTTACTGTTCTCAACTGGCCATGTGGCCCACTACTATTCATTCAGCTGCATGATCTTCTAGAATCTGGTGAATCGTTGAATAATGTTACACACAATGATGAACGAAAATGTTATTAACGCTTACTTAACAGCGTGTGGTCTCCCTCCGGAACGCAGTACAACATCAGTTCCTCGTGGCAAGAATTCGACAAGACCTTGGTAGGTGAAATAATAATTACATCGAAACCCTTAGCTGCCCCGACCGGGACTCGAACCCGGGTTCTCCTGCTTACAAGGCAGACGCTCTATCCATCTTTTTATTTATTTTTTTAAATCTCATTTTGTTCGTTTTCTTTCGCTTCATCTGGTCGGTGCGGACGTCGCAAGACACCCGTTTCAGTTCGTCGTTGATCCATTAAGTCAGTTTTTTTTTTATTACAAAGGCCAGCTAACCCTCTGACCCAACACGCTGAGTTACCTTGCCGGCGCCCCATCTGAGCCACCGAGGGCACAGAGGGGAGTGCGACTGCAGGGACTTATCCCTTGCACGCCTCCCGTGACACCCACACTACCAACTGTCCACAACCTACACTCGTAGTGTTCCTGATAGATATTTGCCCCTTTCACTCATTACTCACTCCAGACTAAGCTGACGAACCCGTAAGAGTTCGGGAAAATCGTGCGCATTCGCACAGAAGGTCAACGGCCTTTAACTGTATGAAGATGTTCCCGAAAGAACAGATACCAATGATGAACGTGCAGCTTCTCTAGAATGAAATGATAATTAAATCGAAACCCTTAGCTGCCGACAAGTGTTGTTGACACATATCAATGGGGACAGCTGAAAATGTTTGCCCCGACCGGGACTCGAACCCGGGATCTCCTTGGTAGGTTCCCGGAGGTACTTGCCACCAGATATCTAGGCACAATCACGCAATTCCTGGAAATTAAGGTCCGGTGGTTTGTAGGCACAGAGTGGTGCCTGATAGTTTCCTTTTTATGTTCCATCGGTTTCAGATCAGGCGAATTTGCTGGCCAAGAAATCAACGTGAGTTTACTATCACGCACTTCAAGCCACTGTAGCACGATTCTGGCCTTGTGACACTGAATGTTATCCTACTGGAAGACACCATCACCTTCGGGGAAGACGACAATCGTGAAAGGATATAGGTGGTTTGCGGTAATGTTCACGAAGTCCAAGACTGCCAGATCCCTTCGGTCACTACCGCAGATCCCATAGAACCCAAGGTGAACGTTGTGGTCATAGCATAATGCTGCTCGCAGCGGCCTGCTTCTGCAGTGCGGTGCGTTTTTCTAGGAGCCGCTCGCGTGGATGACAGTGTATCCGAACACGACCATCGACTTGGTGTAACAGGAAACTTGATTCGTCCAACCAGGTGAATGTTTCGACCGATCGACGGTCAGTTGTTGATAATCCCATGTGTACTGCAGCCGCGACTGGTGATGATGTTGGGCAAAGAGGGGAACGCGTGTGAGTCATCTAGTGCAGAGTCACATGTTCAGTATTTTAGGCTGAATGGTGTGTTCCAAGACATCTATGCACGTGCCTGCGCCACCACTGTACTCTGTCGCCAGATCTGCCAGCGATCGCCGACTATTCTGTTTCACAGAGTGGACAAGCCTTCGACGTCCACATTCTGTGACGATGCGTGGACGTCCTACACCTTGTTATCTAGTCGTTGTTTCACCGTCCTTCAGTCATTTTCTGTATATGCTCAGGATATTAGTACGCAAACATCAGCCAGCTTCACCGTTTCCGAGGTGCTAGTCCCACGCCATACAATCTGCCCTTTGTCAAAGCCGTTTATGCCAGTCAATAGACTGGTTCCTCATTCCACTCTGATTAGTTTATATACTTTTCTCATCACATCACGTGCCCACAACGCCACCCAGTCTCGCAGTAGTCATTGGTCGTAATGTTTTGGCTCATCGCATTTCATGCATGTAGGCAACGAAACTTACATCATCCACACTGATGGTAAATGATATAATGGGTTGCCTGTCTTAAGGTAGGCGAAACATTTTCCGGACTAGCTTTATTCTGCCCACTCTGTTGTAACTTGGAAATATCAGGGTCGCCTAGAGCGAGAGAAGGAGAAATCCGTCTACGAGTACATCGACTGTTCCAGTTCTTAAGGCCTCTGTTATTCATGTGACGTTATTCATGTCATAATAGTATGCTCCACACCATTTCTGTGAAGTTCTCTTATTTGTTGGTACCTAATTCTTCAGATCGAAAGAGCATGTGGCCTTAACTCTGGGTTCCGTACTTTGATCATACCAGAGAAGCGAGTGGAACGCTTGTCGTTTTCTCTGAATTCTTAATTGATCACTGAGTTTGGCCATGGTCACAACGATAACGCCGTCACAGTGAGCACAACAAGCTTATCTGTGCACCACACAATATTTTTCTTATTAGTGGATCTTCTAAGCATGGAAACGTCTTGTTGTTGTTGTTGTTGTTGTGGTCTTCAGTCCTGAGACTGGTTTGATGCAGCTCTCCATGCAACTCTATTCTGTGCAAGCTTCTTCATCTCCCAGTACCTACTGCAACCTACATCCTTCTGAATCTGCTTAGTGTATTCATCTCTTGGTCTCCCCCTACGATTTTTACCCTCCACGCTGCCCTCCAATACTAAACTGGTGATCCCTTGATGCCTCAGAACATGTCCTACCAACCGATCCCTTCTTCTGGTCAAGTTGTGCCACAAACTTCTCTTCTCCCCAATCCTATTCAATACTCCCTCATTAGTTATGTGATCTACCCATCTAATCTTCAGCATTCTTCTGTAGCACCACATTTCGAAAGCTTCTATTCTCTTCTTGTCCAAACTATTTACCGTCCATGTTTCACTTCCATACATGGCTACACTCCATACAAATACTTTCAGAAATGACTTCCTGACACTTAAATCTATACTCGATGTTAACAAATTTCTCTTCTTCAGAAACGCTTTCCTTGCCATTGCCAGTCTACATTTTATATCCTCTCTACTTTGACCATCATCAGTTATTTTGCTCCCCAAATAGCAAAACTCCTTTACTACTTTAAGTGTCTCATTTCCTAATCTAATACCCTCAACATCACCTGACTTAATTCGACTACATTCCATTATCCTCGTTTTGCTTTTGTTGATGTTCATCTTATATCCTCCCTTCAAGACACTATCCATTCCGTTCAACTGCTCTTCCAAGTCCTTTGCTGTCTCTGACAGAATACAATGTCATCGGCGAACCTCAACGTTTTTATTTCTTCTCCATGGATTTTAATACCTACTCCGAATTTTTCTTTTGTTTCCTTTACTGCTTGCTCAATATACAGATTGAATAGCATCGGGGAGAGGCTACAACCCTGTCTTACTCCCTTCCCAACCACTGCTTCTCTTTCATGCCCCTCGACTCTTATAACTGCCATCTGGTTTCTATACAAATTGTAAATAGCCTTTCGCTCCCTGTATTTTACCCCTGCCACCTTTAGAATTTGAAAGAGAGTATTCCAGTCAACATTGTCAAAAGCTTTCTCTAAGTCTACAAATGCTAGGAACGTAGGTTTGCCTTTCCTTAATCTTTCTTCTAAGATAAGTCGTAAGGTCAGTATTGCCTCACGTGTTCCAGTATTTCTACGGAATCCAAACTGATCTTCCCCGAGGTCGGCTTCTACCAGTTTTTCCATTCGTCCGTAAAGAATTCGTGTTATTATTTTGCAGCTGTGGCTTATTAAACCGATTGTTCGGTAATTTTCACATCTGTCCACACGTCTTAGGACAATGTAAAGGATCTTGAAGTCTAATTTATTTGTTCTAATGGCTGACAAAATCACAGTAAAAACTGGCAGGGATTAAATGTCTCTAAAACTCAAATCAAGTTACAAAATGACGCTAAAACTGTGGCTAAGGACAGAAAGTTTGCAAGACTTTTTGAAGAAAGCGCAACAAGTTCTGCTGATCTGGTCACTCGCGGATTCATGCTTAACGATTGAATAAGACGCCACAAATTATAATAAAACTAAGCAACACAAGTTGCGTGGTAAAGCAAACATGTAACGAGACTCTCAGAATATGGATCCTGTGCTACAATTGAGACACATACATTTCCCCAAAATCAACAAACTGTGCATCCAACACAGTCAACATGGGCTTAGAGAACATTGTTCCTGTGAAACACAACTAGCTCTGCAATCTGTGCAGCCGTCTTACGTTGTTTGCAGATGACGCTGTCGTTTATCAACTAATAAAGTCATCAGGTCAAAACAAATTGCAAAACGATTTATAAAAGATATCTGAATGGTGCGAAAATTGGCAGTTGACCCTAAATAACGAAAAGTGTGAGGTCATCCACATGAGTGCTAAAAGGAATTCGTTAAACTTCGATTACACGATAAATCAGTCTAATCTAAAACCCGTAAATTCAACTAAATATCTAGGTATTACAATTACGAACAACTTAAATTGGAAAGAACACATTGAAAATGTTGTGGGGAAGGCAAACCAAAGGCTGCGTTTTATTGCCAGGACACTTGGAAAATGTAACAGACCTACTAAGGAGACTGCGTACACTACGCTTGTCCGTCCTCTTTTAGAATACTGCTGCGCGGTGTGGGATCCTTACCAGATAGGACTGACGGAGTACATCGAAAAAGTTCAAATAAGGGCATCACGTTTTGAAATATCGCGAAATGTGGGAGAAAGTGTCACAGAAATGATACAGGATTTGGGCTGGGCATCATTAAAAGAAAGGCGTTTTTCGTTGCGACGGTATCTTCACACGAAAGTCCAACCACCAACTTTCTCCTCCGAATACCAAAATATTTTGTTGACACTGGCCTACATAGGGAGAAACGGTCGCCACAATAAAATAAGGGAAATCAGAGCTCGTACGGAAAGATATAGGTGTTCGTTCTTTCCGCGCGCTATACGAGATTGGAATAATAGAGAATTGTGAAGGTGGTTCGATGAACCCTCTGCCAGGCACTTGCAGAATATCTATGTAAATGTAGATGTAGATCCATCAGCACCAAACGGCGGCCGGGAGACGAATGACCTCACAGCGGGCGATGGTCAAATAACCACTAAACACCGCTCTCCCACCACAAATCTCTTCTTCCAAAAATACTCATCGTGTGGACGACTGAATTCTGTTGCCAAGGCGACAGGCGACAATATCGCTTACTTCATGCAAAGGAAGGGGGACGCTGCAGAAACTTCCCACTCTTGGCGTACAAAACGCCGCGAATAATGTCTATAGTGGGCAGGGGCACTACAAATGTAGTGTGTGGACAGTAAGTTGGGAATGTGGGTCTTACGGGGAGCGTACCATAGATAAGTCCCTCGCACTATCCTCTGTGTCCTCGGTGGCTCAGACGGATAGGTCGTCTGCCGTTTAAGCAGGAGATCCCGGGTTCGAGTCCCGGTCGGGGCACACATTTTCAATTGTCCCCGTTGATGTTTATCGAAGCCTGTAAGCAGCTAAAGGTCTGTATTTCATTGTAATTTCGTTAACAAATAAGAGTTTGGTACTGGAAGGGAGCAGTGGCCCACCGACTGCTCGAGTTCTTCGCACCAAGTACTGCGGTAGGGCGACTCCGCTCGATTGCGTACACCAAATTGTTCCCGAATTATTAGTTCGAGAGTCGGTCCGCGGGCGAGGTGGAGCTCGTGTGACTTCCCATGTCACGTGATGAGTACGTGTGGGATACCAGCTAGAGAGATGTGCGCGCCAGGCCGTCCACTCCTACCATTATGCATGGGATGTCGACGGCGGTTGAGTGCTCGTCTTGCAGGTGCCCTACAACGTATTCTGCGTGTCGGCACGCTGTGCCATCATCAGAACTTAACATTACGCACTACCGAGCGAGGTGGCGCAGTGGTTAGCACACTGGACTCGCATTCGGAAGGACGACGGTTCAATCCCGCGTCCGGCCATCCCGATTCAGGTTTTCCGTGATTTCCCTAAATCGCTCCAGGCAAATGCGGGGATGGTTCCTTTGAAAGGGCACGACCGACTTCCTTCCCCATCCTTCCCTAATCCTATGAGACCGATAACCTCGCTGTTTGGTCTCTTCTCCCAAACAACCAACCAACCATTACGCACTCCGCGTAGCGGCCGCGAGTACCGTGCAGCACCGACTGGCCTCCGTGTCTTCCTCTGCTAAAGGCGTCAACTCGATGTATCGAATGGCACGTGGTCAGCGCACCGCTTTCCCAACCGCTGTCACCTTTCAAAATTTTGTAGCTGATACATCTCACACGAGCAGTTCCTCAACTGTCATCATGAAAGTGCACCCGTTTCCATTTCGCCCATCGGGGATAACTCACTGGCACTGCCAGAAATTGAGTCTAGGTGCAGTCAGACAAGCTGAACGCTCGGTTGCGGAAGCGGACACTACAAGCTACCACGTCTTTGCTTTAATTCAGTTGATCAGGAGAGTAATTAGGCATTTGTTACGTCGCCCTCAGCTTAGAGTCAGGCAGCAATGCGATGTTCCGTCTTATCTCCAAATCTCTTTAACGTCTAAGACATTCCTCCATTCTGTTTTTATTTATTCATACATAACATAACCTGCGTTAAGAGACACCCATACGCAAATAAGTACCTCCATAAATTTTCCGTTAGTCTCATAGAACGCTAATTTGCTCCATTATATATTTCAAAAACTCGTGTTTTCTCTTTTTCAAGCATTGTGTCAGCTAATCTGCAGATGTATTTATTCAAGCACGAAATTTAACGTAATTTTCTTTTCTTCCAGGTAAGTCTACATACGCAGCTGCATTCTCTTCAACTGTGAGTAAAGAACATATTCACACTACATTTCCGTGTGTTAAAGCCAGTTTTGTATATTCTATACAGAGCCCCCAGCCAAGTTTTAAGTGAGAGTGCTCATTTTCATAGCTTTGAGTTAATTTTGTATCGGAAAAATTATTACCATCTTTTTTCTTGGAGACGAGGTACGTCTATGCTACTAAATGAATGACTGTTTTGAGCCACACGCATTTGGTTCTTTTTATTCACGGAGCATCTTCAGTGGCGATTTTTTGATTGTATTCTTCGACTTATGTCGTCCTGGAGCTGTATGTAATTGGCCTGTGTACACCATGATGTCCGATTTCGTCGTTTTCGTATTTCAGTTGAACACCTTCACTATGTGGTGGCTGTGTGTATTCACTGTATGTGCAATAAACACACAGAGCCAACACATGATGAAACTTAAGTTTTCAACTAAAATGTGTTCGGATACATTGGGAATCGGACAGCCTGATGTTCGCAGTCCAGTTAAGTACATCTCCAGGACGTATGGCGTCTAAATAGTATTTTAGTTTAATACATTTTATCTTTTTTTATAGTTTCATATTTAATTATTTAGCTTCAGCTTAATTAAATAGACACCAAGTCCGATTTTACTCCTTTACGCTAGCGTACCAGCATGACTATACAATACCTCTCTCGCAGCAGTATAAGTCATCGATGATGAGTTGCCACATCTTAAAATGTCTATTGCAAAACAAAAATAGAAAATAGATGAGCAGCAATGTTTTTAATAAGTTCTGGTTACAAAACACTAACGCGAATTCCTTACAGAAAAATGGAAAAACTGGTAGATGTAGGAACACGCCAGGCAGTGCTGACCCTACGACTCATCTTAGGTTAAGGAAAGGCAAATCTAACTTTACAGCAATTCTAGTCTTATAGAAAGCTTCTGATAGTCTGACTGGAAAGCTCTCTTCGAAATTCTGAAAGTAGGAGGGGTAAAATACAGGAAGCGTAGGGCTATTTACGGCTTGTACAGAAACCAAATGGCAGTTGTAAGAGTCGAACAGCATGAAAAGGAAGCAGTGATTGAGAAGGGAGTGAGGCAGAGTTATAGCCTATCGCCGATCTTATTCAATCTGTACATAGAGCAAACAGTAAAAGAAACAAAAATTTGGGGTAGGAATTAAAGTTCGGGGAGAAGAAATAAAAACTCTGAGGTTAGCTGGCGGCATTGTAATTCTGTCAGAAATAACACAGGACTTGGAAGAGCAGTTGGACGGAGTCTACAGTGTCTTCAAAGGAAGATATGAAATTAATACCAATAAAAGCAAAATAAGGATAATAGAATTAGACAGAATTAAACCGGTTTATGCCAAGGGAATTAGAACAGGATACAAGGTACTTATAGTAGTAGACGAGTTTTGCAATTTGGGCAGCAAAAATAACTGACAATGATCGAAACAGAGAGGATACATTTAAAATGTAGGCTTTCAATGACAAGAAAAGCGTTTCTGAAGAAGGGAAATTTGATAACGTCGAATATAGATTTAAGAGTCAGGAAGTCTTTTCTGAAAGTATTTGTCTGGAGTGTAGCAATGTGTGGAAGTGAAACATGGACGATTAGCAGTTTTTGAAATGTGTGCGACACAAGAATGCTGTCGATTAGATAGGTAGATTATGTAACTAAAGAGGAGGTACTGAACAGAACTGAGTAGAAAAGACACCTGACTACAAGAAGGGATCGGTTAATAGGACACATTCTGAGACATAAAGAGATCACCAGTTCAGTTCAAAATAGTTCAAATGGGTCTGAGCACTATGAGACTTAACTTCTGAGGTCATCAGTCCCCTAGAACTTAGAACTACTTAAACCTAACTAACCTAAGGACATCACACACATCCATGCCCGAGGCAGGATTCGAACCTGCGACCTTAGCAGTCACGCGGTTCCGGACTGAAGCGCCACCGCGGCCGGCCCAGTTCAGTATTGGAGGGACGTTTGGGGAGAGGGGGGGGAGGAGGGGTAAAAATAGTAGAGGGAGACCACGATATGAATACAGTAAGCTGATTCAGAAGGATGGTTGCGATAGTTATTCGGAAATGAGGCTTGCACAGGATAGAGGAGAGCTGCATCAAACCAGTATTCTGACTGAAGACCACAACAACAACAGCAACAGCAACGTGTAAGGGTAGAGTTACGCATTTGTTACGTGTTGCATTGTACACTGACAATACAGACTGAACACACCGTGATGAAAGTGTGCGTGTTTCACCCGGGGGTTGTATTATTCTCTTTTGTGTGTTTTACATTTTGGTTACTGCACATTACAGGCTTTTTCTCAGGTGCGAAGGGCCGGCCGCTGTGGCCGAGCGGTTCTAGGCGCTTCAGTCCGGAACCGCGTGACTCCTACGGTCGCAGGTTCGAATCCTGCCTCGGGCATGTATGTGTGTAATGTACTTAGGTTAGTTAGATTTAAGTAGTTCTAGGTTCTAGGGGTTGATGTCCCCAGATGTTAAGTCCTATATTGCTCAGAGCCATTTGAACCTTTTGAACCTCCGAAAGTCTGGCGATGAAGTCCTGGTTCACCCTTTATTGTAAGGTCGCCGAACGGCAATAACTTTGTTGCCGTAACCTTGTTACAATCTGTAGGCCATTTGCCGTACGGCGGAAACCGTAGCTTGCGAAGGAAAGGAACTGGACAAATGAGAATAGCGCGATGCAGCCCGAGCCAGACACGACTTGCATTCAGATAGGAAGGAAACACGGTGGTAAGTGACGAAATTTGCCCGATACTCCCAGTCACTAACAACTGCTCCGCTGAGAACAATAAAACGGAAACTACCGAGTCGCCAGAACGGCCGCGAAAGAAGACAAATGAGCAAAGAAACGTTTCCGCTCCTCCAAATCCGTTGAGGTTATGGACTGGAGTAATAAGAAAACGTTGGCTCGGAACGACCGGGAAAGAAAACATGCAAGTAAGGGACCGTTTCAAGCAGCAGCGAGCCGTCATTTCGAGATTGGTTCAAATGGTTAAAATGGCTCTGAGCACTATGGGACTCAACTTCTGAGGTCATCAGTCCCCTAGAACTTAGAACTACTTAAACCTAACTAACCTAAGGACATCACACACATCCATGCCCGAGGCAGGATTCGAACCTGCGACCGTAGTGGTCTCACAGTTCCAGACTGTAGCGCCTAGAACCACAGGGCCACTCCGGTCGGCGGCATTTCGAGACACATGGAATACACGTTTCCCAGTAACTAATACATCTACATCTACGTAGATACTCCGGAAGCCACCGTACGGTGCGTGACGGAGGGTACCCTGTACCAGTAATTGTCATTTCCTTTCCTGTTCCACAAGTAGAGCGAGGGAAGAACGACTGTCTATATGCTTCCGTATGAAGCCTAATTTCTCGTATCTCCTCTTCGTCATCCTTACGCGCAGTGTACTTGGCGGCAGTAGGATCGTTCGGCAGTCAGCTTCAAATGCCGGTTCCCAACATTTTCTAAATAGTGTTTCGCAAAAAGAACGTCGCATTCCCTCCGGAGGTTCCCATTTGAGTTCCCGAAGCATCTCCGTTACACTCATGTGTTGTTCGAATCTGCCGGTAACAAATCTAGCAAAGAAATGGTTCAAATGGCTCTGAGCACTGTGGGACTTACCATCTGAGGTCATCAGTCCCCTAGAACTTAGAACTACTTAAACCTAACTAACCTAAGGACATCACACACATCCATGCCCGGGGCAGGATTCGAACCTGCGACCGTAGTGGTCGCGCGGTTCCAGACTGTAGCGGCCTAACAAATCTAGCAGCCCGCCTCTGAATTCTTTCCATGTCTTCCTTCAATCCGACCTGGTACAGATTCCATACACTCAAGTAGTACTCAAGAATAGGTCGCTCCAGCATCCTATACGCAGTCTCCTTTACAGGTGAACCACTCTTTCCTAAAATTCTCCCAATAAACCGAAGTCGACCATTCGCCTTCCCTACCATAGTTCTCAATGCTCGTTCCACCTCATATCGCTTTGCAACGTTACGCCCAGATATTTAAACGACTTGACTGTGTCAAGCAGGACACTAGTACGACTATATCCGAACATTACAGGTTTGATCTTCCTGCTCATCCACATTAACTTACATTTTTCCAAATTTAGGGCTAACTGCCATTCATAACACCAGTTGCAAATTATGTGTAAGTCATATTGTATCTTCCTACAGTCATTCAACTTCGACACCTTACCGTACACCACGGCATCATCAGCAAACAACAGCAGATTGCTGCCCACCCTGTCCGTCACATCATTTGCGGATATAGAGAACAACAGCACTCCTACCTCCTCCCCCGGGGGCACTCCTGATGATATCCTTGTCTCTGGTGAACATTCGCCATTGAGGACTACATCCTGGGTTCTGTTATTTAAGAAGTTTTCGAGCCACTCATTTATCTGTGAACGTATTCCATATGCTCGTACCTTCGTTAACAGCCTGAAATGGGGCACCGTATGAAATGCTTTCCGAAAATCTAGAAACATGGAATCTGCCTGTTGTCGTTCATCCATGGTTCTCAGTACATCATGTGAGAAAAGGGCAAGCTGAGTTTCGCAAGCCGGCCGGTGTGGCCGTGCGGTTCTAGGCGCTTCAGTCTGGAACCGTGTGACCGCTACGGTCGCAGGTTCGAATCCTGCCTCGGGCATGGATGTGTGTGATGTCCTTAGGTTAGTTAGGTTTAAGTAGTTCTAAGTTCTAGGGGACTGATGACCTCAGCTGTTAAGTCCCATAGTGCTCAGAGCCATTTGAATCATTTTTGAGTTTCGCAAGAGCAATGCTTTCACAGAATCTCAACAGCTCTACTGCAAGGCACAACATAACTACCAATAATTTCAAGTAACTTTGAAACCTACATATTTTAAATGTAAGCGTAGGCTTCTGCGGCCGTTGTCGGCTCAGCAAAAAGCCCTGAGGAAGCCCACCTGCAATAGTGGCCGAAACGTCGGACAATTGCCCAGAAGAATTTTATTGAGACTAGATATTTTATTTTATTTTATATGTAACGTGATCAGATTAGGGCTATCGGGACCTCGTTTACAACGGAACAGAGTTTTACACATACAGTATCTGCTTTACATCATACTTACCTAAGAAATAACAATTTTAATGTAACAAGTAGTACTAAATTGATTTGAGTATCTATACGAAGAGACATTCTCAATTGCAAAGCTTTTTTGTTATAAATTGATTTATTTGTCTGTGACTCTTCCTGCCCTTTATTTTTGCCTTCATGCATTTATCCCCGGTTTTTATCCTTTTAAGTGTATACGCCTGGTTTTACTCCAGTGTATTCTGTTTGACGGTTCTTCCTTTAGATGTTTTTTTTTACCATCGTTCTGACTAACTGCCCTACCAGCCAGCGATATGTAATGCTTTGATAACCTTTTGTGGGTACTGATTTGCTTTTTAAAATCTTTTAAATAATTTTTAAAATGTTAAGTGCAGCTTACAACCATATCACTTAACTTGTAATTTTGTATAATTACGCTCCTGCCTTTCCTTTTCTTTTAGAAAAACTGGACAAGCCTTAACCAGGCGAAACGCGTTACTTGTAATAAAACTTACTTTGAAACCGAGACTGCCTCTTAATGCAATAATGTAAACCGGTTGCCCTATCAATCAGCCCCTAAAGCAATTGAATAAGCTTCATTATGAGTGTCTCTGTTGACAATGTGAGTAAATAATACAACGAACTAATAACGTTTGTGCTGACACTACTTTTACAACTTTTGATGCTGCTGCCACTAATGATAACAGTAATAACAATAATAATTATGACAATAATAGCAATAACGATAGTGACCGATATAGAAAGAACGTATATGCCTACAAATATAGTGAGTTCGGAGGAAAGGAAATTTAAGGAGACTGCACCAACTATGAGTACTGAGAAACGAGGAAGATATGATTGGAAAAAAGGATGTACAGGTATTAAAAAAATGTGATAAGGACTATGGGACCAAACTGCTGAGGTCATCGGTCCCTAGGCTTACGCCCTACTTAATCTAAGCTTACGTCCTACTTAATCTAACTTAAACTAACTTACGCTAAGGGCAACACACACACCCATGCCCGAAGGAGGACTCGAACCTCCGACTGGGGCAGACGCACGAACCGTTACGAGGCGCTCCAGACCGCACGGCTATCCCGCGCGGCTACCACAGGTATAACGAGTGCGTACAGAGACAGTGGTAATCATTATTGATGTTGTCATTACCTGTCTACTGGAGCTGGAGATGTTATTCAGTTCTTTAATATAATGCAACACGTTCCTACTATTGCGAAGGACCCCTACTCGAACAGAAATAAAAGACCGATTCAACGCTCACAGACTATAAAAGCGACCTAATCTTAGACGGAGGTCGTAAAACATTCACACCACGTTTGTCCGAAATACGACCACTACAATTGTAAACAGTATCCAGTCGTGGCCCGTAAAGTGAGATCTCGGTTTGTGGAAGGCTGGTGTTCAGCGTGTTAGTGCAGTTGTGGCATGTCATACATGGGTCAGAAGACCGTGAAGCGCGATGTATAGACAATAAGCATCAGACGCACTTGCAATAGCCTGCAAACTTGTAATTGGAAAACATTGCCTTGGTACCAGTTATCCTATGGAAGTTAACAGTACGGAGAATCTGGCTTTCACTTCCAGTTATTGGTAAAGTGTAATTAAAAATAAACTGTTGAGAATGAAGTAGTAAGAAGCCTTATAAACAGAAACGGGGGATTTTGCCGTAAATTCTAGTTAGAACCCTCCTCTCTTCCTGGACAGAAATAGCCCTATTTGTCCTCGTCTTTTGTCGGTTAAGGTCCTCCCCGATAGCTGAGTGGTCAGCGCGGCGGTCTGTCACGCCAAGGGGCCCGGGTTCGTTTCTCGGCTGGGTCGGAGATTTTCTCCGCTCAGGGACTGGGTGTTGTCCTCATTATCATCATAATCAGTGGAAAGCAACGGAAAACCACCACTGGAATCACTTCCCTCGAAGCTCATGCGATGGACTTCTCTGAGGAGGCTTCCCCCATGACAAGACCTGCCTTAAGGCAGAACACAAAGTTTGTCGGTTAACGTTTCACCGTCGTTGACGCCTAACACTTATCTTTACCTGTATGGAGGTGCTAGTTGTTTACTGTGTTGTCTTTGTGTACAGGCCGTCTTTTGATTTCTGCGATGGTGCAGATCTGCCCACAATCTCTCGTTGTATTCCTAAATGGATTTCTCTGAGTCCCATTTTCAGCCTGATAACAAGTTTGGCTGAAAAGAACGAAGTTCTACAACAGCCCTCCTTGCTGTACTGAGTAGGTAATGAAAAGAATTTACGTACCCTTGAAATTAACAGGGTGTATACCCTTTGAATCATCGATGGCGTCACTCGGCTACATTCCGAGTTGCTTGAATAAATACGTTTCTAAAAACTATCCTTCCAATATGCTTGAGAAGGGAGGCAGCGTATATTACCTGTTTTGACTTATGACGGTGAGACGTGCATTTTAATGCATAAACGACTCAATAGCTTACATTGCTCAACGATGAATGATGTGGTGCATAATGAAAATTATTACAAGACACGGGAAAAGCAATTGTATGAAAGAAGAAAGAGGAATGGAAGACGTCATTTTCATTAAAATGACAATGAATTTGTGTGAAGAATGTATACCTGTGAGTGAATGTTAGATGGTCCAAAGAAGTTCTCAGCAGAGGAGAATTGTTCGAGATGACTACGCTTTGGTAGACTGGATGACATTCGAAAACAGGAACGAGCAAAATGGTTACGTATAGCTGTCATGCTTAGGAGAGCGTAGCGAGGCAGTTCTACGGAAGTGGATGTAAAATGGCTGATTAGTATCAATGTGTACTTAACACAGTACACGTTCCAGAGTGATTACGAAACCCAGTGATGGTGATTCAACAGCACTGAAGTACGCTGTCTGATTAAAAGTATCCCAACACCTGTATGTAATGTGGAGTTGACCTCTAGATATGACGGTAGGCGGACACGCCAGTATAAAAGGATGTGGGGAGTATTGTATTGTCAGTACTATACGGCATTGGTCCCTTATCTAGCTTGCATTTCAAATGGTTCAGATGGCTCTAAGCACTATGGGAGTTCGGAGGCCATCAGGCCCCTGGACTTAGAACTACTTTAAACTAACTA
This sequence comes from Schistocerca cancellata, assembly GCF_023864275.1. Classification (NCBI taxonomy): domain Eukaryota; kingdom Metazoa; phylum Arthropoda; class Insecta; order Orthoptera; family Acrididae; genus Schistocerca; species Schistocerca cancellata. The sequence goes on from NC_064628.1 coordinate 341,342,921, forward strand.
ACTTAAGGACATCACACACACCCATGCCCGAGACAGGATTCGAACCTGCGACCGTAGCAGCAGCGCGGTTCCCGACTGAAGCGCCTAGAACCGCTCGGCCACACAGGCCGGCAGCTTGCATTTATCGTGAATCTCTCACCCATCACAAAGTTCCAAGCGACTGGAAATAGGGGCAGGTGACTCCTGTATATGAGAAGGGTAAAAGAACAGACCCGCAGAATGACAGACCAATATCCCTAACTACATTTGCTGCAAAATCCTTTAACACATCCTCCGTTCAAATACAACAAACTTTCTTGAGACTGAGAACCTTATGTCCATCAATCAGCGTGGTTTTAGTAAGCGTAGCTCGTGCGAAACTCAGCTTGTCCTTTCCTCACATGATATACTGTGACTACGGATGAAGGGCAACATGCTGACGCCATATTTCTATATTTCCGAAAAGCATTTGACACAGTGCTCCATTGCAGGCTGTTCACGAAGGCACGAGCGTATGACATAAGTTCACACGTATGTGAATTGCTCGAACACTTCTTAAAGTAATAGAAGTCAGTAAGTTTTTCTCGACGGCGAGTGTTCTTCAAAGTGCCCGAGGGAAGTGTGATAGGGCCGCTGTTGTTCATTGTATACATAAATGTTTTGATTGACAGAGTGGTCACCAATCTGCGGTTGTTTGCTGACTGGTTGGTCGATTTGGGAGAGGGGGCCAAGCAGCGAGATCATCGGACCCATTGGATTAGGAAAGGATGGGGACGTTAGTCGGTCACGCATTTTCAAAGGAACCATTGCGGCATTTTCCTGCAGCTATTTACAGAAATCAAGGAAAACCTAATCAGGACTGCCGCAGTGGGTTTGAACCGGCGTCCTCCCGAATGCGAGTCCAGTCTGCTAACCACTGCACTGCCTCGCTCGGGTAGGATGACCTAACGTGTAACGTTCGGATACAGTATTAGTAGTGTTCTGCTTGACACAGTCAAGTCGTTCAAATATCTGTGCGTAACGTTGCAAAGTGATATGAAATGGAACGAGCATGTAAGGACTGTAGTAGGGAAGGCGAATGGCTCTGAGCACTATGGGACGTAACTTCTGAGGCCATTAGTCCCCTAGAACTTAGAACTACTTAAACCTAACTAACCTAAGGACATCACACACACCCATGCCCGAGGCAGGATTCGAACCTGCGACCGTAGCGGTCGCGCGGTTCCGGACTGACGCGTCTTGAACCGCTCGGCCACACCGGCCGGCAGGGAAGGCAAGTGGTAGACTTGGTTTATTGGGAGAATTTTAGGAAAGTGAAGTTCACGTGTAAAGGAAACTGCAAATAGGACACTGGAGCGACCTATTCTTGAGTATCACTTGAGTGTTTGGAATCCGTACCAGGTCGAACTGAAGGAAGCCATCGAAGCAATTCAGAGACGGGCTGCTAGATTTGTTACCGATGGGTTCGAACAACATGTGTTACGCAGATGCTTCCGGAATTAAAACGGAAGTCCCTGGACGAAAGACGGCGTTCTTTTCGACGAACACTATTGAGAAAATTTAGAGGAACCGGCATTTGAAGCTGAGTGCCGAGCGATTCTACTGCCACTAACATAAATTGCGCGTAAGGACCGAGAAGATAAAAAAAAATCCTCCCGACAGGTCATGAAGGCCCAACGTTACCGACGGCCACTGTGTCATCCTCAGGCCACAGGCGTCACTGGATGCTGATAAACAGGGGCATGTGGTCAGCACACCGCTCACGGCTGTAAGTCAGTTTCCGAGACTGGAGCCGCTACTTTTCACTCAAGTAGCTCCTCAGTTTGCCTCACAAGGGCTGAGTGCTCCCCGCTTGCCAGCAGCGCTCGGCAGACCGGATGGTCACCCATCCAAGTGCTAGCCCAGCCCGACAGCGCTTAACTTCGGTGATCTGACGGGAACCGGTGTTACCACAGCGGCAAGGCTGTTGGCGAGTAGATGAGAAATTAAGGCTCATACGGAGGCGTATAAACAGTCGTTTTTCTCTCGCTCTGTTTGCGATTGGAACAGGGGAGGGAATGACTAGTAGTGGTGCATGGTACCCTCCGCCAAGCCCAGTACAGTGGCTTGGGGAGTATCTACGTAGATGTAGATGTAGATGTAGATTTAGTAGAGAAACAGTAACAGCAGAATGGGTCGCTCAGAAGAGCTCATTGACTTCCAACCTGAAATAGTTTTCTGATGTCACCTGAACAACAAAACCCGCGCGGGGTAGGCGAGCGGTCTCGGGCGCCTTGTCATGGTTCGCATGGCTCTCCCCGTCGGAGGTGCGAGTCCTCTCTCGGGCATGAGTGTGTGTGTATTGTTGTCCTTAGCGTAAGTTAGTGTGAGTTAGATTAAGTAGTGCGTAAGCCTAGGGACCGATACCCTCAGCTGTTTGATCCCACAGTCCTTACCACAATTTTTTTTCCTTCTAGACCTGCCCAAGTAGACGATGATGTGATTTTGAATTGGATAAGCGAAAGAAAAACCGCAGCAAAACTGACACCAAGCATACCCGATGAACTGACGGGTAGGGACCGTGGAGCATTGTTGAGGGTGGTTGTAAAATATCGCATAAAATCAGCTGAAGAAATGACTCGTGAGTTCAAAATGCTCCCATCAGTCCAGCTAGCACAATGATGGTGCTTAGGCAGTTAAAATGAGTGGGTGAGAAGGGTTGAGCAACTGCTCGGAAGCCAGACATTTCTGTAGGCAGCACAAAGTAATGCTTGAGGTGTTGTAAAGAGCAACGTCACCAGACATTGGATAACTGGAAACGAGTGGTTTGGAGAGATGAATCACGGTGCACCCTCTGACAGTCCGATGGAAGGGATTCGCGAACGCATGGACACTTTTACCTTCCATCATACGTAGTGCCAACAAGGAATTAAGGAGGAGGTGGTCTGTTGTAGAGTGGTGTTTTCCATGGTAAGAGAGTGGTTCCCTTATTTACGTAAAATAACAATAAATGCGGAAGCATATGACCGCATTTTACAGAACTGCGTACAGTTCGGAGTCGATAACTGTTTGTACCAGTATGCGAATGCACGTTGTCCTAAAGCAGCATATGTAAAGTAATGGTTTGTGCACAATAACATCCGTGAAATGGATTGATCTGAACCGAGTGGAGCACCTTTGGGATGAGTTACAACGTCAACTTCTCCCGACCCCGTCGTCCAACATCACTACCTTCTCTGGTTTGGATTCTTGAGGAAAAAGGGCTGCCATTCCTCCAAAGAAATTGACAGGTCATTGAAAATGTGTCCAGGAGAGTTCAAAGTGTGAACACAACCCTTATCAATGTTCACATCAGGAAATGTGATTCGTAAAAGTAAAAAAGAGTATGTTTGCTCAAATTGTTGTACTCTAAGCATTTTACCTAACGGAAACTTCCTGGCAGGACTCGACACAGAAGCTTGCCCTTCGCGAACAGTGCTCTTACCGACTCTGCTATCCAGTTTCCAGCGAAGCACACAGTTTTAATATTCCACGAAGTTTGAAAATGGCGTTCATTCGACTGCAGAGTGAAAGATTCGCTCTGGAATCAATCCTGCAGTCTGTCGCTAAGCCAATTCTCACAATTCCCTATTTGCCAGGAGCGCAAGTTGTTCCAGCAAGATATACAGGAGAACTTACGAGAAAAGTAGGAGAGAGGTATTGGATGAAGTGGAGCGAGTTTTGCCTGGGTATCTCAGTGGATAAGATCATTGACCGCGAAGACTAGGTCCCGCGCTCGAATACTGATCCAGTGCATAGTTTTAACCTGCCAAGAAGTTAGAGAACAGCGCACACTCCGGTGCAGTGTGAAAGATACAGTCTTTAAATTATTTCAGTTGCTATTTACACGTTTTAAGAATTCGGTATGCCACCCTCTTCACCAATTTATTTATTTATGTATTATCCTTAGAGAAACAACATACGATTTGTTTAGGACTGTGGACCAACTGACGTCATACCTTTTGAGAAACAATTACAGTACAAAAGCAAAATATATTTCAATTACTCATAAGTACATCTACTCCTCTGAAAGCTAACGTTCAATTCTAATAAAGACCCTTATTAGTACTAAATCCCTTCTGAGACATTTAAAAGCAACTTCCGTTTAAACCGTTCACGTATTTCCGGAGATTTCAAACAATTTGATCTCCAAGTGGTAGTTGCTGTTATCTGCATCTTTTGATTTATGCCTTGTCGGGTGATAAGGAGAGCGTTGTGCCTGAAGGATAGTGCACCTAGAAACATATGACGTTTCCTGGTCGGTGGCTGATTTTGGAATCGCATGAGGAATGTGCATTAGAAACCTCCATAAGCAGTTCCCAACATTTCCTACTGTTTTCGTTGTTGTGAGACAAGATACTGTATTTTGTGCAGTGTTTGTAAATTTACGAGTTCTACATATTTAAGTACTGTATAATGTATTAAAGATGTTTAGAGGATATTGTTAACACTTCAATTACAGAGTTTTGCGGCTTCTTCTTAATTTGATTTCAGTTAAAAACTGGAGTGTAGTCGGATAATAAAGTAACACACAGGCTATTAAGTACAGTACTGGCAAGACTGATTGTTAAAAAAAAATATTTATTCCTAGGTACATAAATGCGTTTTGCTTCAGAACAGTTTTCACATTTGGAAACAAACGCACTTTATTTTATAATTTCACAAAAAGACTGCAGTATGCATAAAATGATTGCTGTCATTTCAAAACGCAATAACAAAGTACATGAAACTTCGACTACAGGGCTGGCTAGACGGAACAATTTGATAAGTGTCCCAAAGTAGAACAGCCTCCCCTGTATGTTTGTTTAAGCTGCTGTAGGCTACTTCGTGATATACGGATGCATGGTTTCGTGGCGATATATACAATATATATAGATATATACACCGTACTGATAAAATTTTCTCGCGTGAAATGGTTTAAAACCCATGAGCTTTCTGTCGACTGCTCCTCAGCCATTTTCAAGCGTTGACTGTCGAAGGATTGCTGTTGTCGTTCTCACATAGCTGCGCTGCCTTCTGTGACGTCACTGATGCTCTTTCTAGTACTCTACATGGTAATACTTCCGTTGCGGGCACGCCGCACCAAATTCAACCTTCCATTGGCCGAGTCTCAACCTGTGCTTAGCTGTAGACCATCGTCTTTATTGAGGGCGTCTAGATCTCTTCTTTTATGCCTCTATCCCAGAAACCATCATTCCGTTTGACACTTTGGCTACAGTGTGTATCAAATTGATATACAAGGTGCCTTCCCCGGCAGGCCATGTGCATCAAACTGAAACACATGTTCTAGGCCATGTGTATAAATCGTATAAAAATGGGTATATTGTTGCCCTGGCCTCCTGGCGAGACCATGCACGTTTGGTTCTGTATTTTGTTGACGAACAGTGTGACAGTCAACTGTTGTAGTTTTCCCTGCAGTCAACTGTTTCCTTGGATTTACAGCCTCTGGTTATATTCACATTAACTCGCATGGCAACATTGCTAGAGGTTATTTGTGTTTCAAGTCATGTTTTCTTGAGATTTAAGCTTGTTTTCTAGTGAGTTTGTGACAACTGTACGGCACGGAGTCAACTGCAGGTTGGTTGGACGAGGAAAGCGAATTCATTGAGAGTGAGGTCAGTTTGTTTGGCGACGTATCTGAATACTCTCCTGAGAGCTCCGGTCGTGATTCCGACGATTCCCATGCATGCAGACAGAGAAAAATAAAAAGAACAACTGTTGGGGAATCAACGACTGTGTCTCAAAGAGACATCTCTGAAGTTACTTGGCATGATGTAACTGGAAATATGAATGATTTTACCACAGCTTGTAATGAGGGAATTGCTGACCATGTGAAGACAAAAGTGACTGGAAGATGTGATGAACTGGATTTTTACCGAATGCTTTTTGATGAAAGTTTTGGAAATGATTGTCACCGAGACAAATCGTTATGCCGCGCAACGAATTATTGACAGTACTGTCAATGGAAAACGCACAGGATACATCACACTACAACGATGGGTAGACACAATGAAACAGAGCGGTTTTTTTTGGGGGGGGGGGGGGGAGATTCGTCTTGTGAACTGGTCTGGATCGAAAACCTTCACTCCAGAAGTATTTGTCGAAGAATATACTGTACAAAAATGAAGTAAAGCTTTATTCAGCAACAGGTTTGAGGCCTTTTTTAGTGTGCTACATTTTTCGGACAGTTCTGGCACAAACAACACCAAACTGTACAAAATTTCACCATCGCTTGATCTACTAAACGGTAAATTTCACGAACTATGATGCCGTTTTTAGGAAGGCTGGGGTTTCGCCAGTATATTCCGGGGAAAAGTCATAAATATGGCCTCAAGCTGTTCAAACTGTGTGTTTATGGAGGCTGTATTTGGCATGTAAAAGTGTATACTGGAAAGGAGATTGCACCCACAGATCGTGACATGTCTTACAGTGTGGCGATGGAGCTGACGGATCCATCTTTGAATGCCTGAAGCACTTTGCACGTTTACAGCTGCTATACAAGCTCACCCATCCCTAAGCTGAACGAACGTGTAACCCATCTCGTTGGTACTTTGAGGAATAACAGAAAATACAATTCAACGACTAAGTGAAAAGAATGGTCAAGAAGAGTGAAATGTTATGCATGCAGAGTAACACAAATGTTATTATAGAAAAATGGACGGACAAAGGAGATGTCTTGCTCCTGACGACTAAAGAAGTTCCACCTCAAGAAAAGGAGCAATCACAAGACCATCCACAATTTTGGAATATAATTACGTAAAATCCTTCATAGACGCGTCAGGTCACATAGCATCCCATGCCTCCACTCTATGAAGACGATTGAAGTGGTACCGCAAGATTTCTTTCTATCTCCTCACCAATACGGCGGCTGACAATGTCCGAGCTGTCTACAAGCAAGTAATTGGCAAAACTCTGCATTTAACTGAATTTCCAGAGTAAGTTGCGCTTGCACTGACAAACAATGGAAACCCGAAAGATGTAGTCTACCACGATCACCAGGAACATCAAGTTCACCCGAACCATGTCTTGGAAGAAACTGGCAACAAGAGAAACAGGTGCACATCATGTTACCGACGATACCCTCACAAATTTGGACGCACTGGAGCTATGAAGAAATCAAAGCAAGCCGTCACAAACTGGAAGGCTTGCCCGAATGAGAATTTCATGTGCTTGGACTGTTTTTTCATTATTCACACATGTAAAGTAAAGCATACAGCCTATTAATTACTTCAAACATGTTCTTATGTTCTTAGATCTGCTGTGAATTCTTAACCCACTCTGTTGAGGTAATAAATATTGCGCATTTATATTTGTTTTATTCTATTCTTCAAAAAAAGTCATTTGTCTGAAAAGCCGAAAGGAGTTTTGATTTGTAATTAAAGGTTGTGCAAGATTCCCATACACATAGCCTAGAAGGTGTAATATTGAAGAAATTAGCTTCACAGGCCATATGTCCAAATAATTCACACCCCTGAAAAAGGCCTCGGACTGGTACATAACCTTGGGAGATTCAGTTCCGACAGCCAATGAGTTGATAGTAGATGTCTCGTCGAATTCAATTCGGTGTCCGTTGCTCAGAGATACCACTGACTGATCGGGATACCGTGTTCTACGCGGTACTGTTCAACACTTCGCACAGTCTGTCCGATATAAAACTGTTTACCATACACGCACTATTTTCTATACTCCTGGCGTTCTGAGGCCTACGTCCTTCACAGGCCTCATGAGTTGTCAAGCTTTTGCTGGAGGCCAGAATACTGAATCCATTTTATGCCTCTTTAGGAGCCTGTCAATCTTTCCTGATATGGAGACACAGAACGGGGAAAATGCAAGTTTGTTCGCGTGTATTTTAAAATTAGCTGTACAGATTTAGATACGCACTGTATACTGGCGGCACCGTAATTTCTTATTGTCTATTATCCCTTTATAAGACTGAGATTAAATAGAATCCTAATTGCCTTTTTTAAGGAACGAGTATATTATTTATTTATTTTTGGCTGCAGCATCCTCCCATACTTCAATTCCGTATGAGAGGCATAGATCTATTAGAGCAGAATACACCGTAAACTTTCGTTAAAAATTCAGAATTTGTGACACTGTTCTTATTATATTAATTGATTTTCGTAACTTTTGCATATGAGATTAATGTGATGTTCTCAAGACAACTCCCTGTCTATACTTACGCCAAGAAAAGCTGTTGTATCATCCAATTTTATTTCCGTAATACCATCAGATACAACATTCCATTGCGCTCCGTGAGGCTACTGTTCTGTTGGAAGTATAGTACACTTTCTTTTTACAAGATTTTAGCTTAAGCGATTACTTTTGAAGTAATTCCTCGAGCCATGTGAGACAACAGATGAATTCAGTGCCAGATCATTTTCATTGAGGCTCCATTCAAGATCTGCAATTGTACACTGTTATTGGATCATTAAAAGGGAATATGGACACAAAAGACACCGGAACCGAACCTTGGGGTACAACACATTGCAAATTACTTGGAAAAATTAAGGTTCCGCCTAATGTGAAAACGCGTTCCAACGTACAACACGGCCATGTACTTACGAACGAATATCCCACTGAAATTTAAAAGCGTTGCAACAAAAAGATCTTGTCAATACTGTATTTAATCATATATCTATTACTAATTAGACTACTACACGTCAGTAATAAGTAAATGACATCAACGACGCAAAAGATTTAACAGAAAACAGCTGGAAGTTATATGTTTTAAAAAAGAAAATACTGTCGCAAATTTGCAAGACAGGCAAAATTGATAGGACATTACAGAAATTCAGTTCATTTGCAAGTATCATATGTTTCACTGTCGAAAACCTTATGTTTCAACATACAGAATGGAGCACGATCCTTGAAGTATGGCTTAACTGGCCCCGTATTATACAAAAATATCTAAAAATATACAGCATTTTTATCATCATAAAGTTCTGCACCTGAGTAACTATCATCATATTCCGAATAGCTGAAATACATTACACATCACTAAAATGTTCAAAACGCGAAATATTTACAAACGCTGAACAAAACACATCCTCATGTCCATCAATAACAAGAGCTGTATAAAATGGCAGAAACTGCTTATGGCGGTCTCTAGTGCGGGTTCCATCATGTGATTCTAAAATCAGTCACCAGACCGCAGTAAGGACCAAAAAACATTGTATACTCCTTGGTATGCAATCCTCTAGGTACAGCACTCTCCTCTATTATCTTTTTTATAAATTGGCTTGACTACTGTGAATTTCAATTCAGATGGGAACACTTATAAATATTAAAAAAAAAAAAAACTTAGTAGATTCGCTGTGAATCCATTGAGTTCAAATACAGTGCTCTCTAGGTAAAGACACAACGAAGATGCAGGGACTGATTTCGAAAGCGTTGGTTTCCCATAAGCAATGGTCCTGATCTGCCTCCTAAAAATGGACAAAAGTCCTGAAAAGAAAAAAAAATTAGCGATTGGTTTCGTTATGTTTCTATTCATGCCTTAAACAGCTAGTCACGGGAACAGTCTACTTGTATATGTGAGAGAAATACACTCTAAGAAAAAGAAAAAAAGGTGCAGCAGAAAGTACTTTTCCGAATGGAACGGAAACCGGTTGGGACAAACAAGTTGGATGAAAAGAAAGAGCTGCACGAATTGAGCAAGTCAGTAACCTCCTCGGTTGTCATTCGCCGCAACATCACAGCACAGAGGTATGTCGACGATATTCTACATCCAGTTTTATTGTCCTTCATGACAAGCCATTTTGGGCTTACATTTCAGCAAGCTAATGTCTGCCCGCAAACGGCGAATGACTACCGCTTCGCTACGTGCTTGTCGAACCTATCATCAAGGCTACCGGATCACTCCCCAAGTGAGAACATTTGGAGTATTACGGGCAATGCCCTCCAACCAACTCGGGATTTTGACGATCTAACGCGCCAATTGGACAGAAGTTAGCACGATATCCCTCAGGAGGACATCCAGAACTCTACCAGTCAATGCCAAGCCGAATAATTACTTGCATAAGGGCCAGAGGTGGATAAATGCGTAATTGACTCGCTTAATTTGCGAAACTCTTCCTTTTGAATTTGTCAGAAATTGCAATTATTTGTTTGCCTGCACATGTACGTCACATCTACCGATTTCCATCCCATTCGGATAATTCCTTCCTGGTGCAACGAATTTTATTTTTTTACTTATTTATTTATTTTTTAGTGTACAACCTTTAAACTTTCACTGCAAGTGAATGAGTGAATGTCAATCTTTTAAAAATTATCATTAGAAGGAATGCGCCGTAAGTGGGCAACAACGTTATTTGATCTTGGAACTTCACAGCGAGTCTCTGGAGCCCTGACAGAGAAGGCGTGCCGGTAACGCGGCCTTGACCGCGGAGGGTATCATGGCTTTGTGTCGCTGATGGCCGAACAGGCGATCAGAGCCGTTGGTCTCTCGGCGGCCGGGCCCCGGGCCTCGAGGTGCAGTCGTTACGCTGGTTAGCCGTGTAGGGGTGGGGAAGACTCCCCCACCCTCCTCTCTTCCCCCCCCCCCTCCCTCACGTCCACCCGGACTAGCGCTGTGGCCAGGAGGCGGCGGTGCAGGCAGTCTGCCCGCGCCTGCGCACTCGTCCGCACGGTCGACGCGCGCGCTCTGCGACTGTGTGTACCGGGCACCGGGACGCCGAGCGCCGTGACGCGATGTGAGTGCGGAGCCTGTGTGTACGTGTGGTGTGCGACGTGCTGCCTGGTGCTCCTGCTGGATGTAGCGCCGCCCTGTTTGCGTCTCTCGCTCTCTGCCAGACATGTCGCTCAGTGGATGTGAGTACCAGAAGCGTCGCAGGCTGTGTACAAACACGCCGCCAAGCGCGACCTGCTTTCCGCGCGCCTCTTCTGTTGCCTGCGCTTAGTCGTTCACTTGTCAAAAATTTCAAATGGTTGTGAAGTCTTATGGGACTTAATTGCTAAGGTCATCAGTCCCTGATCTTACACACTACTTAACCTAAATTATCCTAAGGACAGACACACACACCCATGTCCGAGGGAGGACTCGAACCTCCGCCGGGACCAGCCGCACAGTCCATGACTGCAGCTCCAGAGACCGCTCGGCTAATCCCACGCGGCCGTTCACTTGTCAAATAGTCTATCGCTTGGTCTATCGATTTCGGCGCTTTCCTTAGATGATATCAGTAAATAATTTTTAACTGTTATAAACTTATAAAGAACTGAACGGTGGGTTCAAGTACTTCATCGGGAAGCCTTCTCTTCCTCTGAGCACAAGAGTCTTGTTCCTCTGTGCGAGAGACAAATCTTTAGTATATCTTTTGAGAACAGAAGACTAATAGATGAGTGAATTTGTACCTGCACATACGATGTGTAATCCAACGGTAACGACAATTTTTTAGTTTCGCGGACTTTAGACATCCGATATTAATTTTTATTATCTTGTTGGTACACTTGTGCCTGATGTGCGTTTTCATTTTCAGCTGTTTTGAATACTAGTTAATGTTGACAGTCGAAAAGTTGTACGTATTTTCGAGTGCTCGGCGAATTTTTACTTTCGAAAAAGGTGGATTAAAAATTTGCATTAAATTTTGCTTAAAATGGAAAGAGTGCACTATCGCACTCGAAATACCAACTGTAGCTTTTGGCGAATCTGCTATGAGTAAGATAGTATAGCAGTTTACTAGTGGTATAAACGTTTCAGAGAGGGTCGAGAGGACTTTGAAGATGACGACAGACTTGGATGCTCTAGCACATCGAATTCTGACTACCATGTGGAGAAAATAAAGAAAATGGTTCTGGAAAACTGCAGAATCACCAGCAGAGAACTTGCTGATGATGTCGGTATATCCTTTGGCTCATGCCAAGCAATTTTCTGGATGTTTTGTATAGCGACAAACTTTTTTTCCGATACTGTTGAATTTCGGCCAAAACCGACGTCGCGTGGACATCGCTCACTAACTGCTGAATGAAGACAACGATCCAGAACTTCTAAAGAATGTTGTAACAGGTGGCGAAACATAGGGGCACGAGTATGACGTCGAAACCATGGCCCAATCGTCCCAATTTATCGACAAGTTCTATCACATGTGAAGGTTCTTCTCATTGTTCTGTTCAATTACAGTGGGACAGTGCATCCTGAATTCCTACCAAATTGTCGTACGATCAATGAGGAATACCACCTGGAAGTTGTGCTCCGTTCGCTTGAAGCAATTCGAAGAAAACGACTAGAATTGTGTCAGTTGTGGACACTGCATCACGATAAGGCTCCCGCTCGCGCCTAACTGTTTGTTCGTGATTTTTTTAGCAAAAAACAAACCCCTTATGTTGCCTCAGCCACACTATTCGCCGATCATGCCCCCCTAAAAGTTCTTTCAATTTCCCAGGAAAGGACGTCATTTTGCCACCATTGATGAGATAAAAACGGAATGGCTGACTAAGGTGAACACCATAACGAAGTTTTTGTATGTCCATCCTTGTGGTTGGAGGTCTGGAGGACTACGGCCGGTCACTGCTGTAAGAAAATAAAATACCTTCAGCCGGCCTTAAGGTGTCTTTTACTCTGTAGCTATTAATTTCGGCGTTCCAATGCACCATCTTCAGGTCTTAGTGACCTATTCAGCATAAACTAAGGCCTGAAGACGGTGCATTGGAGAGCCGAAACTGGTAGCTACATAATAAACGACACCTTAAGGACGGTTGTAGGTGTTTCATTTTCTTACAACCATAGCGAAAAGTATGTTCCAGAAGTGGTTTCAAGATTGTAAAACTCTCAGGCACAAGTGTATTGTATCTGAGTGGGATTGCTTGATGAGTACAAAGCCGATGTTGATGAATAAATAAAGATTTTCTAAAAGAAAAAAATCCCGTAACTTTTTTTGTCACACATCGTAGCCTACTTTTATTAGGATCAAGGAGGCCTCCGAGTTTAACATTCCCCATCTCACGGACGGATTACCATCAACAGTGTCACATGCTGCTTGAGACACTCCGGATTGATATGGAATTTAATCCAGGATATTGATGCTACGTCTGGTCATCAGGAACTTGACGCCACTGCCGGCCAAATACTGGCAGTGAAAATCTCTCCTACATATCAGGATGCCTACTTCATTATCGAGCGTTATCACATAGGCCTGCGATAGCGACGTCGGTTGTGGAGAAACGTAGTGGAATTAAAAGCTAGAGTGCGATGTTGGATCCCCTATCTAAAATCTTGATTGTGGTGGCAGATTGATCTATAGTGTAGCGCAAGATATTGGTGAGGTTCAAAGATGATAATTTGTGAGAGTTGGCGAACCCAACAGCGTCAACGCCAAATGAAGGCTGTGGTAACAGATTTACGTTTGCGCCATATTTAAACGCCCTTTGCCGCATTTAAGCACATTTGACCATTAACATCAAACCAGTAAGGAAAATTCATCAAAGGTGTATTAAATAATGGGCATGTCCTGACGAATATTTTGATGCTTATTATAACACCGACTTTCGGAAATATTGTTAGTCAGAGAATCAGGATGCAGTCAAATAAAGTTTTTTTTAGTGAACTGCATTTTTTCATTCGTGTTAAACTTTGACTAATATAGTAGCTTAACTAACAATAAGGATCATTTACAAAATATTTTGGGTTTATAATCTACCTACCTTTGCCTTACATACGCTATCTCCTCTGTGACTGCAGTTATTAAATATGAGAGAAATATTTAGATAAAAATATAATAAAATTTGATGAATTTGCTAGTTATTAAATGCAAGATAAATATTTGAAGAAACTGATGCATTCGTTGTTATGCTAGTTATTTATAATTTGCCTCCTTTTTGTGATGCACAAGAGCAATTTCCATTTGATCCATTATTTGTAATTTCTGTGTGATGGGGAAAACGATTTCTTTCTATGTTTTTGAATCCGTTTTCATCGTGTTTCCACGCATCCGAAACGACATTCTATAAATATTATCAACTTTTTTGACTTGGGCAAGTTTTGGAGCACGCGAGCTGAATGACTAGTATAAATTTTACTTTTCCTGACCCAATTATAATTCATCGTAGCCGTTTTCTGTAAGCCCACACCTCTATGCTATCTTTAAAGGAATAGTCACCCGTCTAATGGAGAACGCGAAGTACAGTTACGTGTGGGAAACAATTGTACAGTAATGTGCGAAATAGAAGAATTGTGTAGATTTTGATGCCTTTCGTCACCTTCATTTAGATTTTTATCTTTTTCTTCTTGTGACCCGACGGGCGCTGATAACCTCGCTGTTGTGCGCCCTAAAAACACTACTAATAATAATAATCTTGTGACCCGTGCATAATTTTACAGTTATTTCTGTCACATAATAGCTAGCTTGTGTACGGGTGGTGCCTTCTTTTAAAGATAGCGTAGGGGCTTGCACTGCACTTTCAGTGATATAGCATGCCTATACAATGTTCCAAGTACAAAATGCGGGAACTTAGTATCACTGTATGTCTACAATATGAATGAGAATCACTCCCTACATAGAAATACTTCAATATAACAATTCGTTGAGACATGAAGTGGAATGATCGCACATTCTAACCCGTAGATAAAGCAAATGGCAGATCTCTGTTCACTGGTATAATATTGAGAAAAAGTGATCAGTTTACAAGGGAGATTCGATAAAATACACTAGTGCGGCCCACCCTAGAATATTGCGGGATTATGAGAGGCTCATCCAAGATCGGAGTAATTGCGTAAACTGAACGTGTACAAGGAGCGGAGCACGGATGGTCACGGGTTTATTTGACTCTTGGAAGATTGTCACGGAAATCAGGAAAAAACTGAACTGATAGACGCCGGAAGAGAATTATCCTGCGAAAATCTGATTACAAAGTTTCAAGAACTGACTTTAGAGTAGGAATTTAGGAATACAGTATAACCATCTAGGTATTGCACCCATAGGGATCGCGGAGACAAAATTAAGCTATAGATTACATATAGACATCTGAGCAGTCATTCTTACCACTCTCTGCAGCTGAGAGAAACGGGGAGAGACCCTAATACTTAGGACTATGGGAAGTACTCTTACCATGAACGTAACAGTGGTTCGCAGAGTATGCAGGATGTCCCAGGAGATGTGGTCAATACTCGGAAATATGACAGGAACGATCATTCGAAACAAATATGTCTAGTAAACATGGGCTATAAAATGCGTACCTTAGAGCTATTAGAACTTCTTCATTTTCGATACTGTGAAAAAAAAAATCTCTTGTGCTGAAAGCTCTTTACCTTCCATATTACGAGAAGTAGTATGGACCAAAACAAGAAAAAAAGTCTAGTAAACGTGGACTCTAAAACGCATACCATAAGAGCAGTAAGTACTTCAGTAGAAGGGTTTCATACTAGCGAAGATGAAGTAGTGCTCAAAACTCTTTGTCGAATCCCTGAATACTGATCATTTCTCCTGTGGTGTCCTGTAGGGTGCACATGTAGCACGTGTTACCTATTACAACTAAATTTTATTTTAGTATATTAACTACTGATCATTTTATATAAAACTCACCATTTAAATGGCCATAATAACAGTAGTTACTTAACGACTAGATAAATATTGGAAACCAGAAAATAAAAGAAACATTGAACGCATTAACTGAAAGAAAATCCCTGCTCAGTCCCTCTCAGTCTCTCTCTCTATCTATCTATCTGTCTATCTAGCTATCTGTTTTTGCCACCATCCATCACCATGTATCCACGAATTTTCTCATAAATACTTATGAACATAAGCAAAACGATATGGTACGCCTACGGCAACTTTATATATATATATATATATATATATATATATAAAGTGAAATCCAGAAGTAGCCCACGAGTTTGCAGCTCTGTACACGCAAAATTAATTTGTTTTCCAGGACAACATAAATCAACGATAGTGGCGCAATATTTTGTCGTGTCTTGCGTGAAGAAACGCGTAGTGCTGCAAGCCAACGAGAAATTAGGACGAAAACATCAGTGTCAAAACGCATGAACGCCTAGAAAATGCACAAACAGACGAGACTTCCAAATGCAAGTGTAAATCAAACAAAAATGCCGTAAGTAAAATCTGTAACACCTAGAAGCAAACCAAAATTGAGAAAGTTGTTTCATTCCGGAGCAATGATGTTTTAAATAAATAAATCAAACTCATGTGGTAAAATAAAAGTGCATTTCTGATATTGTGTATTTATAGTTCAAACTTCAGCCCGCCACAGGTATGGTTTACAAAAGTTGATTTAAAACAAACCGTTGTCGGATTCTGATTTATTACAAGACCATGGTGTGTTGTTGTGGTCTTCAGTCCAGAGACTGGTTTGATGCAGGTCTCCATGCTACTCTATCTTGTGCAAGCTTCTTCATCTTCCAGTACCTACTGCAACCAACATACTTTTGAATCTGTTTAGTGTATTCGTCTCTTGGTCTCCCTCTACGATTTTTACCCTCCGTGCTGCCTTCCAATACTAAATTGGTGATCCCTTTACGCCTCAGAATATGTCCTACCAACCGATCCCTTCTTCTAGTCAAGTTGTGCCACAAATTTCTCTTCTCCCCAATTCTATTCAGTACCTCCTCATTAGTTATGTGATCTACCCATCTAATCTTCAGGATTCTTCTGTAGCACCACATTTCGAAAGCCTCTATCCTCTTCTTGTGTAAACTATTTATCGTCCACGTTTCACTTCCATACGTGGCTATACTCCATACAAATACTTTCAGAAAAGACTTCCTGACACTTAAATTTATACTCGATGTTAACAAATTTCTCTTCTTCAGAAACGCTTTCCTTGTCATTGCCAGTCTACATTTTATATCATCTAAGACCATGGTATGCGTTTTAAAGTTGACACAAATTTGTACATAACACAAATACACGACGAATTCTTCGCACGGAAGTATACCACACGTGAGTAGTCGCCGCATTGCATTTTTTACTAACATTAAAACCATTGAAATTTTCCTTGAAAGTCAAATAAAAAACCTCATAAGTTTTTCGAATTTTAAACAAAAAAACCTGTATTTATCTTTGCGCAAAAAGCCAGTATCGAGTACAAAATATGTCTCCAGCAAAAAGTAAGGAAACCTGCAAGAGCCATCTGAAGGTGGACGTGTAATAAATCCGAACCCGGTAATTGTTTGTTTTAAATTGTAGCTCGTATACTGAGCTACAGCCACAAATCACATACACGTGCTGCAGCCACGGTTCTGAAAATGCTTACTTTTGACAAGATAGAATTTTTAGTAGTGCAGTAGCAATGAAGAATTTCAAATACACTGATGGATGGAAAAAAATCGCAGTGCCAAGAAGGAACTGTCCGACATAAACGAAAGTTGTTAAATTCTTCATTTGTTGCCATTTTTGTCCGTAGTTGCTCTACAATACTTAAAGTTATTTGCGTTCTGTCGTCGCAACTACAAAAAATTCGACTTTTTTTGTAGTTGCAACGACGTTGGATGCCATGTTGTGGTGTTGCGGGAACGTAACGCGGTAACAAAAGTATGTAAGCGGAGCAGGGCACCAGCATAGCGAAGATATGGGATGAAAATGGAGAAATCTATTGAGACAAGCGACTTCGACAAAAGGCAGATTATTTTCGCGCAGAGCCTGTGAACGAGTATCTCGAAAACGGCGAAGCTGGTCGAATATTCAATTGTTACTATCGTGAGCATCTACGGAAAGAGGGAGAAAGACATTGGAACTACCACTAGGCTCTAAATGGTTGGACATCCACGACTCTTCACGGAACATGAGGTTCGGAAGCTTGTCTTCTCTGTAAAGTAGCATAGAGCGTGATCTGTAGCATATCTGCCGAAAGAGCACAATGCTGGTGCACGCGCAAGTGTTTCTGAGTACATCGTTCATCGTGCGTTGTTAAACACAGAGCTCTGCAGCATACCACGCCTACGTGTTCACATGTTGACCCAACGACATCATCAATTACGATTGCAGTCGGCACGAAACCATCTGCTGTTCGACTGTTGATCAATGGAAACGTGTCGGCTCTTCGGATAAATGAAATTTTTTATACACAAGGTCGATGGTCGTCTCCACAAACGCCGTCATCGAGGTGTACGGCGGGTGGAAACGTGCAGCGCGCCACGGGCGCACGTTTGGTGGGAGCAGTGTTATGCTATGGGAGACATTCTCCTGCGATTGCATGGAACCTGTGGTGGTAATCTAAGACACGCTGACAGCTGCGAACGCCTGCATCCCTTCATGCTTGATGTCCCCGATGGCGATGTCATCATTCAGCATCATAACTGTCAATGTCTCGGAGTCAGAACCGTGCTACAGTCGTTTGAGGAACGTTATAGTGAACTGCGTACGCATGTCAGTGGCCCGTTATTTACGCGAATTACATGACCTATGCGTAGTCATCTAATGCCACATAGCTCCACAAACCTACCAGCGCCCTGTCGGATCCCTGATACGCAGAATAGGTGATGTATTTCGTTTGAAAGATCGACAAACAGGCTATTAGATGGTTATACTGTTTTGCTCGTGAGTGTATCTTTGATAACTTTTACGTTAAGTGTATTTTCTTTATTAGAAACAGTTTAGGAGTAGGAATTTTTCTTTTCTGTCCTTTCTAGATTTAAATCTTAGTTACGATTTTCGATAAAGACTGCAAAATTACAGATGTGTATTGTGTATACCAACTGCACAACAGAAGCAGACATCATACAATGTTAAACTGTAAGTTAGTTTCATATTATTAACGCTTATACCTACAATATACCATGTTGTAACACAAAAATGTAATATCAACAGGCAAACAACTAAAATACCTTATGTAAATCACTAAAAAGCACCTGAAGAGCAGCCTCCAGGGCTCGAAATGCATACTGCAGTAAATAAACGCAACTTGTGACTGAAGGCGGTTATTTCTTCATTTTACGAAAGTAAAACAGTCGCGGACGAAACACTGAAAAACAATGGATAAAATTAAATCAAATTTGTATTGAGACTGACTGTTAGCCCGTTAGGAAACAGTCGGTGGTGTTCTGGGTAGCGAATAACGTTACAAGCAGGGACTATACGTAGAACTCTGCTAGTGGCGGGGGTGAGCGACACACAGAGCGAGTAGGTAAATCATCGCGGCGATGCCTCGTCCGGCGGGAATGCCGGCCATTACGCAACCGGTCCTGCGCGCCGGTGAGGATCGGGGCGCCCGCGGCGCGTCCAGTTGCGGCGGGCAGGTTGGCATTCCTGTGCAGCGGGAGCAGCCGCCAGGTGCCTGCTGGCCGCCCGGCCGCCCCCGCGCACCTGGCGGGCCCTTTATCCCTCGCCCCGCAACATTCTCGCAGACACACAAAAGGACATGGCGGCGTGCGATCTGCCCTCAGACCCTGCCGGCTCGGGACCACTCTCGGCAACTGCGTGTGCCTCAGACGCGTAGCTGCGTCGCACGCCGAACTCAAAGTTGGTAGCACTGGGCCACCTTTCGAGGCCGATCGACTATATTATGTGCAAAACACTGTTCAGTTTATCATTTTACTGATGTTGTTGTTGTGGTCTTCAGTCCTGAGACTGGTTTGAAGCAGCTCTCCATGCTACCCTATCCTGTGCAAGTTTCTTCATCTCCCAGTACCTACTGCAACCTACATCCTTCTGAATCTGCGTAGTGTATTCATCTCTTGGTCTCCCTCTACGATTTTTACCCTCCACGCTGCCAAAAATAGTTCAAATGGCTCTGAGCACTATGGGACTTAACTTCTGAGGCCATCAGTCCCCTAGAACTTAGAACTACTTAAACCTAACTAACCTAAGGACATCACACACAACCATGCCCGAGGCAGGATTCGAACCTGCGACCGTAGCGGTCACGCGGTTCCAAACTGAAGCGCTTAGAACCGCACGGCCACACCGGTCGGCTCCACGCTGCCCTCCAATGCTAAATTTGTGATCCCTTGATGCCTCAGAACATGTCCTACGAACCGGTCCCTTCTTCTCGTCAGGTTGTTCCACAAACTCCTCTTCTCCCCAATTCTATTCAATACCTCCTCATTAGTTATGTGATCTACCCATCTAATCTTCAGCATTCTTCTGTAGCACCACATTTCGAAAGTTTCTATTCTCTTCTTGTCACTCCATACGAATACTTTCAGAAACGACTTCCTAACACTTAAATCTATACTTGATGTTAACAAATTTCTCTTCTTCAGAAACGCTCTCCTTGCCATTGCCAGTCTACAATTTATATCCTCTCTACTTCGACCATCATCAGTTATTTTGCTCCCCAAATAGCAAAACTCATTTACTACTTTAAGTGTCTCATTTCCTAATCTAATTCCCTCAGCAACATCCGACTTAAGTCGACTACATTCCATTATCATCGTTTTGCTTGTGTTGATGTTCATCTTATACCCTCCTTTCAAGACACTGTCCATTCCGTTCAACTGTTCTTCCAAGTCCTTTGCTGTCTCTGACAGAATTACAATGTCATCGGCGAACCTCAAGATTTTTATTTCTTCTCCATGGATTTTAATACCTACTCCGAATTTTTCTTTTGTTTTCTTTACTGCTTGCTCAATATACAGATTGAATAACATTGGGGAGAGGCTACAAAACTGTCTCACTCCATTCCCAACCACTGCTTCCCGTTCATGCCCCTCGACTCTTATAACTGCCATCCGGTTTCTGTACAAATTATAAATAGCCTTTCGCTCCCTTTAGAATTTGAAAGAGAGTATTCCGGTCAACATTGTCAAAAGCTTTCTCTAAGTCTACAAATGCTAGAAACGTAGGGTTGCCTTTCCTTAATCTTTCTTCGAAGATAAGTCGTAAGGTCAGTATTGCCTCACGTGTTCCAATATTTCTACGGAATCCAAACTGATCTTTCCCGAGGTCGGCTTCTACCAGTTTTTCCATTCGTCTGTTAGGAATTCGTGTTATTATTTTGCAGCAGTGACTTATTAAACTGATAGTTCGGTAATTTTCACATCTGTCAACACCTGCTTTCTTTGGGATTGGAATTATTATATTATTCTTGAAATCTGAGGGTATTTCGCCTGTCTCATACATCTTGCTCACCAGATGGTAGAGTTCTGTCAGGACTGGCTCTCCCAAGGCCGTCAGTAGTTCTAATGGAATGTTGTCTACTCCCGGGGCCTTGTTTCGACTCAGATCTTTCAGTGCTCTGTCAAACTCTTCACGCAGTATCGTATCTCTCATTTCATCTTCATCTACATTCTCTTCCATGCCTATAATATTGTCCTCAAATACATCGCCCTTGTATAGACTCTCTATATACTCCTTCCACCTTCTGCTTTCCCTTCTTTGCTTAGAACTGGCAACGTTTTACTGATGGCTCTACTAAAATTAGATTGTCATTGCACTAACTGGTTACTGTATGTTCTTCTTCTTTTGGTTTTTCCCATTTACACTACATGTTCTTCATTGTATGAGTTGAGGCAATGTTAGTGGCCTTTCAACATCACTCCCCTGCACACCGAATCTCTGCACGCCATCTACCTGCATCCACAGTAAGTCTGTTCAAGAGTGAGAACTTTTTCTAAATAGTCGTGTAGTGTGCATCTGAGGACCAGTATTAATCTAGTTGGTTGTGAGAAACAGTCTGAAAACTACATCGAGGTTGTCCGGCGAGTCAGCTCTCGTCGTTAATCCGCGAGGTGGGTTCGATGTCTAGGGCAGGCTACCCATCCTGTATCCCAGAAGTGGTGCATTAACGCCCTTTGCTATCCAGGTGGGAGCTGATATGCCTTTATAGTCTCTAGATAACACCATACATTTGTCAGCTCAGCTCCGTATGCCGAACTGTTGATTTTGCGCGAATTGTTGTGTTATGAAGACCGAATTGTGGAAACGGCTTCGAAAGCAGCGGAATCTACGTTTATTTTAGAATTATACACTACTGGCCATTAAAATTTCTACACCACGAACATGACGTGCTACAGACGCGAAATTTAACCGACAGGAAGAAGATGCTGTGATACGTAAATGATTAGCTTTTCAGAGCATTCCATAAGGTTGGCACCGGTGGCGACACCTAGAATGTGCTGACATGAGGAAAGTTTCAAACCGATTTCTCATACACAAATAGCACTTGACCGGCGCTCTAGGCGCTTCAGCCTGGAACCGCGTGACCGCCACGGTCGCAGGTTCGAATCCTGCCTCGGGCATGGATGTGTGTGATGTCCTTAGGTTAGTTAGGTTTAAGTAGTTCTAAGTTCTAGGGGACTGATGATCACAGATGTTGAGTCCCATAGTGCTCAGAGCCATTTGAAACTTTTTTTTTTTTTTTTTTTTACCGGCGTTGCCTGGTGAAACGTTGTTGTGATGCCTCGTGTAAGGAGAAATGCGTACCATCACGTTTCTGACTTTGATAAAGGTCGGATTGTGGCCTATCGCGATTGCGGTTTATCGTATCGCGACATTTCTACTCGGGTTGGTCGAGGTACAATGACTGTTAGCAGAATATGGAATCGGTGGGTTCATGAGGGTAATACGGAACGCCGTGCTGGATCCCAACGGCCTCGTATCACTAGCAATCGAGATGACAGGCATCTTATCCGCATGGCTGTAACGGATCGTGCAGCCACGTCTCGATCCCTGAGTCAACAGATGGGGACGTTTGCAAGACAACAACGATCTGCACGAACAGTTCGACAACGTTTGCAGCAGCATGGACTATCAGCTCGGAGAGCATTGCTGCGGTTACCCTTGACGCTTCATCACAGACAGGAGCGCCTGCGATGGTGTACTCAACGACGAACGTGGGTGCACGAATGGTAAAACGTCATTTTTTCGGATGAATCCAGGTTCTGTTTACAGCATCACGATGGTCGCATCCGTGTTCGGCGACATCGCGGTGAACGCTCATTGGAAGCGTGTATTCGTCATCGCCATACTGGCGTATCACCCGGCGTGATGGTAAGGGGTGCCATTGGTTACACGTCTCGGTCAACTCTTGTTCGCATTGACGGCACTTTGGACAGTGGTCGTTACATTTCAGATGTGTTACAACCCATGGCTCTCCCCTTCATTCGATCCCTGCGAAACCCTACACTTCAGCAGGATAATGCACGACCGCGTGTTGCAGGTCCTTTCTGGATACAGAAAATGTTCAAATGGTTCAAATGGCTCTGAGCAGTATGGAACTTAACATCTTAGGTCTTCAGTCCCCTAGAACTTAGAACTACTTAAACCTAACTAACCTAAGCACGTCACACACATCCATGCCCGAGGCAGGATTCGAACCTGCGACCGTAGCAGTCACGCGGTTCCGGACTGAAGCGCCTAGAACCGCACGGCCACCGCGACCGGCAGAAAATGTTGGATTGCTGCCCTGGCCATCACATTCTGCAGACCTCTCCCCAATTGAAAACGTCTGGTCAATGGTGGCCGAGCAACTGGCTCGTCACAGTACGCCAGTCACTACTCTTGATGAACTGTGGTATCGCGTTGAAGCTGTATGGGCAGCTGTACCTGTACACGCCATCCAAGCTCTGTTTGACTCAATGCCCAGGAGTATCAAGGCCGTTATTATGGCCAAAGGTGGTTGTTCTGGGTACTGATTTCTCAGGATCTATGCACCCAAATTGCGTGAAAATGTAATCACATGTCAGTTCTGGTACAATATATTTGTCCATTGAATACCCTTTTATCATCTGCATTTCTTCTTGGCGTAGCAATTTTAATAGCCAGTGGTGTATAAAGCATACAGGTGTTTGCGAGCCTTGTGGTGTCTGAAACCAAATAAGCATAGTCTAAAAGAACAGAAACCACACATAAGGGTGTAACAGGTATAAGTGCAGATATTTTTATACGGGAGACCTTAACATGTACACACATCAGTGCAGTGACTGTTTTTTTTTTTTCCGCAGTGAACAGTCTCTCCACAATACATCACAAACTTTACGACGCGATATTTCCTGCATGGCTGTAATGCACTACCTAGTGGATTAGCCTGTCAGTATAGACTAACTGTTTGACATCCATGCATCCATACTTCAAAATCTCACCTGCGGCCCAGAGAACAATAAGTGTTAATGGCTTGCTCTTGTCACATCTGCTTGGAGTTACTACCTACCCTAAAAGCATGATTCGTGATTGCTTGACAATTCGTACAGCAAATATTTTTTTTTAATAGAGGTGCTAAGGCTATTAAAATGAAACTGACTGAAATGCCCAATGGTCTGCTGTAGCTGTATGTCACTTATAAGCCGACACAATCGGTTTCGCAACTTTCAAGTTCCATCTTCAGCTGCAAATATACGCTACTGGCCATTACAATTGCTACACCAATAAGAAATGCAGATGACATGTGATTACATTTTCACGCAATTTGGGTGCGTAGATCCTGAGAAATCAGTACCCAGAACAACCACCTCTGGCCGTAATAACGGCCTTGATACGCCTGGGCATTGAGTCAAACAGAGCTTGGATGGCGTGTACAGGTACACCTGCCCATTAAGCTTCAACACGATACCACAGTTCATCAAGAGTAGTGACTGGCGTACTGTGACGAGCCAGTTGCTCGGCCACCATTGACCAGACTTTTCAATTGGTGAGAGATCTGGAGAATGTGCTGGCCAGGGCAGCAGCCGAACATTTTCTGTATCCAGAAAGACTCGTACAGGACCTGCAACATGCAGTCGTGCATTATCGTGCTGAAATGTATGGTTTCGCAGGGATTAAATGAAGGGTAGAGCCACGGGTCGTAACACATCTGAAATAAAACGTCCACTGTCCAAAGTGCCGTCAGTGCGAACAAGAGGTGACCGAGGCGTGTAACCAATGGCACCCCGTACCATCACGCCGGGTGATACGCCAGTATGGCGATGACGAATACACGCTTCCAATGTGCGTTCACCGCGATGTCGCCAAACACGGATGCGACCATCATGACGCTGTAAACAGAACTTTGATTCATCCGAAAAAATGACGTTTTGCCATTCGTGCACCCAGGTTCGTCGTTGAGTACACCATCGCAGGCGCTCCTGTCTGTGATGCAGCGTCAAGGGTAACAGCAGCCATGGTCTCCGAAACGACAGTCCATGCTGCTGCAAACGTCTTCGAACTGTTCGTGCAGATGGTTGTTGTTCTGCAAACGTCCCCATCTGTTGACTCAGGGATCGAGACGTGGCTGCATGATCCGTTACAGCCATGCGGATAAGATGCCTGTCATCTCGATTGCTAGTGATACGAGGCCGTTGGGATCCAGCACGGCGTTCCGTATACCCTCCTGAACCCATCCATTCCATATTCTGCTAACAGTCATTGGACGTCGACCAACGCGAGCAGCAATGTCGCGATATGATAAACCGCACTCGTGATAGGCTACAAACCGACCTTTATCAAAGTCGGAAACGTGATGGTACGCATTTCTCCTCCTTACACGAGGCATCACAACAACGTTTCACCAGGCAACGCCGGTCAACTGCTGTTTGTGTATGAAAAATCGGTTGGAAACTTTCTTCATGTCAGCACGTTGTAGGTGTCACCACCGGCGCCAGCCATGTGTGAATACTCTGAACAGCTAATCATTTGCATATCACAGCATCTTCTTCCTGTCGGTTAAATTTCGCGTCTGTAGCACGTCATCTTCGTGGTGTAGCAATTATGGCCAGCAGTGTAAATGCTATGTCATAAGTTACAGAGTGCCGCAGAGTAACAGTTGGCGTGGCTAGGTAAAGTTTTCAACGCTCCTCAACTGATAAAAAACCGTTGTCAATTGATAAAAAGACCATCGTCAATGGTGAATTTGATGACTGCGTTAAGTCTCGAACTGTAAACTTTCCCATTACAATACGCTCTTGTCGGGCTATGTCAAACAACGAAATGCACCTCATAGGTGTTATTCATTGAGGTACTAAGTCCAGTAGTGATAAAAGCCGATACACTCATTTGTATCTGTACCAACACAGCAGCTGGCAACATATGCTACGAGCGTGCCATGTGTCGTCATCGAAGCGTGTACTGTGGCTGCCGACCGGGTACTGAAATGGTTGCCCAGTTTTAAAATTGTCTGTAAAAAATTGATACCTGTAAACCAATAATTATTTGTGTGCAAATGACGCAAGTACTGATGTAATGTTTTTCAGTACACCTTCCTTAGTTATCAATGGAAATATCTGCACTTACACCTGTTACACCGCCGGCCGCGGTGGTCTAGCGGTTCTAAGTTCTAAGTTCTAAGTTCTAGGGGACTGATGACCATAGATGTTAAGTCCCATAGTGCTCAGAGCCATTTGAACCATTTTGAACCTGTTACACCCTGTATCATACAAATACAGGGTGTCCAGAAAAGGACTCCCTGATTTCAAAATTAAATATCTCAAAAACAAAGATCGATAGAGGAATGCAGTAAACGGTATGTTTATTGTGAAAGCTGTAAGAAGTTTATACAGCAGTTTGAAATAATAGTTACAAAAGCTGTTAACAGATGGCGCTGTAATCGCCATACGTAATGCCTAGTATAAATAGTGATCCGAAGCGCAGAGCGATCAGTTCCACTACTGAAACGTGAAAGGAGGTTAGCGTACCGAAGGAAGAGATTAAAACCATGTACTCCATTGAACAACGCGTTTTTCTGGTGCTAGAGTACCACAGGTTAGAAGAGAGTGCTACGGCTACAAGACGAAGTTTTCAAGCACGATTTAATGTTCCAAAAGGACCCGATGCGAAAACCATTCGTACGCTCTTCGCAAAATTTCAACGAACAGGCAGCATAGCTGATGATCTAGTGGGGCATGTTGGCCGCAAGCGAACAGCAGTTACGCCTGAAAATATCGCCACCTGGAATTATTCAGCGAAATCCAATGTCATCCGTCCGTAGAATGTGCATCTGAGACTGGTTTGAAGCGTTCCAGCACGCAGAAAATACTGAGAAAGAGCCTACAAATGTTTCCATTAAAAATTCAAACGCACCAGGCCATACCCGTACGAGGTGTGCAACAAAGGGTTGCCTTTGCTAATAAGATGCTCACAATGATTGATAGTGAAGGATTTGATGTTGCCTGCATCTGGTTTACAGATGAAGCACACTTCCACCTGAATGGATACGTGAATAAGCAGAACTGGTGATTTTGGGGTTCCGAAAAGCCATATTGGTGTGAAGCGAAACCCCTGTATTCTCCTAAAGTTACTGTGTGGGCTGCAGTATGCAGCACAGGCCCTATTGACCCTTTTTTCATTCGAGAAACGGTCACTGGTGCACGTTACGTTGCAATTTTGGAACAATGTGTCGCCACACAGCAAGCGTTAGAGGATCGACCAGGTACTGAATTGTTTATGCAAGATGGAGCCCGACCACATCGGACCGAATAAGTGTTTCGTTTTCCTGAGGAATACTTCGGGAATCGAGTCATTGCTTTGGAATATCCCAAATTTACTGGTGCAGGCATGGATTGGCCTCCATATTCGCCGGATTTGACTCCCTGTGACTTTTTTTTTGTGGGGCACAGTGAAAGACATGGTCTACCGGAAGCATCCCGCCACGCTGGACGAGCTTGAATCGGCGATCTCTGTGGCATGTGAATCCATTTCGTTGAGACACTACGAAATGTGATGGCGAATTTCATTCTTCGTTTGCGCCACCTCTGTAGTGCCAACGGTGTACATTTTGAAAACATTGTGATGTGATTGTTTGCAAAGATTGTTTTCATACGATTATTTCACTTACGTATGCTGATATGAGTTGTACAGCGTACAGCGCCATCTGTTAGCAGCTTTTGTAACTATTATTTCAAACAGCTGTATAAACTTCTTACAGCTTTCACAATAAACATTCCGTCTACTGCATTCCTCTATCGATCTTTGTTTTCGAGATATTTAATTTTGAAATCAGGGAGCCCTTTTCTGGACACCCTGTACGTATGCCTTGATGGAATTTCACGATGTCTTCAGTGTGGATTCACCCTGGGTATGACCTTTGGCTGGAGTCATGCCACATGCTGCGAGCCATGAGGACAGGTGGACAGGGCGAGTGCTACTTAAGTAGTGTGCGGCAAGTTGGGAATTTGGAGTGTACCGGAGGTGTGCTCCCATAGCTAGGCGGCTAAGGCGGCCGCTCGTGTAAACCGGGAAACGCGGGTTCTAGTCCCAGCTCCGCGCAAATTATCACTTATCGACACTGAAATACACTCCTGGAAATGGAAAAAAGAACACATTAACACCGGTGTGTCAGACCCACCATACTTGCTCCGGACACTGCGAGAGGGCTGTACAAGCAATGATCACACGCACGGCACAGCGGACACACCAGGAACCGCGGTGTTGGCCGTCGAATGGCGCTAGCTGCGCAGCATTTGTGCACCGCCGCCGTCAGTGTCAGCCAGTTTGCCGTGGCATACGGAGCTCCATCGCAGTCTTTAACACTGGTAGCATGCCGCGACAGCGTGGACGCGAACCGTATGTGCAGTTGACGGACTTTGAGCGAGGGCGTATAGTGGGCATGCGGGATGCCGGGTGGACGTACCGCCGAATTGCTCAACACGTGGGGCGTGAGGTCTCCACAGTACATCGATGTTGTCGCCAGTGGTCGGCGGAAGGTGCACGTGCCCGTCGACCTGGGACCGGACCGCAGCGACGCACGGATGCACGCCAAGACCGTAGGATCCTACGCAGTGCCGTAGGGGACCGCACCGCCACTTCCCAGCAAATTAGGGACACTGTTGCTCCTGGGGTATCGGCGAGGACCATTCGCAACCGTCTCCATGAAGCTGGGCTACGGTCCCGCACACCGTTAGGCCGTCTTCCGCTCACGCCCCAACATCGTGCAGCCCGCCTCCAGTGGTGTCGCGACAGGCGTGAATGGAGGGACGAATGTAGACGTGTCGTCTTCAGCGATGAGAGTCGCTTCTGCCTTGGTGCCAATGATGGTCGTATGCGTGTTTGGCGCCGTGCAGGTGAGCGCCACAATCAGGACTGCATACGACCGAGGCACACAGGGCCAACACCCGGCATCATGGTGTGGGGAGCGATTTCCTACACTGGCCGCACACCACTGGTGATCGTCGAGGGGACACTGAATAGTGCACGGTACATCCAAACCGTCATCGAACCCATCGTTCTACCATTCCTAGACCGGCAAGGGAACTCGCTGTTCCAACAGGACAATGCACGTCCGCATGTATCCCGTGCCACCCAACGTGCTCTAGAAGG
Organism: Schistocerca cancellata; assembly: GCF_023864275.1. Lineage (NCBI taxonomy): Eukaryota > Metazoa > Arthropoda > Insecta > Orthoptera > Acrididae > Schistocerca > Schistocerca cancellata. The sequence continues at coordinate 341,372,032 of NC_064628.1, forward strand.
TGTAAGTCAACTACCCTGGCCAGCAAGATCTCCGGATCTGTCCCCCATTGAGCAGGTTTGGGATTGGATGAAGCGTCGTCTCACGCGGTCTGCACGTCCAGCACGAACGCTGGTCCAACTGAGGCGCCAGGTGGAAATGGCATTTCAAGCCGTTCCACAGGACTACATCCAGCATCTCTACGATCGTCTCCATGGGAGAATAGCAGCCTGCATTGCTGCGAAAGATGGATATACACTGTACTAGTGCCGACATTGTGCATGCTCTGTTGCCTGTGTCTATGTGCCTGTGGTTCTGTCAGTGTGATCATGTGATGTATCTGCCCCCAGGAATGTGTCAATAAAGTTTCCCCTTCCTGGGACAAAGAATTCACGGTGTTCTTATTTCAATTTCCAGGAGTGTATTTCAATGCCCTCCTGCGTCCTGCGGCTCACGGTGGTATTTCTCTTTCATCATTAAAGAAAGATAGACTTACGAAACAAATAGTCCTTACATTTTTTTTTTTTTTGACAGTAGGAACTAAGCCAAAACGGACGCTATGAAATGGGTTAGTGAGCTCAAAACAGATCTGAAACTGGCAGGAATTACTCCGGAACATGCCCAAGACCGTGAAATCTTCAGGTCCAAAGTACATAAATAGCAAGTTGACCAAGAGCAAAAACAAAAGAAGAAGACTGAAACAACATGGTCAGAAGAGAGAAAAGAAGCCAACAGGAATAGAATGAAAGAAATGTAGGCACAGAGAAAGGCAAATGCTCACTTCTAAGTACTTTATATAGTGCTAATGGGCCTGTTCACAAATAATAATAATAACAATAATAATAATAATAATGTAAATACCGGACATTGGTTTTGGTCCAGTACATGTGACGGCATACGTTCAAAAACACAAACAGAATAAAGCACTGTTGATATTTAGTTCGCTCCTACGACGTTTTTGGATTGTACGTTGGGGTAGCTGGCCGAGTTTTAATGAAGTACGTCGGGAGGTGATAATTTGGTTTTGAGGTAGGACTAACGAGTGTGATGTAAATGAGAATAGCTGTAAGTCTTGTTATGGCTCCTGTTGCACGCATATTACGTTTCAGTGGATGTGTTACGTACGTTCAGATGATGTCATGAGTCGAAGCAGACCGATAGTATCGGTACATTCAAAGTTTGCAGCGCCGAGGATTGATACGAGTTTTCCAATTAATGTTTCCTTTCCTGTTCTTGATGCAATACGTTGTGGAATGTGTTCATTGATGTAATATGTTGTGGAACGTGGACTATCATAAATCCATGGAACGAGACTGGAAGCGCGTAAAATATGAGTGTGTTACTGAAGAATGTAAAAAAAATTACGTGGACGGGTAAAGCACCGAAAGAAGTGGCACTAAAAACAACTTGTGAAGGAAGAAGCACATGGAAGGCTCCTAACAGACGACAGGAAAGGTTAGTGGGACATCTACTGCACTATCAAGGAATAATTCACTGGGTGCTGGAAGTAGCAATAGAGAGGAAAAATATTAGGGTTAGACAAGGATTAGAATGCGGAACACTGATTATAGAGCATGTTGAGTATAGGGATTACCTTGACATGGGTAGCTGAGATCAAGATAGGAAAAGGTGGTGGACAACAGCAAATCAGCTGATAATCAAAAATTAATTACGACTCAAAGTCGAGTCGCGCGCCACGCATCAATAGTAGGGCGTAGTTTAAGGCAGCGGGCTCGCGTAAACCATGTCATGGGAGTCGAGGGACGGAGCGTTTCAAAGTCAAGTCTAAACACATTTCAAACAGCGTCGACTGTGCTGCTACACTCCTTAGATTTTAATCTGTTTTTATAACTAAACAAAAAATTTTGTTTAATTTGCACATTTTAATTAATTCGCAAAGCTTCATTTTGCTGGCATTCACTTTAGAACGACAGGCTGTGTAATCAGTCTCGTTTACAGGCACACGCTGAGCGTTAATTGATGAATTGCATAATTACCTTGGCCGTTATTTAATTTCTGTATCCTCCCATTCCGAACTAGATACAGCTAAATCCACAAAATGTAAATTCATTACAAACTGTAAATTGAAAACTGCGTTACTGAAAACAAAATACAGGAAGCAGTGAACCAGACAGTGTGACTGAACAACATGTCAACAACAAAACGAATACGTGAACTTAACACACATTAATTCACTTCAGTTTCGACATTTGGTCACTACAAGATGCATTGCTACAAAACATTTATTTACTCAAAAGCGAAAATAGAAGGTGAGGGAGGGAGGTTCCATAGTATTAAAAGTAAGGTAAATATTATTTTTGAAGGTAGTGGTTCTTTCCAGCAATCAACGGTTTTGAATCAGTACCATTAGCCCTATCAACCTATGAGCTTTCTATAAAAAAAAATTGTCTGAATGTGAGAAAATTGAATAAACTGATTCTGAAAACTCTCTCCTCACGTAATATGTGCTTTAGGTAACCTGTTCAATTGCTGAGCAAAACTGACTTTTGGTTGGCCCTGTGTTGCGCATGTGAACAATGTCATGAAATAAAACTTTTAACTTAAAGAAATTCAAAATTTGAAACAAAGAAAATAAATCCACTTAAATGCCAAAGGAACCTAATCGTGTGCTCAATGAAAACCATATAAAGGAAACTCAGTACCGAAGCACGTTACATGCGTGATATGAAGTGCAATGTTAGACTAAAAATATTCACGCAAAATGAACAATTGCTCTACGCAGGAGTAAATAACTGTTTGAAATTACTAACACTATTCACCGAAGGTAATGTACTTGATAACACGGTATCTCACAATCCTGACTACACCCTATTTGCACAAGAATGCAAGTGAGATCTGCCCTGAAATGAAAGTGACCTACCTCTTGCTCAGCATGCTGTTTTTGTGTCTGGAGTACTGATGTTCTCGAAAACAAATACCAGTCAGCAGATGTAGCAGCTAACGATAAATAGTCTACACTATAACAATCTCTTGCTTCGTGTGGCGTAAGGTGCAATGCACACGCGATAAAAGTCCAGAACTTTACTATGAATCATGGTGGTTGGATTTGCTTTAAAGGGGACCGTTTGTGAGAAATCAGACTCTGATTATTGACAAAAACACTGAACAACAAAAGAAGACTCCTACAAAATACTCCCATTAGAAAGGAATGATAGACTTTCCTCTAAAATCTTCTCTATCAATCACATGAACAAGCATTATATGTCAATTTTCATCTCCATAATGATGTATTCAAGATAGCTCCTCCCAGATTCACAGAAAACATATATCATTCTTTGAAAAACTCAACTGCATGCTACTACGCCTCAAATAAGTGTGTCCAACACCGCACAACTGACTGGCTAGCAAGTCAACCACAGATTCAGGGTTCTCTTCAGTGCTCATGCAGTGCGCTCATTCATCTTTGTCCCAGAACAGTACAGGTGAATTAGTTTCAATAGCAAAAAATATATGAGGTCCTTAAAAACCCTTCCCTGCCAGTGACTACAGCGATTTCCTGTCTCACTCAACGTGCACCAAGCTCCATCCAGTGTTGCCGCTGTGGTTTTCGGTCCGAAGCCTTTGCAGCGCTCCTCGCTACTGTAGCCTGTTCAGCGTCTTTATCTTTGCAGAATTACGCTACATCCATTCGAACCGGCATGCTGTAGTCAAGCTCTGGTCTTCCTCTATAATTTATACACCGACATGTCCCCTAATTACCGATCCGAAGCTTCCTTGCCTCGGGATGTTTCCTCAACCGATCTCTCGTTTTAATCCATTTGTATCTCAAATTTATGACGTTCCCAGTTAGATTGAGTTCCTATGTTAGCTGTCCGATCTATCGCTCTAATATTCAGCTTTCATCTGTAGCACCACATTTGAAAATCCTCTTATCGGTATGTTTGTAGTGCACATTTCATTCCCGCATAAGGTTACACTACATACTGATACTTTCAGAACAGCCTTTCAACAATAGACTTTATTGTTATTATTATTATTATTATATATCTTGTATCTGTATATGTCTTCAATTTCTATTGCATCGATTTGTGCTCTTTCTAGTCAAGTTTGACTTGTGTGATCCATCGTATTGTTGACTTAACCAAAAAATGTTCAAATGTGTGTGAAATCTTATGGGACTTAACTGCTAAGGTCATCAGCCCCTAAGCTTACACACTATCCTAAGGACAAACACACACACACATGCCCGAGGGAGGACTCGAACCTCCGCCGGGACCAGCCGCACAGTCCATGACTGCAGCGCCTTAGACCGCTGTTGACTTGACCCCTTCTATGCATGTCAGAATTCTGTCGTGAGTCTTGTTGATGGTAGGCTGCTGATGTTAACTTCAACCTTCTTTTCCTGACATTTATTGCTGCGTTATACATGCTCTCTGCGTGTAAGTAGGCTGTTTAGATTTTTATATTGGTAATGCCACGTAGCGCTCTGTATGAAAATCACTGGCTGTGCTGTGTGCAGTCTGTGGCTAGTTTGCATTGTTGTCTGCCATAGTAGTGTTGGGCAGCGGCAGCTGGATGTGAACAGCGCGTAGCATTGCGCAGTTGGAGGTGAGCCGCCAGCAGTGGTGGATGTGAGGAGAGAGATGGCGGAGTTTTGTAATTTGTCATGAACTGCTATATATATTACGACTGTTAAGGTAAATACATTGTTTGTTCTCTATTAACATCTTTCAATTGCTAACTATCCCTATCAGCAGTTAGTGCCTTCCGTAGTTTGAATCTGTTATTTAGCTGGCAGTAGTGGCGCTCGCTGTATTGCAGTAGTTCGAGTAACGGAGATTTTTGGTGAGGTAAGTGATTTGTGAAAGGTATAGATTAATGTTAGTCAGGGCCATTCTTTTGCAGGGATTTTTGAAAGTCAGATTGCGTTGCGCTAAAAATATTGTGTGTCAGTTTAAGCACAGTCATGTATAATTTGTTCTAAGGGGACGTTTCATGCGGTTATCCGAGAGTGTAATCTGTAACCCTCTTCTGTCAGCTTTGGACCGAGAATTTTTCTCATGATTTTGCGTTCTTCCTTCAGTATGCTTTCCATGTCGCTTTTCTTCTGGAGTGTTAGTGTCTTACTTGCACACAGTATTTCAGGCTTGATTACTCTGGTGTTGTGTGAACTTTGTTTGAACAGACATGTATTTCTTATTGCACACTGAAGAGCTAAAGAAACTGGTAGACCTGCCTAATGTCGCGTAGGACCCCCGTGAGCACGCAGAAGTGACGTAACACGACGTGGCATGGACTCGACTGTTGTCTGAAGTAGTACTGGAGGGAACTGACACCATCAATCCTGCAGGGCTGTCCATAAATCCGTAGGAGTACGACGGGGTGTAGATCTCTTCTGAACAGCACGTTGCAAGGCGTCCCAGACATTCTCAGTATTGTCTATTATGGGGAGTTTGGTGGCCAGCGGAAGTGTTTAAACTTAGACGAGTGTTCCTGGAGCCGCTCTGTAGAAATTCTGGACGTGTGGGGTATCGCATTGTCCTGCTAGGATTCCCCAAGTCCGTCGGAATGCACGATGGTCATGAATGGTTTCAGGTGATCAGACATGATGCTTACGTACGTGTCACCCGTCAGAGTCGTATCTAGACGCTTCAGGGGTCCCATATCACTCCAACTGCACACGCTCCACACCATTACAGAGCCTCCACCAGCTTGAACAGTCCCCTGCTGACATGCAGGATCCATGGATGCATGAGGTTCTCTCCATGCCCGTACACGTCCATCCGCTCGACAGAATTTGAAACGAGACTCGTCCGACCAGGAAACATGTTTCCAATCATCAACAGTCCTATGTCGGTGTTGACGGGCCCAGATGAGGCGTAAAGCTCTGTGTCATGCAGTCATCAAGGGTACACGAGTGGGCCTTCGGCTCCGAAAGCCCGTATCAATTATGTTTCGTTGGTTGCTTCGAGCGCTGACGCTTGATGGCCCCGCACTGAAATCTGCAACAATTTGCAGAAGGCTTGCACTTCTGTTATGCTGAGCAACTCTTTTCAGTCATCGATGGTCCCGCTCATGCAGTATCTTTTTCCGGCCGCAGCGATGTCGGATATTTTATGTTTTGTGGGGTTCCTAATATTAATGGTACACTCGTGAAATGGTCGTTCGAGAAAATCCCCGCTTCATCGCTACCTCGAAGGTGCTGCGTCCCATCGTTCGTGCGCCGACTATAACACCACGTTCAAACTCACTTAAATTTTGATAACCTGCCATTGTAGCAACGGTAACCGATCTAACAACTGCAACAGACGCTTGTTATCTTATGTAGACATTGCCGACCGTTCGCCGTATTCTGCCTGTTTGCATATCTCTGTATTTAAATACGCATGCCTATACCAGTTGCTTGTGCGCTTCAGTGTATGTTTCTGTTTTTTGCCATACGTTTTATTCATATTTTGTAGTCGAATCATCTTTGACATATTTTCTCCTCCTATAGGTTCGAGGATTTCACCTAGGTATTTGATTTTTCTAACTCTATCTTGCTGTAACTTGTGCCTAATTTTTTATGTTTACTTTTGAGCAGAAGAATACAGACATCTGGAATGAGATATGCTGGCCAAAGTTTTCTGCATGTTCTTTTAGTATTTCTATTTGTTGCTGCTGCTTGTTTATCCTAGAGTATGGCCGAATCGTCTGCGAAAGCTTCTGTCTCGTCTGGAGATCGTCCTAGTGGTGTTGGTTTCCAGTGTCTTTGGATTTTCAGTTTTTTTCCGATTGCCACATTATTTTGTCCAGGACTGGGATGAGCAATACGCTATTCATTCCGTTCAAATGGTCGTCCATGTCCCTTGCCACCTATGATAGGATTAGAATTTAATTGGCAAACCTTAAAGTATTGGTTTCTTGTCCCCGAACCTTAATTATCCTTCCAAATTTCTCCTTGGTTTGCTGATTGCTCAGTGGATATGTTAAATAACAAGGGGAAGGGCTAAGAGCTACAACTGTCCCACTCCATCCTATCATTTAAAAAAAGTCAACTTTCAGCATGATCCGAGGTAGCATTTTTATTGACTTAATAAAAATAATATCTTTCAAATGTTTTAGTAAGATTCTTTGCAATACTTACTTGCGCCTTTATGATTAATGCAGGCTTTCCAAGAGGGTTTACTTAGCGGTAGAAATACAGTTAATACGTGAAAAGATTGCGATTTTATCTCCGATCCAAAATTTGTTTCGCCCTATTTCTGCAAATCTGTACTATCCAATCCATCAACAATGATTTTACCCGTATCCGTGAATCTCTGATATACTTCTAATTTCTCAACGTGAGGAAATTCGGTCACACGGGATTTTGTTGAGTTTTATTAATACGCTTGCGTGAATCTAGAGCAATATTATTTTCGTGTTTTTTCGTGTAACTCGCCCCTCGAACTTTCGGGTTCTTGTCAGTTCTGCATTTCATTGGCCTCACACCTACATACATACTGCACAAGCCATCGTACGCTGAGGCTTGCTATCAAAAGGAAACGGAATCTTGAATGTTATTGCAGATAAAAGCATTATTTATAAAGGGAAGACGTTTAAAGAGAATCTTGTGGAATTAGCATACTTTTGTACACTCAACTCTTTTTGTTACTTATCTGTTCGCAGAGCTATTACAGGGAATAAGAAAAATAGTTTGTTTCCCGTTATAACAACTTCGTGTGATTCACAGAAATTATAAAAGGAATTAAATCTTGTTTCTACATGTTTGTCAAAAGAGATTAGCAAGCCAGGAAGCGGATGCTCAGAGAAGGAAAAAGGAGAGACGGGGATTTATGCTTCAAAAATGGTTCAAATGGCTCTGAGCACTATGGGACTTAACATCTATGGTCATCAGTCCCCTAGAACTTAGAACTACTTAAACCTAACTAACTTAGGGACATCACACAACACCCAGTCATCACGAGGGGATTTATGAAGGGCTCCCTTTTGCGTGTGCACATATCATGAATATTTAAACAAATTTCCTCGTACTGAAAAAAGCGAGTAGTGCGGCCAAAAATCTTTTCTGTTTATTTTTTCCTTTTTCTTTTTAGAATTTACTTAACAACCTCAAAACATTACATAAAAATATACCCATTTGTGAAATAAAAAATGTGAGTAGAAGAACAGACCGAAAACCTCTTCATCCACATGTGGTTAATGAGGACCTTTTAAAAATAATGTTTCATGTTTAAAATAAAGGTCTGTGTTATATCTGCAGACAAAAATGTTCTCTATATTTCTAAAGACCCGTTACAAACGGTTTCAGGAAAGTATTTTGTTTCTAATGAACTCTGAATTTCAACTTGAGCAGGAAGTAGTCGGATATGTGGAATAGCATTGTCCATGAGCAACATCGGACCCTCATAAGACCTGGTACAAGAACAGCCGGCATAGAATTGCGGCGACGTGCTTGGAAGACAACGGGACCCTTCTAGGCAGTGGCATATGTGCCAAAAGCCTGCACCGATGAGGAAAGACTACATCTTATCAATGTGACTATGGCAACAAACATCAGACCGTCAAACAAATGGTAACAAGCTGCAGCAAACGAGCTTACCCTGGAATTCTAGAAGATTTCTTTAAAACGATAGAGGCAGCCCTTGAATGGATAAAGTATTTCAATACTAACGATATTATTAATTTGTAGATTTAATATTTAGTTGCATTTATTTTGTAAAATCATAGAGTTCTTGTATGTTAATTGTACTTCGGTTTATTTTGCCATACGCTAAATTAATAAATAAATCCACGTTCACATTATGTTAAATAATATCGGCATTAAAAATAAGGGATTGTTTGTATTAATATTACCAACATTACCATCGCCATTACGAGTATTGCTCTGAAAAAAACTGAAATTGTTTATGGAAATTTATTGATTAACTATCTTGTTTTATTTCCTTGCTACAACAGTCATAGAAGCATGCTTGTCGGTTTGGTGCGGGTAGCGGTCATCATCAGTCTAAACGCTCACACATCAGACGGGCCGGACGTGGTGGCCGAGCGGTTCTAGGCGCTACAGTCCGGAACCGCGCGACCGCTAGGGTCGCAGGTTCGAGTCCTGCCTCGGGCATGGATGTGTGTGATGTCCTTAGGTTAGTTAGGTTTACGCATTTCTAAGTTCGAGGGAACTGATGACCTCAGAAGTTAAGTCCCATAGTGCTCAGAGCCATTTGAACCATTTTTGAACAGCAGGCGGGGATGTAAGGTTCCACTTGAGTCATCAACATAAGTGTAAGGGGTGTGTCATAGTTGATAGCGAGAACTGACACGGGTGAAAGTATACGTTACTACAAGCAGAATCGTTCCAATAAACATGGGTTGGCAAAGTAGTCGTTATGAAAACGTGATTACGAAGCCCACTGACTTCGGTATGGAACTGTAAGCTTTTCGATTAATTTCCGTTGTAAATGTGCTCAGATTTCACATGTGACCTGCCTTAACTAGAAATATAATACGCTTCGACACATTACATGTTATAGAGTACCCGTTAAGATATTCGAGACTGCACCCGAACCTCATTCGCGCACCAGCATAGCCAGTACGTGAGTGAGACTCGGGCGCCATCTCAAACGGTTTTACATTATGACAAAACGAACCATTCACAAAAACAGAATCATCTTCATCATTATTGTCGGAAACGCTTCAAAATTCTGCCATACTCTTTACAGGCTTAAGATGTCCTGACACTGGAATCGTCCTCAGAACCGTGAAAACATTCATTCACACAGTCATCCAGATCTTCAATCCTAGTAGGAATATTTCAATAACCCTTGTGGAAAACCTCCGAAAGTATTTCAGCTTCGGTCACTTCATGCCATTTTCTGAACGGGACCATCTCTTTCAAGAGGAATATCAAAATGAAAATACACTGCTGTGTCAAAATCAGTTTGGATTCCGTAGAAATGTTGGAACACGTGAGGCAATACTGACCCTACGACTTATCTTAGAAAATAGATTAGGGAAAGGCAAACCTACGTTTCTAGTATTTGTGGACTTAGAGAAAGCTTTTGACAATGTTGACTGGAATACTCTTTCAAATTCTGAAGGTGGCAGGGGTAAAATACAGGGAGCGAAAGGCTATTTAGAATTTGTACAGAAACCAGATGGCAGTTATAAGGGAAGCAGTGGTTGGGAAGGGAGTCACACAGGGTTGTAGCCTATCCCCGATGTTATTCAATCTGTATATTGAGCAAGCAGTAAAGGAAACAAAAGGAAGTTTTGGAGTAGGAATTAAAATCCATGGGGAAGAAATAAAAACTTCGAGGTTCGCCGATGACATTGTAATCCTGCCAGAGACAGCAAAGGACCTGGAAGAGCAGCTGAACGGAATGGACAGTGTCTTGAAAGAAAGATATAAGATAAACATCAACAAAAGCAAAACGAGGATAATGGAATGTAGTCGAATTAAATCGGGTGATGCTGCGGGAATTAGACTCTTAAAGTAGTAAACGAGTTTTGCTATTTGGGGAGCAAAATAACTGATGATGGTCGGAGTAGAGAGAATATAAAACGTAGACTGGCAATGGCAAGGAAAGCGTTTCTGAAGAAGAGAAATTTGTTAACATCGAGTATAGATTTAAGTGTCATGAAGCCGTTTCTGAAAGTATTTGTATGGAGTGTAGCCATGTATGGATGCGAAACGCGGACCATAAATAGTTTGAACAAGAAGAGAATAGAAGCTTTCGAAATGTGGTGCTACAGAAGATTGCTGAAGATTAGATGGGTAGATCACATAACTAATGAGGAGGTGTTGAATATAATTGGAGAGAAGAGAAATTTATGGGACAACTTGACTAGAAGAAGGGATCGGTTGGTAGGGCATATTCTGAGGCATCAAGGGATCACCAATTTAGTATTGGAGGGCAGCGTGGAGGGTAAAAATCGTAGAGGGGGACCAAGAGATGAATACACTAAACAGATTCGGAAGGATGTAAGTTGCAGTAGGTACTGGGAGGTGAAGAAGCTTGCACAGGATAGAGTAGCATGGAGAGCTGCATAAAACCAGTCTCTGGACTAAAGACCACAACAACAACAACCTCCTAATATCTTGTCGCTGCTCCTTTTGCCCGGCATAGTGCAGCAATTCTACGTGACATGGACTAAAATGGTAATCGGAAGTCCCCTGCAGAAATACTTAGCCATGCTGCCTCTATAGCCGTCCATAATTGCGAAAGTGTTGGCGGTGCAGGATTTAGTGTACGAGCTGGCCTCTCGATTATGCCCCGTAAATGTTTGATAGGATTCATGACGGGCGACCTGGGTGATCAAATTATTTGCTCGAAGTGTCCAGAATGTTCTCAAACCAATCGCGAACAATTGTAGCACGGTGACAAGGCGCATTACTATCTATAAAAATTCCGTCGTTGTTTGGGAACGGGAAGTCCATGAATGGCTGCAAATGGTCTCCAAATAGCCGAACATAACCGGGGACCTTGTCCATTCCATGTAAACACAGCCCACACCATTATGCAGCCACCAAAAGCTGGCACAATGCATTTTTGACAACTTGGGTCCACGGTGTCGTGGTGTCTGCACCACACTCGAACCCTACCATCAGCTCTTATCCACTGAAATCGGGACTCTTCTGGGCGGGCCACTGTTTTCCAGTCGTCTTTGGCCCAATCGATATATTCACGAGTCCAGGAGACACGATGAAAGCCACGTCTTGCTGTCACCAAAGATACTCGCATCGGTCGTCTACTGCCATAGCGTGTTAACCTCAAATTTCGCCGCACTGCCCTAACGGATAATTTCGTCGTACGTCCCGCATTGCCGGCCGGTGTGGCCGAGCGGTTCTAGGCGCTACAGTCTGGAACCGCGCGACCGCTACGATCGCAGGTTGTCTCGGGCATGGATGTGTGTGATGTCCTTAGGTTAGTTAAGTTTAAGTAGTTCTAAGTTCTAGGGGATTGATGACCTCAGATGTTAAGTCCCATAGTGCTCAGAGCCATTTCAACCATTTTGAACGTCCCGCTTTGATTTCTCCTTTCACGCAGTGTAGCTTGTGCGTTAGTACCGACAGCTCCACGGTAGGGCCGCTGCTCCCGGTCGTTAAGTGAAGGCCTTCCGCCACTGCGTTGTCCACGTTGAAAAGTAGTGCCTGAAATGTGGTATTCTCGGTACGCACTTGACGCTGAGGATCGTGGAATACAGAATTCTCTAACGATTTCAGAAATGCGATCTCCCATGTGTCTAGCTCCAACTACCATTCCGCATTCAGAGTGTGGTAATTCCCGTCGTGCGGCCATAATCGTGTCGCAGACCTTTCCACATGAATCACCTCAGTACAAATGACAGCTCCGCCAATGTACTGCCCTTGCATACCTTGTGTACGTGATACCACCGCCATCTTTATATGTGCGTATTGCCATCCCATGACTTTAATCATCTCAGCGTAAATCTAATGAATACGCCTTCTATGAGTATTATTGTGATTATTATTATTGCTAGTGGCAATGGTTATAGACAAGCCACAGAGATCCTGAAGCCTTCCATTTCCTACCAGTTTAAAAGCAAAGAGTCCAACAATTAAGTGACTGACGAACAGCCGGCCGCAGTGGCCGAGCGGTTCTAGGCGCTTCAGTTTGGAACCGCGCGACTGCTACAGTCGCAGGTTCGAATCCTGCCTCGGGTATGGTTGTGTGTGATGTCCTTAGGTTAGTTAGGTTTCAAAAATGTTCAAAATGTTTAAATGTGTGTGAAATCTTATCGGACTTAACTGCGAAGGTCATCAGTCCCTAAGCTTACACACTACTTAACCTAAATTATCCTAAGGACAAACACACACACCCATGCCCGCGGGAGGACTCGAACCTCCGCCGGGATCAGCCGCACAGTCCACGACCGCAGCGCCTGACGGCTTGGCTAACCCCCCGCGCGGCTTAGTTAGGTTTAAGTAGTTCTAAGTTCAAGGGGACTGATGACCTCAGATGTTAAATCCCATAGTGCTCAGAGGCATTTGAACCATTTTGAACAGACGAACAGTAAGTATAGCACAAACACATTTTAGCTTGGCTTATTTTAAATTGGGTGTACGTTTTGAGCGCAGCAGACGTAACCAGGGGAAGTAAACTGTTCAAAGGAAATTATTTTCCATTCTAAAGTTTACTTGTGCCGTAGAGCTTATGATGATAGAGAGAGGAAATGTAGGTAGTATCGCATTGTGCTCGGAATCAACAGTCTCTGACTGATAGCTAACCACTGATTTAGAGCGAACGGGTAAACGTAACAGCCCCGCAATTTGGTAGTTTTAAGCGTCGAGTGGATTTAGTTGGATACGGTATACGTGATGCAACTATTCCTTGCCAACTTGAGAGGGTTATCAGCGCTAGAGGTGGGCGGTATTGGCGTGATCTCCCTTGGGGAGTGACACGCTTCCTCGGCATCAGCATTCTTCCGGACCATTCTGCCAGCTTTTACTGTGCTTCGTATAGCAGAAAGAACGGAAGAGGCGACGTCACTGCGCACGTAAACACGTGTAGTCGGCCAGCCGAGCACGGTACGCCACTGTGATTCCCATGAGCGGCGGCTGCCACTCACAGCCCTTCCACGGCCCACGTCAGCAGCAGCGCCCTTCAAAAGGCGTCAAAGGGCGCCGTTACGCGCCGCAGTTCCTGTCACACGCCGCCTGAAAGGCAGGCAGCCGCCAAAAGGCACACCACACCAGATCTGCACATTAGGCCGCCCTCCAGCTGTGGATAACACCCTGCCCGGTGCGTGCGTGTGCGTGTGTGCGTGTGTGTGTGTGTGTGGGGGGGGGGGGCTAAAGCGCTTCGTAATGGACTCATACAGCCACCTCTGAACGCGTACTACGGAAACATGCTTTTGCATAGCCGGTGGGTAATGGCCTTAGTGGACACAGGGAGTAGTTCCCATAAAGACGAATAACGGTGGCGTAAAAAAAAAAAAAAAAAAAAAATCTGTGGACAAAGCGATTTTGTACCCAACGCCTACTTTTCTTTATTTGATAACATACCACGATAACCAAATTTTTTGTTTCCTTTATTGTTATTTTAACACCTGTACATCAGGTGGGCTGGCAGCAGCATCCTACGCTGCTCTTCAGCCTCAGGTTTGACAGTGAGAAAATATGAAGAAGACACGTAAAAGACTGAACAAATTGGCGGGAAAAAGCAGGAGACACAGAATACAAAAAACACGAAGCCATTCAAACTCGACGAAAAACACACTAAAAACTGTCAGCACGGCGCACAAAGACTGACGACTTCGACGGCACAGGTGGAACGTAGGAGCGTGACGGCGAACACTAAACACAAACACGATGGCACACACACGAGAAACTGATGGTGATGATTGGCGCGCGAATGTGCACGTAACGTGTGCGAGTCCGGGGACCTGCCAAGAGGGGAAGAAGGGGGAGGGAGAGGGGAGAGCAAAGATGCCAATGGCAGAGGAGGTGGTAGGAGGTATGAGGGTAGGGGAAGCCCAGGGGAGGAGTGGGGAGAGAGGGATGGAGGGGGGGAGAGAAGGGAGAGAGAGTGCCCATAGGAACAAACACAGGAAGAGACGGGAGGATCAAAGTTGGAAGTAGAGGTAGATGGAGGGGAGGAGGGCATCATCAGGGATGGGGAGCTGGCGGAAGCCACCTTGGGAGAGGGTATGGAGAGTGGAGAGATGGTGGGATGTGGAAAAACAGCCGCGGCAGCAGACGGGGGCGGGGGCGGGAGAGGATGGGAGTGACCAGTGGGTGTAGAGGATCCGTATCCGTTCGAGGAAAAGGAGGAGGTGGAGGAACGGAATAAGGTCGTACAGGATCCGCGTGGGGGAGGGGAGACGGATGCGATAACCAAATTTTTTTTTCTTTATTGTTATTTTTAAACCCGTACAAACAGGCAAGCTGTCAGCAGCATGTTACACTGCTCTTCAGCCATAGAATAGACAAATAAACAACAGAAGGAATACATATAAGTTACATAACGGTGAGTAATAAAACAGTAGATACATGAAGACAAACACGGAGCCATTCACACTCAACGATAATCCACACTACAAACTGTTGACATGACGCATAAACACTGAAGAAGTCGATGGCACAGGTGAACGATGGAGTGCGACGGTGAACACTGAACACTAAACATGATGGCACACACGAGACACTGATGGCGATGATCTCTGGCGCGCGAATGTCCACGTAGCATGTGCGAGTCCGGGGACCTGCCAAGAGGGGAAGAAGGGTGAGGGTGGGGAGAGGGGAGAACATAGATGCCAATGGCTGAGGAGATGGGATGAGGAGTAGAGGGACAGGGGAGGGGGAGCCCGGGGGAGAAATGCAGGAGGGAGGGAAGGGGGAGAGAAGGGAGGGAGGGTGCCCAAAGGAACAAACACAGGAAGAGGGAGGGAGGATCAAAGTTGGTAGGAGGGGTATATAGAGGGGAGGAGAGCATCATCAGGGAGAGGGAGCTGGCGGAAGCCACCTTGGGAGAGGGTAAGGAGGGTGGAGAGATGGAGACCGTGTGGGACATGGGAATACAGGCTAGGGAGCGGGCGGGGGTGGGAGAGGATGGGGGAGACAAGCGGGTGAGGAGGATCGAGTTTGCGGGAGGTGTACAGGATCGGATCCGTTCAAGGAAAAGGAGGAGGTGGGGGAACGGAATGAGGTCGTACAGGATCCGCGTGGGGGAGGGGAGACGGATGCAATAGGCGAGGCGGAAAGCATGGCGTTCAAGGATCTGAAGGGAATTTTAGATAACCAAATATTTTTTTTTTCCTTTATTATAATTTTAATCATCTGATACAGGCGGGCTGGCAGCAGCAGGGTACGCTACTCTTCAGCCTTAAGTGGAACAGTAACATGACATATAGGTGATACAGACAAGACAGTAAAAACGGCGGGCAAATAAAAAAGGAGATACAAGAAACAATAAACAAGAAGCCGTTCACGCTGGACGCGAAAAAACAGTAACACTTGGGGACACGGCGCACAGAACACGGATGACGGCGACGGCACACGTGAACAGGTGAGGCGTGACGGTGACAGAACACTAAACACAAATCGAGGCACACACACAACACACAGATGGCGATGATCGCCGGCGCGCAAAAGTCCACTGAGCGTGTACGAGTCCGGGGACCTGCCAAGAGTGGAGGAGGAGGAGGAGGGGAATGGGAGAGGGGAGAGAAGAGAGAAGAGATGCCATGGGCATAGGAGAGAGGGGGAGGGAGGAAGGGGGAGGGGAAGCCCAGGGGAGGAGGAAGGGGGAAGAGGAAAGAGAAGGGAAGGGAAGTGAGGGAGGGAGGGAGCCTAAAGGAAAGGACACAGGAAATGGGGGGGTCAAAGTTGATAGGAGGGGTAGATGGAGGGGAGGAGGACAGCATCAGGGAGGGGGAGCTGGCGGAAGCCACCTTGGGAGAGGGTAAGGAGGGTGGAGAGATGGAGACCGGGTGGGACGTGGGAATACAGGCGCGGCAGCGGGCAGGGGTGGGAGAGGATCGGGGAGACGAGCGGGTGAGGAGGATCAAGTTTAAGGGAGGTGTACAGGATCCGTATCCTTTCAAGGAAAAGGAGGAGGTGGGGGAAGGGGATGAGATCATACAGGATCCGCGTGGGGGAGGGGAGACGGATGCGATAGGCAAGGCGGAGAGCATGGCGTTCAAGGATTTGGAGGGATTTGTAAAAGGTAGGGGGGCGGAGATCCAGGCTGGATGGGCGTAACAAAGGATAGGGCGGATGAGGGTTCCAGACCCCACGTACGGCCGGAAAGGAGCTTGAGGAGACGGAGGCAGGAACGTGCCTTGGCTTGGATTGTCCGGAGATGGGGAGTCCAGGAGAGGCGACGGTCGAGGGTGACGCCAAGGTACTTAAGGGTGGGACTGAGGGCGATAGGACGGCCATAGATGGTGAGATAGAAATCAAGGAGGCGGAAGGAAGGGGTGGTTTTGCCTACAATGATCGCCTGGGTTTTGGAGGGATTGACCTTTAGCAACCACTGGTTGCACCAAGCAGTGAACCGGTCAAGATGGGATTGGAGAAGTTGTTGGGAGCGTTGCAGGGTGGGGGCAAGGGCAAGGAAGGCGGTGTCATCGGCAAGATAACCAAATAATACCTCGCATATTTATACCTAACATTACTTGATGAGTTATGGTGAGAACAGAAGGCATTTCCCTTACTTCCGCACAGTAGTCGCTCTAATCCTGTAACTGATTATCTCCTACCTACTCTTGGAATGTATAGCCAAACTATATAATTTTATTTATTGAATGCTTATATGTTGTTTAAACGTTTTCTGTGGATGACATGTCACGATGTATGTAAAGCCCTCTATTGGTTAAGTTCCTACGATCGGTGCGCGCCTACATAAGACCCTAGCGGCCGACCCAACAGAGGGCGCTGTTCATTGAACTGTCTCTTTTTCGCCTGTCATATAGACATTTTATCTTTCGTAAGCAATTTATAGGTTGCCACAGGCAATGTATTGCGCTATATTAATTGTTGACCGTAAATTCACCAAAAAAAGGGTCGGACCTATACTCTTCATATATTTTCTTTTAATAATTTTACATGGGTAACTGAATTCATCTTTTAATGTATCACAATTGGTTTCTATGATAGTCATCAATTTTAATAAGTCTGCTACATGTATTTTATCTCATGTGCTTTTATCAGATTATGTTTTTGCGTAAATGATGACTACATATAAGCAAGCCCACAGTTGCGACATCTAGGGAGGGTGTAGGCAAACAGGTTTCTATATGCTACTGTACCTCAGTAGCTAGTTCGCAGTAATCACTGTGTGGACGATGTGGCCTATTCTACACCATATTTTAAATCTATGTGACGATGCTATGCTGATTATATTTATACGTTTTGACGATGCCATTATGGCCGTATCACTTTAGGACATGGTGTAAAAAAGGTACGTTATACCATATTTTATCTGTACATTTCCCTGGTTTATGGCAGTATATTGTGGTACACATTGCTGTTTTATATTAAAAGACACTCTTCTCACTAGATGTATATATTTATATATTTTAGATCTGAAGATGGTCATAACAGATTGAAATCGGTCATCGTCTAAAGAATTCATTTGTGATCAGAGACTGCAATAAAAAATCATTAAAAAAAATCTTGTCGAGCTCGCTCTGTTCAATGAGTTCGTGATGTGTTTCTTGACATCCGAAAGACATTCGGTACAGTTCCACACTGTCGTTTACTGAACAAAATACGATCTTATACGGGCATGGAGACCACTTGCTTGGATTCAGGATTAGTGCAAACCGATCCCGGATGAGCAACCGGTGGTCCGTGTGCCGTTTCCGTCCCGCGATTAATTTCAGTCCGGCTCGCGGATGCGTATATAAACGTAAACATTTGAAGGTGGGGCGAATATACAACGAATGTACACTCAAGAACCAGAAAGGGGTGCCATTAATAACGTTGCATTACCTCACAAATATTAACGTCACGGACGCAATAGTTTGACTTTTATGCGGTAGGAACGCTCCTGTCGCTTCACGTGACGAGCTGACCCCCGAGCAAAATTATATGCTGAGGCCCGAGCGTCACAAACGATTGCCCACGCTTGATATGCAAGGTGAACCCGGACTTCGCCGGCAAACTTCCCGATTTATAGGGTTGTATCCAGAGCATTTTGGTTCAAACGGCTCTGAGCACTACGGGACTTCACTTCTGAGGTCATCAGTCCCCTAGAAATTAGAAGTATCTAAACCCAACAAACCTAAAGGTCGCAGGTTCGAGTCCTGCCTCGGGCATGGATGTGTGTGATGTCCTTAGGTTAGTTAGGTTTAATTAGTACTAAGTTCTAGGGGACTGATGACCTCAGATGTTAAGTCCCATAGTGCTCAGAGCCATTTGAACCAATAAACAGCGGCTAATCAAAATATACCTCAAAAATAAAGCACGTGCAATAGTCTGAACGACATATCCCTACACCTTAGTCTTACACCTTCCATCTTGCTGGAGGTAGCTGCGGAGGTCAGCTAATATCCTCCCGTGGAGTTAGCATGAAACCATTTTTTGTACCAATCAATCATTATGAAATGATATACATTCGAGATGCAAAGTGTCTCGATATGTATTACGTGTGTCTCATGATAATGAAACCTTGAGAGCCTCAAAATCGACAGCGATTTAAAAAAAGTACTTAAATCTCCTGTGTGATGTGCATATCACAATAGAAACAACGAATAGCTCATTATTCTCCGCATCGACACCATCCTTGAAATTATTAGTACTGACGGAAAACATAGAGCGGATAGAAAACTGTATAGCGCACACGCACGCACACACACACACACACACACACACACACACACACACACACACACACACACACACGAGCGCGCACGCACGCACACGCAAACACACACGCATATCTGACAATATGTGTACACGTGTCTGCCGCATCGCGAATGCGACTGTGACTCCATTAAAGTGCCGGCCGGAGTGGCCGAGCGGTTAAAAGCGCTACAGTCTGGAACCGCACGACCGCTACGGTCGCAGGTTCGAATCCTGCCTCGGGCATGGATGTGTGTGATGTCCTTAGGTTATTTAGGTTTAAGTAGTTCTAAGTTCTAGGGGACTTATGACCACAGCAGTTGAGTCCTATAGTGCTCAGAGCCATTTGAACCATTTTTTCCATTTAACTGCGCGCCCGTCAATATCGCGCTCATAAGCTGAAGGAAAAACCATTAGTTGTAGCACTAATTGAAGTACAGTTCCGACTTTCGTGCATGATTCAAAATAAATTCACGTCGATTAAACACCTGCAAAGCGACATGAAATGGATCGAGAACGCACTGTCTGCAGCAGGGGAGGCGAATGTTCAACTTCAGCTGATTTTGAGAATTCTTCCAACGTGCAACTCATATACAGGGGTTAGACAAAAAAAAATATGTAAAACCGTGAGAAATGCATGCTTAAACATAAATGAATATTCTGTCAGTAGATGATGTTGAAGTTAAATGAATTCGAATGTGGGCAAATACCTGGTGCTGTTGTGGTGGGTAATCCATTAACCAAGGTAGCCGAAGTGTGCGGTGTTTCAAGAATCACCGCATTGAAGATTTGTACCGCATGCAGAGAAAGGGGAAAAACATCATCAGTTACATCTACATCTACATACATACTCCGCAGTCCACCATACGGTGCGTGGCGGAGGGTACCTCGTACCACAACTAGCATCTTCTCTCCCTATTCCACTCCCAAACAGAACGAGGGAAAAATGACTGCCTATATGCCTCTGTACGAGCCCTAATCTCTCTTATCTTATCTTTGTGGTCTTTCTACGAAATGTAAGTTGGCGGCATTAAAATTCTACTGCAGTCAGCCTCAAATGCTGGTTCTCTAAATTTCCTCACTAGCGATTCACGAAAAGAACGCCTCCTTTCCTCTAGAGACTCCCAACCGAGTTCCTGAATCATTTCCGTAACACTCGCGTGATGATCAAACCTACCAGTAACAAATCTAGCAGCCCGCCTCTGAATTGCTTCTATGTCCTCCCTCTATCCGACCTGATAGGAATCCCAAACGCTCGAGCAGTACTCAAGAATAGGTCGTATTAGTATTTTATAAGCGGTCTCCTTTACAGATGATCCACATCTTCCCAAAGTTCTACCAATGAACCGAAGACGAATATCCGCCTTCCCCACAATTGCCATTACATGCTTGTCCCACTTCATATCGCTCTGCAATGTTACGCCTAAATATTTAAGCGACGTGACTGTGTCAAGCGCTACACTTCTAATGGAGTATTCAAACATTACGGGATTCTTTTTTCTATTCATCTAGATTAATTTACATTTATCTATATTTAGAGTTAGCTGCCATTCTTTACACCAATCAAAAATCCTCTCCAAGTCATCTTGTATCCTCCTACACTCACTCAACGACGACACCTTCCCGTGCACCACAGCATCATCAGCAAACAGCCGCACATTGCTATCCACCCTATCCAAAAGATCATTTATGTAGATAGAAAATAACAGCGGACCTACCACACTTCCCTGGGGCACTCCAGATGGTACCCTCACCTCCGATGAACACTCGCCATCGAGGACAACGTACTGGGTTCTATTACTTAAGAAGTCGTAACACGGACAAAAGAGTGTTGAGTGATCGTGAATGGCAGCCACTGAAGAAGGCTGTCGCAATAAATGGATTTCAGCTACAAAAGTCACAGCAGAGCTGAGTGTCACACCGGCGAACTTTGTCAGTACCAGAGCAATAGATAACTCCAGAAGAAGGGAATTTGTAGGATGAGCTGGAATTCGAAAACCGCTCATTAGTGATGGAAATGCCCGTAACAGAAAAACCAGGTGCCGTTGTGGTATCAACGTTCGACACCACACTAGTTTGGGGTTGCAGTTATCGACCGCGGTCTGTGCTAGTATCGCTGGACCCGCGAGTCGAGACTAGCGCCGCTCCGCGGCTTGCAACAAGTCTCTAGCGTGCGCTCGGTCACTTTTGCTCGCGATGTGAAGTAGGAAAGTAGTATAGCCTTCAGTTGATACGAAGAAACCTCTAACAAGGCGCTTAGTTAAAGTTTGGCCTATATGATGCCTCTATAGCTCTCTGTTTGTAATTATATTCCTCCTGACTATGAAGACTCCTGTACCACCAGTAAGTACAATATATTATTGTTTACCAGTGACTTCTAATTATTTTAGTCGTTGTAGACCCAGACCACGCAGACAGCTCCTTATCGACTTCACTGACAAACCTGTTGTACACTCCTGGAAATTGAAATAAGAACACCGTGAATTCATTGTCCCAGGAAGGGGAAATTTTATTGACACATTCCTGGGGTCAGATACATCACATGATCACACTGACAGAACCACAGGCACATAGACACAGGCAACAGAGCATGCACAATGTCGGCACTAGTACAGTGTATATCCACCTTTCGCAGCAATGCAGGGTGCTATTCTCCCATGGAGACGATCGTAGAGATGCTGGATGTAGTCCTGTGGAACGGCTTGCCATGCCATTTCCACCTGGCGCCTCAGTTGGACCAGCGTTCGTGCTGGACGTGCAGACCGCGTGAGACGACGCTTCATCCAGTCCCAAACATGCTCAATGGGGGACAGATCCGGAGATCTTGCTGGCCAGGGTAGTTGACTTACACCTTCTAGAGCACGTTGGGTGGCACGGGATACATGCGGACGTGCATTGTCCTGTTGGAACAGCAAGTTCCCTTGCCGGTCTAGGAATGGTAGAACGATGGGTTCGATGACGGTTTGGATGTACCGTGCACTATTCAGTGTCCCACCAGTGGTGTACGGCCAGTGTAGGAGATCGCTCCCCACACCATGATGCCGGGTGTTGGCCCTGTGTGCCTCGGTCGTATTGTGGCGCTCACCTGCACGGCGCCAAACACGCATACGACCATCATTGGCACCAAGGCAGAAGCGACTCTCATCGCTGAAGACGACACGTCTCCATTCGTCCCTCCATTCACGCCTGTCGCGACACCACTGAAGGCGGGCTGCACGATGTTGGGGCGTGAGCGGAAGACGGCCTAACGGTGTGCGGGACCGTAGCCCAGCTTCATGGAGACGGTTGCGAATGGTCCTCTCCGATACCCCAGGAGCAACAGCGTCCCTAATTTGCTGGGAAGTGGCGGTGCGATCCCCTACGGCACTGCGTAGGATCCTACGGTCTTGGCGTGCATCCGTGCGTCGCTGCGGTCCGGTCCCAGGTCGACGGGCACGTGCACCTTCCGCCGACCACTGGCGACAACATCGATGTACTGTGGAGACCTCACGCCCCACGTGTTGAGCAATTCGGCGGTACGTCCACCCGGCCTCCCGCATGCCCACTATACGCCCTCGCTCAAAGTCCGTCAACTGCACATACGGTTCACGTCCACGCTGTCGCGGCATGCTACCAGTGTTAAAGACTGCGATGGAGCTCCGTATGCCACGGCAAACTGGCTGACACTGACGGCGGCGGTGCACAAATGCTGCGCAGCTAGCGCCATTCGACGGCCAACACCGCGGTTCCTGGTGTGTCCGCTGTGCCGTGCGTGTGATCATTGCTTATACAGCCCTCTCGCAGTGTCCGGAGCAAGTATGGTGGGTCTGACACACCGGTGTCAATGTGTTCTTTTTTCCATTTCCAGGGGTGTATATGCAAAGAAGAGATTTGTATGTTTGGTTGGTTGGTTGGTTGGTTGAACGGTTTGGGGAAGGAGACCAGACAGCGTGGTCATCGGTCTCATCGGATTAGGGAAGGATTGGGAAGGAAGTCGGCCGTGCCCTTTCAGAGGAACCATCCCGACATTTGCCTGAAGCGATTTAGGGAAATCACGGAAAACCTAAATCAGGATGGCCGGACGTGGGATTGAACCGTCGTCTTCCCGAATTTGTATGTTTCTATTTAGCATTGGCCACCAGTCATTCACATTGGCGACGATGCGTTCGTCGTCATCATAACAGCCGAAGGCATGTAGCCTGGACTACGGAGCAGTGGAAAATGTCATTTGATCGGGTGAGTCTTCTTTACGTTGTTTCCAACTTCTGGCCGAGTTAATGTCCCAAGAATGAAATAACACGCAGGTTCGCTGATGATTTGGGCAGCCATATTGCGATATTCCATGGACTTAAAGAGTACGCTGCAAGTTCGCATTACGGCCGAGGCTCAGGTGAGTATCTTGACTGATTCGGTCCATCCCACGGTACCGTGTTTGTTCCGCAATGGCGACGCTGTTTTCCAAGACTACAGAGCTCCTGCTCACACTGCCCGCATCGCCCAGGACTGGTTTTGTGAGCACGAGAATTAACTTTCGCATCTCCCCTGGTCACCACAGTCAGCAGAACTCAATGCTATTCAGCATTTGTGGTCTACTTTGGAGTGAAGGGTGCACGATCGCTATCCACCTCCACCATCGTTATCCCGACTCGCCACCATTTTGCAGGAAGAATGGTATAACATTCCCTTGAAAACCCTACAAGGCCTATTTTAACCCATTCCGAACAAAGGGAAAGCTGCTTTGAATGTCAGCACTTCTGCGACGGAGTAATAGGCATGGTAAAGCGTTTTAGCTATTTTCAATTTTTTTTTCTCTACGCCTGTATAAAGGAGGCCCGGTAGAAAAACTTGCGCGACTTTTCTTGAGTGCTGTGAGTGAGTGAAAGCAATATTTTATCTGCAGATTCTAAAAATAACCCCAAAAAATTTTGGTCGTACGTAAATTCTATGAACGCAACAAATAATTCAATACCTTCTCTTGCTGACAGTACGGGTAATGTAACGGATGATGATAGACAGAAGGTCGAAATTCTAAAGCTAGCTTTCAAAAACACTTTTACGGTAGAAGACTGCAGCACCAGTCCCCCTTTCAATTATCGAACAAACGCAAGGATGGCGGACATAGTGTTTAGTGTATCTGGGATTGTAAAAGCGTTAAGATCCTTAGACGCCAGGAAGGCATCTGGCCCAGACGGTATCCCCGTAAGATTATATGCTGACTATGCTACAAATATAGCACCATTCCTATATATAATCTATAAGAGATCATTGGAACAGCGGAAAGTTCCACGGGACTGGAAGAAGGACCAGGTCATAGAAATCTATAAAAAGGGTAGAAAATCGGATGCACATAATTACCGGCCAATTTCACCGACATCGATTTATTGTAGAATCATGGAACATATTTTGTGTTCAGACATAATGACCTTTCTAGACCCTGAGAAGCTCATCTGCAGAAACCTGCACGGTTTTAGGAAACAGCGGTCATGCGAGACACAGCTGGGCCTCTTTGTGCATGATATACAACAGTCTACAGATACCGGCTCCCAGGCTGATGCCATATTTCTCGACTTTCGAAAGGTGTTCTACTCAGTTCCGCACTGTCTCTTGCTCCAAGAAGTGCGCGCTTACCTCTGTCCGATGACATATGCGGTTGGACAGAAAGTTTTCTAACAGACAGAGAGCAGTATGTCGTCCTGAATGGGGTGACTTAACAGAAACAAGCGTAACTTCAGGTGCACCCCAGGCAGCGTAATAGGTCCTCTGCTTTTTACGATTTACATAAACGATCTGGTAGATGGTACTGACAGCGGCATTAGACTGTTTGCCGATGATACTGTAGTCTACAGGAAAGTAGTATCACACGAAAGTTGTGAACGAATCAGTGAGGATTTACAGAAAATAAAGGCGTGGTGTAATGACTGGCAGTTATCTCTCAATATCAGTAAGTGGAACCTACTGCTCATTATCCTCATTAATGTACGAGTACAAAATAAATGCCCAGTCTTTGGAAGCAGTAACATCTGTCAAGTATCTGGGTGTGACTATTCGAAATGATCTCAAATGGAATGATCAGATTACACAAATAACGGGCATGGTGAACTCTAGATGGCTGTTTATTGGTAGAATCCTGAAGCGACACAGTCTTTCAACAAAGGAAATTGCTTACAATACGTTAGTTCGTCCAGTCTTAGAGTACTGTTCGTCTGTATGGGACCCTCACCAGTTGGGTCTGATTCAAGAGACTGAGAAACTCCAAAGAAGAGCGGCCATTCGTGACCGGTACATTTAGCCATCGCGAGAGCGTTACAGATCTCATAGAAAGTTTGAAGTGGGACGCACTTGTAGAGAGACGACGCGCTAAACGGAAGGGGCTGCTCACTAAATTTCAAAATCCAACCTTCGCCGAGTATGTAGAGCATATATTATTACCACCAACTTTCAAACCGCGCAATGATCACCATTCAAAGGTAAGGAAATTAGTGCTCGTACTGAGGCGTTCAGTCGTTTTTCCCTCTCGCGATCCGGAGTGGAACAAAGGGGGGGGGGGGGGGGGGATATGACTTTGGCGCGAATTGTGCCCTCCACCAGACACCGCTTGGTGCTTAGCGGAGTATATATGTAGATGTAGATAATGTTCGGAATACCCGCCAGATCGGAAGGAGCAATTTGGAGGCATGCTGCTACGCATGTTACCGGTAGGTTCGATCAACATGCGATACGATGTGAAATGGAAATGCTCCCTGAACTCAGGTGGGAATGCATGGCGGGAAGATGGTGTTCTTTTCTCGCAACACTATGGAGAAAGTCAAGAGAATCTGAATTTGAGACAGAATGCAGAAAGATCGTATTGCTACCAACATTCGCATGGCTAAGACTAATCAGGGATCGTACGGGAGCATACTGTAGTTATTTTTCCTTTGCTCGGTTTGCGAGTGGAACACGAAACAGAATGACTAGCAGTGGTACAAAAGTATCCTTCACCATTCACCACACGCAAGTGATACGAAATCGTGATCAGTTCTATGGCTTCCCTCGTGAACCCCGCAGCGAGCCAGGTAAAGGTAAATTAATTCCCAAGTGACGCAATTACCGTATATGGACGCCGGAACTGTCAGGGGAGAAAAGAGGGAGGAGCCGGTGCAATCGAATACGAGACTGAGTCACCTGACTCCGGAGAGAAACAACCCCTCCTCCCTCCCCCCCCTCCCCCCCCCCTCCCCCCCAAACACACACAAACACACTCCGGGGACGATTGGAAATGATTCAGAGGCAGTCGAGTGGAGCGGTATGGGAACGCATTCACAATGGGTTCGCCCATTCGGACTATTTTTTTTTTAACTGCGACTGTTTGCGGAGAATGCAAATTAAAACAGTTACGTACATCAGTTATTTTTCTTCAATACCCATGAGGCGTTTCGAGAGTTTGTACTCTTATTTGCTGCATCATGCAGCCAATAACATAACTTCCTATTTTCTTATATGTTATTACATATCGTTAGTTATTCTGGATATGCTACTGAATATTTTTTGTAAACAAGAAGAAAATTACTCCAAGTGTTTCTACTAAGCTGGATACTACAGAGTTCATACACACATTTTAGCAATGAATGCGTGTAAAAACAAAAATAGACCAGAGATTGTATAGAAACAGATCGGCGGTGCCTTCAACACAAAGAGCATTGATTAACTAATCAAAGACACAGACAGAACGTCAAGAAGCATTTACCTACATTCGATAGCAAATAAATAACACAGCGAGTTTTTCCATAGCTGTTTACGTCTTCATACAATTCCTGCATAAACATTGTATTATTAACCTGAACATAGATTTCTACTATATATATTTTCTTTTAAAACCCCACGATTGTGGTCGGTCTCCTCGGGAATACCTACCAGCGTTAGGGACGTTGTCTTCGGATACACAGAGGAACCGTCTATGTTTCTTGCGTGCCCATATGGAGAGAACCGTTCGAGTGCTACCAAAACATTTTCTTAGCCTGGCTCCACTTCATATTAGATCTCAGTGGACGTGACAACATTGTTGTTGTTGTTGTAGACTTCAGACTGTTTTGGTACAGATCTCCACACACTAGTTTATCCCGTGCAACTAGCTTTATCTCTCCGCAACTGCTGCAAACTGCTCCCCTCTGAAGCTGATTACTTTTCTAAAACTTGTAACCACTATCAGACTTCCCTATCTTATCAACTACTCCTTGATGCCTTATGATGTTTCCTGTCTACCTATTTCTTCTTTTAGTATAGTTGTAGCGCAAAGCTCTTTTCTCCCCGTATCCATGGAGTACATCTTTATTCGTTATTTGATGCAGATGTTTCGTAATCTTCGGGATTCTTCAGAAACTCCACAAGACAACGAAAAATGCAGGGAACTACTTCGACCACAGAGCTTTCATCTTTGCCGGCCGCGGTGGCCGTGCGGTTCTGGCGCTGCAGTCCGGAACCGCGGGACTGCTACGGTCGCAGGTTCGAATCCTGCCTCGGGCTTGGGTGTGTGTGATGTCCTTAGGTTAGTTAGGTTTAAGTAGTTCTAAGTTCTAGGGGACTTATGACCTAAGATGTTGAGTCCCTTAGTGCTCAGAGCCAAGTTTTCATCTTTGATAAAACACTTAATCCTGAAAAGTGGACTGTTGTCAAGAACAACATAAAAAATTGCTGTTCTAAGATGCTCTTTTAAAAATAATAAAAACTTCAGTTCATTCAAGGGGTAGAATTTGACAGCCGCAAAATAGGCGTAATTTTCTTTTCACTGAGACGAACTGAAAGCTAGCTCACAGGACAGTAAAAGAAGCACCTTATCAGGACGTAAGACATTTGAGTTTTTGAAACTATAGCGATGAATACTTACTACAACAGTAAGAATCTGTATTATATTCGCAGTTCATCCTGCTGTGTTATCCCTTCAGCGTAGTTTTAGATGTTCTAAACCCAGTTCCTTTTCCAAACGTACTCTACTGTCATAATTTCCAGCAGGCTGCAAATTACCTTGGATGCCATTGTTAATGTGAGAGAACTCCCCCGTGACTCATTTATATCTCCAGAGTAATCTGTTAAACATTTTTCTCGTGTTACGAGCTATCTGAACTTATTTATCAGTCATTTGGAGTAGATGAAATTAGGAGCATTTGGATTGTGATTCTGTCGAAGAACGTTAAAAATCAAGTAAACAGATAAAGTGTGAATTGAAGAAATGCTAAGAATAGTATCTGGTGAAATTCCTTTATGGGTGGTAAAAAAAAAAAAAAAAAAAAAAAAAAGGTTAGAGTGATATCAGCTACGATAGCCAAGAATAAATATCGCAGGGGATGGAATAATAGAAAGGCAAATAGTAGAGCCACACAACGATTAGCATATGCAAAATATCTACGGAGTATGTTAGGTAAATATACCGTATGCCGTAGTAATTACACAAATACGAAAAAATTAAAGTAAGTTAGGAAAACATCGGAGGTGATATAAAAACAAAAACACAAGTAAGAGTCAGAAATTTTCAGGAGAGAAAGATTGACACGTTTGTGATCGCTACGCTATTTCCCCAGTGGGTTGGATGCGTTCTTCAGAGACTTCGAGATTCGACATGGGTCTCCAGAACACGAACTGCTCGTAAATAACTCTCCGTTCTCAAACGGGGGCACAAATCACCCCCAGTCGTCTGCCCGCGTCATATAGGGGTTTCCCTCGCCCGCCATTGTCACGCTATGACGTAATCATCGGTAGTGGCTGTTAACAAGCAGAGCGCCCCTCTGTGCCAGCGGGCAGCCCCCTCGCTGCATCACCAGAAATGTTATCATCGCCCCCCCCCTCTCCCCGTCCCCCCCCCCCTCCCCCGACATTCATTTCAACAGTCTCCCCAGTCAAACCCCGGGGCCCGTTCTGTCTGTACTATTGGCTTTCGAGTCGGGTAATGATAGCTATAGACTGCGTTACTGAAGGAAGACGGATCTCGCATAAGGCTTGCTTTAAGGTGGAAAGGGACTGAACATCTGCGCAGTAGACGTAACAATATTGCGACTATTTTTATAACCCTCAAGTGTGCCGTTCTAGACAACTTCTAGGCGATGCATTGCTTAAGCTACGTAAATAATACTCAGTGTTCATCACGGTACAAAGTAGAACTACTAGAGCCAAGATACTATTTTATGTACGGAATCGTAAACGATAACTGTTTACAACGTACCACAATGATATAGGTGAAATCGAGACGTATAGTTTGATACTAGACACATTGCAGCTTATTAAGCCAGGAAATAGACTCATATTGGGCTCCAAAAGCCACCTAAACTAACTAGCGCATGCGAGTCGCGCTAAAAGTTGGCTAAATCATCCTTGAATATTAAAAACCCCTCGTTTTTGCACTTATAAAATTTAAATTTTGCCTCAAAATATTGTGAATTTTAACAGCACGAAATTTCTTGTCTATCCTTTTTACCACAAAACTAATGTGCTTGAGCTTTGGTTAGTTCCTGGGAGAGAAATTTTTAGATCTTAGCTGCGTACGTGCATTGCATTAAACGCAACGGTGGCGCGTGAAAATTTGTACCGCACAGGGAGTCGAACTCGGATGCTCTGCTTCTCCACAACAGTTGCCTTAACCCCCTTGGCTGTTCTTTCGGACATGTCCGAAAGAACAGACACCGTACCTTTAAACACATATTTTTGTTCTTTCATTGACCTCAAGGGAAAGTTTGAATTAGTAATGTTCCACTAAATAGCCGACTAAGCCCCTAGCGTAAAAGAGCTAGGGGATAAAAATGTCGCACGTAGCTCATGCGCTACAGCTTACGTGCCTTTCGAAGATCAATTTGAGGTTATTTTCTGGCTTGATAGAAATTTATACACACACACACACACACACACACACATTATAAAAAGTTTTGCATTACCTCCGTTCCGAGAGTTCTGACACCTACAGAATATTGGAATAGAGACCAGCATAAACATCATTTCCGCCCTTTCTATTGTTCATGAAAACCACACATTGCATGTTGTACCTCCATACAGCGAGACTTCAGAGGTGGTGGTCCAGGTGGTGGTCACTGGTACCTCTAACACCCAGTAGCACGTCCTCTTCCATTAATGCATGCCTGTATTCGTCGTGGCATACTATCCACAAGTTCATCAAGGCACTGTTGTTCCAGATTGTCCCACTCCTCAACGACGATTCGGAGTAGATCCCTCAGAGTAGTTGGTGGGTCACGTCGTCCATAAACAGCCCTTTTCAATTCATCCCAGGCATGTTCGATAGGGTTCATGTCTGGTTCATGTCTGGTTCACATCCAACTGCCCAACACTACACAAGCGAATATTCCAACAATGAGTCCAACCAGCCACATACTGCACACAGCGCATTCGGCGGTTTTCATACAGAGCACTACGTGGCGTTACGAATATACAGGATGTTACAAAAAGGTACGGCCAAACTTTCAGGAAACATTCCTCACACACAAATAAAGAAAAGATGTTATGTGGACATCTGTCCGGAAACGCTTAATTTCCATGTTAGAGCTCATTTTAGTTTCGTCAGTATGTACTGTACTTCCTCGATTCTGATGACAAATAGTAAATTTTCACAATCAACATGTGTGGGCTGACGAGAATCCGCACGCAATTGTGCAATCATGTCATCAACACAGATTTTCTGTGAACGTTTGGGCAGGAATTGCTGGTGATGTCTTGATTGAGCCCCATGTTCTTCCACCTACGCTCAATGGGGCACGTTATCATGATTTCATACGGGATACTGTGCTGCTAGAACATGTGCCTTTACAAGTACGACACAACATGTGGTTCATGCACGATGGAGCTCCTGCACATTTCAGTCGAAGTGTTCGTACGCTTCTCAACAACAGATTCGGTGACCGATGGATTGGTAGAGGCGGACCAATTCCATGGCCTCCACGCTCTCCTGACCTCAACCTTCTTGACTTTCATTTATGGGGGCATATGAAAGCTCTTGTCTACGCAACACCGGTACCAAATGTGGAGACTCTTCGTGTTCGTATTGTGGACGGCTGTGATACAATACGCCATTCTCCAGGGCTGCATCAGCGCATCAGGGATTCCATGCGACGGAGGGCGGATGCATGTATCCTCGCTAACGGAGGACATTTTGAACATTTCCTGTAACAAAGTGTTTGAAGTCACGCTGGTACGTTCTGTTGTTGTGTGTTTCCATTCAATGATTAATGTGATTTGAAGAGAAGTAATAAAATGAGCTCTAACATGGAAAGTAAGCGTTTCCGGACACATGTCCTCATAACATATTTTCTTTCTTTGTGTGTGAGGAATGTTTCCTGAAAGTTTGGCCGTACCTTTCTGTAACACCCTGTAGAAACCTAAACAGCCTACTTATAAATGGAACAGAGCTGCTTCATCTTCAGCACTGAGCCCAGTCCTGCGATCCGGAAGTTCGTCGTTTAGGTAGCAACCAACATCCAATGAGCGGGTGCCTCATCTTGTTGGAAGACGAAAGTCTCAGCTTCAGCTGTCAGTTGTGGAAACAACCACAACTGCAGTGCATCGAGGAAAGAGGTATACGTCATAGCCTTCTCACAGAAGTAAACCGGGCCGTACAGCTTCGCCTGTAACATAGCACAGAAATATTAACCTCGTTCATGCTACAGAATTTCGTGAGGATTTTCATAGCTAATCAACTTCTCAATGTGGCTAGCTCCAAACCGTCCCACGAAATTGTTTCGACACCCCTGCCTCTCAGTCAATCAGACTTACTAGCCGCATCTAAGAAGTTTCCATTGATGATAATAACTGCTGAGAAATGTTGCTTCCTGCGACATTTCTTAAAGAGTTTATTTCAGACAGGTGCTGGGGAACACTTTCTATCCTGGGGAAACTCGCTCGCACTTGAGTCAGCTCCCTCACATCATACAGTGTGACCGAGAAGTCACGCACATGAAAATAAATGTGCATTTGTTAGATCAGCTTCCGCTAAATAGCACCACAGGTATTGCAGACAACCAAGGAGGTTTGAACAACGACTTACGTCCTCCGTCGTATTGGGTGATATCAAAACATTGCGAGCAGCATAAGTGTATTGCTCTATTATTCGTCGAAATAATTACGTAAACTTGTGAAAAAATAGTCACTTGTGTTTTCTACAGATGCACAAACAGAAGCGGAAAGTTAGCTGTTACATTCCGCAGATAATACTTAAGCGAATCTTATACCTTTATTTTAAATATGACCAGTTCGTTTAGTTGTTTACAGTCACTGGCGTCAAACTTTTATGTCTGTAATTTGTACCTACATGAAGGACAGCGCAAGGAAAAGCTTCCGGATCAAGCCATTGTATCTAAAAGACGGGTAACAAACAAAATAGAGCACAGTATATTCTCAGAGTTTCCACAAAGTTGACAAGGATCGAAATGCGAACGTCAAGCGTTCACATCACAACCGATGCTGTGTCTAGCATTTTTTATCACGCGCAGAATGTAAGTTGCGCTAATGGCTGTAATGTTTCAGTGTATTACAACTATTTACTTAACAGAATATGACATTCAAATTATTGTCCTTTGCTGTTGGCAAGTGATGCCACAGAAGCTCTCCATGAATTGTATATTTTATTTCAGTGTTTATATTTGACAGAAACCAGTTTTTGGATGTTGTGATTAGGCAACAAATCATTCAAATCACTCATGGTAGTGTATAGAACGACATAAACTTTTTTAGAAGGGGGAAAATGTGTGAAAGAGACAGACACGCTATCTGATATAAAGTGTGAACGCCTAACCCCAAACAATAGTTTTAATACATCTGATCTTGTTATGATTAAAATGCGCCTTTTAGCGCTGACAATATAAAAATAGTTTATTTTGGTAGTGAAATGACCGGAAGAGTCTTGTAGTATAAATTAATACAGCTAATATATAAACTTAAATATAAACGATCGGCTGTTTGGTTGCTTTGTACCCCGTATTTTATGAATAAAATTTCGCATCAACAAATTTAGTTTTCATCTGTCTGATTATGAGTATTTCTCCAGGAAAGTACGCTATATGTAAGAATATACTGAAATGTGACTGTCAGCTCAGTGGCCTTATGTAAAGAGCGCCAGTTTCACACAGGGCCTTAATGGAGAAACTCATGTTTTGATATCCGCAAGATGAAAGACTTCCGCGCCCGGTAGCTTCAGCAAATGCCTATTCTCAACATAGGTAAGGTTCAGTAGAGAACCGGTACACCAGTCATTTTGACGGACGCATAAGTGAATTGTCGAAGCACAAGAATTATGCTAACCGAAACCTACAAGTCTTCCATAAAAACAAGTTGCATTGTCAGAAAATTTAATATAGTTGCCCTATTTTCTTTCAAACTGTTGTGTAGCAAGACATCGTCATAAACTTGACTTTGCTTCTTCAGACAGATGAAACATTATTGTATGGCAGTCTTCTTTTGAAGACCAATTTATTTGCCCATGTTGCTACGTAAACACAGTTATTGGTTTCGGTAACATGCATTGCCAGCCTTGGATCCATAAAAGCGTGCAGCATACAATGCCACAGCATACAATGCTTACACCACTGTGTCACATGATGACTATACAATACGCATAAAAGAGTCAAGGTATTACAATGACATGCCAGCTGCTCTTCGTATAGTATGTGCAACTTTGAACACGGACAAGAAACATACATCCCACATTTTGAGGCATGGTGGTATAAATCCACGTTGCAAAATATTGTTGTTGTTGTTGTTGTGGTCTTCAGTCCAGAGACTGGTTTGATGCAGCTCTCCATGCTACTCTATCCTGTGCAAGCTTCTTCATCTCCCAGTACCTACTGAAACCTACATCCTTCTGAATCTAATTAGTGTATTCATCTCTTGGTCTCCCTCTACACTTTTTACCCTCCACGGTGCTCTTCAATACGAAATTGGTGATCCCTTGATGCCTCAGAACATCTCCTACCACCCGATCCCTTCTTCTAGTCAAGATGTGCCACAAATTTTTCTTCTCCCCAATTCTATTCAATACCTCCTCATTAGTTATGTGATCTACCCATCTAATCTTCAGCATTCTTCTGTAGCACCACATTTCGAAAGCTTCTATTTTCTTCTTGTCAAAATTATTTATCGTCCATGTTTCACTTCCATACATGGCTACACTCCATACAAATACTTTCAGAAAAAACTTCCTGACACTTAAATCTATACCCGATGTTCAAATTTCTCTTCTTCAGAAACACTTTCCTTGCCATTGCCAGTCCACATTTTATATCCTCTCTACTTCGACCATCTTTAGTTATTTTGCTCCCCAAATAGCAAAACTCATTTACTACTTTAAGTGTCTCATTTCATAATTTGCAACATGTACTTACTTTATAAATACTTTATGATAGAACACCTGGCATGTCACTGTAATGCTTCTGCTCTTATATGGATATTGTGTAGTCCTCATGTGACTGGGTGGTGTGAGCATAGTATGACATGGCTATCATTGCCCCGTTTCATGTATCTGAGGACGGCAATACATATTGCCGAACCGAGTAATCCAGTAATTGTGTTTACATAGCGATCTTGGCAAGTAAACTGATTTTCAAAAGAAGACTGCAGCAGAATTATACGAGGGTCGTTCAATAAGAAATGCTCCACATTTTTTTTGTCAGAACATATTTATTGTTAAGACTCATAATTTGGTGACAATATGTCATGTGTTGTCCATGTCCTATTTTTCTACGTAGTCTCCATCACGTTCAACGGCCGTACGCCAACGTTATGGAAGAGCATGTATTCCCTGCTGGTAAAAACTCTTCTCCTGTAGACGTAGCTATGTTTTGTGCGCCGGTGAAGTTTCGAACCGTTTTGGCAGATGGCAGAGCCGTAGTACAGTGTAGTAGACGCCATCGTCTACATACGACTCACGTTACAAGCAGCGTCCTGTAATTGAATTCTTGTGTGCAGAAAAAGAAGCCGCGGTGATGATCCATAAACGTTTGTGTGCAGTGTATGGCGATGCTGAAGATGATAGTAGTTGGGCGATGTATAAAGAAAGTTGCAACCTCAGGAAATGCAGAGACAGAGATCAGCCAAGCTCGGGACGTCCTGTCACAGTCACCGCTCCAGACATGCTGAATCGTGCGGATGCCATTATTCGTGCCGATCGGAGCATCACAACTCGACAATTGGCTCTACTGTTGTCGGTCAGCATTGGAAGTACGTCTGCAAAGATCGAAACTGGCGGATATTTAAAGAGCTGCCCAGGATGGGTTCCACAAATGCTCACAGCGGACCACAAGATTCAAAGAATGGCCTTTTCACCTGAACTGACGGAGCGTTTTGAGACCGACGGAGAGGCATTTCTGTCACGGATCGTTACGGGGGGCGAAAGCTGGGCGCACCGTTTTGCACCGAAAACAGAAAGGCAGTCCATGGAGTGGCATCGTCCTCATTCACCACAAAAGAAGAAATTCAAGGCATCCCCCACTGCCGGAAAGGTCACGGTGACGGTTTTCTGAGATCGTGATGGCGACATTCTCGTGGATGTGGTGAGAAGAGGGTCAACCGTCAATTCAGAGGCATACGTGGAGACTCTGAATAAACTCAAGAACCGTTTCCGAAGTGTTTGATCGGACAGGATTCCAGCGCAAATCTTGCTCCAACACGATAATGCCCACCCACACAGAAGTCTGAGAACCCGGGAACACATCACCAAATTGGGTTGGACGTCACTGCCTCGTCCACCCTACAGTCCAGGCCTGGCACCCTCGGACTTCTATCTCTTTGGGCCGCTTAAAGATTCTCAGCGTGGAACACATTTGAAGATGACGAGAGTGTCAGTCGGTCAGTGAAAACATGGCTACACCTATAGACAAAGCTTTGACCAGCAGGGAATACATGCTCTTCCACAACGTTGGCGTGCGGCCATAGAACGTGATAGAGACTACGTAGAAAAATAGGACATGGACAGAAATCAGTACCCAGCACAACCACCTCTGGCCGTAATACGCCTTGATACGCCTGGGCATTGAGTCAAACAGAGCTTGGATGGCGTGTACAGGTACAGCTGCCCATGCAGCTTCAACAAGATACCATAGTTCATCAAGAGTAGGGACTAGCTAATTGTGACGAGCCAGTTGCTTGGTCACCATTGACCCATTGACCAGACGTTTTCAATTGGTGAGAGATCTTGAGAATGTGCTGGCCAGGGCAGCAGTCGAACATTTAGTGTATCCAGAAAGGCCCGTACAGGACCTGTAACATGAGGTCGTGCATCATCCTGCTGAAATGTAGGGTTTCGCAGGGATCAAATGAAAGGTAGATCCACGGGTCGTAACACATCTGAAATGTAACGTACACTGTTGAAGGTGCCGTCAATGCGAACAAGAGGTGGCCGAGACGTGTAACCAATGGCACGCAATGCGATCACGCCGGGTGATACGCCAGTATGGCGATGACGAATACACGCTTCCAATGTGCGTTCACCGCGATGTCGCCAAACTCGGATGCTACCATCACGATGCTCTAAACAGAACCTGGATTCATCCGGAAAAATGACGCTTTGCCATTCGTGCACCCAGGTTCGTCGTTGAGTACACCATCGCAGGCGCTCCTGTCGGTGATGCAGCGTCAAGGGTAACCGCAGCCATGGTCTCCGAGCTGATAGTCCATGCTGCTGCAAACGTCGTCGAACTGTTCGTGCAGATGGTTGTTGTCCTGCAAACGTCCCCATCTGTTGATCCAGCGATTCCATATTCTGCTAACAGTCATTGGATCTCGACCAAAGCGAGCAGCAATGTCGCGATACGATAAACCGCAATCGCGATAGGCTACAATCCGACCTTTATCAAAGTCGGAAACCTGATGGTACGCATTTCTCCTCCTTACACGAGGCATCACAACAACGTTTCACCAGGCAACGCCGGTCAACTGTTGTTTGTGTATGAGAAATCGGTTGGAAACTTTCCTCATGTCAGCACGTTGTAGGTGTCGCCACCGGCGCCAACCTTGTGTGAATGCTCTGAAAAGCTAATGATTGGCATATCACAGCATCTTCTTCCTGTCGGTTAAATTTCGCGTCTGTAGCACGTCATCTTCGTGGTGTAGCAATTTTAATGGCCAGTAGCGTATGTTCTGAGAAAAGAATTGTGGGGCGTTACTTACTGAACAAGCCTCGTAGATCGCCTCCTGCAGTAACTAATCATGTCAGGTAGCCGTGAAACAATGTTGCTGATTGCAGCAGGACGGTGCCCTTTCACACACGCCCATTGCTTTTTGGTGTGCGCCACTTTTTTGGCCGATAAGGTAAAGTCTGCCGAGTCTCTCCACGATGGAGTAAGCCTGATTCCCTAGATACCAGAAATCGTTCTGACATTATCAAGGCCACAGGCCACATTGGGGGACAAGAAATGATAGGGCAGTTAATTATCAACAATCTGCAACAGCGCCACATTTCGATTACTTCCCTCCAGTTGTTTTCGTCTCCGGACTCGACAGTGAGCACCCTGCGTGTAATCTGGCGCCCAGAGTGACGAACGGCCCACTCCCTGGAGCTGCTGGCTGGGTGGGTTGCCGGCCTGCGGTTGCGTGCGCAGCTGTGGAGCCGGCGCCGCCGACTGCCGCGGGGCAGCGTGGCGTCTCTCCGGCGTTCCCAGGCGGCCCCCGCCCAGCGCAGCCGGGGCCGGTCCGGCTTGCCGCTCTGCGCCACGGAACCGGTTTGCTCGCTCCATTGTCCGCGCGGGGCCCGCCGTGTTTGACTAATTAAACGCCGCACTGGACGCACTCCAGCTACGAGTCCAGATCCAGGCCTGCACCCGCGCAGCCACCTGCCGCCGCTGACTGAAAGCGGGCGAATGCACCTAGGCGTCCGAGCACTCAGCAGGTGGTGTAGGTAGATCTACATCCACATACACACTTCGCAATCCACCATACGGTGCGTGGCGGAAGGTACCTCGTACCACAACTAGCATCTTCTCTCCCTGTTCCACTCCCAAACAGAACGAGGGAAAAATGACTGCCTATATGCCTCTGTACGAGCGCTAATCTCTCTTATCTTTGTGGTCTTTCCGCGAAATGTAAGTCGGCGGCAGTAAAACTGTACTGCAGTCAGCCTCAAATGCTAGTTCTCTAAATTTCCTCAGTAGCGATTCACGAAAGGAACGCCTCCGTACCTCCAGAGACTCCCACCCGATTTCTTGAAGCATTTCCACAACACTCGCGTGATGATCAAACCTACCAGTAACAAATCTAGCAGCCCGCCTCTGAATTGCTTCTACGTCCTCCCTCAATCCGACCTGATAGGGATCCCAAACGCTCGAGCAGTACTCAAGAATAGTTCGTATTAGTGTTTTATAAGCGGTCTCCTTTACAGATGAACCACATCTTCCCAAAATTCTACCAATGAACCGAAGACGACTATCCGCCTTCCCCACAACTGCCATTACATGCTTGTCCATATCGCTCTGCAATGTTACGCCTAAATATTTAAGCGACGTGACTGTGTCAAGCGCTACACTTCTAATGAAGTATTCAAACATTACGGGATTCTTTTTTCTATTCATCTAGATTAATTTACATTTATCTATATTTAGAGTTAGCTGCCATTCTTTACACCAATCACAAATCCTCTCCAAGTCATCTTATATCCTCCTACACTCACTCAACGACGACACCTTCCCGTGCACCACAGCATCAACAGCAAACAGCCGCACATTGCTATCCACCCTATCCAAAACATCATTTATGTAGATAGAAAACAACAGCGGACCTACCACACTTCCCTGGGGCACTCCAGATGATACCCTCACCTGCGATGAACACTCACCATCGAGGACAACGTACTGGGTTCTATTACTTAAGAAGTCTTCGAGCCACTCACATACTTGGGAACCAATCCCATATGCTCGTACCTTAGTTAGGAGTCTGCAGTGGGGCACCGAGTCAAACCCTTTCCGGAAGTCAATGAATATCGCATCCGTCTGATACTCTTCATCCATGGTTCGCAAGATATCATGTGAAAAAAGAGCGAGTTGCGTTTCGCAGGAGCGATGCTTTCTAAAGCCGTGCTGGTGTATGGACAGCAACTTCTCTGTCTCAAGGCCGGCCGAAATGGCCGTGCGGTTCAAGGCGCTGCAGTCTGGAACCGCGAGACCGCTACGGTCGCAGGTTCGAATCCTGCCTCGGGCACGGATGTGTGTGATGTCCTTAGGTTAGTTACGTTTAACTAGTTCTAAGTTCTAAGGTACTTATAACCTCAGAAGTTGAGTCCCATAGTGCTCAGAGCCATTTGTCTCATG
Organism: Schistocerca cancellata; assembly: GCF_023864275.1. Lineage (NCBI taxonomy): Eukaryota > Metazoa > Arthropoda > Insecta > Orthoptera > Acrididae > Schistocerca > Schistocerca cancellata. The sequence goes on from NC_064628.1 coordinate 341,411,498, forward strand.
GTAATTCATTATATTCGAACTGAGAATATGTTCAAGAATGCTGCAACAAACCGATGTTAAGGATATTGGTCTGTAATTTTGAGGATCCGTCCTTCTACCCTTCTTATATACAGGCGTCACCTGCGCTTTTCTCCAGTCGCTCGGGACTTTACGTTGGGCAAGAGATTCGCGATAAATGCAAGCTAAGTAAGGAGCCAATGCAGTAGAGTACTTTCTGTAAAACCGAATTGGAATACCATCAGGACCTGGCGGTTTACTTATTTTCAACCCATTCAGCTGCTTCACAACCCCAGGGATGTCTATCACTATGTCCTCCATACGGGAATCTGTACGGCGGCGTGTTGGTACGATCCTCCTGCGTGAAAGATTTCTCAAATGCTAATGCCTTCAGATGTCGGTCGATCACGATACACTTGCGACTTCAGGTGACCCCAAAGCCAATATTCGCACGGACTGAGGTCTGGGGACCTGGGAGGCCAAGCATGACGAAAATGGCGGCTGAGCACACGATCATCACCAAACGACGCGTGCAAGAAATCTTTCACGCGTCTAGCTATATGGGGTGGTTCTAATAAAACCCCATGTCATTCTCTATCTACATTATTCCGTGGTTTGTTAAGTTTTCAAATTTATACTGACATTTTGATCACCCGGTACCTTATACAATCATCGACGAAAGATCCGTACCCAAAGACTGGAAAGTTCCACAGATCACACCAATATTCAAGAAAGGTAGTAGGGGTAATCCACTAAATTACAGGCCCATATCGTTAACGCCGATATTCAGCAGGATTTTAGAACATATATTGTGTTCGAACATTATGAATTAACTCGAAGGAAACGGTCTTTTGACACACAGTTAACATGGGTTTAGAAAACATCGCTCCTGTGAAACACAACTAGCTCTTCATTCACATGAAGTGCTGAGTGCTATTGACAAGGGATTTCAGATCGATTCCGTATTCCTGAATTTCCGGACGGCTTTTGACACTGTACCACACAAGCGGCTCGTAGTAAAATTCCGTGCTTATGGAATATGGTGTCAGTTACGTGACTGGATTTGCGATTTCCTGTCAGAGAGGTCACAAATCGTAGTAATTGACGGAAAACCATCGAGTAAAAGAGAAGTGATTTCAGGCGTTCGCCAAGGTAGTGTTATAGGCCCATTGCTATTCCCTTATCTATATAAACGATTTGGGAGACATTCTGAGCAGCTGTCTTCTGTTGTTTGCAGATGACGCTGTCGTTTATCGACTAATAAAGTCATCAGAAGATCAAAACAAACTGCAAAACGATTTAGAAAAAATATCTGAATGCTGCGGAAAGTGGCAGTTGACCCTAAATAACGAAAAGTGTGAGGTCATCCACATGAGTGCGAAAAGGAACTCGTTAAACTTCGGTTACATGATAAATCAGTCTAATCTAAAAGCCGTAAATTCAACTATAACTTAAATTGGAAAGACCACACAGAAAATGTTGTGGGGAGGGCTAATCAAAGGCTGCGTTTTATTGGCAGGACACTTACAAAATGTAACAGACCTACTAAGGAGACTGCCTACACTACGCTTGTCCGTCCTCTTTTAGAATACTGCTGCGCCGTGTGGGATCCTTACCAGGTAGCACTGACGGAGTACATCGAAAAAGTTCAAAGAAATGCAGCATGTTTTGTATTATCGCGAAATATGGGAGAGAGTGTCACAGAAATGATACTGGATTTGGGCTGGAAATCATTAAAAGAAAGGCGTTTTTCGTTGCGACGGAATCTTCTAAATGGTTCAAATGGCCCTGCGATTTAACTTCTGAGGTCATCAGTCGCCTAGAACTTAGAACTAATTAAACCTAACTAACCTAATGACATCACACACATCCATGCCCGAGGTAGGATTCGGAATCTTCTCACGAAATTCCAATCACCAACTTTCTCCTCCGAATGCGAAAACATTTTGTTGAGTTACATAGGGAGGGAAGATCACCACGATAAAATAAGGGAAATCAGAGCTCGTACGGAAAGATATAGGTGTTCATTCTTTCCGCGCGCTATACGAGATTGGAATAATAGAGAATTGTGAAGGTGGTTCGATGAACCCTCTGCCAGGCACTTAAAGGTGATTTGCAGAGTATCCATGTAGATGTAGATGTACGTTTCCGAGTGGCCTGGATGCAAAGAAATGGTGGAAATAAGAATCAGATAAAAATTGTAACAAAAGGAGTCGGACTTCGTTAGAAAAAGAGAAATGATGAACATTGCAGGTATTAGTGTCGCGGCAAATGACCAAATAAAAAAAATGAAAATGGTGGACACAAAGGAAGAAAAGGGCATGTTCACCTACCTCCATTTTTGTACTGCGCCGTCACGAAGATCGCCGCTGCTAACGGCATCCATCTCGTATAAGTAATAACAATATTGGTCCAGGAGAATGTGTTATTAGGCTTCCTTAAATAATGATAAACGCGGAGATTTCGTTTTGACCTAAACTGGTGATTATTCAAATAAACTTTCATAAATATAGTACCAGGCTTCACATATTTGTCTACACTTTAGGAGGAACAAGAACAGAACAAAAGACTACTACTAAAGCTAATAATTGAAGAGCGTAATTATGTCATTTTCTCTCAGAGTCCATCAGTGCTCTTACTTATCTTTGATTACCCGATCGATATCTGGCAAATACTTCACAATTTTTTCATAATGTCATAATATACAGTCATAATATATTTCTTTAAAGTCAGTACCGCCATTAGACTGTTTTTTATTTGCAGTGTTACATTTACACGATCATGATTTCTGCTTAAAATGGCATTATCAAGTGTTTTAATGCTATGCAGTGTCTTGAACAAGCGTATTTTAAATACGACAGTATGCCATCTTAGGCACTGAATAACCTTACAACACTTGATAATGGCATTTTAAGCCGAAATCATGATCGTGTAAATGTAACACTGCAAATAAAAAACAGCCTAATGGCGATTCTGACTTTAAAGAAATATTTTACATTTTGGTCTATCAAGAAATATTGAAAAAGTATCTCTATACCTTCCATAACACAGGCACGGAGACTCTGAACACCTTGCACTGGAGTTCCATAGACAAGAGCTTTCAAATGCCTCCAGAAACGAAAGTCCAGTGGGTTTAGGTCCGGAGAGCGTGAAGGCCAGGCAATTGGTTCATCTCTACTTATCCATCTGTCTCCGAATCTGTTATTTAGAAGGCGAAGGGCCGGCCGGTGTGGCCGAGCGCTTCTAGACGTTTCAGTCTGGAACCGCGCGACTGCTACGGCCGCAGGTTCGAATCCTGCCTCGGGCATGGATGTGTGTGATGTCCTTAGGATAGTTAGGTTTAAGTAGTTCTAGGTTCTAGGGGACTGATGACCTCAGATGTTTAGTCCCATGGTGCTCAGAGCCATTTGAACAATTTGAAGCCGAAGGACATTAATACTAAAATTAGGGACATACTCCATCCTGCATGAAGTACATGTTTTGTCGTACAGCTAAAGGCACATCTGATAACGGATATGGTAGAACATTATCTACAAAATTATGATACCTTTGTCAGTTGAGTATGGGTGGAAGAACGTGATGCCCTACCAAACAGTCACCAACAATGCCGGCCCAAACTTTGACAGAAATTTTTTGTTATTGACGTTTTTCAGCAGTTACGTGAGGACTGAAGTGTGTTTATACATGTTGATGAAAATTTACCATCTGACCTCACTGAAACGACGCCTCATCTGTGGACAACACCGTTGCACTAAAATCTGGGTTGACAGTTCGTTGAATAAACCATTCACAGAAGTGAACCGTGAGGAACAAGCAGTTGCTGATAGTGCCTGCACACGCTGAGCATGGTATGTATGCAGCTGGTCTTCGTGTAGCACCTGCCAGCTAGACATTTGGTCAATTTTCAGTGTTGCAGCTACCTCTTGTACTGACACGAGGGTCGTCATCAACTGAATGAAAATTTCCGCCTCCTGCTGCGGTATCCTCGTACTTCTAGGCCCCCCTGGTAGCGAGTATCGGGCTCAAACGCACCATGTTCCCTAAGACGACGATCAATAGCTTCAAATGTTTTGCTGTCGTGGCTCCTTCGTCATAGAAATCTCTAGTACTGCGTCATCCCGTTTATAGTCCTGATTTAGCACCGAGTGATTTCCATTTGTTTGGTGCACTGAAGAAGGCATTACGTGGGAAGAGGTTCCAGGACAACGAGGACGTGAAAAAGTTTGTGAGAAATTGGATCAAACATCAAGCTGGAATAAAACAGCTTGTAGCCCGTAGGAACAAGTGCATAAACGTTCAAGGGGATTCTGTTGAAAAGTATAAAAAGTATTGTTTTGTAAAAATAAATGCTTTTTCCTCCAGACCAATTTGTCTCTTTAATTATTGAATGACCCTCGTAAAATCTGTGGATAGAGAGGTGAATTCAATAACTTACAATTTCTACAGCGTAATGAAGATCATCTGTAGGATGACGCAATCCACCTGTTGCAGTCTCGGTGTATACCATCTTACAGAAGTGAAACACTGCAAGCAAGAAGATAATGTGGCGCTACAGAAGCACAGTGAAGACTGAGTAGATTGGATATCCAAAGGAGAGGTACTGAATCGAATGCAGGAGAAAAGAGCTATATGGCACACTGACATAAATAAGTGGTAAATAACTTGACTGGAGACATTCTGAGGCGTAAATGAATGTTTATCTTTTTAATGGAAGGTTAGTTCAGTACGTAAAAGGAGATGAAAATATAATAGTCATGGGAGACTCGTCTAGGGGAAGAAGTAGAAGAAAGAGTTAAGGAAGAATTCAGCTAGTAATAGTGAATACTCTGTTCAAGAACCACAAGAGGAGGAGATAAAGGGTGGAAGATACGGGAAGACTCATTTAGGTTATGTCGTGGTCGAACAGAGATTCCGAAATCAGATATTGGATTTTAAGGCATACCCAGGAGCAGGTGTAGAAAGGAATATCTGGGAAATGCTGACAAGAAGAAGGGACAGGATGGTAGGACATCTGTTAAGACATCACGGAATAACTTCCATGTTACTAGAGGGCGCAGCAGGGGGGTAAAAGCGCTAGAGGAAGACAGCAGATAATTGGGAACGTGGGTGTGAAGTGCTACTCTTAAAATGTTAGCACAGGAGAGCGTTGCAGGCACCATCCCATCAAACCAGTCAGAAGACTGAAGATTTTTTAAAAAAATGAGGGAATTGAGAGGGCAACAAAAATTGTCTAGGGAGTCTAAGGCCTTAATGCAGGAAGGAAGTTTAAAAGATGTAGGTTGCAGTAGTTAGACAGAAACGAGACTCGGACGAGATGGACCGGCGATAAGAGATGCATCAAACTAGTCTTTTAAGACGAAAGATACAAAACAGCGCTGTCAATCGTGCAAGAAAAGCCGGTGCAGAGAGGTTGAAGCACGCTGTGCCCCAGTGCCAGATACTCTGTTGGCCTGTACTTTCGGCGTGCGGCGCGTCACGTAAATCATCTCTTGCGGGTGGCTGTCTATTGGCACGCAGCTGGAGTGAGGAAGAGGGCGACGTCGCGCCGCGCCACGTCGGTCTGACAGCCCGGGGGCACGTCACCGCTGCTGGGGTGGCCGCCCCAGCCCCACGTCCCGCGCGCTGACTCACCAGGGGCAAAGGCGGAGGAGCCTCCCGGCTGAAGACTCACCTTCTAGCAACAGGCTCCACGCCTCCCCAACACGCGTAAAATCAATCTTAGTGACGTACGCGACAAGTGATACGACAGTCATACGCCTGTCTCTTTGTTTGCCATTTCCCTGCTGAGTGATACGGCAAACAGCTTGATGAGGCAAGGGCTTGGAGCAATATCTACCATATTTGAATTCGAATTTCGGCAAGGATTTGGTTCCCTTTTGGTTCTGATTGCGATAGCTACAGCTTGTGGAACTCCTCCAGTCTGTTAGCGAATCTGTAGTCGCCGTCGGGTGTTGACTTTGTCTGCTGCTCTGCAGACGAGGGGCTGGTTTTTCCCTAATATGCGTAAAGCGTGCAATACGGGAATTAAATGAAGCGTGATGAGTGTTGTGATCGGACCATACTAGGCAGGCTTCAGGCCTAGAGACTTCTCCATGGCGCCAGCTTCTCTACAACCGCATTTAAACTGCTTATAAAGTTGCAACAAGATCTTGCAAGGAATAACATCATCCGAAGGACTGCTAGTAGACGGGCAGGAAATGATCAAGAGTCCTAAGACTATCAGACTGAAAGGTCTATATTGGGTTTCCAGCACAAACGGGACTATTATACAGTGACTGTCTGTCTGTCCGTCCATCCGTCCGACCGCTGATTCAACTGTCAAGACCACTTTTCCTCAGGAAGGGGTAGAGGTATTAACTTGAAATTTATGTCGCATTCTAACGTCTACGGTTCCTTGTCTGTGCGAAAAATTTAAGATCAAGGAAATGTAAAATAAGAGATATGGCTATTTACGTCACATATGATACTCGGAAACTCACCAAAACAGTCTACCTATATTTTGTGTCTGGTGGTCTATCAGTAAAGCGCGTGCCTGCAAACAGAGTGGTCGCGGTGTAGACTCTCTGTCGGATCAAAGATTTTTCTGTTTCGTTAGAACTTCTCAGATGTGAGGAGTCGTCAGAAACAGTGTGGTTCGGATTCCACTTTAAAGCGTAGGTCCCGTGGGATTAGGCGTCCAAAGGAAAGACTTGCACCAGGCATTTTAGCCACAAGAGATGACTGACGATGATTATTATTACCTATACACATAATTAAGTTTTTACGGAAACCTCAGAGCGCGAGTCCTATTCGCACTTGTCCTGTTTCTTTATAGCAGAAGCTCATCAGACAAAGCTTTACTCACTTCCTTAACGGAGCACAGTCGTAGTTTTGGAGCGCTTAGGTACTAGGCAGTCGTGTGACCATCCACACCTGACGCAACTCTTGGGACTGTAATTGTGTTTATGCGGTAGTCGTTTGTAGAGAACTAATGCAGCAAGATGGGTCGACTTGGAGAAGTGACAGAGTTCCAATAAAACAGCTATCATGTATGAACGTGGCGATGATCGCACCGTGATGAAGTTTCCCGAAAAGCAGACAGTCGAAACTGTACCACTCATAGCCGTGTAACATCCTAAGCGCCAGGGACCGGAACAAGAGTCAAGCCGTGCCAATAACAGTCGGTTTTAAAACCCGACAAGAACGCCTTTTGTCAGTGAATGAAGGTCCACCAGTTTCTTAGCGAACATTGCGAAAGGAACCATGAACTCCATTGGAGTTGGGTACTTTGGAAAAGATCATTCCCCAGAGCAACAAATAAAGAGTCACTGGACCAAACTTCACAGAACTCGATAGAACAGAATAGCTATCATGTATGAACGTACCCATCGTTGCACCGTGATGCAGTTTTCCAAAAAGCAGAGAGCTGAAACATTACCACTCGCAGCTATGTAATATCCTAAACGCAGGGACCGGAACGAGAGACAAGCGTTGCCAATAATAATCGGTTTCAAACCAGACAGGAAAGCCTGTTGTCAGTGAATGAAGGTCCATCTCCGCCAGCTCCCAGCAAACATTGCGAACCATGAACTCCACTGGAGTTGGGTACTCTGGAAAAGCCCATTCCACTCAGCGGCACACAAAGCCCCAAAAAATGGTTCAAATGGCTCTGAGCACTATGGGACTTAACATCTGAGGTCATCAGTCCCCTAGACTTAGAACTACTTAAACCTAACTAACCTAAGGACATCACACACATCCATTCCCGAGGCAGGATTCGAACCTGCGACCGTATCGGTCGCGCGGTTCCAGATTGAAGCGCCTAGAACCTCTCGGCCACACTGGCCGGCACACAAAGCCTCAGTGGACCAAACAACACAGAAACTGGATAGCACAGAATGGCAATGAAGTAGCTATGATGTTTGAACGTGCCCATGGTCACTCCATAATGAAGTTCCCCGAAAAACTGACAGTTGAGACTGTACCACTCGCAGCCAAGTAGCATCCTAAACGCTATGGACCAGAGATGAAGGTCAAACGTTTCCAATAAAAACTGGTTTTAAAACCGTCAGGAATGCCTGTTGTCAGTGGATGAAAGTTCGTCTCCACCAGTTCCCGAACGTTGCGACAGGAACTGCTTGATCCATTGGAGCAGGGTTCTTTGGAAAAGGTCGTTCCCTCAGCGCACATAAGACTTCAGTGAACTAAACAACAATGAAACTGGATAGCAACAGACTTGAGGGGTGTAATGTGTTGAGTCACGATATTGCTTATTTTCAAATGATGAGAGCCTTCCAGTGCGACGGCTGACCAACGAGCGCTTAACCAGTGCGTTGAGGCAATTGTGGCGTCAGTAGCGTCCTTGGATTATACTCTCAGACATGGGTTTCTATGTGCAAGATACTCTCCATAAGCCATCAAAGTCTGTCACTACCGTAGAAACATGAGGCTTTTCCTAGATGTTTCAAGGGAACATTAAAAATTCAATGACCACAATCATGAGTTGATCATGTGAGATGACTTGGTAAACTTAGTAAACAATTCTCCTATAAAATCAATTTTGCTTGCATTGTGGACCCACTGAAGTGTTAATACAGGACCATAAAATGACATGTTACTGAAGTATATGACCATCAGGAGGTAAGTGAGAATACGAAACATATTATTAAAGAAAGTTCCAAAATGGCATAGACCGCAGAAAAAGAGTCGAAGATCCAAATTGACTTCGTGATAATACTGGCGGAGAGGAAGACCTTTTATCTCAGTGTGCTCGTTTGGTGCCACTACAGAAGGACAGCGTAAGAGCCTAGAAGACGGTCTCCGCCTCGCCGCATAAGAAGTAGTAGGAAAGGTCAGCGCAGCTTTACCTGTAAGGTTGGCTGTGGGAACTATGTTTTACTAGTGGTATCACACAACCTAGGCAATGAAAATGACGGAGGCACGCTCTCCATCTCACTCTGATGCAGGCTTTCGTCGATGCTGTTTGATTTTAGACCGTTAATTTGCCCTCTTGTACTCTGTGTGAGACACCATGTGTACGTCACTGCTGTTACATCCAGTGCAGTGTGGCACTCAATAGAAAGGGGATACCAAATTCTATTTGATGGCCCCTCTTTCATTACAGACAAACGGATTTTGAAATAGGACACAATAGCGGCTGAAATTTTTATTTACTCGCCACCTGTGCGATTTCCACCAGCGCCGCGGACGGCTCTGAGGATGAAGATATCGACTTCGCCTCAGCCAATTGCCGGTCGAGTACAATCGGCCAATGACCGAACGACAACGGACAGAAGCCTACTCGGAAGATAGAAGAGCAGCTCTCGACCACTTAGTTATAGATTATCGTCCAGGGCTGACTTAGACAGGGAACGTCGTTTAGTGAACTCTTAGAAATGAACAGACAGTTTTTGTAAATTGTATTTGCTATGTACTGCGAATTTTACCTACGATTATTTGCGCTTAACCAATGAGGGCCTTTTTTGTGTTACATTACATGCAATGTTGCAGACATCATTATTCAGAAAGTCACAATCATAAACGAGCCTTTTTAACTCATTTACGTGACCTTGTTACTAATTTGTTGGAGTGTTGTAGAATCTTGGTTTCTTATGCTGTTACCTGACCCTGGGGAAAAGCTGTGTAATAGTGTCAGAGAGTAATTATCTTAGAGGTGTACTGCACCAGAAGCCGATTCACGAACTCACAAACTCTCGGCCTACCGTAACAACGGTGGCAACCTGGCCTCCATAGTAGTATCGACGAGGCCTTTACAAGCTGGCGACGAGGGTTTGAAAAAAAAAAAAAAGAGAGAGAGAGAAAGAAAGAAAGAGAGAGAGAGATAGAGAAAATATTTAGACGTCTCTGACAGTTTTAATGGAAAACTGTTTGTCATTAAAAAGGAAATTGCCTTGCAGGCAAGTAAGTTACATATGCACCTGCACAGGGGTGCTTTCAGCTGAAATGGCGAACGGTCTTGCAAACAGATCGGAAACATGTCTAAGACTGGCAGTGTCCTCAAAATTCTCAGGAAATTATCCTTGTAATTGTTTCAAGTCCAGAATGAATATATACTAAGATGGTATCTGTTCTTTCGGACATGTACGAAAGAAGATACCATCTTAGTATATATATCGTTAAGGCTCACCGACCACTTGACCATCTTCTTCTTCTGTGCGAATGCACAAACAGACCCCGAACTCTTACGGGAATCGGCAACGCGCCGCGAGTAATGAGTATAATGGGCGGGGGCACTACGTATGTAATTCGGGACAATACGTTGAGAATGCGAGTTTCGCGGGAGGCGTGCCACAGATAAATCCCTGCAGTCGCGCTATCTTCTGTGTCCTCGGTGGCTCAGATGGGGCGCACTATGGGACTTAACTTCTGAGCTCATCAGTCCCCTAGAACTTAGAACTACATAAACCTAACTAACCTAAGGACATCACACACATCCATGCCCGAGGCAGGATTCGAACCTGCGACTGTAACAACCGCGCGGTTCCAGACTGTAGCGCATAGAACCGCTCGGCCACCCCTGCCGGCAAGAATTAATCAAATAAACAATTCGAATACCAGTCGCTGCCACAGGCAGATCTGCCTCCTTCAAATACAAATGCAAAATTGATCAGAAACGCTCCCTTGAGCTCTTCATTCATAGAACTCTCAGTCTCCAATTGACTCCCATAGTGTTCAGCTAGTATCTGCTTTTCCATTGGCTGAAGGCTGTCACCACTAAAAATATTTCGTTCTTAAGCTCTAGAGACATCATTTGACTCATCTTGACCACATCCCAGTCTAAACTTATATCTCACAACATTATTTACATAAAGAAATTTAAAAAAATTTATAAACATTCAATCACACTGAAAATATTCATGATAAATATAAATAAAGGTTTGTCCATAAATAAATAAGCCAGTATTCTTAGACAAGTGTGCTCATGATACATTGTTTAAACAATTATTTAGGTCTGTTTATGAGAAGTGTCTTTTGGCATTGTTTTACGAAGGTGGTGTCAGCTAATGCATATGATTGACCACTTTTTAAATTGCCATAATTTTGTGTCATCAGTTGTAATTATGTTGCTGGCAAATAGTAAACTGATGATTAAATAAAATACACAGGTATGACAAAATGTGAGGTATTCATTAGGTATTCATTTGCTGTGGAACGGTGGTGGATTCAATGGTCTGACTAACATTTGCACAACCAAAAGATATAAAAAAACGGTAAGAAATCAAGAAATGAAGTATAGACCGATATGTAGGTTTCAGAGGTGATAGCTGTAGTGCAATGCTCTCATCTGGGATATCGTATGTTGAAATTGCATGAAGCGTTTGAAAGTTGTTAATTCAGATGTTTCTAGTGAAAACGTTAATTCCGTGTGAGAAATTAGCTTCTGTACTTTTAAAGGCTTCAAAAGTGTTGTGTCACTGGATGCGCCTCATTTCTCTGAGATCGCAAGTATATTCAGATTTGCTTTAGTAATTGATGTAAATATAACAGAATCTCAAAGAGCTGCAAGAAGCCTTCTTTCAGTTTGTGTAAACCCGGTCATTGAAGTTCATTCTGCATTCTGCTGAGTGAGGCAACCGTCATCGAAATTCCCAGTTTCGGTCCTATCCATATCCTGCCATGGCTGCTCCCTCTCTACACGCAGCTGCCCACAACCGAACGCGGCACGCCCTCTGTCTTGTAGCTGCACAGCTTGTCCTGTCGCACAAGCAAAATCACCTTACCTCCCACCAAGTCTAGGCACCCAAATCGCCCAACTATATGGTATAATGTTATAAACATTGTGGAATAATCCCGCTTCAGCGCCTATAGTTTCATAAAGATCCCATTAGGTGATGCCACTACACGTAACCCTCAAAATGGCGTCTGTAACAGAGGTGCGTTCCAGGCAGAGAGCTGTAATTGAGTTTCTTTAGGTGGAAAACCAGAGCAACGCAGATATTCATACGCTCTTGCAGAGTGTCTACGGAGACGTGCTAGTGAACAAAATTTTGTGGGTCTTTGGGGCAGGCGTCTGTCCACATCGCAACAAGGTCAAGCAAACCTGTATCATGTCCCTAATGCCAGTTGGCCACACACAGCTCTGAAATTGAAGAAACGATTTCAGCGAGTTCGTCGCGGCAAAAATGCAAACGAATCTCTCCTTCTCCATGACAACGCAAGGCCTCAACAGGTCTGCGCACCGGAGACGAGCTCACATTGGACTGTTCTCCATCATCCACTCTGGAGCCCGGACCTCGCACCTTCCAACTTCCATCTGTCTGGCCCAATGAAGGATGCACTCCGTGGGAAGAAGTACGTGGATAATGGAGAGGTTATTGATGCAGCAAGACGTTGTCCCCGAGGTAGACCTGTCCCCGACTCACTGATGAGTTTTATTATTTGCGTAGTTCGGCTCTGTGTTAATGTTGACTAAATTCGTCGAGTGAGAGAGGGGACGGCGCAGCTGATGAAGAAAATGTCGCCTATGGCGATCATTCACCAGTAAAATGGCTCTGAGCACTATGCGACTTAACTTCTGAGGTCATCAATCGCGTAGAACTTAGAACTAATTAAACCTAACTAACCTAAGGAGATCACACACATCCATGCCCGAGGCAGGATTCGAACCTGCGACCGTAGCGGTCGCTCGGTTGCAGACTGTAGCGCCTAGAACCGCACGGCCACTCCGGCCGGCTCATTCACCAGTAACTGACGCTGTCTGACTGCTTCTCGCAATAACTCTTATACAGAACTCCTTTTTTACAATAGTTACAGCGATTTATTTCTGATACGTATGTACAGTCGGCTCTTGAGGTACCGCCTACTGCGTTACCGGCCGTTAAATTGCTTCTTCCTACTTTCGATGTTATACACAAAGTTCCTCATTATACATTCTTCGTTTTTTTTTTTTTTCCTCCGAAGTCCAACAACCGTCTCGAAGTATCCCGCCGCCGCGACTCTGGACCTCCATGGAGCGACGTCATCAGCCTCACTGTGTTTGCTCCATCTACATCTACATCTACATTTATACTCCGCAAGCCACCCAAAGGTGTGTGGTGGAGGGCACTTTCCGTGCCATTGTCATTACCTCCTTTTCCTGTTCCAGTCGCGTGTGGTTCGCGGGAATAACGACTGCCGGAAAGCCTCCGTGCGCGCTCCAATCTCTCTAATTTTACATTCGTGATCTCCTCGGGAGGTATAAGTAGGGGGAAGCAATTTATTCGATACCTCATCCAGAAAAGCACCCTCTCTAAACCTGGACAGCAAGCTATACCGCGATGCAGAGCGCCTGTCCTGCAGAATCTGCAACTTGAGTTTGCTAAACATCTCCGTAACGCTATCACGCTTACCAAATAACCCTGTAACGAAACGCGCCGCTCTTCTTTGGATCTTCTCTATCTCCTCTGTCAACCCGACCTGGTACGGATCCCACACTGATGAGCAATACCCAAGTATAGGTCGAACGAATGTTTTGTAAGCCACCTCCTTTGTGATGGACTACATTTTCTAAGGACTCTCCCAATGAATCTCAACCTGGTACCCACCTTACCAACAATTAATTTTATATGATCATTCCACTTCAAATCGTTCCGCACGCACACTCCCAGATATTTTACAGAAGTAACTGCTACCAGTGTTTGTTCCGCTATCATATAATAATACAATAAACGATCCTTCTTTCTATGTATTCTGAATACATTACATTTGTCTATGTGAATGGTCAGTTGCTACTCCCTGCACCAAGTGCCTATGCGCTGCAGATCTTCCTGCATTACGCTGCAATTTTCTAATGCTGCAACTTCTCTGTATACTACAGCATCATCCGCGAAAAGCCGCATGGAACCTCCGACACTATCTACTAGGTCATTTATATATATTGTGAAAAGCAATGGTCCCATAACACTCCCCTGTGGCACGCCAGAGGTTACTTTAACGTCTGTAGACGTCCCTCCATTGAGAACAATATGCTGTGTTCTGTTTGCTAAAAACTCTTCAATCCAGCCTCACAGCTGGTTTGATATTCCGTAGGCTCTTACTTTGTTTATCAGGCGACAGTGCGGAACTGTATCGAATGCCTTCCTGAAGTCAAGGAAAATGGCGTCTACCTGGGAGCCTGTATCTAATATTTTCTGGGTCTCATGAACAAATAAAGCGAGTTGGGTGTCACACGATCGCTGTTTCCGGAATCCATGTTCATTCCTACAGAGTAGATTCTGGGTTTCCAGAAATGACATGATAAGCGAGCAAAAACCATGTTCTAAAATTCTACAACAGATCGATGTCGGAGATATAGGTATATAGTTTTGCTCATCTGCTCGACGACCCTTCTTGAAAACTGGAACTACTTGTGCTCTTTTCCAATCATTTGGAACCTTCCGTTACTCTAGAGACTTGCGGTACAAGGCTGTTAGAAGAGGAGCAAGTTCTTTCGTGTACTCTGTGTAGAATCGAATTGGTATCCCGTCAGATCCAGTGGACTTTCCTCTATTGAGTGATTTCAGTTGCTTTTCTATTCCTTGGACACTTATTTCGATGTCAGCCATTTTTTCGTTCGTGCGAGGATGTAGAGAAGGAACTGCAATGCGGTCTTCCTCTGTGAAACAGTTTTGGAAAAAGATGTTTAGTATTTCAGCTTTACGCGTGTCATCCTCTGTTTCAATGCCATTATCATCCCAGAGTGTCTGGATATGCTATTTCGGTCCACTTACTGATTTAACGTAACACCAGAACTTCCTAGGATTTTCTGTTAAGTCGGTACATAGAATTTTTACTTTCGAATTCACTGAACGCTTCACGCATATCCTTCCTTACGCTAATTTTGACATCGTTTAGCTTCTATTTGTCTGAGAGGTTTTGGCTGCGTTTAAATTGGCAGTGAAGCTCTCTTTGCTTTCGCAGTAGTTTCCTAACTTTGTTGTTGAACCACTGTGGGTTTTTCCCGTCCCTCACAGTTTTACTCGGCACGTACCTGTCTAAAACGCATTTTACGACTGCCATGAACTTTTTCCATAAACACTCAACATTATCAGTGTCGGAACAGAAATTTTCGTTCTGATCTGTTCTACATCTACATGACTACTGTGCAATTCACATTTAAGTGCTTGGCAGAGGGTTCATCGAACCACAATCATACTATCTCTCTACCATTCCACTCCCGAACAGCGCGCGGGAAAAACGAACACCTAAACCTTTCTGTTCGAGCTCTGATTTCTCTTATTTTATTTTGATGATAATTCCTACCTATGTAGGTTGGGCTCAACAAAATATTTTCGCATTCGGAAGAGAAAGTTGGTGACTGAAATTTCGTAAATAGATCTCGCCGCGATGAAAAACGTCTTTGCTTTAATGACTTCCATCCCAATTCGCGTATTATATCTGCCACACTCTCTCCCCTATTACGTGATAATACAAAACGAGCTGCCCTTTTTTGCACCCTTTCGATGTCCTCCGTGAATCCCACCTGGCAACGATCCCACACCGCGCAGCAATATTCTAACAGAGGACGAACGAGTGTAGTGTAAGCTGTCTCTTTAGTGGACTTGTTGCATCTTCTAAGTGTCCCGCCAATGAAACGCAACCTTCGGCTCGCCTTCCCCACAATATTATCTATGTGGTCTTTCCAACTGAAGTTGTTCGTTTTAACACCCACGTACTTAGTTGAATTGACAGCCTTGAGAATTGTACTATTTGTCGAGTAATCGAATTCCAACGGATTTCTTTTGGAACTTATGTGGATCACCTCACACTTTTCGTTATTTAGCGTCAACTGCCACCTGCCACACCATACAGCAATCTTTTCTAAATCGCTTTGCAACTGATACTGGTCTTAGGATGACCTTACTAGACGGTAAATTACAGCATCATCTGCGAACAACCTAAGAGAACTGGATTGTCACCCAGGTCATTTATATAGATCAGGAACAGCAGAGGTCGCAGGACGCCTCCCTGGGGAACACCTGATATCACTTCAGTTTTACTCGATGATTTGCTGTCTATTACTACGAACTGCGACCTTCCTGACAGGATATCACGAATCCAGTCGCACAACTGAGACAATACCCCATAGGCCCGCAGCTTGATTAAAAGTCGCTTGTGAGGAACGGTGTCAAAAGCTTTCCGGAAATCCAGAAATACGGAATCAACCTGAGATCCCCTGTCGATAGGCAGTCTGAAATGCATACGGGCCCTTCCGGTAAGGTGCTGTAAGGCCGTCGCATTGAACGGAGATTATATTGATAACTACGGCTTTGTAGCCAAAAGAGAGGGGAATAATATGGAGTTTCGAAATCCAGAGTAAAACCAACATGCCTTCAGAAAAAAAAAAGTGTTGCATTCCTTACTGAACACCGCTCGTAGAAACGGGTTGTGCATTAAAAGCGGCAGACCAAGACCCGAACACACCACCGCGTCCAGATTGAGCTTTGCTATTTGCCTGTTAACGTGGTAGAACGACGCTACACTCGCTGTTTTGCAGTGACACAGTAGTGGCGCTGTGTCGCTAGGGTGAGACGGTGCAGAGTTTAGGCGAAGAGCCCGTCAGAGGCGCTACAGGCGGTGTCATGCCGCGCTGGCAGGTGTCTGTCGGTCGAGATGGATGGACGGGTGGATGGGTGGATGGGTGGCTGCGTGGGCGGCTGCAGCTCGCCGCGCGCGTCGCTCCATCCGCGCAATTTCCGGCGTCGCCCTTCCGGTGCAGCACGGGCGACCGCCCCTTCGCTCCTCCCCCCCTCTCCCCCCCCCTTCTCTGGGCACGTGGCGTGTCACGTCACGCTCCGTCAGCCGCGCTGCAAACACGCCACTGGCACACCAAAGTCGCACACAGGAGTAAACACTGGTTAACACAGCAGCGAACACAAGTGAACACTGGGTCGTGTTCGTTTCGAATTCCTAAGTGTTGTGTCCTGCTATTTTAGCTCTTCCGGTGAACCATCGAGGTAGGTCAATACCGACTCAAAGGAAGGCCTCGGCGCTCGTTCGTGACGTCACGTCTGCTAGGCACGGCGAACGCCAGGTCTGTTGCAGGCGTACTCATAATGGTGGTGTCTCCCTCTCTGACACAGGAAAAATGTGAAACTATTGGCGGTAGTTGACCAACACACATTGTTCTGAGAGATTTCTGCAATCAATTAATTGTGCAGTTCATTACACTTCTTAACAAATAGTGTACTCCTGAACTTAAATTTCCACCTGTTTTAAGGACTGACATACAAAAACAACTTCATGGTCCAGCAGCAGCAGAATTCGTGCTTCTTTACCTTATTTGTAAATCTGAGGAAGTTACGTTTGTATTGGGTTGCTTTTACAAGAAACTGTGAACATATTGGTACTCTTCTTTAGGTATCTTGGTTGACTATGGGGTGAGGAGCACTGAATGTTAATGAAATATCGTTCGATTGTACACGTTGGGGGAGTTTCTCCTTTCAGTTGCAAGAGGGGAATATTTATCTTTTCTAATGTGCATGTTTAAAAAAGTTTAAGCTCAGCAGTATTTTCGATCTATGAAGCTATTTTTTTTCCTGTTTAGAATTCCTTTCTTTGAAAACGACTGTACTCTAATGACTGGCAACAGTTGGACATTTACACCTGTAAATTAGTTCACATTTCCAGTTACGATGTCAAACGGAAATTAATAAATAAATAAAAGAAACGAGTTCATTGTAAGGGGGTTCGGGTAAGTTTCGATAACAAAATGGATCAAGTAAATATAGTTACTTGAATGTAAAATTTCCGAAGCTTGCAATGGGGCAAATCGTCTTCTCATATTGATCTACGTTTGTTTCGACAGGATTCAGTAATACAGAACTATGATCTTCAGTTGTAGCTTTGCGATAGTAAGAAAATCTTTCACCTAAATAAATCTGCAGAATCCAAAACAATACCAAACAGTCTGTCCAAAAATAAGAGATTTATAATGATAAGCACGCCCAGGCGTTTCTGCCTGCAACAGACCTGGCGTTCGCCGTGCCTAGCTGACGTGACGTCACCAACAAGCGCCGAGGCCTTCCTTTGAGTCGGTGTTGGGTAGGTCAGCTTGTTCTCGGCTTTTCCACTCGCATCGTTGTCAACACTGTACAGACCATTCGTCAAGTTCTCGCAGGCTGCTGCTCTATAGGCGAGCTGCTTTTGTTTATGCATGTGAGGTGCATTAGCGATGGTGTTGCCAGAAGAGAATGTAATTTGCTAAAATATGGATATGCATTGATGACCATTAAAATTGCATCATGAAGACGTCATACAAGAAACGTCAAATTGTCATCAAATGTGCTCCATCCATGGATATGCAAATAAGTAGCCTAATTAATTATGGACCAGTCCGTCTTTTTGCAAGTACACAAATTATTGTTCTGTTTTAACACCCAAACATGTTTCACCACAGTTGTGGCAGCTTCAGTGATTTTTTTTCTTTTACTAGGTCTATAACTTTGCTTCCGCCGTTTTTCCTCGAAGTTCGGGGTTTTATTGTGAAAAACTTACAAAAAAATTATGATTCATAGTACTGCCCGCCACTGGCCACTACATTCTCCCATCTTTCGTATAGTTTGCGAATTCCTTAGCGGAAGAACTGGGCGTCTTTTGTGGGGATCCATGAATCGATTCAATTTTGCATTTGTTCATATTATCGAAGGTGTCGGTAAGCCAGACTGTATGCAACTTATCGAAAAAGGTGGTAGTCAGAGAGAGCAACGTATGGAGAATACGGCGGGAGTGATCCATGTGTATTTTGACGGGTTTATCGACATGGGGTCGTGCACTGACCTGCTGCAAAATTACCTTTACGTGTCTATCGCTGTATTGTGGCCGTTTGTGTTTCAGTGCTGGGCTCGAACGCATCAAATGCTTTCGATAATGATGTCCTGTGACTGTCTTCGTCTGTTTCAGTAGCTACGAAAACATTCTGTCTTCCACCGCCATGCCGGTCTTTGACAGCAAAATCACCGTTCTTAAGGCGTTGAAAACATTCTCTGCACGTTCTTCCATTAAGAGTTCCCTCACCATTGGTCTTACCCAGCATTTTAAGAGCCACAGCTGCAGATTTCTTCTTGTTAAAGCAGAACATTAAAACTTCCCGCAAATGGCGAGAAATGGGTACTTAAGTTGACGTACTTAATCGAGAATAACTTTATGATGCAATCACAAATCGACTAATATTTTTAAGGCATTGTGTTTACAGATGCCTAAGCTTATTGCATTGCACCTATGAGCAACCACCTGAACCCCACTTTCCGCTACTGCCGTCTATTGCAAAACGACGGAAGCAAAGTTGTAGACCTAATACACTCCTGGAAATGGAAAAAAGAACACATTGACACCGGTGTGTCAGACCCACCATACTTGCCCCGGACACTGCGAGAGGGCTGTATAAGCAATGATCACACGCACGGCACAGCGGACACACCAGGAACCGCTGTGTTGGCCGTCGAATGGCGCTAGCTGCGCAGCATTTGTGCACCGCCGCCGTCAGTGTCAGCCAGTTTGCCGTGGCATACGGAGCTCCATCGCAGTCTTTAACACTGGTAGCATGCCGCGACAGCGTGGACGTGAACCGTATGTGCAGTTGACGGACTTTGAGCGAGGGCGTATAGTGGGCATGCGGGAGGCCGGGTGGACGTACCGCCGAATTGCTCAACACGTGGGGCGTGAGGTCTCCACAGTACATCGATGTTGTCGCCAGTGGTCGGCGGAAGGTGCACGTGCCCGTCGACCTGGGACCGGACCGCAGCGACGCACGGATGCACGCCAAGACCGTAGGATCCTACGCAGTGCCGTAGGGGAGCGCACCGCCACTTCCCAGCAAATTAGGGACACTGTTGCTCCTGGGGTATCGGCGAGGACCATTCGCAACCGTCTCCATGAAGCTGGGCTACGGTCCCGCACACCGTTAGGCCGTCTTCCGCTCACGCCCCAACATCATGCAGCCCGCCTCCAGTGGTGTCGCGACAGGCGTGAATGGAGGGACGAATGGAGACGTGTCGTCTTCAGCGATGAGAGTCGCTTCTGCCTTGGTGCCAATGATGGTCGTATGCGTGTTTGGCGCCGTGCAGGTGAGCGCCACAATCAGGACTGCATACGACCGAGGCACACAGGGCCAACACCCGGCATCATGGTGTGGGGAGCGATCTCCTACACTGGCCGTACACCACTGGTGATCGTCGAGGGGACACTGAATAGTGCACGGTACATCCAAACCGTCATCGAACCCATCGTTCTACCATTCCTAGACCGGCAAGGGAACTTGCTGTTCCAACAGGACAATGCACGTCCGCATGTATCCCGTGCCACCCAACGTGCTCTAGAAGGTGTAAGTCAACTACCCTGGCCAGCAAGATCTCCGGATCTGTCCCCCATTGAGCATGTTTGGGACTGGATGAAGCGTCGTCTCACGCGGTCTGCACGTCCAGCACGAACGCTGGTCCAACTGAGGCGCCAGGTGGAAATGGCATGGCAAGCCATTCCACAGGACTACATCCAGCATCTCTACGATCGTCTCCATGGGAGAATAGCAGCCTGCATTGCTGCGAAAGGTGGATATACACTGTACTAGTGCCGACATTGTGCATGCTCTGTTGCCTGTGTCTATGTGCCTGTGGTTCTGTCAGTGTGATCATGTGATGTATCTGACCCCAGGAATGTGTCAATAAAGTTTCCCCTTCCTGGGACAATGAATTCACGGTGTTCTTATTTCAATTTCCAGTAGTGTATATTTCTGATATCCGTACCTACATATTATGTTTATATTAGAAAATATGCTAACTCAGATGTTATCGTTATTTAAATGGTGCATGCGCTTTACTTTTTATTTTATTTTGTGTGTATCCTGTGGCTGCCTACCGTAGACAGCTACAGGTCCAAATTAGTACACGATGTCATCAGAAAACATGATGGATGTTAGAAAATCGTCTGCATTGATTTTTTGTTTATGATCCAGTTTTTAGAATGTATTTTCAGGCAAAACTCTTGACATATGCCGGTTTTTCGTCTTACCATTGCACTATTTGGCTAGTCTGACTTGTGACAAGTTTGTTTTTGTGCGCCAAGCTTGTTTATTTGTAGTTGGGCTAGACGTGTGGACATCTGTAAAAGTTTTGCGAAGCTTATATGTGACGAACTATTTGGTGCAGTTTATTATTCATGAATTATGTTTCGTATTTTGAACGTGTTCATTCACCTTTTCTCCCGCTCGTTTGTGAATACTGCGTCTTGCCATAATGCTGTGGCTTGGACACTTTACCGTAATCTGTATGCATGTATTTAAGAAAAATGAAAGAAAGAGAAGCCCTGAGAATTCCACAACCGTGGTGAAACATATTTAGATGTTAAAACAAAATAATAACTAGTGTACTCGCAAAAAGGCAGACCCATTCTTATCATTATTATTTTCTGCAAGCACAGTAACTCAGTTCAAAACTCCAGTATGAGAAATAATGAACTTTTCAGCACAACCGCACAAATTCAGTAGGATAACGCCATCGACATTTTACACACAAGCAAAGATTCAGCTGCAAGCTTCTCAATCAGATACGGAATTTGAAGGACAAATTTGAAAAAATGACGGTGGTATGCCTCGTGTAAGAAGGAGAAACGTCTATGAGCAGTTTCGGGATTCGATAGCGGCAGGATCATGGCCTATAGACACTGTGGTTTATCGTTTCGAAACGTTGATGCTCACTTTGTTCGGAACACCACGAGTACTATATGATTCGACAGGTTCAAGATGGCCACACTCTACGCCATTCAGCACCTCTAAGGTCCCATGCGTCTAGCGCCTGAGAGTAGAGACATTGCCTGCTCTTCTGTGTTTGATCGTACAGCCGTGTCACGAAAACAGGAAATGAGCTCGTTTTCAACAAGACAACTGTCCACAGAG
Source organism: Schistocerca cancellata (assembly GCF_023864275.1). Classification (NCBI taxonomy): domain Eukaryota; kingdom Metazoa; phylum Arthropoda; class Insecta; order Orthoptera; family Acrididae; genus Schistocerca; species Schistocerca cancellata. The sequence continues at coordinate 341,433,339 of NC_064628.1, forward strand.
ACAATGCTATGACGTTTGCACCAGACGCCTACCATTCCTGCAGCTTTCCTTGACGAAAGAGCAGAGAGATGGCAACAACACTGAGGACACGGGTACCACCTCTTCGTCTTTTCCTACGAGCTCTGATCCTGCATACATCTTCATACATTTTGGGGCTCCGAGGAGAATGATCTTAGGCAGTCTTCATTCTTTATCGGCTAGGGGCCCTGCACCTAGGGTCATTGTGCCACTGATTTCACAAGACGCTCACTTCTGATTTCCATACCCCCTATGTTTTTGGCGTGTTAAGACTGGTGGCTGTGCCCTAGCTTCTAGTTCTCTGTGACGTTATGTTTCAACAAGATAACACAAGACCGCATGTTACCGGTGCTATGTTGCTCTAGCATAATACAGAACGTGTCTGACTGTTGCCCGGGCCAGACTGAAAACATCTCGTCATGAATTTCCGAGAGACTGACACGCCATCAATCCTACAGAATTTTTCCACTGGTTCCATACTACATCATCTCTGTGAATGAGTTCATCAGTCGTAGTGAGTGATGGTGTGTCAGTCTCTCTGCAATTCATGACGAGATGTTTTAAGCCTACCACAATCGACAGTGTTCTAGCCCAGGCAACAATCAAACACTCTCTGTATTAAGGTAGGGGAAGACAGCATGGGTAATATGCGATCTGCTGTCATCTTGCTGAGAGATAACATCGTGGAAAACTCGATGAAAGAGTACAGCCACCGGCCTTAGCAAATCATAAACATAGGGGCTACACGAACCAGAGGTGAGCGTCGATTGGCTAATACGCCCCGATTCTAAAAGAGTCTGGCTGAAAAGTGGGGTACCAGCTACCTCATTCTACCTTCCTCAGCAACATTAAAAATTTTCCCAAATTTTTTAGCATGCAAACACATTCTTGTTCTTTTTAACATGCAACTCACAACTCACTTCCGCACGCTACCCCAACTATAAATCGCTCATACCCACTGGTCCATCGCTGTAATTCCTCATACCCATCCACTCACTCACTCATTCATTCAGCCCTACTCATTGTCATTTTCTCTTTGCGTCTCTCTGACATTGTCCCCCGTCTCACAGCCACAGTCTCCTTCGTTCTGTCCTACTACTGCTACCACTACTACTGCCTCTCACTGACACTCTCTGCCTCTCGCTCTGTCTTACTGCTACTGTCTTATTCAATTCATTCCTTCCCATTGCTGTTTTGCTGTTGTCTCTCCCTCGTTGTGATAGTTATGGATCGTCTCTCATTATCACTGACTCTCACCCTCTCCACTGTCTCCTTCGCTTTATTTCTCGTCCATTGGTACTGTCTCCTTCACTCTTTTCCTAGATTGTTCTTCACTGTCAACTAAGTTCCACTGTCATTGTGTCCCTCTCTTTCTCTCACACTGTCATTGCCTCCTACGCTCTTTCTACACCACAACTACTGTATACTGTCTTCCAGTGATTATTATTTCCATCTCTTTCCACTGCCACTGTCTCCTCTCTCAGCACGAAAAAGCACGAGTATTTTCGTATACTAAAAGTATTGAGAAAATATTTGAAGGTGCTGAGGAATGTAGAATGAGGCAGCTGGTACTCCATTTTTAAGTAAGAATCTTTTTCATAGGAGCATATTCTCCTTTCTTGTGCTCCGATAGAGCGTATTTCCGATGATTCTCCTCTTTTCCGTGCTGCATCAGGGTATGTCACTCATTTGAAAACAATTTCATGGGACAGTAAAATTTCGTTGGTTGGTAACGCAAAACTGTATAATTTCACACCTCAGACCGAATTGTATGTGCACAAAAATTTTGCATATGCTTCAATACTACAACAGCAGTTCCTAGAACCTTCTGTTACAGCATAGATCTCCGCGTTACGTCGTTTTATGAACTACGTTCTCGCTTCACGCCGGATTTTGCGTGCGTATTTTACCTGTCCAGGTAGGGTAAATTTGAACCTCTGTATCTTGAAATTTGATAAAGATATCAAGAATATTTTCGAGATTGTTAGAGGTCAGAATCTTAGGATTATATCGTAAAAAATTCAGCCATATGCTGAGCATAGCGGTCTAGGAATCCGCAGCACGATTTTGACACCCAAAAACCAAATTTTTCTGCTTTTATCAGAAACCGTCCACGAACTAAATGGTGCCTCAATAAGACCTTTAGAACCCACCGCAGACCACATTTCGTGCAAAAAGAACCAGCCGATTTGCTCCATTTGCCTAAGCTGGAGGCTGTCTGTAATATTCAAACTTCGAGCCTGCACTGCAGAAAACTAAGACGATCTTCTGTTTAGTATACAAATGGTATGTGGTCCAAGAGCTGTCCAAAACACGTGGCCCTGTCTGTGGTGTCACCGCCAGACACCACACTTGCTAGGTGGTAGCCTTTAAATCGGCCGCGGTCCGTTAGTATACGTCGGACCCGCGTGTCGCCAGTATCAGTGACTGCAGACCGAGCACTGTCACAGAGGTCTAGTAGAGACTCCCTAGCACTCGCCCCAGTTGGACAGCCGAATTTGCTAGCGATGGTTCACTGTCTACATACGCTCTCATTTGCAGAGACGACAGTTTAGCATGGCCTTCAGCTACGTCATTTGCTACGACCTAGCAAGGCGCCATATTCAGTTACTATAATTACTTCAAGAATGTATCCTGAACACATAATATTGTGAATCATGTACCGTCAAGAGCGACGTTCATCATTAAGGGATTAAAGTTAAGTATCAAACTAATTACGTCCGCTTTCTGAATTCTCATTCCTTATCATGTTCCAGACCTCACGTCAGTATAGTTCTTCCCTCCTCACGCCAGCCTGCGTGAGCTAAAACGCGTGCACTTCGGCCTCCACTCGTAACACTGTGTTGGCTCTTCTGCTAACACAAAACTGCCTTTCTGTCACAATTAGAACCCGAGGCACGAGTCCCAGAAAAATCCCATTTTTATGCACGGCGTTATTGAAAACGTAATAACGTAGCGCAAGGTGTCGCGTGCGTAACGACGGCGTCCTTGCGTTCTGTTACTCGACAGGGTGTATTATAGCACTCCAGCACTTTGAAAAGTTACCGAGCTGTGTGGCAGTACTGTATTTACACATTCGGAAAGGACGGCTATCTCCAGGCAGTTTCAGCAACGGCCTTGCGGAAGCAGTTCATCAGGAGAGGGCGTGGAGGGAGGCTGCGAGCGAGTGCAATCCACAGCCGACTATTGTGAAGAAGAATTAAACCGCGCGGGCGCCGTACGGAAATTGGCTTTCGATTGGACTCGAAACGAACCGATAAGTCCAGCCAGTGGCCACTCTGGAAGAGTCGGGTGGCGGCGCCCACGCTGCTCTCGTTAGAAGGAACCCGCACAAATGGGAGACCATCCAGAGAGACGAGCAACTGACGGCGCTGTCTCGCAGGTCGTGGGTCTTGTCTCTCTGTACAGACCTCCTTCCGTGCAGTCCAGCTGTATAAAAAAGTCCTTCCACCAACCTCAGTCGTCACATTACTGTGACCACCTGTGAAAAGCGCGGGCAACGATTTTGCCGCAGTGGATACACCGGTTCCCGTGAGATCACCGAAGTTAAGCGCTGTTGGGCGTGGTCGGCACTTGGATGGGTGACCATCCAGGCCGCCATGCGCTGTTGCCATTTTTCGGGGTGCACTCAGCCTCGTGATGCCAATTGACGAGCTGCTCGACCGAATAGTAGCGACTTCGGTCAAGAATACCATCATAACGACCGGGAGAGCGGTGTGGTGACCCCATGTCCCTCCTGTTGTGTTGGCAGAAGAGCCAACACGTGTTACGAGAGGAGGCCGAAATGCACGCGTTTTAGCTCACACAGGCTGGCGTGAGGAGGGAAGAACTATACTGACGTGAGATCCGGAACATGACAGAGAATTAGAATTCAGAAAGCGGACGTAATTAGTTTGATACTTAACTTTCATCCATAAATGATGAACGTCGCTCTTGACGGTACATGATTCACAATATTATCTGCTCAGAATACATTCTTGCTAGGTCGTACTTATAGTAACTGAATATGGCGCCTTGCTAGGTCGCAGCAAATGACGTAGCTGAAGGTCATGCTAAACTGTCGTCTCTGCAAATGAGAGCGTATGTAGACAGTGAACCAACGCTAGCAAAGTCGGCTGTCCAACTGGAGCGAGTGCTAGGGAGTCTCTACTAGACCTCTGTGACAGCGCTCGGTCTGCAGTCACTGATACTGGCGACACGCGGGTCCGACGTATACTAACGGACCGCGGCCTATTTAAAGGCTACCACCTAGCAAGTGTGGTGTCTGGCGGTGACACCACAGATTATGCTGTGTACATGGAGTGTTGATTGGCTAATCTTCACAACATCGTAAGAAAGACAGCCTAGTGAAGCACAAACCGATAGATGTATCTGCTATCACTGGCGTTTGCTCATAGCACTCAGGCCCTCCGTAATGGTAAGATTCAAATCGATTTTGTAGCGATGTCCTGAAACAGTTTTGCAAGTTTTCAAACATGTCCATCGCAAATAAAATGCTTCCATGAAACTTCACGTTTCCCACAGGGCCATCGTTTGTCGTAAAAGTCTTCATAATGCATTTGATTCGAAGTGTCACGATTTTTTCAATGCTTGAGAATTGAATTACGCCCTGTCTGCTGATGCAGATCCAATGAGAAAAACACTCAGTAAAATTGCTCCTAACAAAGTATTACTATGTCGGCAGAGACTTTGACATTAGGCAAACCTATATCTCTGACGTCGATCTGTTGTAGAATTTTAGAACATGTTTTTTGCTCGCTTATCATGTCGTTTCTGAAAGCCCAGAATCTACTCTGTAGGAATCAACATGAATTCCGAAAACAGCGATCGTGTGAGACCCAACTCGCTTTATTTGTTCATGAGACCCAGAAAATATTAGATACATGCTCCCAGGTAGATGCCATTTTCCTTGACTTCAGGAAGGCGTTCGATACAGTTCCGCACTGTCGCCTGATAACAAAGTAAGAGCCTACGGAATATCAGACCAGCTGTGTGGCTGGATTGAAGAATTTTTAGCAAACAGAACACAGCATGTTATTCTCAATGGAGAGACGTCTACAGACGTTAAAGTAACCTCTGGCATGCCACAGTGGAGTGTTATGGGACCATTGCTTTTCACAATATATATAAATGACCTAGTAGATAGTGTCGGAAGTTCCATACGGCTTTTCGCGGATGATGCTATAGTATACAGAGAAGTTGCAGCATTAGAAAATTGCAGCGAAATGCAGGAAGATCTGCAGCGCATAGGCACTTGGTGCAGGGAGTGGCAACTCACGCTTAACATAGACAAATGTAATGTATTGCGAATACATAGAAAGACGAATCCTTTATTGTATGATTATATGATAGCGGAACAAACACTGGTAGCAGTTACTTCTGTAAAATATCTGGGAGTGTGCGTGCGGAACGATTTGAAGTGGAATGATCATATAAAATTAATTGTTGGTAAGGCGGGTACCATGTTGAGATTCATTGGGAGAGTCCTTAGAAAATGTAGTCCATTAACAAAGGAGGTGGCTTACAAAACACTCGTTCAACCTATACTTGAGTATTGCTCTTCAGTGTGGGATCCGTACCAGGTCGGTTTGTCGGAGGAGATAGAGAAGATCCAAAGAAGAGCGCCGCGTTTCGTCACAGGGTTATTTGGTAAGCGTGGTAGTGTTATGGAGATGTTTAGCAAACTCAAGTGACACACTGTGCAAGAGAGGTGCTCTGCATCGCGGTGTAGCTTGCTGTCCAGGTTTCGAGAGGGTGAGTTTCTGGATGAGGTATCGAATATATTTATTTCTTCCCCATACTTATACCTCCCGAGGAGATCGCGAATGTAAAATTAGAGAGATTCGAGGGCGCACGGAGGCTTTCCAGCAGTCGTTCTTCCCGCGAACCATACGCGACTGTAACAGGAAAGGGAGGTAATGACAGTGGCACATAAAGTGCCTTCCGCCACATACCGTTGGGTGGCATGCGGAGTATAAATGTAGATGTAGATGTAGATGTAGATGTAGGCAGTGCAATCTTCGAAAAATTGAAGATCCAAATTGAAAAGGAAAGTAATTAGTTCCAGACCAGAATGCTCCTAGAACTATTAAAGAGGGCACCTGCGAAGGCGACCGCGTACAAGAGACTCGTATACGTCTCGCCTTTGAATATTTCCGAAGCTTGTGGTACTCACGCCAATACGAGGGACGTTCAGTATGTAATGAAACATAGTTTTTTCTGAAAGCAGGTTGGTTTTACAATTCCGTACATACTATATTATTCCTTATTCTTTTGGCTACAAAACGCTGGTTTTCAACGTTCTCTCCAATGCGACTAACGTCACCTTACAGGGAGTGCCTGTGTGCGCGCATGGTACCACTGTACTGGTACGTCTTTCTGCTTAAATAACTTCGCCATCATCGAAGTCCTGCTTCCCTCGTAGTGCATTCTTCACGGGGCCAGACAGATGAAACTCCCAAAATGCGAGATCAAGGCTCTAACATGGATGAGGAAGAACAGGCCAATAAAGTTTTTTGAGCTCCTGGGCGCCTAGACTTGTCTAAGGCCTTGCATTGTCATGGAGAAAGAGAAGATCACTTGTATTTTTGTTGCGACAAACACGCTGAAGTTTCCTCAATTCCTGAGGGTAATACTATAGGCTTCAGAGTTGATCGTTACACCACGGGGGAGGACATCAAACAGACTAACGTTTCAGAATCCTAGAAAACCATCGCCATAAATTTAGCGGCTGAGAGTGCTCCTTTGAACTTTATCTTCGGAGGAGAGGTGGTGTGGCACCACTCCATGGACTGTCCTTTGTTTCCGTTCGAGGTGGAGAACCCACGTTTAGTCGCCAGTGACGATCATCAATAAAAAAATTTCACGAACAGCCTCGTAAAGCGCAAGCAAATCGTCAGAGATGTTTCTTCGTTGCTCCGTATGGTCTACTGGTAGGCGGCGAGGATCCCAGCGGCGCTACAGTCTGGAACCGCGAGACCGCTACGGTCGCAGGTTCGAATCCTGCCTCGGGCATGGATGTGTGTGATGTCCTTAGCTTAGTTAGCTTTAAGTAGTTCTAAGTTCTAGGGGACTGATGACCTCAGAAGTTAAGTCCCATAGTGCTCAGAGCCATCTGAACATCTGAACCCCGCGGCCACACACCTTTGAGTACCCCACTGGTGGACGAATGTGTCAGCACTACCAACAGAGGCGTCCAGTTATGCTGCGAAGTGTTTGTGATCCGCCGATTGCCTCGAATGAGTCTGCACGTTCCAACATAAGAGGAGTCACAGCTGCGTGCGGCCGGCAGGTACGCGGTACATCAATCTCGGAGAGATTTGAGCGACCTTGTCGCTATGGTTACAGACACCTCGCCCAATGACTCACTGTGCTTTCGTTCACTGCCAGATCTTCTTATATCTGTGGTTCCCAACCTGGGGTAATTACCCCCTGAGGGGTAAAATAAAATTTTCTGAGGGGGTAAAAACTAAACGATTCGATTCTGTTTTTGTCACTAAACTAAATTATTTTCAAAAGATCATTACTGTTAGCACAGTGTTATAAGACCACGATACTGATTATGTAAGTTGTCAATAATTATTTTCTCTCAGTTAGTAGCATCAATGCGGTTGAGTTTACAGGTTCCTCACGTAGTCCGCCCTTTACACACATATGTTGTGCTCTCTCCAGTTCATCGCTGATGATAAGAGTGAGACATATACGTAACAAATCCTAAATATCTCAAGAAAATGTCTTCTCCAAATTGTATATACACACATCAAAAAAGTTTTGCATCACCTCGGTTCCGAGAGTTCAAATGGTTCAAATTGTTCTAAGCACTATGGGACTTAACATCTGAGAAATCGAGTTAGCCAGCAGTTGGTGGAATGAAATGGCCACACGCTACGGTCGCAGGTTCGAATCCTGCCTCGGGCATGGATGTGTGTGATGTCCTTAGGTTAGTTAGGTTTAATTAGTTCTAAGTTCTAGGCGACTGATGACCTCAGAAGTTAAGTCGCATAGTGCTCAGAGCCATTTGAACCATTTGAAATGGCCACATGATGCGTCATCGTCAGTAACCAGCGACCAAAACTGGGGTCTACTGTCCTATCGTGTGCGTTTTCCTAGCGACCTGTAATTTCAAGAAGACAATGCACCACTTCATCGCTCCAGAGTTGTGAGAATATCCTTTGACTACAACGGGTCGCGTGTCCTCATACTAAGCACATCTGGGACTTCACTGAGCCAATGTTTGCGACAGGTGCCCAGCACTCATTACCAGGAATAATCTGGGGGGGAAAATCTGGAGCACTTCTTACAAAAGAGAGCATGCATCTACTGGGTGCTCGGTTTGTAGGTCAGCCAGGACCCGACGACCAGTCTCATCGCCAAATCTTCGGTTAAAAAGAGGTTTGTCATCTCCCAACGTACTGCTTTGTTTCTCCCGTAGCGATATATCTGTAAGCCTTTTATCATAACAGTTTCTACAGATTTCCCTACCCCGGGTAGGAAGCAAAATTCTACAACCACGCCTTATTCTCTAACAACCGCCAACATAAAATATCGAGACAGCTGCGGCGAAAAAATTCACTAAGGGCAGATAAAAACTTCACAGGCGGCGCCAGAGGAAGTTATGAACTCTTAAGGAGTTGCACGAGGCAGCGCTAGCTAAAAAATGCGTAATACAGAAGCTTCGCTCAGGGCAGCGCTGTTCCGGAAAGCTTTTCGTACCCCCTCTTATATTGTTATTCATAATGACCAAAATGATCTTAGAAAGAACAGACCCCTCTGCCTAAACTTATAAACGTGAAAAATAAATTACCAACTGATAAGAGTTCAGTCAGAGTCACTGAAACGAAGGGATGATTGAGAGGAAGTCTATGAAGATGCAACGACTTGAAATTATGTAAGCAAGAATAAGTCTGACATAAAGCTTGTCCATTATGCGTATTGTAGAACAGTGAGACTCTACATTAACTGAATGTAAATACAAGTAATTGCGATCCATCACTTATGAAATATTTGTTTATTTCCATAAAATAGTACTCATCGTCACGCCACAAACCTAAATTTGTAGCTTCTGCATGTACCATATGAAGATGAGCCTAAAACTGCTCGAACACCAGTTTACAGAAATAAACAAATATTCCGTAAGTGACTGTTCACAGCATTGTGCATTTACATTCGGGACAAGTATCCTGAAAATGGAAAATCGCGTTCTAAAGTCGATGTGACACAATCTTTCGTTAGTGACGTCATATTCATGTGCTGGTGTATTATTTACTAACGAGGGGAACTTGCCATGTGCTATAATCCTGTTTCCCAGAAACTTCGCTCAGTGGAAGAGGCATCAAAATAAACGAACACGTGTCTCGATTTATCCACAGATATTCCATCGTTTCTGAGAAGACGACGGTAAAAGTTTGTGCCTTTTAGCGAGTAAACACTTCAACCGTAACGGTGGCACAGTGGATACCGTCACGGCTTCACACTTTTGGGATCTGTGCTCGAAACCCGATTATTATTTTTATTTTTGTTTTTCATTTACCTACGCATCTCCTGGAAGATTACTACAAACATCCCCTTACAAACATTAAGAATGACAGTGCTGGTAAACCTCTTACGTTATTTGATTTTCAAGCAGCTGAGCAAAACTGAACGTCCTCAGACATTTCTCTCTTTACTTATTCTCATCATCACTAAACAATATTTTTAGCGCAATGCAGTCTCACTTTCAATAATCCCTGCAAAAGAATGGCCTTGACTAACAATAACCTATGCATTTCGTGAGTCACTTACCTCAATAAAATCTTCGTTACTCGAGCTACTGCAATACAGCGAGCGCCAATACTGCCAGCTAAATAAAAGATTCAAACTACCGAAGGCACTAACTACTGATAGGCATAGTTAGCAAATGAAAGATTTTGATAGAGAACAAACGATGTATTTACCTTAATAATGTTCAAAAGTCATCATATATATGTCAGTTCATGATATCCAATATTACAAATTTACTCTTTCTGATGGACACACGTCCAGATCGTCTGCTCTCAAAATTCTGCCAACTGCGCAACGCTAAGCGCTGTTCACATCCAACTGCCCAACACTACAATATCATATATTCCAACAATGCAAACCAGCCACAGACTGCACACAGCACAGTCAGTGATTTTCATACGGCGAGCTACGTGGCGTTGCCAACATAAAAAGCCAAACAGCCTACTTACAGATGTTTTGCAAGTCGCCGAAGTAGCGGCAAATAAAAAGCCACGCTAGGCAGCAGAACAACCCCAGCTGAGGTGTATCCAGGCCAATGTCATACGATCATTTCATTTCCAATGTATGTTGAAGTAACGTTGTCCTTATTTGTCTACTAATTGGATGTCTTGTGAATGAATTAAAAAAGAAATAAAAATAAAATAAATGGATAAATTATTTGAAATTGTTTTCGGTGAAATTACTGCAGTGTACCTTGGTTCACAATCAACTGCAAGCCAGTTTTCGGAAAAGTGATCCGCTATGGGTGGTTTGTCGTGTGACGTTTCTTTTCCGTGTGAGATCCCTACGAAGAAATGTCACTATGACAGATAGGCCTTTACCCGACAGTCGTTGTGTTCTGAATTTGTATGTCTGGAACGTTTCTACGATTGACGTCATCCAAGGGAATGCACGAGTCCGTCCCGGAGAATAAACAGAAATATAAAATATGAGAATTAAGAATTGATATAAGAATGAATTATAAGAAAATGAGAATTTAAAAAGATTGTACCTCCTGAAAATACCATAAACACGTACATTATATAATAAATGTATGACATTTATGTTGAAACCCAATTGTAATTTTACAGCTATATAAAGCCCTCGTATCCCCTAAGTTATAAGAGTCGAGGGGCATGAAAGGGAAGCAGCGGTTGGGAAGGGAGTGAGACAGGGTTGTAGCCTCTCCCCGATGTTATTCAATCTGTATATTGACCAAGCAGTAAAGGAAATAAAAGAAAAATTTTGAGTAGGTATTAAAATCCATGGAGAAGAAATAAAAACTTTGAGGTTCGCCGATGACATTGTAATTCTCTCAAGACAGCAAAGGACTTGGAAGAGTAGTTGAACGGGATGGACAGCGTCTTGAAAGGAGGATATAAGATGAACATCAACAAAAGCAAAACAAGGATAATGGAATGTTGTCAAAGTAAGTCGGGTGATGCTGAGGGAATTAGATTAGGAAATGAGACACTTAAAGTAGTAAAGGAGTTTTGCTATTTAGGGAGCAAAATAACTGATGATGGTCGAAGTAGAGAGGATATAAAATGTAGACTGGCAATGGCAAGGAAAGCGTTGCTGAAGAAGAGAAATTTGTTAACATCGAGTATAGATTTAAGCGTCAGGAAATCGTTTCTGAAAGTATTTGTATGGAGTGTAGCCATGTATGGAAGTTAAACATGGGCGATACATAGTTTGGACAGGAAGAGAATAGAAGCTTTCGAAATGTGGTGCTACAGAAGAATGTTGAAGATTAGGTGGGTAGATCACGTAACTAATGAGGAGGTATTGAATATGATTGGGGAAATGAGAAGTTTGTGGCACAACTTGACAAGAAGAAGAGATCGGTTGGTAGGACATGTTCTGAGGCATCAAGGGATCACAAATTTAGCATTGGAGGGCAGCGTCGAGGGTAAAAATCGTAGGGGGAGATCAAGAGATGAATACACTAAGCAGATTCAGAAGGATGTAGGTTGCAGTAGGTACTGGCAGATGAAGAAGCTTGCACAGGATAGAGTAGCATGGAGAGCTGCATCAAAACAGGCTCAGGACTGAAGACCACAACAACAACAACATCCCCTAAGTTGATTATTGTAGTAAACATTTGTGTAGTAACCTTCTACGGAGATGTGTACATAAATGAAAAGAATAAGTCAGAATAAACGGTAACAATAATCGGGTTTAGAACAAGGGACGCAAAAGTGAGAAGTCGTGGTGCTAGCCACTAGGCCACAAGTAGGTCTGAACGCATCGCGCGCTAGAAGGCATTTAAATTACGTCGAAAACTTCGACGGTCGTTTTCTCAGAAGCCGTCGAATTTTTACGGATAAGCAGAGACACTTGTTCGCTTATTTTAACCCCTCTTCCACTGACCGAAGTTTCTGGGAAATCGGGTTGTGGCACTTGCCTTGTTCTCCTCATAAGATGATCTTTCTCGAAATCCTTCGTTACGTCGTTTCGTAGCCGCAGCTTTAGCGCTTACCTGTCGGTATCGTATTTCCTAACGCCGGCTCCAGTGTGGGAGAGGGGGGATGGTTAATGGTGTTCTCTAGCCCGGAGGTGATGGGCTCGACTTTCTCTAATCCTACTAAATGGGTTATGTTATTGTCTACGAGGCCCCTCCAGGGCGACTGTCTTTGCCAGAAAGGCAGGTGTCGCAACCACGTGTTGGAGTGGAGTGATTAACGCGAGAGATAAATGGCCAATGAAATTGCCTGCATACGGCTGAAAGGCTTGAATGTCAAAGAATTTCTCGGTATGGTTTTGGAGCTCGCGAAGTACTTTGGAGCTTTCTGGCTTGAGGTGATGAGTCGTGGGCAGTGCAGAGCGGAGCTGGTGTTTTGAAGCAACTGACATCAGGAGCTAATGATCTTTGGTGACTAGCAAAGTTACATTTCAAATACAGAAAGACTGCAAGAATCTATACTACGTTCCTGTGGCCAGGAGCGGTTTCTGCTTTATCCTGTTCCGGTTTCCTAACCGACTGTCGCCCTCTAGTGAGCGTGCGTGTGTTCGTCAGGAAGGAGCATCCTATACCAGAGCGTGGTGCCATTAGCTAGCTGGAGGTAGTGTTCACTCAATAAAGCGAAGATGGTAAGGTTTAATAAGGTTTAACTGAAAAAAATAAATTAGAATGCGCTAAAATATGAGTGTGGTCTTTTTATTTGTATTTTGACCAATTTAAGTGGAACTCTGTTCCGGTTTCGTTGTTTAATTTATCAGCGAAATTACTAGGTGTCAATTGGAAGCGGTATTTGAACTGTTCCGTTACAATTGCTGGACCTCTAAATCTCCCTGGGGGACAGTTAGCTAAAGAAACTTTTAATTATTGACTTTGGAGTGGGGAGAAATTTTAAACCTGTCTCGTGTTGGTGACAGTTATGTAAGCTGACTAGCTGAGTACTCGGTGTTCCCCCGGGTAGATATTTATTCAAGTCTTCTCTTAATCCATCTCCCCTTTCACACTCTCCCAGTCCATCTCCTCCTTCACCCCTTCCAGTCAATCCCCTCCACCACTTATACCCGTCCACCTCCTGTTCCTCCCTTTCTCCGTCCATTTCCTTCTTCCCCTCTGTGTGGTCATGACCTACTCCTACTTTTCTCTCCACGATATCACCTCACCCCAGTAAAACGCTGGTGGTTTTCACCCCAAAAGTATTTCTTTCCAGATTACAACTAATATGTGTACCACGTTTGGTTGAAGTAATTTAACTTTTTAACGCGAATCTCTAACAAATTTCGCCCTGCAATTCCATTTTCATGCAGCTCAATGTTTACGACGCAGTATCTCCTGAACTATGGGCTGTAAAATAACTGTGCAGGAACATCCAGTGGTATATGTAGCTACTGTCTGCGAAATGTGTTGTTGAATGATGCGGCAAGTTTTCACGCATATCTCTTCTTGTTGTCATATCTCCTGAACTTTGTGTCGTACAATGATGTACTGTTGTAGGTACATTCAGCGGCAGATGTGTGTACAGTCTGCGAAAAGTATTGCGAATAGACTTAGTACCAACGAGTAATAAATTTAAATGTCTCGCGTGATGTGGCAGTTCGTCACGCATCTCAGTGTTTATGACGTCATATTTCGCGAACTTTGTGTTATACAATGATACAACTTTTCTGGTACATTGAATGCTAGACGTGAATGAATACTGTTTGAAAAATGTGTCGCGAATACAGTTAGTAGTAAAGAGGTAATGAAGTAAAACGTATTGCTGTATGCACCGGTTTTACAGTGTGAACAGCGAAAATGTAGTAAACAATAAACTTCTTCCTTTTCATCATTTTGTGGGAGTCTTCAGCGGGAAAAAGATGCGTAAAATTCGTTGGAAGTCTCTAAGAGTTCTCATTCTCTAATATTGGATGACTAAAGTATGGGTATTTGCGTGTCGTTGACTACAGTGCTTATTTACCCCCACCTCTACCCCTCTGATAGGTAGTTCTTGATGATGCCAGACAGGCAATAATACGAGGGTTGTTCAGAAAGTAAGCTCCGATCGGTCGCGAAGTGGAAACCACAGTGAAAATGAGAAACGTTTTATTTGCAACACTTAGGTACACCTTCCACCTACTTCTCTACATAGACGCCGCTCCAACTTCGAGTTTTGTCGTAGTGTTGTAACAACTTTCCAA